>NC_134273.1:5975997-6608497 GCF_031893055.1 Leptodactylus fuscus | reverse complement strand
CTATCTATCCATCCATCTGTCCATCTGACCCCGTCCTATGATTTCCGTCCCCCGGGGTCGCCCCACTTATATTTCCGCCTTTCTCTAATATCTTTATTTCCTTTCCGTTCTTTCCATTTAATGTCGCGCTATAAAGACGTCGCCGGAGCTGTATCAAATAAAAGAGATGTAGAATTGTCGTGTTTGTGGGGCGTGCGTTGCGATCTCACTTTAAAGCCGATCCAGGATGTTTAAATAAAAGTCTTTCCGTTCTATCAAAGCTGTTTAATTTCCTTCAGGCAGTCGCCCAAGAGATTGGCGCTGAGCGGCCGCGCTTGTTATGCCGGTATTTTATGCGGCGCGTCTCAGATGTGTCGCTGAAGGGAACGCTTTTATGAGTCACTAATGTAAAAGGTTTAGAAGAGAAAGGTGTTTATGAAAGATAGGAAGACGCCGCGCACGTGAAAGTTATCTGGTGACGTCTCCAGCCGACTGCACATGAAAGTCATCCGCACCGAAAGCGTCTCGCTCGCTGTATGGGAACGCACAATGACATGGCCTGGATATTGGGTGGGGGCTGCTATAAGGCCTGGGCCCCTGTGATGGAGGGGCCCAAAGGACCAAACTCAATACCGAGTCATTGTATAAAAACTTATATTGTCTTGATGATGAATTATTGCACATTTTATACTCCAGTCACAACCAAAGCTGCATTAAAAAAGTACATTTATTACTGAGCCTTGTGCTCGACTATTTCAGATATTCAATATAACAATATAACGGGGAGAGAGTGAAGGTCTCTGGCCCCTTGTTCAAGCAATTGGTGAGGGTCCCCGCCATCAGGCATGTTCCTTGTGGGAAAACTCAATCAAGTGTATTACTGTTAGCGCTCAGATTCTACATCTCCCTGCCGTCCCCTGCTGGTTGTTTTCTGTACAGCACAATATTAAATTTTGAGACATGCAATCCGTCTAGGGACCCAAGACGTTACTTACGCTTTTTGGGAAACCTCTATCTTATTCTCTGCTGAGTCTAATGCTGCCCCCTACTGGTTGAAATGTCTATACTAGAAGATAGGAGTGGTGCGATCGATCTCACAAAGGATCCATAGGAGCTGCTGAGAACCATCAGGCTCCCCCCATAGACATGAACATTTAGGAGGTCCCCTAACCTCACAATAACCCCATGACATCCCCCATAGACATGAGCATTTAGGAGGTCCCCTAACCTCACAATAACCCCATGACATCCCCCATAGACATGAACATTTAGGAGGTCTCCTAACCTCACAATAACCCCATGACATCCCCCATAGACATGAACATTTAGGAGGTCCCCTAACCTCACCATAACCCCATGACATCCCCCATAGACATGAACATTTAGGAGGTCCCCTAACCTCACAATAACCCCATGACATTGATCTTTGCTCAGAGTTATTTCATTATTTCCCTTTTTCCTTCTATTTTAGGTTTTCTGAGCAAGAAACCATTGTGGAAAGTTTTGTCCTTGAGATAAAAGTGACGGACCCCGTGGCGAGTATTGCGGTGCTACAAGGCACCCTCGAAGTTCCAGAGTTCTATGGGATTTCGTCCAAACCCCTGGATAAAAACATTCTGTCCTTCAAGCCGGGCGCGGAGAGACCCGGAGCCAGTTGTGTGGTCAGGACTCTGGTCTCCGACCTCAATCTTCCAGGTTATGGACAAGTTGTGATAGAAGAACCAAATCGGGACAGTAAAGTTGTGTCGGGGTCTCCAGGGGGTCTTCGAGTGAGGAGCTGTGAGTATAACATCCCAAAAACTGCATTTATATGAATAGCTCTGGAGCTAGGCAGGTGAACTGAGAAGATGGAGGTCAATGGAAGACCAATGTGACCATCTAAGGTAGACGTCTACTAGCCAGTCTATGCATGAGGATAGAGTCCTAACAAGTCATTAGAACTGTGTAATACTGTGTGTCTCCTCTGGGGGCGCTGCAGAGGAATTATACTCTTGTGTCCAGGTCCCCCCCTGACTACAGCTCATCCCCGGGTCTCCTGACATCACTGGATACAAATGGAAGCAAACTCTAGCACTGACTTGTGGCCGCCATCTCTGGTCATGTTCCTAATACGTCTTGTGGTATCTCTTTCACTCAGACAGACAAGATGGAGTGCGGTGTTCTGGGAATAAGGCCTGCCGTCCTGGGTTCACGGAGATGAAACTGCTGAAGACCAACTGCGCTGAGTTTTTGGGGATGGGAATCAGATATGAACACCTAAGTCCTCCCTCCCCCGACGTGGATTATTTACCCCTGCAGATAGAATATCGGAGCCCGGACAACAGGAAACAACTGCAGGTCAGAGCTGTGCAGTGCGGGGGCGCTGTGATCTCCCCTCTAATACACCTGCAGGTCAGAGCTGTGCAGTGCGGGGGCGCTGTATCCTCTCCTGTAATACACCTGCAGGTCAGAGCTGTGCAGTGCGGGGGCGCTGTGATCTCCCCTCTAATACACCTGCAGGTCAGAGCTGTGCAGTGCGGGGGCGCTGTCACCTCTCCTGTAATACACCTGCAGGTCAGAGCTGTGCAGTGCGGGGGCGCTGTCACCTCTCCTGTAATACACCTGCAGGTCAGAGCTGTGCAGTACGGGGACGCTTTATCCTCTCCTGTAATACACCTGCAGGTCAGAGCTGTGCAGTGCGGGGGCGCTGTCACCTCTCCTGTAATACACCTGCAGGTCAGAGCTGTGCAGTACGGGGACGCTTTATCCTCTCCTGTAATACACCTGCAGGTCAGAGCTGTGCAGTACGGGGACGCTTTATCCTCTCCTGTAATACACCTGCAGGTCAGAGCTGTGCAGTGCGGGGGCGCTGTCACCTCTCCTGTAATACACCTGCAGGTCAGAGCTGTGCAGTGCGGGGGCGCTGTGACCTCCCCTGTAATACATCTGGAGGTCAGAGCTGTGCAGTGCGGGGGCGCTGTCACCTCTCCTGTAATACACCTGCAGGTCAGAGCTGTGCAGTGCGGGGGCACTGTGATCTCCCCTGTAATACATCTGGAGGTCAGAGCTGTGCAGTGAGGGGGCACTGTGATCTCCCCTGTAATACATCTGGAGGTCAGAGCTGTGCCGTGAGGGGGCGCTGTGATCTCCCCTGTAATACACCTGCTGGTCTGAGCTGTGCAGTGCGGGGGCGCTGTCACCTCCCCTGTAATACATCTGGAGGTCAGAGCTGTGCAGTGAGGGGGCGCTGTCACCTCCCCTGTAATACACCTGCTGGTCTGAGCTGTGCAGTGCGGGGGCACTGTCACCTCCCCTGTAATACACCTGCTGGTCTGAGCTGTGCAGTGCGGGGGCGCTGTGACCTCCCCTGTAATACATCTGGAGGTCAGAGTTGTGCAGTGTGGGGGCGCTGTATCCTCTCCTGTAATACACCTGCAGCTCAGAGCTGTGCAGTGCGGGGGCGCTGTGATCTCC
This sequence comes from Leptodactylus fuscus, assembly GCF_031893055.1. NCBI lineage: Eukaryota > Metazoa > Chordata > Amphibia > Anura > Leptodactylidae > Leptodactylus > Leptodactylus fuscus. Next base: position 6,605,065 of record NC_134273.1, on the reverse strand, counting down.
CCTGTAATACACCTGCAGGTCTGAGCTGTGCAGTGCGGGGGCGCTGTCACCTCCCCTGTAATACACCTGCTGGATCTCCTCTTATGTACTAGTCCTTGTCTTCTCCCTCTCCTTCCATGTTCTCTTTTGCTTCTTTCTGCCTTTCTTATATTTTTCTCCTTCACTATCTTACTCCACTATCACTTACTTCACTATCTTACTCTTTCTCCTTCACTATCTTCTTTTCCTTCAGTGTCTCTTTCTTCTTCTCCTTTGCGTCTTCTTTCCTTTCATTTTCCTCCATTCCTTCTCATCTTCCCCTTTTTTATCTGACATATTTTCTTTCTCTTTTTCTACCTTCCCATTTTATATTTTCTTTTCCATTGGCCTCTTCCTCCTCCTCCTTCTTCTTCTTCTTCTTCTTCTTCTGTTTCATCTTCTTCTTCTTCTTCTTCGTTTTGTCTTCCTCGGCTGTTTCTTCTTCTTCTTCTTCTTCCCTTTTTCTTTGTTTTGTCTTCCTCGGCTGTTTCATCTTCTTTTTGGTATCTTCCATATTCTTCTTTTCCTCTTCTTTTTCTTCTTCCTCTTCAATGTTCATATTTTTCCTGTATCTTCTTTATCTTTAATGTTTTTCTTTTATCTTCGTTTTCTTCCCCGTCGCTTTCCATCTTTTTCTTTTCTTCTTCCTATGTTACTCCTTCCCTTCCTCATCATCCTCTTCTTCATTATCCCTGTTTTCTTTCTCTTCCTTGTATTTCCTCAGTTTCCATCTTTTTTTCTTCCTCTTCACAATATTTTTCATTGATTTTTTGCTGTTCCTCTTCATCTTTTTTATCTTCTTATCCCTCATTGGTCCTTTTCAATGTCTTTACTTTTCCATCTTCTTCCCAGTCTCTTATTCTTGTTTGCCATGCTTTTCTTTTATTGCACCTTCTTCTTTCCCTCCTTCCCCATCTTCTTCCTCTTCTTCCTCTTCTTCCTCTCCCATACTTTCCGTTGCTTCTTTCTCCTCTTGTCTCTTTTCTACTTGTCTTAGTTTTCTCCTTGTCCTTCCTCTTCTCCCTCCTGCAGATACTTCCTCAGTGATGTCTGGCTTATCTTTCTGCTTTCAGTCTTTTCCCTCCTAATTATCTTTTTTCTTTCCATCTTCTTCCTTTTCTCTTCTTCTTCTTCATCTCCTATGTTTCCATTGCCTCTTCCTCTCCCTTATCTTGTCCCAGGTTCCTCCATTTCCTTCCTCTTCAGTATCTTCTCCTCCTCCTTGGAGACTTCTGATATGTGACTTATCCTACATCTTAGAACCTTCACATTTATCAGATTGTCTCCAACTTTCTTCCAGTCCCAAAATGTCTGGATACCTGTGAGAATCTCCGGCGCTGTCCCCAACACCCCGCCCCGCGCCGCCTTCATGCCATCGTTTATATTGGAGATTGACCAGTTCATCCTGACTCCGCTGACCACGGCCACCCTGGACGCAGAAGACGATGAGACCCCTAAGAACAAGCTTGTGTTTCAGATCAGTAAGGCGCCCCCACATGGTTACATCACTCACCTGGACGACCAAACCAAACCCATTACATCGTTTACATGGCAGGATCTTCATGAGATGAAAATCGCTTACCAGCCTCCGAACACCACGCACCTGGAGAGGCGCAACATGGAGGTGAGAGTTACCAAAATCCACCTATAATCTAGACTGGACCATTGGGGTGTAATAAACAGGGCATCATATGACCACTATGTGGGAGAAGGGGCTCAGCTCAGCTTGCACATACCCCCCATTTATGTGTTGGTACTTTACAGGGCGCCAAGGGCTTACCGCTATGTGTAACCTTGGTTTGGTTTTTTAGGTAGAATTTCAAGCAATTGACAGTCATTTCCTATCCAGTCCTCCAATAATGGTCCACTTCTCTATAAGGACTGCAGAATCCAATGCTCCAAGAGTGTCTTGGAATATGGGTAAGATGTTATCGCAAAATCTTAAGATTTGTAGTGCAATAGAAATGGCAATGTAGAGAAAGCAGCAGCGATGGAAAAGATCATTACAGCAGAGGAGGAGTGTGATGACCTCGGAGGGGAAAGTGACCTGTGCGCTCATATACCAGGGCGATGATATAAGGAGAGGTATAAGTGGGGTCCCCATAACAGAATCTTGTACCCCCTGATCTTACTGAATATCACCAACAGGGCTGAACTTACTGGAGGGGCAGTCGCGGTCCATCACCTGGGATGTCTTTCAGATTGTGGATAATGATAACATACAGGCTGTCCGGCTTGTAACAGTAGATGGATTGCATCATGGACGCCTCACGGTTAAAGGTGAGCAGAGTAACCAGCAGAACAGAGTATTTCAGGAAATAAATATAGCCAACAGTGAAATGCCCACTGAGGCTGAGGATGCATGTAGCAGTCATTCTGCTATGGCCATGGATACACATCACTCCACTAAGGTGCTCGAGTAGGGATCCAACCCTTGTATACGCCAGGTAAACGTGGTACGTAGAAGGAATATTGCGCAACAAGTGGCATTTATTGTATCACAGATGTACCGATTCGATGTGTGTCCAACCTTTAGCAAACACGGATTGCAGGGGAGAGAATCCGGGAGAGATGGCACCTCTCACCCATCTGGTGGCTTCTATTTCCTCAGGATCGAAGGCTTTTATATTCACCGTGCAGGACATCAGGGACGGCGCCGTCCGCTACCATCACGATGACAGCGACACCACTAAGGACTACATTGTGTTCCGTATCTTTGACGGCAGACACGGCATTCGCCACAAGTTTCCCATAAACATCCTTCCAAAAGATGACAGTCCACCATTCCTCGTCAACAACGTTGGGTTTGAAGCCACTGAAGGGGGCGCCATCGCTATCGAGAGAGACATGTTAATGGCGTCGGACCTGGACTCCAGCGATGACCACATACTATACAATATCACGAGACCACCCAAAGCCGGAGAGCTGGTGAAGAGATATTCTGCTGAGAGTCCAGGTAAGAAGAAGATGCTTAGATACTTGGCCAAAAATCTGGTCCTCGACCATCTCAACAGGATGACCATTCGCTGCTATGAAGGATGAAGATACGAGCCGTGCACCTCCTTCATTCTCAGGATTGTGGTGGTCTTAGAGATGGAGCCCCCTCCGATTCTATCACATTATAAGATAGTAATAATCTGATTCTCCTGTCTATGGTCCGTTCCTTCAGGGGTTCCAGCAGAGACTTTCCTGCAGAGAGATCTGTTCCGAGGGCTGATGTATTACAGACACTTCGGAGGGGAGATATTCGAGGACGCCTTTGAGTTTGTGTTATCAGACAGTCACGATCCTCCAAACTATTCAGAGAGACAAGTGAGTATCAGGATCAGCGGCGCCTCCACGGGAGAGCAGGATATCCTTAGTATTACTGATTGTCGTGAGGATTGGGGGCTGAATAATGTTTATAAGGTGACCTGACTAGTCAGACTGCGGCTCAGGGGTGATGGGGGTTTAGGGTGGGCAGTGCAGGGAATTTGCAACAATTACATAGACATATATCCATAAACATATACAAACACACACATATATATATATATATATATATATATATATATATATATACAGTACAGTATATATATATATATATATATATATATATATATATACAGTATATATACACTTATACGCACTCATATACACAAACAAGGCATTACTAATATTCCTGAGATCCCGCTGATGCTCCTGTGTTCTTCTAGACAGTCGTCATTCACATTGCTCCGGTGAAGGATCAGCTTCCTAGAGAAGTCGCAGGAACCAGACGCCAAATATCCGTGAAGGAGAACGAGATCGGCCGCATCACCAGGCAGCACCTCCATTATACGGATACAGAAGCCCCGGACAGTCAGCTCGTGTACACCGTCACTAAACCGTGCTACGCCGCGACGTCTCCGGGGTGGGCGTATAGTATATGATTATTACAGAGTATAGTATATACGGTACATATATGGTGTGTGTGTGTATATATATATATATATACAGTCCTATGAAAAAGTTTAGGCACCCCTATTAATCTTAATCATTTTTAGTTCTAAATATTGTGGTGTTTGCAGCAGCCATTTCAGTTTGATATATCTAATAACTGATGGACACAGTAATATTTCAGGATTGAAATGAGGTTTATTGTACTAACAGAAAATGCGCAATATGCATTAAACCAAAATTTGACCGGTGCAAAAGTATGGGCACCTCAACAGAAAAGTGACATTAATATTTAGTAGATCCTCCATTTGCAAAGATAACGGCCTCTAGTCGCTTCCTGTAGCTTTTATTCAGTTCCTGGATCCTGGATAAAGGTATTTTGGACCATTTCTTTCTACAAAACAATTCAAGTTCAGTTAAGTTTGATGGTGGCCGAACATGGACAGCCCGCTCTCTAATGATCTGAAAACAAAGATTGTTCAACATAGTTGTTCAGGGGAAGGATACAAAACGTTGTCTCAGAGATTTAACCTGTCAGTTTCCACTGTGAGGAACATAGTAAGGAAATGGAAGAGCACAGGGACAGTTCTTGTTAAGCCCAGAAGTGGCAGGCCAAGAAAAATATCAGAAAGGCAGAGAAGAAGAATGGAGAGAAGAGTCAAGGACAATCCACAGACACCTCCAAAGAGCTGCAGCATCATCTTGCTGCAGATGGTGTCACTGTGCATCGGCCAACTATACAGCGCACTTTGCACAAATAGAAGCTGTATGGGAGAGTGATGAGAAAGAAGCCGGTTCTGCAAACACACCACAAATAGAGTCGCCTGAGGTATACAAAAGCACATTTGGACAAGCCAGCTTCATTTTGGAAGAAGGTCCTGTGGACTGATGAAACAAGGATTGAGTTGTTTGGTCATACAAAAAGGCGTTATGCATGGCGTCCAAAAAAAAACAGCATTCCAAGAAAAACACTTGCTATCCACTGTAAAATTTGGTGGAGGTTCCATCATGCTTTGGGGCTGTGTGACCAATGCCGGCACCGGGAATCTTGTTAAAGTTGAGGGTCGCATGGATTCCACTCAGTATCAGCAGATTCTTGAGAATAATGTTCAAGAATCAGTGACGAAGTTGAAGTTACGCCGGGGATGGATATTTCAGCAAGACAATGATCCAAAACACCGCTCCAAATCCTCAGGCATTCATGCAGAGGAACAATTACAATGTTCTGGAATGGCCATCCCAGTCCCCAGACCTGAATATCATTGAACATCTGTGGGATGATTTGAGAGCGGGCTGTCCATGCTCGGCGACCATCTAACTTAACTGAACTTGAATTGTTTTGTAAAGAGGAATGGTCCAAAATACCTTTATCCAGGATCCAGGAACTGATTAAAAGCTCCAGGAAGCGACTAGAGGCTGTTATCTTTGCAAAAGGAGGATCTACTAAATATTAATGTCACTTTTCTGTTGAGGTGCCCATACTTTTGCACCGGTCAAATTTTGGTTTATTGCATATTGCGCATTTTCTGTTAGTACAATAAACCTCATTTCAATCCTGAAATATTACTGTGTCCATCAGTTATTAGATATATCAAACTGAAATGGCTGCTGCAAACACCAAAATATTTAGAACTAAAAATGATTAAGATTAATAGGGGTGCCCAAACTTTTTCATAGGACTGTATATATATATATATATATATATATATATATACTGTATATATATATTAGTATAGTATATGATTATTACAGAGTGTGTGTATATATATATATTAGTATAGTATATAGGTCTGGTTCATTAGAAGATAATATATAATAACAATAAATACAATAATAACAATAAATAATCCCGCAGTGATACATTGTATCTGATCATTCCAGGTTACATTTGCTGCTCCTTGTATGCTTTCTGCTGCTGTCACTATTAGTTACCATCAGACGCCAATCTCCAGTCTCGGCCTGATTCCACTTCTGGACTTTGTTACAATGTATACATGATAAGACCACAACCTATAAGAAGCCTTGTCCTCCATATGTAATCCATCTTCTTCTCCTTCTCATAGACTACAAGATGCCGGGAGACTGATCTCTGTAGACGCCTCCAGTCTGGTGGAGAAGGATCCATCGATTTCCAGCCTCAGCTCCTTCACCCAGGTATACGCAGTATATACACAGTATATGGGATGTAGCTGTAGGTGATGTCTCGTATATGTGTGTTTGTTACATTGTATTCGTCCTGTTCTCTCCTCCAGCACGCTGTGAACCATCTGAAGCTCGCCTACATGCCGCCCATACAAGATATCGGCCCGGATCCCCTCCATGTCCAGTTTGAGTTTTTGGTCGGTGACCAACATGGCGGCCGTCTGACCGGACTCGTATTCAACATAACCGTCATTCCAGTGGATGATAAAGCGCCAAAGGTGACGCCATAAACTGTGTGATCATTGGATAGTGCAAAGTCCTGGACTAGAATATCATTACTAAGATCTCTGCTTGCTGTCAGTGAATGGGAATGAAAGCGACTATAGATATCAAGATAGAAGAGGCATTACTGAAGGGGGCAAATACTTTTTTTTTCTGAATTTCTGTACAAATGATCTGAACCCCGTGACCTGTATAATATTAGAACCTGTTCTTCCATACACTGAGGGATTATTCTTTTCAGATTTCCACCAACCCTGTAAGGGCGGAGGAGGGGGCGAGCTGTCTCATCACCACCGAAAGTCTCCTCATTTCTGATGAAGACACAAAAACTGAGAATCTGAGAATTATCCTGAAATCTGCGCCCCAACATGGAAACGTGGAGCTTCATGGGGTCCCAATAACTGAGGGGGGCAAAATCAGCCTGGACGAGCTGTGGACCTTCAAAGTCCGGTACAAAACTGTCATTGTCCTGTACCCCAAGTGTCATTGTCCTGTACCCCGAGTGTCATTGTCCTGTACCCCGAGTGTCATTGTCCTGTACCCCGAGTGTCATTGTCCTGTACCCCGAGTGTCATTGTCCTGTACCCCGAGTGTCATTGTCCTGTACCCCGAGTGTCATTGTCCTGTACCCCGAGTGTCATTGCCCTGTACCCCGAGTGTCATTGCCCTGTACCCCGAGTGTCATTGCCCTGTACCCCGAGTGTCATTGCCCTGTACCCCGAGTGTCATTGTCCTGTACCCCGAGTGTCATTGTCCTGTACCCCAAGTGTCATTGTCCTGTACCCCGAGTGTCATTGTCCTGTACCCCGAGTGTCATTGTCCTGTACCCCGAGTGTCATTGTCCTGTACCCCGAGTGTCATTGTCCTGTACCCCGAGTGTCATTGTCCTGTACCCCGAGTGTCATTGTCCTGTACCCCGAGTGTCATTGTCCTGTACCCCAAGTGTCATTGTCCTGTACCCCAAGTGTCATTGTCCTGTACCCCAAGTGTCATTGTCCTGTACCCCGAGTGTCATTATCCTGTACCCCGAGTGTCATTGCCCTGCACCCCGAGTGTCATTGTCCTGTACCCCAAGTGTCATTGTCCTGTACCCCAAGTGTCATTGTCCTGTACCCCGAGTGTCATTGTCCTGCACCCCAAGTGTCATTGTCCTGTACCCCGAGTATCAGCCTGTCATTATCCTGTACCCTAAGTGTCATTGTCCTGTACCCCAAGTGTCATTGTCCTGTACCCCGAGTATCAGCCTGTCATTATCCTGTACCGTAAGTGTCATTGTCCTGTACCCCGAGTGTCATTGTCCTGTACCCCGAGTGTCATTGTCCTGTACCCCGAGTGTCATTGTCCTGTACCCCGAGTGTCATTATCCTGTACCCCAAGTGTCATTGCCCTGCACCCCGAGTGTCATTGTCCTGTACCCCAAGTGTCATTGTCCTGTACCCCAAGTGTCATTGTCCTGTACCCCGAGTGTCATTGTCCTGCACCCCAAGTGTCATTGTCCTGTACCCCGAGTATCAGCCTGTCATTATCCTGTACCCTAAGTGTCATTGTCCTGTACCCCAAGTGTCATTGTCCTGTACCCCGAGTATCAGCCTGTCATTATCCTGTACCGTAAGTGTCATTGTCCTGAACCCTGAGTGTCATTGTCCTGTACCCCAAGTGTCATTGTACTGAACCCTGAGTGTCATTATCCTGTACCCCAAGTGTCATTGTCCTGTACCCCGAGTGTCATTGTCCTGTACCCCAAGTGTCATTGTCCTGAACCCTGAGTGTCATTGTCCTGTATCCCAAGTGTCATTGGCCTGAACCCTAAGTGTCATTATCCTGTACCCCAAGTGTCATTGTCCTGTACCCCGAGTGTCATTGTCCTGTACCCCAAGTGTCATTATCCTGTACCCCAAGTGTCATTATCCTGTACCCCAAGTGTCATTGTCCTGTACCCCAAGTGTCATTGTCCTGTACCCCAAGTGTCATTGTCCTGTACCCCGAGTATCAGCCTGTCATTATCCTGTACCGTAAGTGTCATTGTCCTGAACCCTGAGTGTCATTGTCCTGTACCCCAAGTGTCATTGTACTGAACCCTGAGTGTCATTATCCTGTACCCCAAGTGTCATTGTCCTGTACCCCGAGTGTCATTGTCCTGTACCCCAAGTGTCATTGTCCTGAACCCTGAGTGTCATTGTCCTGTATCCCAAGTGTCATTGGCCTGAACCCTAAGTGTCATTATCCTGTACCCCAAGTGTCATTGTCCTGTACCCCGAGTGTCATTGTCCTGTACCCCAAGTGTCATTATCCTGTACCCCAAGTGTCATTATCCTGTACCCCAAGTGTCATTGTCCTGTACCCCAAGTGTCATTGTCCTGTACCCCGAGTGTCATTGTCCTGAACCCTGAGTGTCATTATCCTGTACCCCAAGTGTCATTATCCTGTACCCCAAGTGTCATTGTCCTGTACCCCGAGTGTCATTGTCCTGAACCCCAGAAGAGACATATAGATCGTTTTGTCACCTATATAATATATTATACGGTATAGATATTGATACAGTCAGATTTCGTGCAGTCGCCATTTCTTTACATAGTGTACACTGCCCCCTGTAGGTTCGGCAGGTTCCTGCAGGAGGTCTCCAGACTTGGTGGTCTCTTCCCTGATTCCCACCAAGCAGCAGGCGATAGATTTCCCATTATCAGACATTATAATAAGAAGTGATAAGACGCTGCTTATATAAGATAATAACAATCCTTCCATCTCCGGGGACAGGGACCATATTGTGCGCAGTGACTGAGCAGAGGGGTCTCCTCATCCCATTATCAGAGACCACCACAATAGCCCAGCAGTCAGCCCAGACGCCAGAGAATGGCCATTCCCATCGGGCCTTTCATGTTATGGCGTGGAGGGATGATCAAGGGAGGAAAAGACCAAAACACATCCCACCCTGAGGACAAGCTGGTCCCTGTCACCGACTGATAGAGAGATGCAGGAACGGAAAGCCAGGAGGATGTATGGAGGGCTGCAGCCTATATATATGGTGATAACAGGGAGGAGCGGAGTCAGAAAGCCTGGGAAAATCCAGGAGCACTTACAGGAGAACTCCAGACACTATAGGAGAGATACTTACAGTATGCAGTCAGTGGGGTTCACCACTAGGGGCGCTGTCCAAAAGAAACAGCTGGCCATGGACAGTACAGGGAATACAGGGTTAAAAAGGACTTATATGTAAGCGGCAGGTCTAATATCCTGAAGTTATGAAGGTTATGAGCCTTGTCTGACACACAGCTCCAAATCCCCTGCTGTTCTGTGCAGTTATAAGATTCTGACATCCTTCAGCCACCACTAGGAGGCGCTCACTGTCTTCATGATGTATTTGTTATATATGGTGTAGTCCTAGCTCTCACCTATTTAGGGTACGTTCCGCTTTTGTTTGCAGGTATCAGCACGATGACTCGGAGTCCTTGGACGACTCGATCGTCTTTACTGTGACGGACGGAATAAACGCGGTGGACGGAGAACTGAAGGTTCAGGTGATGTCATGGGTAACACATTAGGGGGCCTATAGGGAATCCTGACCTGAAAGTGAGATGTCCTTTATGTACATTTGCTCCTCAGATCTCCCCTGTAAATGACGAACCCCCAGAGCTGCGATCCGACCTGCAATCTACCCTGTCCTGTCCAGAAGGCGGCCGCATCTACCTCTCTACCAAAAATCTGTACGCCACTGACCCGGACAGTGACGACGCCAGGCTCACCTACATGATCGCTCGCATTCCCCTGTACGGAATGATCCAGAGAGAAGGCATCGCGGTGGAGAAATTCACCCAGCTCGATGTCATTCAAGGGTTAATCTCCTACAGACATACCGGTAACGTCTTATAGGGTTGTCCATGTTCTTAGGGTCTAAGAGAGTGACTAGAGGTCAATAGTAGAAGGACTAGAATCCTAACAGCAGCACAGAGCATTACAGGAGAGGAGCGAGCTGATCCTGCAGCTGGTGACTAGAGGTCAATAGTAGAAGGACTAGAATCCTAACAGCAGCACAGAGTATTACAGGAGATGAATGAGCTGATCCTGCAGCTGGCGACTAGAGATCAATAGTAGAAGGACTAGAATCCTAACAGCAGCACAGAGCATTACAGGAGAGGAGCGAGCTGATCCTGCAGCTGGCGACTAGAGGTCAATAGTAGAAGGACTAGAATCCTAACAGCAGCACAGAGTATTACAGGAGAGGAGCGAGCTGATCCTGCAGCTGGTGACTAGAGGTCAATAGTAGAAGGACTAGAATCCTAACAGCAGCACAGAGTATTACAGGAGATGAACGAGCTGATCCTGCAGCTGGCGACTAGAGATCAATAGTAGAAGGACTAGAATCCTAACAGCAGCACAGAGTATTACAGGAGAGGAGCGAGCTGATCCTGCAGCTGGTGACTAGAGGTCAATAGTAGAAGGACTAGAATCCTAACAGCAGCACAGAGTATTACAGGAGAGCAGTGTGCATCTTCTGCACACCCCTCATATGTAGCAGTGCTGACCGCGTCTCTACAACGTACACTATTAAATAACCATTATAAAGATGGCGGACTCTTTAACCCTTCCTGCTCGGCGCCGGCTGTCAGCGACTCGTGCTGTATTTCGCTCTCCCGATTTTGCCAGCCGCCATCTTACTTGCTGACGCACCTGTCAAGCGCTGACATCCTAAAATGTTCTTCCAAAAATAATCACGATTTACTAAATTTTCCTTCTCCGCATTCCTGTAAGAGCCGAGCAGATGCTTCGTAAAGCCAAATTAATGGTATAAAAAAAGATTTCACTTGGATTTCGGAATAATTAAATACGTTCTATGCGGCGCATAATTAATGAGCGTGTTACTGTCTTGTGGGAGCCGATGTACAGTCAGGGTCTTAAAGGCTATGGACGCCGAAAAATGAGCAACTGCTGCAAATAGAATTCCCCATTGTCTTGTCTCCAAGGTAACAGACTACAAACCCTGTGTCGTCGGATCCTGAGGTCGCGCTCCGATCAATCTGCTGCTTAATTACTAATAACATTGATTTGGTAGCAGCGGCTGAAGCTGCGGGGCCCCAGTGCCAAATCTGGAATGGGGCCCCCACTTACCTTGTCCTATATGTAATACTGGTGTTATATTGTAGATAATGAGCAACAGGGCCAATAGATACGTGAGCCCCCCTATAGCTGTCACCTGTTTGCTACAATGTAGCAGTCTGGGGTCACAGAGCATTGTCTAGACTGGATACATCTCTACTACAATGTATCACACTGGGGTCAAGGCCGTGCAGCTCACAGAGCGTTGTCTACACTGGATACATCTCATTGCTACAATGTATCACACTGGGGTCAAGGCCGTGCAGCTCACAGAGCGTTGTCTACACTGGATACATCTCATTGCTACAATGTATCACACTGGGGTCAAGGCCGTGCAGCTCACAGAGCGTTGTCTAGACTGGATACATCTCTACTACAATGTATCACACTGGGGTCAAGGCCGTGCAGCTCACAGAGCATTGTCTAGACTGGATACATCTCTACTACAATGTATCACACTGGGGTCAAGGCCGTGCAGCTCACAGAGCATTGTCTACACTGGATACAACTCTATACAATGTATCACACTGGGGTCAAGGCCGTGCAGCTCACAGAGCGTTGTCTAGACTGGATACAACTCTACTACAATGTATCACACTGGGGTCTAGGCCGTGCAGCTCACAGAGCGTTGTCTAGACTGGATACATCTCTACTACAATGTATCACACTGGGGTCAAGGCCGTGCAGCTCACAGAGCATTGTCTAGACTGGATACATCTCTACTACAATGTATCACACTGGGGTCAAGGCCGTGCAGCTCACAGAGCATTGTCTACACTGGATACAACTCTATACAATGTATCACACTGGGGTCAAGGCCGTGCAGCTCACAGAGCGTTGTCTAGACTGGATACAACTCTACTACAATGTATCACACTGGGGTCTAGGCCGTGCAGCTCACAGAGCGTTGTCTACACTGGATACAACTCTATACAATGTATCACACTGGGGTCTAGGCCGTTGTCTAGACTGGATACAGCTCTTTGCTACAATGTATCACACTGGGGTCAAGGCCGTGCAGCTCACAGAGCGTTGTCTAGACTGGATACAGCTCTTTGCTACAATGTATCACACTGGGGTCAAGGCCGTGCAGCTCACAGAGCGTTGTCTAGACTGGATACATCTCTACTACAATGTATCACACTGGGGTCTAGGCCGTGCAGCTCACAGAGCGTTGTCTAGACTGGATACATCTCTACTACAATGTATCACACTGGGGTCTAGGCCGTGCAGCTCACAGAGCGTTGTCTAGACTGGATACATCTCTACTACAATGTATCACACTGGGGTCAAGGCCGTGCAGCTCACAGAGCGTTGTCTAGACTGGATACAACTCTTTGCTACAATGTATCACACTGGGGTCTAGGCCGTGCAGCTCACAGAGCGTTGTCTACACTGGATACAACTCTATACAATGTATCACACTGGGGTCAAGGCCGTGCAGCTCACAGAGCGTTGTCTAGACTGGATACATCTCTACTACAATGTATCACACTGGGGTCTAGGCCGTGCAGCTCACAGAGCGTTGTCTACACTGGATACATCTCTACTACAATGTATCACACTGGGGTCAAGGCCGTGCAGCTCACAGAGCATTGTCTACACTGGATACAACTCTATACAATGTATCACACTGGGGTCAAGGCCGTGCAGCTCACAGAGCGTTGTCTACACTGGATACATCTCTACTACAATGTATCACACTGGGGTCAAGGCCGTGCAGCTCACAGAGCATTGTCTACACTGGATACAACTCTATACAATGTATCACACTGGGGTCAAGGCCGTGCAGCTCACAGAGCATTGTCTAGACTGGATACATCTCTACTACAATGTATCACACTGGGGTCAAGGCCGTGCAGCTCACAGAGCATTGTCTAGACTGGATACAGCTCTTTGCTACAATGTATCACACTGGGGTCAAGGCCGTGCAGCTCACAGAGCATTGTCTAGACTGGATACATCTCTACTACAATGTATCACACTGGGGTCAAGGCCGTGCAGCTCACAGAGCATTGTCTAGACTGGATACATCTCTACTACAATGTATCACACTGGGGTCAAGGCCGTGCAGCTCACAGAGCATTGTCTACACTGGATACAACTCTATACAATGTATCACACTGGGGTCAAGGCCGTGCAGCTCACAGAGCATTGTCTAGACTGGATACATCTCTACTACAATGTATCACACTGGGGTCAAGGCCGTGCAGCTCACAGAGCATTGTCTAGACTGGATACAGCTCTTTGCTACAATGTATCACACTGGGGTCAAGGCCGTGCAGCTCACAGAGCATTGTCTAGACTGGATACATCTCTACTACAATGTATCACACTGGGGTCTAGGCCGTGCAGCTCACAGAGCGTTGTCTAGACTGGATACAACTCTTTGCTACAATGTATCACACTGGGGTCTAGGCCGTGCAGCTCACAGAGCGTTGTCTACACTGGATACAACTCTATACAATGTATCACACTGGGGTCAAGGCCGTGCAGCTCACAGAGCGTTGTCTAGACTGGATACATCTCTACTACAATGTATCACACTGGGGTCTAGGCCGTGCAGCTCACAGAGCGTTGTCTACACTGGATACATCTCTACTACAATGTATCACACTGGGGTCAAGGCCGTGCAGCTCACAGAGCATTGTCTACACTGGATACAACTCTATACAATGTATCACACTGGGGTCAAGGCCGTGCAGCTCACAGAGCGTTGTCTACACTGGATACATCTCTACTACAATGTATCACACTGGGGTCAAGGCCGTGCAGCTCACAGAGCATTGTCTACACTGGATACAACTCTATACAATGTATCACACTGGGGTCAAGGCCGTGCAGCTCACAGAGCATTGTCTAGACTGGATACATCTCTACTACAATGTATCACACTGGGGTCAAGGCCGTGCAGCTCACAGAGCATTGTCTAGACTGGATACAGCTCTTTGCTACAATGTATCACACTGGGGTCAAGGCCGTGCAGCTCACAGAGCATTGTCTAGACTGGATACATCTCTACTACAATGTATCACACTGGGGTCAAGGCCGTGCAGCTCACAGAGCATTGTCTAGACTGGATACATCTCTACTACAATGTATCACACTGGGGTCAAGGCCGTGCAGCTCACAGAGCATTGTCTACACTGGATACAACTCTATACAATGTATCACACTGGGGTCAAGGCCGTGCAGCTCACAGAGCGTTGTCTAGACTGGATACAACTCTACTACAATGTATCACACTGGGGTCTAGGCCGTGCAGCTCACAGAGCATTGTCTACACTGGATACAACTCTATACAATGTATCACACTGGGGTCTAGGCCGTTGTCTAGACTGGATACAGCTCTTTGCTACAATGTATCACACTGGGGTCAAGGCCGTGCAGCTCACAGAGCGTTGTCTAGACTGGATACAGCTCTTTGCTACAATGTATCACACTGGGGTCAAGGCCGTGCAGCTCACAGAGCGTTGTCTAGACTGGATACATCTCTACTACAATGTATCACACTGGGGTCTAGGCCGTGCAGCTCACAGAGCGTTGTCTAGACTGGATACATCTCTACTACAATGTATCACACTGGGGTCTAGGCCGTGCAGCTCACAGAGCGTTGTCTAGACTGGATACATCTCTACTACAATGTATCACACTGGGGTCTAGGCCGTGCAGCTCACAGAGCGTTGTCTAGACTGGATACAACTCTTTGCTACAATGTATCACACTGGGGTCTAGGCCGTGCAGCTCACAGAGCGTTGTCTACACTGGATACAACTCTATACAATGTATCACACTGGGGTCAAGGCCGTGCAGCTCACAGAGCGTTGTCTAGACTGGATACATCTCTACTACAATGTATCACACTGGGGTCTAGGCCGTGCAGCTCACAGAGCGTTGTCTACACTGGATACATCTCTACTACAATGTATCACACTGGGGTCAAGGCCGTGCAGCTCACAGAGCGTTGTCTACACTGGATACATCTCTACTACAATGTATCACACTGGGGTCAAGGCCGTGCAGCTCACAGAGCATTGTCTACACTGGATACAACTCTATACAATGTATCACACTGGGGTCAAGGCCGTGCAGCTCACAGAGCGTTGTCTACACTGGATACATCTCTACTACAATGTATCACACTGGGGTCAAGGCCGTGCAGCTCACAGAGCATTGTCTACACTGGATACAACTCTATACAATGTATCACACTGGGGTCAAGGCCGTGCAGCTCACAGAGCATTGTCTAGACTGGATACATCTTTACTACAATGTATCACACTGGGGTCTAGGCCGTGCAGCTCACAGAGCGTTGTCTACACTGGATACAACTCTATACAATGTATCACACTGGGGTCAAGGCCGTGCAGCTCACAGAGCATTGTCTAGACTGGATACATCTCTACTACAATGTATCACACTGGGGTCAAGGCCGTGCAGCTCACAGAGCATTGTCTAGACTGGATACAGCTCTTTGCTACAATGTATCACACTGGGGTCAAGGCCGTGCAGCTCACAGAGCATTGTCTAGACTGGATACATCTCTACTACAATGTATCACACTGGGGTCAAGGCCGTGCAGCTCACAGAGCATTGTCTAGACTGGATACAGCTCTTTGCTACAATGTATCACACTGGGGTCAAGGCCGTGCAGCTCACAGAGCATTGTCTAGACTGGATACATCTCTACTACAATGTATCACACTGGGGTCAAGGCCGTGCAGCTCACAGAGCATTGTCTAGACTGGATACATCTCTACTACAATGTATCACACTGGGGTCAAGGCCGTGCAGCTCACAGAGCATTGTCTAGACTGGATACATCTCTACTACAATGTATCACACTGGGGTCTAGGCCGTGCAGCTCACAGAGCGTTGTCTAGACTGGATACATCTCTACTACAATGTATCACACTGGGGTCAAGGCCGTGCAGCTCACAGAGCGTTGTCTAGACTGGATACATCTCTACTACAATGTATCACACTGGGGTCTAGGCCGTGCAGCTCACAGAGCGTTGTCTAGACTGGATACAACTCTTTGCTACAATGTATCACACTGGGGTCTAGGCCGTGCAGCTCACAGAGCGTTGTCTAGACTGGATACAGCTCTTTGCTACAATGTATCACACTGGGGTCTAGGCCGTGCAGCTCACAGAGCGTTGTCTAGACTGGATACAACTCTTTGCTACAATGTATCACACTGGGGTCTAGGCCGTGCAGCTCACAGAGCGTTGTCTAGACTGGATACAACTCTTTGCTACAATGTATCACACTGGGGTCCGGGCTGTTTAGCAAAAGATACACAAAGTCTGTATAAAAAAGAAATAAATAATATTTTTACAAAAAGAAAACATTTGTAGAATTATTTTCTTGGTGTTCCCATCACTCATCAACCACTTTCTTTTTCAGCAGAAAGTTAGGCTGTGTCTCTGCGGCTCTGTCTCTCCTCCATGCTTTACCCTGTGTCTCCATCTCTCCTCTGTTCTTTACCCTGCAGCTCCATCTCTCCTCCGTTCTTTACCCTGCGGCTCTGTCTCTCCTCCATACTTTACCCTGCGGCTCTGTCTCTCCTCCATGCTTTACCCTGCGGCTCTGTCTCTCCTCCATGCTTTACCCTGCGGCTCTGTCTCTCCTCCATGCTTTACCCTGCGGCTCTGTCTCTCCTCCATGCTTTACCCTGCGGCTCTGTCTCTCCTCCATACTTTACCCTGTGGCTCTGTCTCTCCTCCATGCTTTAACCTGCGGCTCTGTCTCTCCTCCATGCTTTACCCTGTGGCTCTGTCTGTCCTCCATATTTTACCCTGCGGCTCTGTCTCTCCTCCATGCTTTACCCTGTGGCTCTGTCTGTCCTCCATACTTTACCCTGCGGCTCTGTCTCTCCTCCATGCTTTACCCTGTGGCTCTGTCTGTCCTCCATACTTTACCCTGCGGCTCTGTCTCTCCTCCATGCTTTACCCTGTGGCTCTGTCTGTCCTCCATACTTTACCCTGCGGCTCTGTCTCTCCTCCATGCTTTACCCTGCGGCTCTGTCTCTCCTCCATGCTTTACCCTGTGGCTCTGTCTGTCCTCCATATTTTACCCTGCGGCTCTGTCTCTCCTCCATGCTTTACCCTGCGGCTCTGTCTCTCCTCCATGCTTTACCCTGCGGCTCTGTCTCTCCTCCATGCTTTACCCTGCGGCTCTGTCTCTCCTCCATACTTTACCCTGTGGCTCTGTCTCTCCTCCATGCTTTAACCTGCGGTTCTGTCTCTCCTCCATGCTTTACCCTGTGGCTCTGTCTGTCCTCCATATTTTACCCTGCGGCTCTGTCTCTCCTCCATGCTTTACCCTGTGGCTCTGTCTGTCCTCCATACTTTACCCTGCGGCTCTGTCTCTCCTCCATGCTTTACCCTGCGGCTCTGTCTGTCCTCCATACTTTACCCTGCGGCTCTGTCTCTCCTCCATGCTTTACCCTGTGGCTCTGTCTGTCCTCCATACTTTACCCTGCGGCTCTGTCTCTCCTCCATGCTTTACCCTGCGGCTCTGTCTCTCCTCCATGCTTTACCCTGTGGCTCTGTCTGTCCTCCATATTTTACCCTGCGGCTCTGTCTCTCCTCCATGCTTTACCCTGTGGCTCTGTCTGTCCTCCATACTTTACCCTGCGGCTCTGTCTCTCCTCCATGCTTTACCCTGTGGCTCTGTCTGTCCTCCATACTTTACCCTGCGGCTCTGTCTCTCCTCCATGCTTTACCCTGTGGCTCTGTCTGTCCTCCATACTTTACCCTGCGGCTCTGTCTCTCCTCCATGCTTTACCCTGCGGCTCTGTCTCTCCTCCATGCTTTACCCTGTGGCTCTGTCTGTCCTCCATATTTTACCCTGCGGCTCTGTCTCTCCTCCATGCTTTACCCTGTGGCTCTGTCTGTCCTCCATACTTTACCCTGCGGCTCTGTCTCTCCTCCATGCTTTACCCTGTGGCTCTGTCTGTCCTCCATACTTTACCCTGCGGCTCTGTCTCTCCTCCATGCTTTACCCTGTGTCTCCATCTTTCCTCTGTTCTTAACCCTGCGGCTCTCTCTCCTCCATGCTTTACCCTGTGTCTCCATCTCTCCTCTGTTCTTTACCCTGTGTCTCCATCTCTCCTCCATGCTTTACCTTGCGGCTCTGTCTCTCCTCCATACTTTACTCTGCAGCTCTGGCTGCTGTGTAAAGCTCAAAATGAACATTGAAGAGGAGCAAATCTGAATCTAATATATAATGATAGATAGTAATTGCTGCGTGTAAAGCCTTTTTGTAATCCTGTGAGCTTTGGGGGGGGGGGTCACTTAAAGTTGGTGGAATTCTTTGTACTTAACATGTTGTCCTGTCCCTTCAGGGGGGGAGATCGGTGCCTATCCCCGAATGGATACAGTTACGCTTATCGTGTCAGATGGAGAATCCGTTTCAGCCGACACCTGTTGCATTGAGGGTCCCCCTCCCCCACCCATTCCACTTCACGCCAGCCTCCCCGTCTATGATCTTAATATCACCCTCACGCCCGTCAATAACCAGCTGCCGGTGATAATGATCGGTAAGTGGCGGCCGCGAGTGGCCGATAATGGCGCGTTTAGCACTTCACGTACAAGTGGCACCATATGTGTTATTGATGTGAGGGGGCGAAAATATCACAGCAAGCGGCAGCTGGACCGGCGAGCGCGGCCGGGGCGATATAACGTAGAGCTGGAGGAAAGCGGTGACACATATCAGTGCGGCAGCCATGATGTCACCTGCCGAATATTGTTACACCACAAGGTACATTGTCCTTCTATCATAGTCCGCAGTGGTCAGGTCCAGCGAGTGTCGCCCCCTCCCCAATATACTGAGGACATTGATTTGCCACATTTATGTTTCCATCCAGCAGATAAACCTCATCCTGCCCTAGAATATCGCACAGCTGAGACTTTGTTACAATTGTAACCAGTGTAGACAATCCTCTGCCCGGACACAAGACTGATACATTGTAACGGGCGATGAGGAGAGATTCTATAACAATGGTGACAAACCCTCAGCTGTGACAGCACATCCAGAGAGCGAGGACCTGGCCATGCTGTGAGCAGAGGGTTTGTTACAATGTATTCCTGCAGAGATGGATGGATGTCCCTGTAATCTGCGCCTTGTGTCTTGGATTTGGCAGGAGACGTCTTTGTGGTAGAGGAAGGCTCCTCCTCGCCTGTATCTGTGGATCACGTCAACGCCTCGGACGTCGACTCCCTGACTGACCTCATCTTCCTCATGGAGACTCAGCCACAGTATGGATACCTGGAGAGTACAATCCCCACCCCGGGGTCCGAGAAGAGCGTCCCTGAGACCGGGATCAGTGAGTTATCTCCTATAGGTGGATTCGCACCTTCAAGTGAAAGTTATTTTGTTTTTGTGTTTTAGGGATTTTAATCTAAATTGTCAAAAATTCAGTTTTTCTCAACTTTGTAATAAATATTTATATAATTAGGAACTAAGATATTCTAAAAATGCTATCTTTCCTGCAGCCACCACTAGGGGGAGGTAAGGGACTTGCTGCAAAGTCAATAGTACATGTGTATGCAGTGGAATCATCAGCTCCCCCTAGTGGTGACTGCAGGCAGACAGAATTCTATCACCTACCACTCAGAATATGCAGAGTATTTGGAGCTCCGACCCTCTGCCATCTTGGAGTAGACCCTGAAGGGCGATACGGAAATCTTTTGTAACGGTCAAAGTCACCGTCCAGCCCTAGCCCAGAATCAAGTCACAGACGTTCAATGAAACCTCCGTCTATGATAAAAAAAAGTCACATGTGAACTGTGACCAAAACCCACCGGGTTTTTACGACTTTGTACGACTGTCGCAGTTGCATGATGTTGTACGTTGCAGTGTATCATCAGAGAGATACTGAAGTGTTTGTTGCGCTACAATGTGGCCCTAACATGTTACTAATACAGACGTATACTGTGCGCCAGGTCTGTTCAGTCTCCAGCACCTGCGTTCCGGTCACATCCGCTACGTCCAGGCGCTACATGAGCACGTGGAGCCAGTATTGGATTTCTTCATGATCTGCGTCACCGATTCTGTCCATAAATCTATGATTGTTCCCTTCTACATCGTCATAAAACCCAGAAATGACGAAAAACCGCAACTGCATGTCAGGAACATAACGGTAAGTAATTACCCTATTAACCCTTTAAGTGTGTGCCTTGGACCACCACGGGCTTTATTGCTTTGGACCACCATGGATTTCAGCTTTATCCCCTTCACTACTGTAGACCAGTAGGCACTTTACAGTTGTATGGCGGCATTATGTGCACCATGAGAGCTATATGGCAGTATGATGTGGGCAGTATATGGCAGTATTATATAGATAATGTATGGAGGTATTATGTGCACCATGAGAGCTATATGGCAGTATGATGTGGGCAGTATATGGCAGTATTACATAGATAATGTACGGAGGTATTATGTGCACAGTGAGAGCTATATGGCAGTATGATGTGGGCAGTATATGGCAGTATTATATAGATAATGTATGGAGGTATTATGTGCACAGTCAGTGCTATATGGCAGTATGATGTGGGCAGTATATGGCAGTATTATATAGATAATGTATGGAGGTATTATGTGCACAGTGAGAGCTATATGGCAGTATGATGTGGGCAGTATATGGCAGTATTATACAGATAATGTATGGAGGTATTATGTGCACAGTCAGTGCTATATGGCAGTGTGATGTGGGCAGTATATGGCAGTATTATATAGATAATGTATGGAGGTATTATGTGCACAGTGAGAGCTATATGGCAGTATGATGTGGGCAGTATATGGTAGTATTATACAGATAATGTATGGAGGTATTATGTGCACAGTGAGAGCTATATGGCAGTATGATGTGGGCAGTATATGGCAGTATTATACAGATAATGTATGGAGGTATTATGTGCACAGTGAGAGCTATATGGCAGTATGATGTGGGCAGTATATGACAGTATTATACAGATAATGTATGGAGGTATTATGTGCACAGTGAGAGCTATATGGCAGTATGATGTGGGCAGTATATGGCAGTATTATATAGATAATGTATGGAGGTATTATGTGCACAGTGAGAGCTATATGGCAGTATGATGTGGGCAGTATATGGCAGTATTATATAGATAATGTATGGAGGTATTATGTGCACAGTGAGAGCTATATGGCAGTATGATGTGGGCAGTATATGGTAGTATTATACAGATAATGTATGGAGGTATTATGTGCACAGTGAGAGCTATATGGCAGTATGATGTGGGCAGTATATGGCAGTATTATATAGATAATGTATGGAGGTATTATGTGCACAGTGAGAGCTATATGGCAGTATGATGTGGGCAGTATATGGCAGTATTATATAGATAATGTATGGAGTTATTATGTGCACAGTGAGAGCTATATGGCAGTATGATGTGGGCAGTATATGGCAGTATTATATAGATAATGTATGGAGGTATTATGTGCACAGTGAGAGCTATATAGCAGTATGATGTGGGCAGTATATGGTAGTATTATACAGATAATGTATGGAGGTATTATGTGCACAGTGAGAGCTATATGGCAGTATGATGTGGGCAGTATATGGCAGTATTATATAGATAATGTATGGAGGTATTATGTGCACAGTGAGAGCTATATGGCAGTATGATGTTGGCAGTATATGACAGTATTATACAGATAATGTATGGAGGTATTATGTGCACAGTCAGTGCTATATGGCAGTGTGATGTGGGCAGTATATGGCAGTATTATATAGATAATGTATGGAGGTATTATGTGCACAGTGAGAGCTATATGGCAGTATGATGTGGGCAGTATATGGCAGTATTATACAGATAATGTATGGAGGTATTATGTGCACAGTGAGAGCTATATGGCAGTATGATGTGGGCAGTATATGGCAGTATTATACAGATAATGTATGGAGGTATTATGTGCACAGTGAGAGCTATATGGCAGTATGATGTGGGCAGTATATGGCAGTATTATATAGATAATGTATGGAGGTATTATGTGCACAGTCAGTGCTATATGGCAGTATGATGTAGGCAGTATATGGCAGTATTATACAGATAATGTATGGAGGTATTATGTGCACAGTGAGTGCTATATGGCAGTATGATGTGGGCAGTATATGGCAGTATTATATAGATAATGTATGGAGGTATTATGTGCACAGTGAGAGCTATATGGCAGTATGATGTGGGCAGTATATGGCAGTATTATATAGATAATGTATGGAGGTATTATGTGCACAGTCAGTGCTATATGGCAGTATGATGTAGGCAGTATATGGCAGTATTATACAGATAATGTATGGAGGTATTATGTAGGCATTGTATGATGGCAGTGATGTTTCTTATAGTGCAGTATAATTTGTTATGTTATATTTGGGTACATGCGGACGTATAGCACTTGTTGCTCAGGGTACCATTTCTGTAAATCCGGCCCTGCAGATGCTTTCAGTTGAGGCTGCGTGCCTGCACATCTCTGGTCATTGAAATGCATAGTGTGACCGGGGCTGCAAACACCTGCTGAGCGGGGTCAGGATTATGCAGTCAGTGCGCACAAGCCCCAGGGCAGCTGCTCATGATTAGGCGGCTCTTTTATGGGAAGCGTCTTCAAGGTTTATGATCCTGTAGATAGAAGGAGAACTATCTAATGTCCCAGAGGGCCTGAATGTGAGTCCATAAAGTGCATGAATACACTGCATCTACCGCACACAGAGCATGAACACTGTACACTGCATCTACCGCACACAGAACATGAACACTGTACACTGCATCTACTGCACACAGAGCATGAACACTGTACACTGCATCTACCGCACACAGAGCATGAACACTGTACACTGCATCTACCGCACACAGAGCATGAATACTGTACACTGCATCTACCGCACACAGAGCATGAACACGGTACACTGCATCCACCGCACACAGACCATGAACACTGTACACTGCATCTACCACACAAAGAGCATGAACACTGTACACTGCATCTACTGCACACAGAGCATGAACACTGTACACTGCATCTACCGCACACAGAGCATGAACACTGTACACTGCCTCTACTGCACACAGAGCATGAACACTGTACACTGCATCTACTGCACACAGAGCATGAACACTGTACACTGCATCTACTGCACACAGAGCATGAACACTGTACACTGCATCTACTGCACACAGAGCATGAACACTGTACACTGCATCTACCGCACACAGAGCATGAATACTGTACACTGCATCTACCGCACACAGAGCATGAACACTGTACACTGCATCTACCGCACACAGAGCATGAAAACTGTACACTGCATCCACCGCACACAGACCATGAACACTGTACACTGCATCTACCGCACACAGAGCATGAACACTGTACACTGCATCCACTGCACACAGAGCATGAACACTGTACACTGCATCTACTGCACACAGAGCATGAACACTGTACACTGCATCTACTGCCCATAGAGAATGAACACTGTGGGATAGTGAGTGCAGCTCTGGAGTATAATACAGGATAAGTAATGTAATGTATGTATACAGTGACTGCACCAGCAGAATAGTGAGCGCAGCTCTGGAGTATAATACAGGATAAGTAATGTAATGTATGTACACAGTGACTGCACCAGCAGAATAGTGAGTGCAGCTCTGGAGTATAATACAGGATAAGTAATGTAATGTATGTACACAGTGACTGTACCAGCAGAATAGTGAGCGCAGCTCTGGAGTATAATACAGGATAAGTAATGTAATGTATGTACACAGTGACTGTACCAGCAGAATAGTGAGCGCAGCTCTGGAGTATAATACAGGATAAGTAATGTAATGTATGTACACAGTGACTGTACCAGCAGAATAGTGAGCGCAGCTCTGGAGTATAATACAGGATAAGTAATGTAATGTATGTATACAGTGACTGTACCAGCAGAATAGTGAGCGCAGCTCTGGAGTATAATACAGGATAAGTAATGTAATGTATGTACACAGTGACTGTACCAGCAGAATAGTGAGCGCAGCTCTGGAGTATAATACAGGATAGGTAATGTAATGTATGTACACAGTGACTGCACCAGCAGAATAGTGAGCGCAGCTCTGGAGTATAATACAGGATAAGTAATGTAATGTATGTACACAGTGACTGTACCAGCAGAATAGTGAGCGCAGCTCTGGAGTATAATACAGGATAAGTAATGTAATGTATGTACACAGTGACTGTACCAGCAGAATAGTGAGCGCAGCTCTGGAGTATAATACAGGATAAGTAATGTAATGTATGTACACAGTGACTGTACCAGCAGAATAGTGAGCGCAGCTCTGGAGTATAATACAGGATAAGTAATGTAATGTATGTATACAGTGACTGCACCAGCAGAATAGTGAGCGCAGCTCTGGAGTATAATACAGGATAAGTAATGTAATGTATGTACACAGTGACTGCACCAGCAGAATAGTGAGCGCAGCTCTGGAGTATAATACAGGATAAGTAATGTAATGTATGTACACAGTGACTGTACCAGCAGAATAGTGAGCGCAGCTCTGGAGTATAATACAGGATAAGTAATGTAATTTATGTATACAGTGACTGCACCAGCAGAATAGTGAGCGCAGCTCTGGAGTATAATACAGGATAAGTAATGTAATGTATGTACACAGTGACTGTACCAGCAGAATAGTGAGCGCAGCTCTGGAGTATAATACAGGATAAGTAATGTAATGTATGTACACAGTGACTGCACCAGCAGAATAGTGAGCGCAGCTCTGGAGTATAATACAGGATAAGTAATGTAATGTATGTACACAGTGACTGTACCAGCAGAATAGTGAGCGCAGCTCTGGAGTATAATACAGGATAAGTAATGTAATGTATGTACACAGTGACTGTACCAGCAGAATAGTGAGCGCAGCTCTGGAGTATAATACAGGATAAGTAATGTAATGTATGTACACAGTGACTGTACCAGCAGAATAGTGAGCGCAGCTCTGGAGTATAATACAGGATAAGTAATATAATGTATGTACACAGTGACTGCACCAGCAGAATAGTGAGCGCAGCTCTGGAGTATAATACAGGATAAGTAATGTAATGTATGTACACAGTGACTGCACCAGCAGAATAGTGAGCGCAGCTCTGGAGTATAATACAGGATATAACTCATGATCCTGTACACAGTGACTGCACGTTTTATACGGTATTATTCTATATGGGGTGGCGCTGATATGGCCTTTAGATTTATTCTCCAATATCCACAACATTGCAAACAGAATATAAGCAGGAGTCGTTGCCAGTTCAGGAGATGAATGAAGTGTGGAGACAAAGTGTGAGGAGGCAGAGCGACGCCTTATTGGCAGGTTCGGTGATGGGTTTGCATTTTATCATCACTAGTCCCCTGTGAACAGCGCCGACCACAAAGTGTAAACAGACCGCATGAAAAAAATGGCCGGTGTCTTAGGGCAGACATACATGGCACAGGATAAAGGGACGTAAATCCCAACTTCCATGTGTGGTTCTCAGCTGGTATAAATCCCAATCGCGGCTGCGGGTGCCACACACAGAGACGCTATATTTAGGAGATTTCATGTTTATAGAGGAGCAGGGGATCCGGGAAGAGGCCGCTCCGCTCTGCTGGAGCCTGTGAGTCTTTCCATGACTAATATCGGGCACTTTGGGACAATCAGTCTTTGCTTTCTCACATAGACCTCTATAAGCGGGCGCTACGCTCATCCCAATCTGTCACACTCCGGCCTCGTTGGGTTGGCAGTAATCTTCTCATTTCGACCCAAAATCTTACAGCTACATCCCAGCGTGATCCTGCCGCTCCCGCCATCCAAGTCTTAGGGTTCAATCAAAGGTCACGCAGCAAATTTTCCATTTTTGGGGGGCTTTTCGCTACAATTTCGAAAATCACCCAGCTTTCCTAAACTACTGAATGGCACATTTGTCTAGCTCTATAGCACTACATGCCGCCATTTAACTTAATATGACAAATTTGTCTTTCAGGAGTCTGGAAAAGTTGGGTGCCAAACCTTAGCCGATCTGCATCGATGGCCATTTTGGTTGTCACCCAGCTTTCCCAGAAACAGATGTCACCTATTTGTAACCTGGGTCCTCAGATGGATGCGCCAGTTTTAGGTTAAGTTTGCATTTAAAGTTTGTGACCCCGCGCTTTGTCTTAAATCTCCTTTAGGTAACGGAGGGGGGAAGCTACGAGATTGGTCCGGCTACATTGAGTGCAGAAGACCTGGATATCCCACCTGACATATTGCGCTTCTCCGTCGTGACCCCCCCAGCACATGGCGTATTATTGCACGGCCCCCAGGCTGCAGGAATCGGACACTATAAGTCTATGGATCCTATAGAGATGCACAGACAGACCCTAAGGGAGGACGTCACCCTGGATGCACTGAGGCAAGGTCTGTTATATCTAGTATATAGTGCAGTATATAGATATATAGTCGGGGGGTGGCGGGGGTCATCTATGGGGCTTCCTCCCATATCCAGATGAGGCTCCTGGCCAGGGATCTGTTCTGTATTTGTGAAGCTTCTTCGATTCCTTCTTGTCCGGGATCCAGCGGAGTAAAATCTCTGTATAATAGACGGGCCGTGAATGTCCTCTGCTGGCCGCCCGCTGTTATTGCAGGCTCAGGCGTCATACATGGCCGCAAAGAGAGTAAAAATCCAAAATGAGGAGAAGATTTCCCATCTGAATGGGATAGAAAGTCTTAAGGAGTAAGCGAGGAAGTCGCAGACAGACAAGGGGCACAAAGAGAAGTGTCTGGGGCGTTCCTAAAGCCGCAGCGAGTGTCCCCAATATTGTATAGGAATTGTAATCCTCGGGATATGGGTGGGCTGTCATGTGGACCTACCAGTACGTACCGATCAGAGTAGGGGAAGAAAGTGCAAGGGGGTAACTATGGGGTCAGAGACGTAGACGTCACCGCGGGAGAGACCAGCACACATATTATCAGACCCCAGATCAGACCCCTAAAGGGTACAAGGTACAAGACACCAATAAGAATCCTGCTCCGGTGACGCCTGTGTGCAGTTTGGGGAGGGGTCTTATGATATGACAGGTAGCCCCCTGTGCCCGGGCTGTCGCCCCGATGCTCCTCTCCTGTTCCGTCCATTCCTGGGAGAGATGAATGACTTGTTTTCCTTCAGGAATGACCATTGTGTACCGGCACGATGACTCGGAGACGCGGCAAGACCGATTCATCGTACAGCTGACAGACGGCAAGCACGCAGTCCAGGAGGCGCTATACATCCAGATAACGCCAGTCAACGATGAAAAACCGCAGCTCATCAGGTGACCGTGTCATAATGTTATAGGCAAGAAAATCGGCAGATAGATAGACAGACAGGTAGATAGATAGGAGATAGATAGATAGATAGATAGATAGATAGATAGATAGATAGATAGATGATAGATAGGAGATAGATAGATAGATAGATAGATAGATAGATAGATAGATAGATAGGATATAGATAGATAGATAGGAGATAGATAGATAGATAGATAGATAGATAGATAGATAGATAGATAGATAGATACAGTCCTATGAAAAAGTTTGGGCACCCCTATTAATCTTAATCATTTTTAGTTCTAAATATTTTGGTGTTTGCAGCAGCCATTTCAGTTTGATATATCTAATAACTGATGGACACAGTAATATTTCAGGATTGAAATGAGGTTTATTGTACTAACAGAAAATGCGCAATATGCATTAAACCAAAATTTGACCGGTGCAAAAATATGGGCACCTCAACAGAAAAGTGACATTAATATTTAGTAGATCCTCCTTTTGCAAAGATAACAGCCTCTAGTCGCTTCCTGTAGCTTTTAATCAGTTCCTGGATCCTGGATGAAGGTATTTTGGACCAACAATTCAAGTTCAGTTAAGTTAGATGGTCGCCGAGCATGGACAGCCCGCTTCAAATCATCCCACAGATGTTCAATGATATTCAGGTCTGGGGACTGGGATGGCCATTCCAGAACATTGTAATTGTTCCTCTGCATGAATGCCTGAGGATTTGGAGCGGTGTTTTGGATCATTGTCTTGCTGAAATATCCATCCCCGGCGTAACTTCAACTTCGTCACTGATTCTTGAACATTATTCTCAAGAATCTGCTGATACTGAGTGGAATCCATGCGACTCTCAACTTTAACAAGATTCCCGGTGCCGGCATTGGCCACACAGCCCCAAAGCATGATGGAACCTCCACCAAATTTTACAGTGGGTAGCAAGTGTTTTTCTTGGAATGCTGTTTCTTTTTGGACGCCATGCATAACGCCTTTTTTTATAACCAAACAACTCAATTTTTGTTTCCAAAATGAAGCTGGCTTGTCCAAATGTGCTTTTTCATACCTCAGGCGACTCTATTTGTGGCGTACGTGCAGAAACGGCTTCTTTCTCATCATCTCCCATACAGCTTCTATTTGTGCAAAGTGCGCTGTATTGCTGACTGATGCACAGTGACACCATCTGCAGCAAGATGATGCTGCAGCTCTTTGGAGGTGGTCTGTGGATTGTCCTTGACTCTTCTCACCATTCTTCTTCTCTGCCTTTCTGATATTTTTCTTGGCCTGCCACTTCTGGGCTTAACAAGAACTGTCCCTGTGGTCTTCCATTTCCTTACTATGTTCCTCACAGTGGAAACTGACAGGTTAAATCTCTGAGACAGCTTTTTGTATCCTTCCCCTGAACAACTATGTTGAACAATCTTTGTTTTCAGATCATTTGAGAGTTGTTTTGAGTAGCCCATGATGCCACTCTTCAGAGGAGATTCAAATAGTAGAACAACTTGCAATTGGCCACCTTAAATACCTTTTCTCATGATTGGATACACCTGGCTATGAAGTTCAAAGCTCACTGAGGTTACAAAACCAATTTTGTGCTTCAGTAAGTCAGTAAAAAGTAGTTAGGAGTATTCAAATCAATAAAATGATAAGGGTGCCCATACTTTTGCACCGGTCAAATTTTGGTTTAATGCATATTGCGCATTTTCTGTTAGTACAATAAACCTCATTTCAATCCTGAAATATTACTGTGTCCATCAGTTATTAGATATATCAAACTGAAATGGCTGCTGCAAACACCAAAATATTTAGAACAAAAAATGATTAAGATTAATAGGGGTGCCCAAACTTTTTCATAGGACTGTAGATAGACAGACAGATAGATAGACAGACAGACAGATAGACAGCTCTGCTACATCTCTATCACTTTACCCCGTGACCCCGATATCCCGTGTACCCCGCACTGAAACTCATGTTACCCTGTACTAGTTCCCTGACTGTCCAGAGGTATTAGTTACATAGTTACATAGTCACATATAGTTACATAGTCACATATAGTTACATAGTCATATATAGTTACATATAGTCATATATAGTTACATATAGTCACATATAGTTACATAGTCATATATAGTTACATATAGTCACATATAGTTACATATAGTCACATATAGTTACATATAGTCACATATAGTTACATATAGTTACATAGTCACATATAGTTACATAGTCATATATAGTTACATATAGTCATATATAGTTACATATAGTCACATATAGTTACATATAGTCACATATAGTTACATATAGTCACATATAGTTACATAGTCACATATAGTTTCATTTAGTTACATAGTCACATATAGTTACATATAGTCACATATATATATGAAGTTGGATAAAGACATCAGCCCATCATATCCAACCTCTCACCAGAGCCATGGCCATTACATTCCTTATGAGGACTACAACCCTCAGCAAGTCCCGGGGGAGCAGATTTGTATTGGGGTATAATTGTGACCATAGAGATAAGGGCTCAGACAAGCTCCTGAAGCCCCCGGGGGGCAATTGCCCTTCAGGCTAGTGAGATGTTAATGATTTGGACCACCATGGGAGGGCACTTGTCTGCCACAGACGCCCGGGCACTGAAGTCGGCAGCTGCCACCCAGTCCCCGAGGAGGACCCGCTGTCAATCACCATTGTACTTCACAAACTGGGAACCGGCTCAAGAGCGAGAGCAGGATTTGGTTTCCCAAGAGGCTCTGCAGCAGCTGAGGTCATTGAGTTCCCCTGCAGTTTATCCATGTGGAGTGGTCTGGATGAGATTCCACATCTGATGTATAATCCGCGTCGCTTTCTATAATTACCCTATAATCTGCCGTACATAAGGAATGTCGCGGCGACCACAAGCGCGTGAGAAATGTGACAATCAGCATCTCGCAGGCTCTCACAGGCAACGTGCGCAGTGATGTGGGCGCCGCTTATCTGCAGGGAAACATGGCATTAACAAGTCCACACAGACTGTCACCCAGCTTTCCTATGCTTCTGAATGGTATTTTGTCCTGTTATCCAATCATATGAGGGAAAGGCATATATATTTCATAAATGTGGTGCAAACAAATATAAGATGTAACAAGCCAAGTGGCTGCCATCACAGGTATGAGATGAACGGTCACCCAACTTTCCCAGGGTCCTGAGTGGCATCTGTCTGCAGTGAGAGGAGCACAGGGGATGGATTACTGCAGTACATGACCAGGCAGATTTACCAGCTATGGTGCTCATACGCACATCACCCAGCTTTCCATGATGTCTCTGGTCAGAAATAAAGCCATCTTTGCCTCTCATCCTCAGGAATGGCGGGCTGGAGGTGGACGTGGCCGATAATAAAGTCATCTCCGCTCTGGTGCTGGAGGCCGAGGATAAAGATTCTCCCAGGACATCGCTGTATTATATCATTAACAACACCCCGACGTATGGGGAGCTGAAAAGGAAGGTGAGAGCGGCAATGACGGACATGGGGTATATTGTACAGCGCCCCAAGTAGTGTGCCCGACATGGCACCCCCATAACAGGACCGCTGTGATCATAGTGCCAGCCATAATACCCCATAACAGGACCGGACATAGCGCTGTGATTAGAGATGAGCGAACACTAAAATGTCCGAACTTCGAAATCCAATTCGAACAGCCGCTCACTGTTTCACTGTTCGAACGGATTTCGAATCCCATTATAGTCTATGGGGGGAAATGCTCGTTTCAGGGATACGCAAAATTCGATAAAATTATACTTACCAAGTCCACGAGTGACGGTCGGGCTGGATTCCCCTTGAAGTCTTCTCCCGGCGCAGCGTCCCCGCGGCGTCTCCCGGCTGGAATTCACTCTGCCTAGGCATTGGGGCCTAGGCAGAGCCGACTGCGCATGCGCGGTCGACTCTGCCCGGCCCGACGCCTGAGCAGAGCCGACTGCGCATGCGTGGGCATGCCCGCGCATGCGCAGTCGGCTCTGCCTAGGCCGGATGCCTAGGCAGAGTGAATTCCAGCCGGAAAACACCACGGGGACGCTGCACGGAGAAGACTTCTAAAGGTAAGAGAAGAACCAGCGTTGATTGGCAATGTATAGCATGTATAGAATGTATAGCATATAGTATAGAATGTATAGCATATAGTATAGAATGTATAGTATATAGTATAGAATGTACAGCATATAGTATAGAATGTATAGCATATAGTATAGAATGTATAGCATATAGTATAGAATGTATAGCATATAGTATAGAATGTATAGCATATAGTATAGAATGTATAGTATATAGTATAGAATGTACAGCATATAGTATAGAATGTATAGTATATAGTATAGAATGTATAGCATATAGTATAGAATGTTTAGCATATAGTATAGAATGTATAGTATATAGTATAGAATGTATAGCATGTATAGAATGTATAGTATATAGTATAGAATGTATAGTATATAGTATAGAATGTATAGTATATAGTATAGAATGTATAGCATATAGTATAGAATGTATAGTATATAGTATAGAATGTATAGTATATAGTATAGAATGTATAGCATATAGTATAGAATGTATAGCATATAGTATAGAATGTATAGCATATAGTATAGAATGTATAGTATATAGTATAGAATGTATAGCATATAGTATAGAATGTATAGCATATAGTATAGAATGTATAGTATATAGTATAGAATGTATAGTATATAGTATAGAATGTATAGTATATAGTATAGAATGTATAGCATATAGTATAGAATGTATAGCATATAGTATAGAATGTATAGCATATAGTATAGAATGTATAGTATATAGTATAGAATGTATAGTATATAGTATAGAATGTATAGTATATAGTATAGAATGTATAGCATATAGTATAGAATGTATAGCATATAGTATAGAATGTATAGTATATAGTATAGAATGTATAGTATATAGTATAGAATGTATAGCATATAGTATAGAATGTATAGTATATAGTATAGAATGTACAGCATATAGTATAGAATGTATAGTATATAGTATAGAATGTATAGCATATAGTATAGAATGTATAGCATATAGTATAGAATGTATAGTATATAGTATAGAATGTATAGCATGTATAGAATGTATAGTATATAGTATAGAATGTATAGTATATAGTATAGAATGTATAGCATATAGTATAGAATGTATAGCATATAGTATAGAATGTATAGTATATAGTATAGAATGTATAGTATATAGTATAGAATGTATAGCATATAGTATAGAATGTATAGCATATGGTATAGAATGTACAGCATATAGTATAGAATGTATAGCATATAGTATAGAATGTATAGCATATAGTATAGAATGTATAGCATATAGTATAGAATGTATAGCATATAGTATAGAATGTATAGCATATAGTATAGAATGTATAGTATATAGTATAGAATGTATAGTATATAGTATAGAATGTATAGTATATAGTATAGAATGTATAGTATATAGTATAGAATGTACAGTATATAGTATAGAATGTATAGTATATAGTATAGAATGTATAGTATATAGTATAGAATGTATAGTATATAGTATAGAATGTACAGCATATAGTATAGAATGTATAGCATATAGTATAGAATGTACAGCATATAGTATAGAATGTATAGTATATAGTATAGAATGTATAGAATGTACAGCATATAGTATAGAATGTATAGCATATAGTATAGAATGTATAGCATATAGTATAGAATGTATAGCATATAGTATAGAATGTACAGCATATAGTATAGAATGTATAGCATATAGTATAGAATGTATAGCATATAGTATAGAATGTATAGCATATAGTATAGAATGTACAGCATATAGTATAGAATGTATAGTATATAGTATAGAATGTACAGCATATAGTATAGAATGTATAGCATATAGTATAGAATGTATAGCATATAGTATAGAATGTACAGCATATAGTATAGAATGTATAGCATATAGTATAGAATGTATAGTATATAGTATAGAATGTATAGCATATAGTATAGAATGTATAGCATATAGTATAGAATGTATAGCATATAGTATAGAATGTACAGCATATAGTATAGAATGTATAGTATATAGTATAGAATGTATAGCATATAGTATAGAATGTATAGTATATAGTATAGAATGTACAGCATATAGTATAGAATGTATAGTATATAGTATAGAATGTATAGCATATAGTATAGAATGTATAGTATATAGTATAGAATGTACAGCATATAGTATAGAATGTATAGTATATAGTATAGAATGTATAGCATATAGTATAGAATGTACAGCATATAGTATAGAATGTATAGTATATAGTATAGAATGTATAGCATTCTTCCAATCAATGCTGGTTCTGCATCGAACCTTAAACTTCGAACAGCTAGTAGTGTTCGATCGAGTACGAGTATTTCAAATACTGTAGTATTTGATCGAACACCTACTCAATCGAGTACTACTCGCTCATCTCTAGCTGTGATCATAGTGCCAGCCATAGTACCCCATAATGACCAGACATGTATATGTTTTGTATATTGGTCTGTATTGTGTGATTATATGTGACTATGTTGTATATATTGTATATATGTGGTGTCTATGTGACTTCCTTGTATATATTGTATATATGTGGTGTCTATGTGACTTCCTTGTATATATTGTATATATGTGGTGTATACGTGACTGCCTTGTATATACGTTGTGTGTTGTGTATATGTGACTGCCTTGTATATATGTTGTGTATATGGGTGTGTATATGTGACTTCCTTGTATATATTGTATATATGTGGTGTATATGTGACTGCCTTGTATATACGTTGTGTGTTGTGTATATGTGACTGCCTTGTATATATGTTGTATATATGTTGTGTGTTGTGAGTCTTTGCCTGGTGTGACGCTGGGCTCTGATTCCCATGGAATATCTCGTTCCTGACGTTCCCAGACTCCCACGCACATATCCGGGGACCCCGCTACACAGGGCTATATTGTATATAGGGTATTAGCCATACGGCACAGACAGATGTCCACATTTTATAGTTCTGTCAGTTGATATTTCTGCATTTTTATAGGTTTGGGAATAAAGGCAGAACATCTGAGCCGGAGCGCTCGCTGTATCTTCACCTTCTCTCTAGAATAGATACACTGCGGGAACGAGCTGAGACAAAAGATGTAGAACCTGAGAATTGTAACAATGTATTCAAAGAGGTTACTGGAAATAAATGTTATTGTTTGTGTAATAAGTTGTAGGATTCTCCTCTATACCTTATGCGCTCGCTGTCATACATGACGCTATTGAGTTGCGATCTGTAGTCAGTTCCCCATAACTGTACTCCGATACTGAAACACTGTAACAAATACAGAAGTTATAGGAAGAGAATCTGTAACTATTTCTTATATAAAGAATAATTTGTATTTGCTTCTATGCAGTTCTATGTGTCTGCATGGTGACAGACTACAGACAAGCCTTGTGTAGTCAGATCCTGCTGTAAGACTCCCATCAATCTGTCACCTACTTATTATCTACAGTATAAGCAAGGAGCAGAGGGAAGGTGTAATATGGCTACAGGATCAGACCGCACCCTCCATGGAGCCACATAGATCCGCACCGGAGCTGTGTACACAAAACAAAAGGCCATGCATTAAAAATTACTTATTTTAGAAATTTTGCCAAAGTCTTCACGCCCCGTAGTTTGTTTTAGAATCTGATCTTGCCGCCATTCTTGCAGCCTTCATGCAAGTTAGTAAGCAAGAGGACGGCGTAACCCTGTCACCTCTATCTGTAGTCTGTAATGGAGGTGCATAGCTCTGCGCAGGAGCTGTATACCCAAAACGGCTGCAGATTTTTAAATCAAGGTTATTTACAAAATTGCTCAATTTTTTCATTATTATTTTACATCAGAGAAAAAAAAAAAGTATATTGGTTGCAAAAGTCTTCACACCCCTAAGTATTCATCTCAGGGTGGCTGATCGATGTCAGTCTGACGACTTCCTCTTTCATTGCGGTCTGACCCCTAGGTGGACTCGTCTTGGGTCACGCTGTACGCCGGTATGAATTTCACCCAGGAGGACGTGGACATGAATGAGATCTGGTATTTTCACACCCTCATCTTGGGCTGTAAGGGACATGACAGCTTCCGATTCTACGTAACAGATGGAGAACACAATATGGCTCCGCAAACTTTCTTCATCTCCATTCTAAACCTAGAGAAAGGTAAGTTTTATGGGTCGGGGCCTAATGCGGGTTTGTATCGGAGTCAGACGGCCATAATACGGTATTATCCCATGAATACAAGACTATTCTATGTCTCTTCTGAGTGGAACAAATTCCCCGGGATCCTTCAAAAACAGTTGTGCTCTGCAGACATGCAAATTAACATAGTAGCCATTATCCGCATAGCTCAATCGCCGAGTCAAGTTTACAAGACCGACGACAATTGAGTGTCTGTTTTCAATGACCATTCCAACGGGCCATCTGTAGTCATGTCATTTCCATGGTGACCAGTCACCAAGCCCAATTATCTCAATAAGGGCAAAAAATTTTCCCACGTGTGTGGCAATGACCCCCTGTCTCAGAAGTGGGAAAAAAAAATAATATAAAAAATATATATTATTATTATTATTATTATTATTATTATTATTATTATTATTAACATTATTATATTTATTAATTCTGATTAATTATTATTATATTTTTATTATTATTATATTATTAATTTTATATTATTATTATTATATTTATTATTATCATGATTATATTTATTAATTCTTATTAATTATTATTATTATTATTATTATTATTATTATTATTATTATATTAATTATTATTATATATTTATATTACCGGTATATATTATATTATTAATTATTATTATTTATTATAGATTTATTATCATTATTATTACTATTATTATATTATTATTCTTATATTTATTATATTTTTATTAATTACTATATATTATTATTATTTATTATAGATTTATATTCTTATATTTATTAATTATTATTATTATATATTTATATTATTATATTTATTATTAATTATTATTACATATTTATATTATATTATTAATTATTATTATTTATTATAGATTTATTATTATTATATTTATTATTATATATTTCTAATATATTTTTAATATATATATATATATATATATATATATATATATATATATAAAAATATATTTAAAAAAAATTTCTTATATGATTTTTATATATAAAAATTCTAAAATCTATATATTTTTTATTGGTAAATTACGCAACATAGTAAAGTAAAAATGAGAGGTATAGATAAGATATCAAATTATAAAGTCATCACAGGGATATTGTTTCTAATTGAAGCAAAACTAAAAAAAAAATTAAAAAAAGATTTTTAAATTATATGTAAAATTTTGAAATGAATAAATTTCTTTAATTTTTCATATTTTTTTTTTAATTGAAAAATATTTCAGATTTTTTTCTAGCTCGAATATTTTCTCGTCATAAAACGAGGTTAAGGGTTAATCATCCTGAAATATTGTTACAATTTTTTTTCCCATAAGTCATTAAGTTACTCAATTTATGGAATTCATATAACAGGAGATTTATTTAATTATTTAGCAATTGAAGATTTATTTTAGATATTTTTTTTGCTTTTTTTCCCCACTTTTTAAAAAAAAATAAATAAATAGATTTAAAATTGATATGTGGATTTAATAAAATTAGAATTTTTCCGAAATGGAGTGTAGTTGTGGAATTAAATCTTTATAATTTATATTTAGTGCACATGACATTTCCAAAAATAAGAAAAATTAAAAAATTAGAAACAGAGCGCACAAAATATTTTTTTTTTGGGAAAACCATGCCAGGCAATTTTCAGATGTGAATACCGATGATAGATTGGCACTAGAAAATCAGAGACTGCTAATTCCCAGAAGGTGGAGGGGGTCATGGTGGGGAGGGGGTCTCTGGCAAAAACAAAAACAACCCCCCCCCCCCCATTCATCTACAAAGCAACTTGTGCTAAAAACTGGTCAGAACCATCAGCGCCATCTGCAAACAGCGACTCCCCAGCACCGTGTCTGGCTGCCGCGCTCCCTGACATCACGGGCCATTGTCATGGAGGGGCTCGGTCGGCCCCACAATTAAGGGCGTCTCATTTCTTCTCCTTACAGCTGAGGCTTTATTTATTAGTAAACAGCTGCAGACGCAACTTTTTGTTTTTTTTGTTGTTGTTTTTTTTTTTTTGCGACCCGATGATTTGCCAACTGGTGCTCCAGATAATCCATTAATTCCCGGTAATCACCAGGCGGCCACGGGAAAGGCGGAAAATAGCGAAATGTAAAGGGTCACCCAAATTATAATCAAGAAATAAAGAAAGAAACATAAAATCAAAATTTAGGAAAACAAAAAAGTGAGAATGAAAGAAATCGTTTAGTGATAATGAAAGGTTTCAGGCGCGGGGGTTGTGTTCGGTAATAGTCACATGACCCGTCGGGTCAGGCCAGGTTGTGCCTAATGTGCTCAGCCCCATAGACACAGAGAGGTATTTTGCTTTTTTACTTTATTTTTAGAATATTTTATTATAATTATTTTTTATTTTATATTTATTTGTTCCATTTTTTTTTATATATATATATTGTCTTGGATTGTCTGTCACGTTCAGTCTCCGGAAACTCCTTCAAGGAATCTTCCTTAGGCCCCATTCTGCAGACTCTGCAGCAAGATCAAGCAAGGAACCCTGGGTGATAATGGATGTGAACACACCCAGTTTGATGGACACTTTGTAGCCATTTCCATGGATCCCTTATACATTGCAGAAAAATGGTGCATGACCTATATATCCATGGTCCGTAACAATGGACCGTCAACACCTCGGTCATGTGAATAGCCCCTATTCATATTAATGGGGCCGTCTTTCGCACGGCTGATGTTTGGTCTTCTATGCTCATGTTGAGCGTTAATAGGAATGGCACGTGTAATACCACATGTCCCCACTAGTGGCCACTGTAGGAAAAATGTTTACTTGGCTATGACTATGACTTATATTGTAAGTACAGGGGGCGCTGTGGAGCAGGGGAGTCAGTGGTTGCCGTATCGGTGCTCATCCCCAACACCCAAAAGGGTCATTTGTTTTACAAGAGGCCATTTTAGCTATGAGTATATTTTTAGCATGTGGGAGGAAACTGGAGGAAACCCATATAAACCTGGAGAGAACGTATAAACTCCTTGCAGGGGTCGTCCAGGATTGGGAGCAGACTCAGGGGTGGCTGGGGTAGGTATACATGGGCAGACATACCTACTAGAGACGGGCAAACCTCAGGAGATTTTGTTCGTCCATTAGTCCTGGGACTGGGGATAGGCGAGTATATATAATGTATAATATCCACCCCAGGGTTATCCACAAATCCCCTTTAAGGCCCAGTATTCCCGCTAACTACAGGTGATCACTTGAGGTCACTTTTTAACAACTAGTGGAGAATCCCTTTAAGAGTGACTTTAAGGGTTTACACATATTCTGTTCTTCTGACTCCCATCCAGGGGTGTAGCTATAGGGGGTGCAGTTGTAGCGGTTGTGACCCTGAGGGGTCCCCAACGCTCCCTCTACCACATACATATAGTTACATAGTAGATGAGGTTGGATGGAGACATCAATCCACCAAGTCCAACCTATAACCCTACAATCCCTACAGTCTTGATCCAGGGGAAGACAAAACAAACCCTGAGGCTCCTGCCAATTGCCCCATATCAGAAAAAAAATTTGTTCCCGACTCCTCTATTCTAATGCCAGGTCGGGGCCCCATTACAGATTTAGCATTGGGGCCCGGGAGATAAGTGACGCCTCTGGTCCCTGTCCTCAGGTTGCCGTATTTATCTACATATTGATATTTTTCCACCTTATTCTATTTCCAAAAAAGTTTCCTTGGCATCGACCTGATCTATGTCGTGTTGTCAGGGATCAGTAAGAACAGGGCCCGGCCTTCAGTATTAGCGACACATTGTCAGGTGCAGCCGGCGTATAATACGTCTCAGCCCGAGCGCTCCACATGTCAGGCATGTCAGGGCTCCACACATCTATGAAGCGTCTTTCGATCGGGCCCCTGTAATGTGGTGGGCGCCTGAGCTGCGGCTAATAGGCTGAGCCCAGCAGTCGCCCCTCCGGGCCCCTCTCCATACACTGTCTGCGCCTCCGACCAGCCATTCAAATTGGTTTCAAAGGTTTTACAGCAGAGACCTCGGCCAAACACAGCTTGTTGCTCCCCAAGTTCTTTGTCCGTCATCACTTTTAATATAATTAGGAATCCTCTGCCAAAACCAATAAGCTGCGACATAATAAAGCCGCTATCTGCTTAACAACATCCAGGCGGCGAGCGAAAGTATTAACGCCTTGTGTCCCTACAAGAGCGAGAGGGGAAGAAAGAACCAGAAGGGGAAAATCTGCCGAAAATTTATTGTATTTAGATCTCAAAGGACAGGAAATTTTTTATTTTGGCAAAAATTCAGAATGACTAAGCCCGAGACCCAATATATATATACCTATAGAAGGGGGACATATGTGGAAAACTTCACTGTGAGTGTCCATAGACCCATAACCACTCAACGGGAATAGGTGAAATATATAAAGTGTATGTAAGAAAAAATTATAATTTTACAGACTATACATATAATATATACTATCATTACATTACTTATTCTGTATTATACTCCAGAGCTGCGCTCAGTATTCTGCTTGTACAGTCACTGTGTACATACATTACATTACTTATCCTGTATTATACTCCAGAGCTGCGCTCACTATTCTGCTGGTGCAGTCACTGTGTATATACATTACTTATCCTGTATTATACTCCAGAGCTGCGCTCACTATTCTGCTGGTGCAGTCACTGTGTATATACATTACATTACTTATCCTGTATTATACTCCAGAGCTGCGCTCACTATTCTGCTGGTACAGTCACTGTGTATATACATTACATTACTTATCCTGTATTATACTCCAGAGCTGCGCTCACTATTCTGCTGGTACAGTCACTGTGTACATACATTACATTACTTATCCTGTATTATACTCCAGAGCTGCGCTCACTATTCTGCTGGTGCAGTCACTGTATACATACATTACATTACTTATCCTGTATTATACTCCAGAGCTGCGCTCACTATTCTGCTGGTGCAGTCACTGTGTACATACATTACATTACTTATCCTGTATTATACTCCAGAGCTGCGCTCACTATCCCAGAATGCAGATGTAAGTGATAAACTCTATGCAGACTCTGGATAAACAGGAGCATCTGGGAGAGTTCAGCTCTGAAGCCTGTAGAACTGAGAGCACAACTCTGGAGTACAGATGTGTCCAGTCTTAACTTAGCTCCAATTACTCTCATGAAAGTGACTCTATACTGTATGACACACGTATGTCCAGGTCACCTCACATTCTGGTGAATTTCTGGCCTTGGATTTTTTATTTTCCGATTATTTAGAGAAAAAACTAAAGCTTTCAGAAGCCGCTTTCTATTTGACTTGTGGAGACGTCCTGATGGTGAAGGGTTTGCAGGCAATGCTTCCTGGGAAATAAGTATGCAATAAAGGAAGAAAACTGTCTCACTGGCGCCACCTATAGGCAGCTGTGTACATAGCAAGACCAGTAAGTACAGACCAGAGAGGCCCCTGCAGTGGTGTTGGAATGAATCAAATTGTAAGAATTGTCATTGAATAATAATAAGGTAATAATTGTAATTTTGTACCTACTTGCTGACTATATACATCCGGGCGGCAGGATATACCTGGAGATCTTGCAGGAGAGCGGGGTGTCAATGACAGCCGCACCCCCAGGGACCAGCTAGTGATGGTTTGTTCCCTGCCCTGCCTTCCCGATCTCTGTATGCACATTGCTCAGTGAGCGCTATGGGGGCCGCCATGATACAGTTTTCTCCCAATCTGGTGGTCACATGATCTTCAGGGGGCCGAGAATTGCAGCAGGAGCTGGAACCTCAAGGACCCCAATCAGGCTCTGCGGTGTAGATTACAACTTTCTGGGATGGGGGTGATTGTACCCGTCACATTTACTGAGGAACTTAGTGAAAATATAATATGTAATGTTACAATGTCCCCCAAAGATTTATTACACCTTATGGGGTGCACAATGTATATAACATAAAAAATAATAAAAAATTGCACCATTGCCACGCCCACATCAGATCCTAGCCCCTCCCCTGGTGGCTCGAAACAATGTAACGGAAAGGGAAAAGTGCACCATTGCCACGCCCACATCAGATCCTAGCCCCTCCCCTGGTGGCTCGAAACAATGTAACAGAAAGGGAAAAGTGCAAACATTGGAGCAGCGGTTTATACTAGAAGAAATTTAAAAAAATATAAAACTGGAAAAATATAAAACACCAACGCACTCCCGCCATTTATTTTTCATTTTCCCTTTTATTAAAAAAAAAAGAAAAAAAAAAGAAAAAACCTTTAAAAATAAAATA
Source organism: Leptodactylus fuscus (assembly GCF_031893055.1). Classification (NCBI taxonomy): domain Eukaryota; kingdom Metazoa; phylum Chordata; class Amphibia; order Anura; family Leptodactylidae; genus Leptodactylus; species Leptodactylus fuscus. Next base: position 6,562,796 of record NC_134273.1, on the reverse strand, counting down.
AATGTAAAAATAAAATAAATGTAAAAATAAAGCCTTACTGAAAAAGTGCAAAAATTAGACTAAAAAAATGTTTTATACCAAAAACCTGAAGATGTGTCCGGTCACGGACGGTGGATAGTGGCCTGGTCATGAAGCGGTTAATGAGCTCAGAGTTTTATGAATGATCCGAAAGGAAATTTCCTGAACAAAATGAATCGTCCCACAAGTGAATGGAATCTCCCCTCCCCCGATAACGGAGAATCTCCGCATTGTGCGCCGGTCGCCTTAATGAAGCAGATGCCTTATTAGACGTGGGAGATGACAGGAGACAATAGGAGCTATATGTAACCCTGCCGCCTATAGGAGCCATACAGCTATGGCGGTAATATGTGATGTGGCACCATGATATACAGTGTGATACAATGTGGTGCCATAATATATGTTATACAATGTGATACAATACTGTGCCATGATATACAATGTGATACAATGTGGCGCCATAATATACGTTATACAATATGATACAATATTGTGCCAAGATATACAATGTTATACAATGTGGCACAATGATATACAATGATATACAATATTACACCATGATATACAATGTTATAAAATGTGGTGCCATAATATATGTTACACAATGTTATACATTATTGTGCCAAGATATACAATGTTATACAATGTGACACCATGATATACAATGTGATACAAGTTGCACCATGTTATACAATGTGGGACCATGATAGACAATACTGAGCCATGATATACAATGTTATACAATGTAGCACCCTGATATAATAAATAATAATAATAATAATAATAATAAATTTTATTTATATAGCGGCAACATATTCCGCAGCGCACACAATACAATGTGATACAAGTTGCACCATGATCGACAATACTGTGCCATAGTATACACTGTTGCCTGTATCTGCCGCTCTCCATTGTTGCGGCCATACTGTGCATTCCCTCATCCTCTCTTCCCCGTTTTCTTTCCATAGGTGACATTGTTTTACTCACCAGCCCTGTCACTTTAACAGAGGGTGACAGGGTGACCTTGATGACAGATGTTCTTATGGCAACAGATGGCACGGGAAAACCAGAGAAGCTGCTGTACGCCGTTTCTGTGCCACCTGTTCATGGTCAGATTGAGTACATCAATTTTCCTGGCGTGCCCATTTCCAGTTTCAGCCAGTTGGATGTGGCGGCTCAGAAGGTTTGCTACGTCCACGACAACAGCCGTGAGGCTGGCAGGGACTCGTTCAGGTGAGAAGGATTTGCTGTGGGCATCTCGGAAAGGGTTAAATGTGATGGAATTTCACCATATGCCAAACTGAAGAGCAGTCGTGTGCAGGAATATGGAGGAGCATGGAGGAGTACGGAGGAGTACGGAGGAGTATGGAGGAATATGGAGGAGTATGGAGGAATATGGAGGAGTATGGAGGAGTATGGAGGAGTATGGAGGAGTATGGAGGAGTACGGAGGAGTATGGAGGAGTATGGAGGAGTATGGAGGAGTACGGAGGAATATGGAGGAGTATGGAGGAGTATGGAGGTGTATGGAGGAATATGGAGGAGTACGGAGGAGTACGGAGGAGTACGGAGGAGTACGGAGGAGTACGGAGGAATATGGAGGAATATGGAGGAGCATGGAGGAGTATGGAGGAGTATGGAGGTGTATGGAGGAGTATGGAGGAGTACGGAGGAGTACGGAGGAATATGGAGGAGTACGGAGGAGTACGGAGGAGTATGGAGGAGTATGGAGGAGTATGGAGGAGTATGGAGGAATATGGAGGAGTATGGAGGAATATGGAGGAGTATGGAGGAGTATGGAGGAGTATGGAGGTGTATGGAGGAGTATGGAGGAGTATGGAGGAGTATGTAGGAATATGGAGGAGTATAGAGGAATATGGAGGAGTATGGAGAGTATGGAGGAGTACGGAGGAATATGGAGTAGTATAGAGGAGTATGGAGGAATATGGAGGAGTATGGAGGAATATGGAGGAGTATGGAGGAATATGGAGTAGTATAGAGGAGTATGGAGGAATATGGAGGAGTATGGAGGAATATGGAGGAGTATGGAGGAATATGGAGTAGTATAGAGGAATATGGAGGAGTATGGAGGAGTATAGAGGAGTATGGAGGAGTATGGAGGAATATGGAGGAATATGGAGGAGTATGGAGGAGTATAGAGGAATATGGAGGAGTATGGAGAGTATGGAGGAGTACGGAGGAATATGGAGTAGTATAGAGGAGTATGGAGGAATATGGAGGAGTATGGAGGAATATGGAGGAGTATGGAGGAATATGGAGTAGTATAGAGGAATATGGAGGAGTATGGAGGAGTATGGAGGAATATGGAGGAGTATGGAGGAGTATGGAGGAGGCCTTTAGTCCTTTATCATGGGGTTATGGTGTCAGGTCTGTAATAAGAAATGACTTGACAAATGATGTGAGAATTTTCCAAAACTTTCATATCAGGCGGTCAAAGAAACATTTGTGGGAGATTTTCGCCCTCCTGTTCTTTGTGACGTCCATTCAATGGCCTCACCGCTCATATGGTGACCACGTCTGGGGCCAGAGATGGGGTACAGTAGTCATGTCAGCCTGCTGGGAAAGTGATCATTGCAGGCAAATGGCGAGAACGCGGGAACCATCAGAGCGCCCTCCCCCCAGCTTTGAGCCCCTCTGCACCCCCTATCGTTTCCCCAGTTTGGCTATGGTAGAAGGATTCAGCGCACCCCATGTCCTAGAGGAAGCCTATCACTGGGGAAGAAGTCTCCAAGAAATGAAGTACTCAGTTACATCCAGTACAAAATAGAACCTAAAAGAGCTACGACGTCTCATACAAAACGCAACACACTGGATCCATAGACGGGGGGAAGAAAGGCCCAGCAAGAAAACAAATCTGCCATAAAGGCCAAATTCCAGATAACTATGATTGCCGCTGGCACCAAAATGGTAGCCAAGAATTCCTGTGACATTGTTGAGTTGTGTTAGTGTTGCGCACCACACTGCAGTGTCTGACCCCGGCTCGGCTGTATACTCTCTGTATACATATACATTGGGGTATTTTCACATACGCTTCAACACAAGTCTCTGCGAAGTATGAGGTGAGACATAAGACGTCTTATCCCAGATGGCGAAGGCGCAGTCTCAGAGATAAACATATGTCGTCTATTATTTCTCCTAAACACCATAGTAAACAATGTAAATAGATTGTATCGTAAAGTATCCGGACTCTGTGTCTGCTCAGACTACAAGGTGCTGGAGAGGCTGGAGAGGCCCAAGGTGTCTGGAGGATACAGAGGGGTCCGGGGGGCTGGAAGGGATAGCGAGATCTGGAGGGGAGAGGTGAGCAGAGGGGTCTAGACGGGGGTAGAAGTGTCCATGGGGTACAGAGGGATCCGGGGAGCAGACGGATCTGAGGAGACAGAGATCTGGAGGGGACAGAGGGGTCTGGGGGGGGGGGGGGGAGGCAGTGGGATCTGAGGAGACAGAAGAGTCTGGAGGGGCCAGAGGGGTCTAGATGGAGGCAGAGGGCCTGGAAGGGATAGTGGGATCTGGAGGGTAGAGGTGTGCAGAGGGGTATACAGGGATTTAGAGGTATCCAGGGGGTACAGAGGAGTTTGGAGGTGTACAGAGAATTCTGCAGGGGATGGCGGGATCTGGTGGGTAGAGGTGTCCAACGGCTACAGAGGGTCTATGGGGTAGAGGAGTCTAGAGAGTACAGAGAGGTCTGTAGATTACAGAGGAAGGGATAGTGGGATCTGGAGGGTAGAGGGGTCCAGAGGGGTCTAGATGGGAGTACATGGTACAGAGAATCCTGGATTGGACAGTGGGATCCGGAGCGCCATATTCCTTAGTTTCTAACACTTGCACACTGGGCTATTAATACTTGTCCATTGTGGCATCAAGAGGACAACCTAGCGTGCCATTGTTACAGAAGGTCGTGCCGAATAGCGCTCCGCTCGTACATCCCGCTCTCTATAGGACGTGTCGTAACATCTGTGTCACATAAAGCCCATTTGTATCACACAAGAATGATCCGTATATCAGATTGTATATTGTGTTACAAGATGACATTATTCAGCTCTTGGCCTTGGATCCGGCTGCATTTGCCAATGGTAGAAAGAAATCTCCAGTAGATCTCCAGCCAGTATTGGATTCTGCTCAGTTTCTGACAATGACTATGGCCGCCATTACAACTCCGGATTATTGGCAAGCTTCTTATGAGCCTGCCTGGCACAATGGTCTGTGTAATTGCGGTGCTTCCTTTATTCTGCACTATATGTATCTATTCTATACGATGAGACTTTTGTGTTGCGTTCGCTTTGTGTTCTTGCTTTCCTTTCCTCCATTGCCAGCTCCCCCCCACCCCCGCTCCCTCTGATCTAGTACCCAGCATGTCCTACATTAATTTAATATTGACTGAGCCCTGATCTTAGCGTCGGCCTCTGCATGCCTTCCATGTAAGCGGACAAGGAACATGAAAGAGATTACGTGCTAAGTATCTGCCAGAGACGGAACCATCTGCGCCGCGCGTCCAACACCCTAAAAAACAGTCATATTAACTTCTGTAATAACATCCCACTCGCCCAAGCAGCGGCCGCGGCCAAGATGTCCGCCTGTCGCCCCTCACGTCAACCAGATGCCAAAATATAGATTAGGGATAGGCAGGGAAGCATGAAGGAGCTGGGCTTTCCTTAAATGAATTTCTTGGGGGTAAGCTTTATTGGGTTAACTAACGCCTTGTTATTCTCCTCCGCAGCTGAGGCTTCTCAAAATGTTTATCTTGTATTGTAACCGGTACCTTCTGGTGCGCGGCGCTGCCAGCTTCCCCTGCCGCTCTCTGCTATATTTCATTCTCACTATTTTTGGAATTGAGCTTCTGGTTCCAGGTGATTTCATTTTTTTTCTATTTTTTTTTCTGCTTCTTTTATTCTGGCCCATCTGCTCGACACAGGCAAAAAAATCTCGATCTGCAAGACGGTAGTGATAGACGGACTGTCCGAGCTGCACCGCTCCCCTACAAATATTAGGGTGCATTCACACACGGCAGATTTTGATGTCGTTCCGTTTGTCTGAATGCAAATGGATTTCTGCAGAAATTGGGACGGTCCCAGTAAAATAGGCCGAGTGTGAATCCATCCTATAAATCTTCATTCAGATTTTTGGCTACTTTTAATCTCATTTACCTTGTAATGTGGATGTGATATTGTGAGGTTTTATTGCCCATATTATGACTGCAGTGCCCCCTAGTGCTTAAGGACCAAGATCACACCTTGGAGGACTTGATGTGACCTTATAATATATTGGTTCCCATTCATTTCAACCATGTAATACCTTATGTCACCTGTAGTGGCCACTGTATGTAGCTTCTCCTTGATCATCTGATCACCCCATGTATTATTCACATGAGATTGTGAGATTTTAGTGCCCATATTATGACTCTGGAGGACGCAACATGATCTTATAATACATTTGTTTCATTCAGTTGATTGAGCATCATGTAATACCTTATTCCACCTGTAGTGGCCACTGTACTAAGCTTCACCCAATCAGAGAGGGAGGGTTCAGCTGCAGGAATCCCCTTGATCACCTGATCACCCCCATGTAATATGCACATGAGATTGTAAGACTTTAATGTCCATCTTATGACTGTGGCACCCTCTAGTGCTTGAAGACCAAATTGACACTCTGGAGGACTCAACATGAGCGGATACTACCATATATATTACAATGTAATACCTTATTTCACCTGTAGTGGTCACTGTAGCTTTCCAGGGTAAACAACTGATCAGTGATGAAGATTCCCATCAATCATCGAGTCACCCCCAGGACCTCAAGTAGATAAAAGATACCCTGGAAAGAAAACCCATAAACATTGTAACCAGCGATTTCTTAGTGATATCTGTTCTTGGCAAAGTTGGGTGGCCGGCTGGAAATTATAGTGTCAGTCATATTGACTGTCATGCAGATTTGTTAGCAAACGAAACAGTTTACAAGAAGATAAAAATAACTTTATAAGGCAAATTTATTCTCTATTTTGGAATATTTATTGTATCTATTTGTTTTTATGAGTTGTTTTCACTTCCTCCACTCACACTACGCTGTTTTTAGGGTCGACTGTTTTTGCAGTCAGTTTGTGTTTGGCCTTCTGCTGCCAGATGACGTAGGTCAGAGACTCCCACAGACACAAGGAGGGAAGAAGCCGCGGCTCCTGGAAGATCTCACAGAACAAGCTGTATATAGATCCTTAAGAAACAAAAGTGTATTTGCTTAACTTTTAAGTGTGAGAAAGCGAGACAAGACTCATAGCACGGAGGAGACACTGGGAGGCGCTAAGTAACAGGATCCCCTGTCCTAAGACAACCTGTCATTACCAGGGCACAAGAAGTTCAGGAGCAATCTGCAGAAAACCAGATTAATACATGAAAATAATCACAAATTATATGTAAGAGGATGTATTATAGTAGTTATATTCTTGTACATAGGAGGTAGTATTATAGTAGTTATATTCTTGTACATAGGAGGTAGTATTATAGTAGTTATAGTCTTGTACATAGGAGCAGTATTATAGTAGTTATATTCTTGTACATAGGGGTAGTATTATAGTAGTTATATTCTTGTACATAGGAGGTAGTATTATAGTAGTTATATTCGTGTACATAGGAGTAGTATTATAGTAGTTATATTCTTGTACATAGGAGTAGTATTATAGTAGTTATATTCTTGTACATAGGAGGTAGTATTATAGTAGTTATATTCTTGTACATAGGAGGTAGTATTATAGTAGTTATATTCTTGTACATAGGAGTAGTATTATAGTAGTTATATTCTTGTACATAGGAGCAGTATTATAGTAGTTATATTCTTGTACATAGGAGGTAGTATTATAGTAGTTATATTCTTGTACATAGGAGGTAGTATTATAGTAGTTATATTCTTGTACATAGTAGCAGTATTATAGTAGTTATATTCTTGTACATAGGAGTAGTATTATAGTAGTTATATTCTTGTACATAGTAGCAGTATTATAGTAGTTATATTCTTGTACATAGGAGGTAGTATTATAGTAGTTATATTCTTGTACATAGGAGGTAGTATTATAGTAGTTATATTCTTGTACATAGGGGTAGTATTATAGTAGTTATATTCTTGTACATAGGAGTAGTATTATAGTTGTTATATTCTTGTATATAGGAGCAGTATTATAGTAGTTATATTCTTGTACATAGGAGTAGTATTATAGTAGTTATATTCTTGTACATAGGAGGTAGTATTATAGTAGTTATATTCTTGTACATAGGAGGTAGTATTATAGTAGTTATATTCTTGTACATAGGGGTAGTATTATAGTAGTTATATTCTTGTACATAGGAGTAGTATTATAGTTGTTATATTCTTGTATATAGGAGCAGTATTATAGTAGTTATATTCTTGTACATAGGAGCAGTATTATAGTAGTTTTGTTCTTGTACATATGAGCAGTATTATAGTAGTTATGTTCTTGTACATAGGAGTAGTATTATAGTAGTTGTATTCTTGTACATAGGAGTAGTATTATAGTAGTTATATTCTTGTACATAGGAGCAGTATTATAGTAGTTATATTCTTGTACATAGGAGCAGTATTATAGTTGTTATATTCTTGTACATAGGAGCAGTATTATAGTTGTTATATTCTTGTACATAGGAGTAGTATTATAGTAGTTATATTCTTGTACATAGGAGTAGTATTATAGTAGTTATATTCTTGTACATAGGAGCAGTATTATAGTAGTTATATTCTTGTACATAGGAGGTAGTATTATAGTAGTTATGTTCTTGTACATAGGAGTAGTATTATAGTAGTTATATTCTTGTACATAGGAGTAGTATTATAGTAGTTATATTCTTGTACATAGGAGTAGTATTATAGTAGTTATATTCTTGTACATAGGAGTAGTATTATAGTAGTTATATCCATGTACATAGGAGTAGTATTATAGTAGTTATATTCTTGTACATAGGAGCAGTATTATAGTAGTTATATTCTTGTACATAGGAGTAGTATTATAGTAGTTATATTCTTGTACATAGGAGGCAGTATTATAGTAGTTATATTCTTGTATATAGGAGTAGTATTATAGTAGTTATATTCTTGTATATAGGAGTAGTATTATAGTAGTTATATTCTTGTACATAGGAGCAGTATTATAGTAGTTATATTCTTGTACATAGGAGCAGTATTATAGTAGTTATATTCTTGTACATAGGAGTAGTATTATAGTAGTTATATTCTTGTACATAGGATGTAGTATTATAGTAGTTATATTCTTGTACATAGGATGTAGTATTATAGTAGTTATATTCTTGTACATAGGAGTAGTATTATAGTAGTTATATTCTTGTACATAGGAGCAATATTATAGTAGTTATATTCTTGTACATAGGAGGTAGTATTATAGTAGTTATATTCTTGTACATAGGAGTAGTATTATAGTAGTTATATTCTTATACCTAGGAGTAGTATTATAGTAGTTATATTCTTGTACATAGGAGCAGTATTATAGTAGTTATATTCTTGTACATAGGAGTAGTATTATAGTAGTTATATTCTTGTACATAGGAGCAGTATTATAGTAGTTATATTCTTGTACATAGGAGCAGTATTATAGTAGTTATATTCCTGTACATAGGAGTAGTATTATAGTAGTTATATTCTTGTACATAGGAGCAGTATTATAGTAGTTATATTCTTGTACATAGGAGCAGTATTATAGTAGTTATATTCTTATACCTAGGAGTAGTATTATAGTAGTTATATTCTTGTACATAGGAGGTAGTATTATAGTAGTTATATTCTTGTACATAGGAGCAGTATTATAGTAGTTATATTCTTGTACATAGGAGTAGTATTATAGTAGTTATATTCTTGTACATAGGAGCAGTATTATAGTAGTTATATTCTTATACCTAGGAGTAGTATTATAGTAGTTATATTCTTGTACATAGGAGCAGTATTATAGTAGTTATAATCTTGTACATAGGAGCAGTATTATAGTAGTTATATTCTTGTACATAGGGGGCAGTATTATAGTAGTTATATTCTTGTACATAGGAGCAGTATTATAGTAGTTATATTCTTGTACATAGGAGCAGTATTATAGTAGTTATATTATTGTACATAGGAGTAGTATTATAGTAGTTATATTCTTGTACATAGGAGCAGTATTATAGTAGTTATATTCTTGTACATAGGAGCAGTATTATAGTAGTTATATTCTTGTACATAGGAGCAGTATTATAGTAGTTATATTCTTGTACATAGGAGCAGTATTATAGTAGTTATATTCTTGTACATAGGAGCAGTATTATAGTAGTTATATTCTTGTACATAGGAGCAGTATTATAGTAGTTATATTCTTGTACATAGGAGTAGTATTATAGTAGTTATATCCTTGTGCATAGGAGTAGTATTATAGTAGTTATATTCTTGTACATAGGAGTAGTATTATAGTAGTTATATCCTTGTACATAGGAGTAGTATTATAGTAGTTATATTCTTGTACATAGGAGTAGTATTATAGTAGTTATATTCTTGTACATAGGAGTAGTATTATAGTAGTTATATTCTTGTACATAGGAGCAGTATTATAGTAGTTATATTCTTGTACATAGGAGGTAGTATTATAGTAGTTATATTCTTGTACATAGGAGTAGTATTATAGTAGTTATATTCTTGTACATAGGAGTAGTATTATAGTAGTTATATTCTTGTACATAGGAGTAGTATTATAGTAGTTATATTCTTGTACATAGGAGGTAGTATTATAGTAGTTATATTCTTGTACATAGGAGGTAGTATTATAGTAGTTATATTCTTGTACATAGGAGTAGTATTATAGTAGTTATATTCTTGTACATAGGAGCAGTATTATAGTAGTTATATTCTTGTACATAGGAGGTAGTATTATAGTAGTTATATTCTTGTACATAGGAGGTAGTATTATAGTAGTTATATTCTTGTACATAGTAGCAGTATTATAGTAGTTATATTCTTGTACATAGGAGTAGTATTATAGTAGTTATATTCTTGTACATAGTAGCAGTATTATAGTAGTTATATTCTTGTACATAGGAGGTAGTATTATAGTAGTTATATTCTTGTACATAGGAGGTAGTATTATAGTAGTTATATTCTTGTACATAGGGGTAGTATTATAGTAGTTATATTCTTGTACATAGGAGTAGTATTATAGTTGTTATATTCTTGTATATAGGAGCAGTATTATAGTAGTTATATTCTTGTACATAGGAGTAGTATTATAGTAGTTATATTCTTGTACATAGGAGGTAGTATTATAGTAGTTATATTCTTGTACATAGGAGGTAGTATTATAGTAGTTATATTCTTGTACATAGGGGTAGTATTATAGTAGTTATATTCTTGTACATAGGAGTAGTATTATAGTTGTTATATTCTTGTATATAGGAGCAGTATTATAGTAGTTATATTCTTGTACATAGGAGCAGTATTATAGTAGTTTTGTTCTTGTACATATGAGCAGTATTATAGTAGTTATGTTCTTGTACATAGGAGTAGTATTATAGTAGTTGTATTCTTGTACATAGGAGTAGTATTATAGTAGTTATATTCTTGTACATAGGAGCAGTATTATAGTAGTTATATTCTTGTACATAGGAGCAGTATTATAGTTGTTATATTCTTGTACATAGGAGCAGTATTATAGTTGTTATATTCTTGTACATAGGAGTAGTATTATAGTAGTTATATTCTTGTACATAGGAGCAGTATTATAGTAGTTATATTCTTGTACATAGGAGGTAGTATTATAGTAGTTATGTTCTTGTACATAGGAGTAGTATTATAGTAGTTATATTCTTGTACATAGGAGTAGTATTATAGTAGTTATATTCTTGTACATAGGAGTAGTATTATAGTAGTTATATTCTTGTACATAGGAGTAGTATTATAGTAGTTATATTCTTGTACATAGGAGCAGTATTATAGTAGTTATATTCTTGTACATAGGAGTAGTATTATAGTAGTTATATTCTTGTACATAGGAGGCAGTATTATAGTAGTTATATTCTTGTATATAGGAGTAGTATTATAGTAGTTATATTCTTGTATATAGGAGTAGTATTATAGTAGTTATATTCTTGTACATAGGAGCAGTATTATAGTAGTTATATTCTTGTACATAGGAGCAGTATTATAGTAGTTATATTCTTGTACATAGGAGTAGTATTATAGTAGTTATATTCTTGTACATAGGATGTAGTATTATAGTAGTTATATTCTTGTACATAGGATGTAGTATTATAGTAGTTATATTCTTGTACATAGGAGTAGTATTATAGTAGTTATATTCTTGTACATAGGAGCAATATTATAGTAGTTATATTCTTGTACATAGGAGGTAGTATTATAGTAGTTATATTCTTGTACATAGGAGTAGTATTATAGTAGTTATATTCTTATACCTAGGAGTAGTATTATAGTAGTTATATTCTTGTACATAGGAGCAGTATTATAGTAGTTATATTCTTGTACATAGGAGTAGTATTATAGTAGTTATATTCTTGTACATAGGATGTAGTATTATAGTAGTTATATTCTTGTACATAGGAGTAGTATTATAGTAGTTATATTCTTGTACATAGGAGCAATATTATAGTAGTTATATTCTTGTACATAGGAGGTAGTATTATAGTAGTTATATTCTTGTTAGAGATGAGCGAACACTAAAATGTTCGAGGTTCGAAATTCGATTCGAACAGCCGCTCAATGTTCGTGTGTTCGAACGGGTTTCGAACCCCATTATAGTCTATGGGGAACAGATACTCGTTAAGGGGGAAACCCAAATCCGTGTCTGGAGGGTCACCAAGTCCACTATGACACCCCAGGAAATGATGCCAACACCTCTGGAATGACACTGGGACAGCAGGGGAAGCATGTCTGGGGGCATCTAACACACCAAAGACCCTCTATTACCCCAACATCACAGCCTAACAACTACACACTTTACACACTCAATACCACCTCTCTGACAGTAGGAAAACACCTTGAAACATGTGTATTTGGCACTTGCAGTGAGGAGAGCTTGTCACCAGCAGTGAATTTGGCCCTTGTAGTAAGTTGAGGTTGGCACCAACATTTGTTTTGAAAATCAGGGTGGATTGAGCCTCTAACCAGCAGAGTTTGGGCAAATTCATGGTGGAGGGAGCCTCTAAACACCCCAGTTTGGGCAAATTCATGGTGGAGGGAGCCTCTAAAAACCCCAGTTTGGACCAATTCATGGTGGAGGGAGCCTCTAACCAGCCCAGTTTGGGCAAATTCATGGTGGAGGGAGCCTCTAAAAAACCCAGTTTGGACCAATTCATGGTGGAGGGAGCCTCTAACCAGCCCAGTTTGGGCAAATTCATGGTGGAGGGAGCCTCTAACCAGCCCAGTTTGGACCAATTAATGGTGGAGGGAGCCTCTAACCAGCCCAGTTTGGACCAATTAATGGTGGAGGGAGCCTCTAACCAGCCCAGTTTGAACCAATTCATGGTGGAGGGAGCCTCTAAACAGCCCAGTTTGGGCAAATTCATGGTGGAGGGAGCCTCTAAAAAACCCAGTTTGGACCAATTCATGGTGGAGGGAGCCTCTAACCAGCCCAGTTTGGACCAATTAATGGTGGAGGGAGCCTCTAACCAGCCCAGTTTGGACCAATTCATGGTGGAGGGAGCCTCTAAACAGCCAAGTTTTGGGAAATTCATGGTGGAGGGAGCCTCTAACCAGCCCAGTTTGGACCAATTCATGGTGGAGGGAGCCTCTAAACAGCCAAGTTTTGGGAAATTCATGGTGGAGGGAGCCTCTAACCAGCCCAGTTTGGACCAATTCATGGTGGAGGGAGCCTCTAAAAAACCCAGTTTGGACCAATTCATGGTGGAGGGAGCCTCTAAACAGCCCAGTTTGGGCAAATTCATGGTGGAGGGAGCCTCTAACCAGCCCAGTTTGGACCAATTAATGGTGGAGGGAGCCTCTAAACAGCCCAGTTTGGGCAAATTCATGGTGGAGGGAGCCTCTAACCAGCCCAGTTTGGACCAATTCATGGTGGAGGGAGCCTCTAACCAGCCCAGTTTGGGCAAATTCATGGTGGAGGGAGCCTCTAAAAAACCCAGTTTGGACCAATTCATGGTGGAGGGAGCCTCTAACCAGCCCAGTTTGGGCAAATTCATGGTGGAGGGAGCCTCTAACCAGCCCAGTTTGGACCAATTAATGGTGGAGGGAGCCTCTAACCAGCCCAGTTTGGACCAATTCATGGTGGAGGGAGCCTCTAACCAGCCCAGTTTGGACCAATTAATGGTGGAGGGAGCCTCTAAACAGCCAAGTTTTGGGAAATTCATGGTGGAGGGAGCCTCTAACCAGCCCAGTTTGGACCAATTCATGGTGGAGGGAGCCTCTAAACAGCCCAGTTTGGGCAAATTCATGGTGGAGGGAGCCTCTAAAAAACCCAGTTTGGACCAATTCATGGTGGAGGGAGCCTCTAATTAGCCCAGTTTGGACCAATTAATTGTGGAGGGAGCCTCTAACCAGCCCAGTTTGGACCAATTAATGGTGGAGGGAGCCTCTAAACAGCCCAGTTTGGGCAAATTCATGGTGGAGGGAGCCTCTAACCAGCCCAGTTTGGACCAATTAATGGTGGAGGGAGCCTCTAACCAGCCCAGTTTGGACCAATTAATGGTGGAGGGAGCCTCTAACCACCCCAGTTTGGACCAATTCATGGTGGAGGGAGCCTCTAACCAGCCCAGTTTGGACCAATTCATGGTGGAGGGAGCCTCTAAAAAACCCAGTTTGGACCAATTCATGGTGGAGGGAGCCTCTAAACAGCCCAGTTTGGGCAAATTCATGGTGAAGGGAGCCTCTAAAAAACCCAGTTTGGACCAATTCATGGTGGAGGGAGCCTCTAACCAGCCCAGTTTGGACCAATTAATGGTGGAGGGAGCCTCTAAACAGCCAAGTTTGGACCAATTCATGGTGGAGGGAGCCTCTAAAAACCCCAGTTTGGACCAATTCATGGTGGAGGGAGCCTCTAACCAGCCCAGTTTGGACCAATTAATGGTGGAGGGAGCCTCTAACCAGCCCAGTTTGGACCAATTAATGGTGGAGGGAGCCTCTAACCACCCCAGTTTGGACCAATTCATGGTGGAGGGAGCCTCTAAACAGCCAAGTTTGGACCAATTCATGGTGAAGGGAGCCTCTAAAAACCCGTTTGGACCAATTCATGGTGGAGGGAGCCTCTAACCAGCCCAGTTTGGGCAAATTCATGGTGGAGGGAGCCTCTAAACAGCCCAGTTTGGGCAAATTCATGGTGGAGGGAGCCTCTAACCAGCCCAGTTTGGACCAATTAATGGTGGAGGGAGCCTCTAACCAGCCCAGTTTGGACCAATTAATGGTGGAGGGAGCCTCTAACCACCCCAGTTTGGACCAATTCATGGTGGAGGGAGCCTCTAAACAGCCAAGTTTGGACCAATTCATGGTGGAGGGAGCCTCTAAAAACCCCAGTTTGGACCAATTCATGGTGGAGGGAGCCTCTAACCAGCCCAGTTTGGACCAATTAATGGTGGAGGGAGCCTCTAAACAGCCAAGTTTTGGGAAATTCATGGTGGAGGGAGCCTCTAACCAGCCCAGTTTGGACCAATTCATGGTGGAGGGAGCCTCTAAAAAACCCAGTTTGGACCAATTCATGGTGGAGGGAGCCTCTAACCAGCCCAGTTTGGACCAATTCATGGTGGAGGGAGCCTCTAAACAGCCCAGTTTGGGCAAATTCATGGTGGAGGGAGCCTCTAAAAAACCCAGTTTGGACCAATTCATGGTGGAGGGAGCCTCTAATTAGCCCAGTTTGGACCAATTAATTGTGGAGGGAGCCTCTAACCAGCCCAGTTTGGACCAATTAATGGTGGAGGGAGCCTCTAAACAGCCCAGTTTGGGCAAATTCATGGTGGAGGGAGCCTCTAACCAGCCCAGTTTGGACCAATTAATGGTGGAGGGAGCCTCTAACCAGCCCAGTTTGGACCAATTAATGGTGGAGGGAGCCTCTAACCACCCCAGTTTGGACCAATTCATGGTGGAGGGAGCCTCTAACCAGCCCAGTTTGGACCAATTCATGGTGGAGGGAGCCTCTAAAAAACCCAGTTTGGACCAATTCATGGTGGAGGGAGCCTCTAAACAGCCCAGTTTGGGCAAATTCATGGTGGAGGGAGCCTCTAAAAAACCCAGTTTGGACCAATTCATGGTGGAGGGAGCCTCTAACCAGCCCAGTTTGGACCAATTAATGGTGGAGGGAGCCTCTAAACAGCCAAGTTTGGACCAATTCATGGTGGAGGGAGCCTCTAAAAACCCCAGTTTGGACCAATTCATGGTGGAGGGAGCCTCTAACCAGCCCAGTTTGGACCAATTAATGGTGGAGGGAGCCTCTAACCAGCCCAGTTTGGACCAATTAATGGTGGAGGGAGCCTCTAACCACCCCAGTTTGGACCAATTCATGGTGGAGGGAGCCTCTAAACAGCCAAGTTTGGACCAATTCATGGTGAAGGGAGCCTCTAAAAACCCGTTTGGACCAATTCATGGTGGAGGGAGCCTCTAACCAGCCCAGTTTGGGCAAATTCATGGTGGAGGGAGCCTCTAAACAGCCCAGTTTGGGCAAATTCATGGTGGAGGGAGCCTCTAACCAGCCCAGTTTGGACCAATTAATGGTGGAGGGAGCCTCTAACCAGCCCAGTTTGGACCAATTAATGGTGGAGGGAGCCTCTAACCACCCCAGTTTGGACCAATTCATGGTGGAGGGAGCCTCTAAACAGCCAAGTTTGGACCAATTCATGGTGGAGGGAGCCTCTAAAAACCCCAGTTTGGACCAATTCATGGTGGAGGGAGCCTCTAACCAGCCCAGTTTGGACCAATTAATGGTGGAGGGAGCCTCTAAACAGCCAAGTTTTGGGAAATTCATGGTGGAGGGAGCCTCTAACCAGCCCAGTTTGGACCAATTCATGGTGGAGGGAGCCTCTAAAAAACCCAGTTTGGACCAATTCATGGTGGAGGGAGCCTCTAAACAGCCCAGTTTGGGCAAATTCATGGTGGAGGGAGCCTCTAACCAGCCCAGTTTGGACCAATTAATGGTGGAGGGAGCCTCTAAACAGCCCAGTTTGGGCAAATTCATGGTGGAGGGAGCCTCTAACCAGCCCAGTTTGGACCAATTCATGGTGGAGGGAGCCTCTAACCAGCCCAGTTTGGGCAAATTCATGGTGGAGGGAGCCTCTAAAAAACCCAGTTTGGACCAATTCATGGTGGAGGGAGCCTCTAACCAGCCCAGTTTGGGCAAATTCATGGTGGAGGGAGCCTCTAACCAGCCCAGTTTGGACCAATTAATGGTGGAGGGAGCCTCTAACCAGCCCAGTTTGGACCAATTCATGGTGGAGGGAGCCTCTAACCAGCCCAGTTTGGACCAATTAATGGTGGAGGGAGCCTCTAAACAGCCAAGTTTTGGGAAATTCATGGTGGAGGGAGCCTCTAACCAGCCCAGTTTGGACCAATTCATGGTGGAGGGAGCCTCTAAACAGCCCAGTTTGGGCAAATTCATGGTGGAGGGAGCCTCTAAAAAACCCAGTTTGGACCAATTCATGGTGGAGGGAGCCTCTAATTAGCCCAGTTTGGACCAATTAATTGTGGAGGGAGCCTCTAACCAGCCCAGTTTGGACCAATTAATGGTGGAGGGAGCCTCTAAACAGCCCAGTTTGGGCAAATTCATGGTGGAGGGAGCCTCTAACCAGCCCAGTTTGGACCAATTAATGGTGGAGGGAGCCTCTAACCAGCCCAGTTTGGACCAATTAATGGTGGAGGGAGCCTCTAACCACCCCAGTTTGGACCAATTCATGGTGGAGGGAGCCTCTAACCAGCCCAGTTTGGACCAATTCATGGTGGAGGGAGCCTCTAAAAAACCCAGTTTGGACCAATTCATGGTGGAGGGAGCCTCTAAACAGCCCAGTTTGGGCAAATTCATGGTGGAGGGAGCCTCTAAAAAACCCAGTTTGGACCAATTCATGGTGGAGGGAGCCTCTAAACAGCCCAGTTTGGGCAAATTCATGGTGGAAGGAGCCTCTAACCAGCAGAGTTGTGGGAAAGCAGGGTGGAGGGAGCCTCTAACCAGCAGAGTTGGTGGAAATCAGGGTGGAGGGAGCCTCTAACCAGCAGAGTTGGGGGAAATCATGTTGGAGGGAGCCTAGTATTAGCAGAATTGTGCAACGCTTATGGTGGATGAGTATGTGGATGCGGAGGAATTGGAGAGGTTGAGTACAGACATGGAGTTTCATGTTGGGGTGCTTTACACAGGTGGGCACAAAAATGAAGGCTCTATCCAGTGGTGGTTCATTTTTATCAAAGTGAGCCGGTCGGCACTCTCAGCTGACAGACGGGTGCGCTTGTCAGTGATGATGCCACCGGCTGCACTGAACACCCTCTCAGATAGGACGCTGGCGGCAGGACAGGACAGCACCTCCAAGGCATATAGGGCAAGTTCAAGCCACAGGTCCAACTTCGACACCCAATACGTGTAGGGCGCAGAGGGGTCGGAGAGGACAGGGCTGTGGTCGGAAAGGTATTCCCGCAACATGCGCCTATACTTCTCACGCCTGGTGACACTAGGACCCTCCGTGGCGGCACTTTGGCGAGGGGGTGCCATCAAGGTGTCCCAGACCTTAGACAGTGTGCCCCTCGTTTGTGTGGACCGGTGAGAACTTGGTTGCCTACTGGAGGAACTGCCCTCCCTGCCGCCACTGTCACATGCTGGAAACATCTCCATCATATTCTGCACCAATTGCCTGTGGCAAGCATTGATGCGATTGGCCCTCCCCTCTACCGGAATAAAAGACGAGATGTTGTTTTTATACCGGGGGTCAAGGATAGCAAAGATCCAGTACTGGTTGTCCTCCATGATTTTGACAATACGCTTGTCGGTTGTAAAGCACCCCAACATGAACTCAGCCATGTCTGCCACAGTGTTAGTTGGCATGACTCCTCTGGCCCCACCGGAAAGTTCAATCTCCATTTCCTCCTCATCCTCCATGTCTACCCATCCGCGCTGCAACAATGGGACGATTCGAAGTTGCCCGGAAGCCTCCTGTATCACCATCACATCATCGGACAACTCTTCTTCCTCCTCCTCCTCCTCCTCCTCCTCCTCCATTAAACGCAGTGAAGCGGACAGATGTGTGGACCTACTCTCCAGCTGTGACGGATCGGATGCTATCCCTAACTCCTCTGTGTGATCTGAGTTATCCCTGATGTCAATCAGGGATTCTCTCAGAACACACAAGAGCGGGATTGTAAGGCTCACCATCGCATCCTCAGAGCTCACCCTCCTTGTGGACTCCTCAAAGACCCGTAGGATGTCACAAAGGTCTCTCATCCATGGCCACTCATGGATGTGAAACTGAGGCAGCTGACTTTGTGGCACCCTAGGGTTTTGTAGCTGGTATTCCATCAAAGGTCTCTGCTGCTCAACCACTCTATTCAACATCTGAAACGTTGAGTTCCAGCGTGTGGGGACGTCGCACAAAAGCCGGTGTTGTGGCACATGCAGGCGTTGCTGGAGAGATTTTAAGCTAGCAGCGGCTACTGTCGACTTGCGAAAGTGGGCGCACATGCGCCGCACTTTCACCAGTAGCTCTGGAACATTGGGGTAGCTCTTTAGGAAACGTTGCACCACTAGGTTGAAGACGTGGGCCAGGCATGGAACATGTTGGAGTCCGGCAAGCTCCAGAGCTGCTACCAGGTTCCGGCCGTTATCACAAACGACCATGCCTGGGCCCAGGTGCAGCGGCTCAAACCATATTGCCGTCTCATCGAGGAGGGCATCCCTCACCTCGGAGGCAGTGTGCTGTCTGTCCCCCAAGCTGATCAGCTTCAGCACAGCCTGCTGACGTCTACCAACGCCAGTGCTGCAACGTTTCCAACTCGTAGCTGGGGTCAATCTAACAGCGGAGGAGGAGGCGGTGGCGGAGGAGGAGGCGGAGGAGGAGGCGGTAGAGGAGGAGGAGGAGGGGGGTGTTCTTCTCGTGTCCCTGCCAGGAATGTTAGGCGGGGAGACGAGGTACACCGGGCCAGTTTGGGAAGCAGTCCCAGCCTCAACTACATTTACCCAGTGTGCCGTCAGTGAAATGTAGCGTCCCTGTCCGCATGCACTTGTCCACGCGTCGGTGGTCAAGTGGACCTTTGTGCAAAGCGCGGAACTAAGGGCCCGCCTGATGTTGAGTGACACGTGCTGGTGCAAGGCGGGGACGGCACACCGGGAGAAGTAGTGACGGCTAGGGACGGCATAGCGAGGTGCCGCAGTTGCCATCAGGTCCAGGAAGGCGGGAGTTTCAACAAGCCGGAACGCCAACATCTCCTGGGCCAGCAGTTTAGCGATGTTGGCGTTCAAGGCTTGCGCGTGTGGGTGGTTAGCAGTGTATTTCTGCCGCCGCTCCAATGTCTGAGAGATGGTGGGTTGTTGTAAAGAAACGCCTGATGGTGCCTTTGATGGTGCAGGAGAAGGAGATAAGACAGGACCAGGGGAGGATGAGGTAGAAGTCAACAAAGTGGCGGAGGCAGATGAAGTGGTGTCCTGGCTCGTCCTCTGGAGTGCATCGCCAGCACAGTCAGCAGTGGCAGTGGCAGAGGCAGAGGCAGAGGCAGTGGCAGTGGCGTGAACGGCAGGCGGCCTTTGTCCTGCCGTTGCTGCCTGCCACTGATTCCAGTGCTTGGATTCCAAATGACGGCGCATTGAAGTGGTGGACAGGTTGCTCTTCTCAGAGCCCCTAATCAATTTCGAGAGGCAAATTGTGCAGACAACACTATATCTGTCCTCGGCGCATTCCTTGAAAAAACTCCACACCTTCGAGAAACGTGCCCTCGAGGTGGGAGTTTTTCGGGGCTGGGTACGAACTGGAACATCTTGGGAGATTCCGGGTGTGGCCTGGCTTCGCCTAAGCTGCTGACCTCTGCCTCTGCCTCTAGCTACCCTTTTTGGTGCTGCACCTGCCTCAACATCCACACTACTTTCCCCGCTTGACATCCCCCCTGTCCAGGTCGGGTCAGTGTCCTCATCATCCACCACTTCCTCTTCCAACTCCTGTCTCATCTCCTCCTCCGCACAATGCGCCAGTCAACTGGATGCCCTGACGGCAACTGCGTCACATCATCGTCGATGAGGGTGGGTTGCTGGTCATCCACCACCAAATCGAACGGAGATGGAGGGAGACTCTAGTGTTTGAGCATCTGGACACAGATGCTCCTCTGTTAGGTTCGTGGAATCGTGACGTGGAGAGGCAGGTTGAGGGACAATGAAAGGAGCGGAGAACAGCTCTGGGGAGCAGGGACAGTTTGGGTTATTGTTCTGTAAAGCTTCGGAATTTTGGGAGGAAGGAAGACAAGACTGTTGGGTAATAGGAGGAGAGGAGGCAGAGTCTGACTGGCTGCTGGACAATGTGCTGTAAGCGTTCTCTGACAGCCATTGCAAGACCTGTTCCTGGTTCTCGGGCCTACTAAGGTTTGTACCCTGCAGTTTAGTTAATGTGGCAAGCAACCCTGGCACTGTGGAGTGGCGCAATGCTTGCTGCCCCACAGGAGTAGCACGGGACGCCCTGTGGCTTCACTGCTACCTTGCTCCCCAGAACCATTCCCCCGACCTCGCCCACGGCCTCGTCCACGTCCCTTTCCGGGAGCCTTGCGCATTTTGAATTCCTAGTTAGAAATTGGCACTGTATACCAGTAGTAAAAATTGTGGGTGCACGTAACCCCAATATATTCTTTGAATTCCCAGTCAGACACTGGCACTATATGGCAGTAGCAAGAAATGAGGGTATTTGTATTCCCAATATACTCTTTGAATTCCCAGTCAGACAATGGCACTGTATACCAGTAGTAAAAATTGTGGGTGCACGTAACCCCAATATATTCTTTGAATTCCCAGTCAGAAACTGGCACTATATGGCAGTAGCAAGAAATGAGGGTATTTGTATTCCCAATATACTCTTTGAATTCCCAGTCAGACAATGGCACTGTATACCAGTAGTAAAAATTGTGGGTGCACGTAACCCCAATATATTCTTTGAATTACCAGTCAGAAACTGGCACTATATGGCAGTAGCAAGAAATGAGGGTATTTATAACCCCAATATATTCTTTGAATTCCCAGTCAGACAATGGCACTGTATACCAGTAGTAAAAATTGTGGGGTGCACGTAACCCCAATATATTCTTTGAATTCCCAGTCAGAAACTGGCACTATATGGCAGTAGCAAGAAATGAGGGTATTTGTATTCCCAATATATTCTTTGAATTCCCAGTCAGACAATGGCACTGTATACCAGTAGTAAAAATTGTGGGTGCACGTAACCCCAATATATTCTTTGAATTACCAGTCAGAAACTGGCACTATATGGCAGTAGCAAGAAATGAGGGTATTTATAACCCCAATATATTCTTTGAATTCCCCAGTCAGACAATGGCACTGTATACCAGTAGTAAAAATTGTGGGTGCACGTAACCCCAATATATTCTTTGAATTCCCAGTCAGACACTGGCACTATATGGCAGTAGCAAGAAATGAGGGTATTTGTATTCCCAATATACTCTTTGAATTCCCAGTCAGACAATGGCACTGTATACCAGTAGTAAAAATTGTGGGTGCACGTAACCCCAATATATTCTTTGAATTACCAGTCAGAAACTGGCACTATATGGCAGTAGCAAGAAATGAGGGTATTTATAACCCCAATATATTCTTTGAATTCCCAGTCAGACAATGGCACTGTATACCAGTAGTAAAAAATTGTGGGTGCACGTAACCCCAATATATTCTTTGAATTCCCAGTCAGAAACTGGCACTATATGGCAGTAGCAAGAAATGAGGGTATTTGTATTCCCAATATACTCTTTGAATTCCCAGTCAGACAATGGCACTGTATACCAGTAGTAAAAATTGTGGGTGCACGTAACCCCAATATATTCTTTGAATTACCAGTCAGAAACTGGCACTATATGGCAGTAGCAAGAAATGAGGGTATTTGTATTCCCAATATACTCTTTGAATTCCCAGTCAGACAATGGCACTGTATACCAGTAGTAAAAATTGTGGGTGCACGTAACCCCAATATATTCTTTGAATTACCAGTCAGAAACTGGCACTATATGGCAGTAGCAAGAAATGAGGGTATTTATAACCCCAATATATTCTTTGAATTCCCAGTCAGACAATGGCACTGTATACCAGTAGTAAAAATTGTGGGTGCACGTAACCCCAATATATTCTTTGAATTCCCAGTCAGAAACTGGCACTATATGGCAGTAGCAAGAAATGAGGGTATTTGTATTCCAATATACTCTTTGAATTCCAGTCAGACAATGGCACTGTATACCAGTAGTAAAAATTGTGGGTGCACGTAACCCCAATATATTCTTTGAATTACCAGTCAGAAACTGGCACTATATGGCAGTAGCAAGAAATGAGGGTATTTGTATTCCCAATATATCTTTGAATTCCCAGTCAGACAATGGCACTGTATACCAGTAGTAAAAATTGTGGGTGTATATAGCCCCAATTCTATTGCTAGGGGGACTTGCAGGGTATTTCTGGGGTGAAGGTGGGGGGGCACACCGTTGGAACGGGTATCGGGGTATATATCGGGTATACGGGAATACACTGACAGTGTATTCCATTCAGGATCCTGGGAAAGCTGGGTTGCGGCGATTGAGCCCGTCAGTGCCACGTTACACTGACAAGCTTTCTCCCTGGAATTTAGCTCTTACAAGAGCTGTTGGTTGTCTTCTCCTTCCTATCCTAGCCTGTCCCTGCCTACCCAGAATCTAAGCACCTAGCTAGCTGGACGGAAACCTCCGTCCTCGGTGAATTGCAAGCTCAGAATGACGCGAAGCTGGGCGGCGCTGTTCTTTTAAATTAGAGGTCACATGTTTTCGGCAGCCAATGGGTTTTGCCTACTTTTTTCAACGTCACCGGTGTCGTAGTTCCTGTCCCACCTACCCTGCGCTGTTATTGGAGCAAAAAAGGCGCCAGGGAAAGGGGAATCGAGTAATGGCGCACTTTACCACGCGGTGTTCGATTCGATTCGAACATGCCGAACAGCCTAATATCCGATCGAACATGAGTTCGATAGAACACTGTTCGCTCATCTCTAATTCTTGTACATAGGAGTAGTATTATAGTAGTTATATTCTTATACCTAGGAGTAGTATTAATAGTAGTTATATTCTTGTACATAGGAGCAGTATTATAGTAGTTATATTCTTGTACATAGGAGCAGTATTATAGTAGTTATATTCTTATACCTAGGAGTAGTATTATAGTAGTTATATTCTTGTACATAGGAGGTAGTATTATAGTAGTTATATTCTTGTACATAGGAGCAGTATTATAGTAGTTATATTCTTGTACATAGGAGCAGTATTATAGTAGTTATATTCTTATACCTAGGAGTAGTATTATAGTAGTTATATTCTTGTACATAGGAGCAGTATTATAGTAGTTATAATCTTGTACATAGGAGCAGTATTATAGTAGTTATATTCTTGTACATAGGGGGCAGTATTATAGTAGTTATATTCTTGTACATAGGAGCAGTATTATAGTAGTTATATTCTTGTACATAGGAGCAGTATTATAGTAGTTATATTCTTGTACATAGGAGTAGTATTATAGTAGTTATATTCTTGTACATAGGAGCAGTATTATAGTAGTTATATTCTTGTACATAGGAGCAGTATTATAGTAGTTATATTCTTGTACATAGGAGCAGTATTATAGTAGTTATATTCTTGTACATAGGAGTAGTATTATAGTAGTTATATTCTTGTACATAGGAGCAGTATTATAGTAGTTATATTCTTGTACATAGGAGCAGTATTATAGTAGTTATATTCTTGTACATAGGAGTAGTATTATAGTAGTTATATCCTTGTGCATAGGAGTAGTATTATAGTAGTTATATTCTTGTACATAGGAGTAGTATTATAGTAGTTATATCCTTGTACATAGGAGTAGTATTATAGTAGTTATATTCTTGTACATAGGAGTAGTATTATAGTAGTTATATTCTTGTACATAGGAGTAGTATTATAGTAGTTATATTCTTGTACATAGGAGCAGTATTATAGTAGTTATATTCTTGTACATAGGAGGTAGTATTATAGTAGTTATATTCTTGTACATAGGAGTAGTATTATAGTAGTTATATTCTTGTACATAGGAGTAGTATTATAGTAGTTATATTCTTGTACATAGGAGTAGTATTATAGTAGTTATATTCTTGTACATAGGAGCAGTATTATAGTAGTTATATTCTTGTACATAGGAGGTAGTATTATAGTAGTTATATTCTTGTACATAGGAGTAGTATTATAGTAGTTATATTCTCGTACATAGGAGCAGTATTATAGTAGTTATATTCTTGTACATAGGAGTAGTATTATAGTAGATATATTCTTGTACATAGGAGGTAGTATTATAGTAGCTATATTCTTGTACATAGGAGTAGTATTATAGTAGTTATATTCTCGTACATAGGAGCAGTATTATAGTAGTTATATTCTTGTACATAGGAGTAGTATTATAGTAGATATATTCTTGTACATAGGAGGTAGTATTATAGTAGCTATATTCTTGTACATAGGAGTAGTATTATAGTAGTTATATTCTTGTACATAGGAGCAGTATTATAGTAGTTATATTCTTGTACATAGGAGCAGTATTATCTGGTATTCAGACTAACCATGGAGATATATGACCCTACTTGGCCCTTTCCTTATGTCCATTTCCTTATGTGTAAGGGGGACTCCTCAGGGAATATAATTATTATGGCCAAAAAGGGAAACCAAGATTAATGATTGCCCAAAAGAATAGCAGAACCCCTCACGGTATAAGAGGACTGAGCTATTAATAGGGTTCAAGGGAGTCAAAGTAATGATCACACCGCACCACTGTCTTGTCTTGAGTGGATTCTCATTGCTGCATTTTTCTGTTTTCTATGCTTATGAATGAATCCACAGGTTTTGGTCCCTGGGTTATAATGTGAGGATTTGTTGCACAGACACATATATTTAATGTTACTTTATTAGTAGTTACCTCTTTGGACTTCTTTGCTTTTGCTCATTGTCTTTTTTCCTCCAGGTTGGATTGGTTGGAGTTCTTATTCTGCCTGCTGTGATAGTTTGCTGGATCACAATCCTACTTGTCTTTCTCTTTTTCCATAGTTTTACTGTGAGCAATGGACTAAAGGCCAAAGACGGGTCTTTACAATTCACCATCACACAGACAGACCGGATCCCTCCAACTCTCATAAACAATAAGGGGCTCCAGATTTTGGAAGGAGAAGCCATTGTTATTACCTCGGACATCCTGCAGATAACAGACCCTGACAGCCCCCTGGAGAAGCTCTCATATATTATTACAGAGTATCCCCAGCAGGGTCACTTGTACCTGAGCGGCGCCCTCCTGCAGCAGAACTATTTTACACAGATGGACATTAACAATTTAGACTTGTCTTACCGCCATCATGGAGGATCTGGAGGAATCGATCGCTTCTCCTTCACCGCCACAGATGACACCAATGTTGGGTTTTTGTTTAATGGTCAGCTAAAGGAGAATTCCGCAGTATTTGTGATACAGGTAAATACAATTCTTCATTACTTCAGCACTAACTCTGTAGTGTCATCTAAAGATCCGCCATAACAGTGTCATCTACAGATCCCCCATAACAGTGTCACCTACAGATCCCCATAACAGTGTCATCTACAGATCCCCCATAACAGTGTCACCTACAGATCCCCATAACAGTGTCACCTACAGATCCCCATAACAGTGTCACCTACAGATCCCCATAACAGTGTCATCTACTGATCCCCCATAACAGTGTCATCTACAGATCCCCCATAACAGTGTCACCTACAGATCCCCCATAACAGTGTCATCTACAGGTCCCCCATAACAGTGTCACCTACAGATCCCCACAAGTGTCATCTAAAGATCCCCCATAACAGTGTCATCTACAGATCCCCCATAACAGTGTCACCTACAGATCCCCCATAACAGTGTCACCTACAGATCCCCACAAGTGTCACCTACAGATCCCCATAACAGTGTCATCTACTGATCCCCCATAACAGTGTCATCTACAGATCCCCCATAACAGTGTCATCTACAGATCCCTCATAACAATGTCATCTATAGATCCCCATAACAGTGTCATCTACAGATCCCCCATAACAGTGTCATCTACAGATCCCCCATAACAGTGTCATCTATAGATCCCCATAACAGTGTCACCTACAGATCCCCCATAACAGTGTCACCTACAGATCCCCCATAACTGTGTCATCTACAGATCCCTCATAACAATGTCATCTATAGATCCCCATAACAGTGTCATCTACAGATCCCCCATAACAGTGTCATCTACAGATCCCTCATAACAGTGTCATCTACAGATCCCCCATAACAGTGTCACCTACAGATCCCCCATAACTGTGTCACCTACAGATCCCCATAACAGTGTCATCTACAGATCCCCCATAACAGTGTCATCTACAGATCCCCCATAACAGTGTCACCTACAGATCCCCATAACAGTGTCATCTACAGATCCCCCATAACAGTGTCATCTACAGATCCCCCATAACAGTGTCATCTACAGACCCTCATAACAGTGTCATCTACAGATCCCCATAACAGTGTCATCTAAAGATCCCCCATAACAGTGTCACCTACAGATCCCCATAACAGTGTCATCTACAGATCCCCCATAACAGTATCATCTAAAGATCCCCCATATCAGTGTCATCTACAGATCCCCATAACAGTGTCATCTAAAGATCCCCCATATCAGTGTCATCTACAGATCCCCATAACAGTGTCATCTACAGATCTCCCATAACAGTGTCATCTACAGATCCCCCTGTGTATTATCTGTGTTTAAGTTTGGAGAGAAAAGTAGTTGAATTACAACTTCTATATCTGAACAAATAATGTGTTCACTGGGGGGCGCTACACCGCTAAGGATCTCGCTGATCTTACATTTCATACATGAAAAGCAGAAGATAAATATTTGTAGGAAAGTATCAGACAAACCTTTCTTGTAAAACAAGAACAATTTCCCCATAAGTTCCGCTCCTTTACCAAGAAACCATGTGCGTATTTCCTAAAGGAAATGAAATCCTAAGTACACATATTATTATTTGTGAAGAGGGTTAAATTAAGCCCCGTATCACCCTCCTGTATATTACCTGACCACAAGAGCGGCCAGCACACTGCCTACTCATTACCTTGTGGGTTCTTGGCCTTTTAAGCAAAATAGACAAGAAACCATCATTTTCCTGCCATGTGCAGAACTAGGAACAAGCAAAAATGTTAGAAAAGTATCAAGTAATGTGTGAAAATAAACGCGGCCACCAAAATTATATCCTGAGTGTGGAATAGTTGTGGGATTAAGATTCCTTTCATCATAATCCTGCTGTGACACCAGATGTACAAACCGATTTCCTGAAATCTTACAAAACATCTGACCAAGGAGGTATTCACAAAATAAATATTTCTCTACAGATACAGTTACATGTTATAATTACTATTATACAACCGTCTCTGATATATAAGAATATAACTACGATAATACTGACCTCTATGTACAAGAATATAACTACTATAATACTACTCCTATGTACAAGAATATAACTACTATAATACTACTCCTATGTACAAGAATATAACTACTATAATACTACCTCCTATGTACAAGAATATAACTACTATAATACTACCTCCTATGTACAAGAATATAACTACTATAATACTACTCCTATGTACAATAATACTGACCCCTATGTACAATAATATAACTACTATAATACCTCTCCTATGTACAAGAATATAACTACTATAATACTACACCTATGTGCAAGAATATAACTACTATAATACTACTCCTATGTACAAGAATATAACTACTATAATACTACCTCCTATGTACAAGAATATATCTACTATAATACTACCTCCTATGTACAAGAATATAACTACTATAATACTACCTCCTATGTACAAGAATATAACTACTATAATACTACTCCTATGTACAAGAATATATCTACTATAATACTACCTCCTATGTACAAGAATATAACTACTATAATACTACTCCTATGTACAAGAATATAACTACTATAATACTACTCCTATGTACAAGAATATAACTACTATAATACTACTCCTATGTACAAGAATATAACTACTATAATACTGCTCCTATGTACAAGAATATATCTACTATAATACTACCTCCTATATACAAGAATATAACTACTATAATACTACTCCTATGTACAAGAATATAACTACTATAATACTACTCCTATGTACAAGAATATAACTACTATAATACTGCTCCTATGTACAAGAATATAACTACTATAATACTACTCCTATGTACAAGAATATAACTACTATAATACTGCTCCTATGTACAAGAATATAACTACTATAATACTACTCCAATGTGCAAGAATATAACTACTATAATACTACTCCTATGTACAAGAATATAACTTCTATAATATTACCTCCTATGTACAAGAATATAACTACTATAATACTACTCCTATGTACAAGAATATAACTACTATAATACTACTCCAATGTGCAAGAATATAACTACTATAATACTACTCCTATGTACAAGAATATAACTTCTATAATATTACCTCCTATGTACAAGAATATAACTACTATAATACTACTCCTATGTACAATAATACTGACCCCTATGTACAATAATATAACTACTATAATACTGACCTCTATGTACAATAATATAACTACTATAATACCTCTCCTATGTACAAGAATATAACTACTATAATACTGCTCCTATGTACAAGAATATAACTACTATAATACTACTCCTATGTATAAGAATATAACTACTATAATACTGCTCCTATGTACAAGAATATAACTACTATAATACTACTCCTATGTACAAGAATATAACTACTATAATACTGACCTCTATGTACAATAATATAACTACTATAATACTACTCCTATGTACAAGAATATAACTACTATAATACTACTCCTATGTACAAGAATATAACTACTATAATACTGACCTCTATGTACAATAATATAACTACTATAATACTACTCCTATGTACAAGAATATAACTACTATAATACTGACCTCTATGTACAATAATATAACTACTATAATACTACTCCTATGTACAAGAATATAACTACTATAATACTACACCTATGTACAAGAATATAACTACTATAATACTGCTCCTATGTACAAGAATATAACTACTATAATACTACTCCTATGTACAAGAATATAACTACTATAATACTACTCCTATGTACAAGAATATAACTACTATAATACTGCTCCTATGTACAAGAATATAACTACTATAATACCTCTCCTATGTACAAGAATATAACTACTATAATACTACTCCTATGTGCAAGAATATAACTACTATAATACTACTCCTATGTACAAGAATATAACTACTATAATACTGCTCCTATGTACAAGAATATAACTACTATAATACTACCTCCTATGTACAAGAATATAACTACTATAATACTACTCCTATGTACAAGAATATAACTACTATAATACTACTCCTATGTACAAGAATATAACTACTATAATACTGACCTCTATGTACAATAATATAACTACTATAATACTACTCCTATGTACAAGAATATAACTACTATAATACTACTGCTATGTACAAGAACATAACTACTATAATACTACTCCTATGTACAAGAATATAACTACTATAATACTACTCCTATGTACAAGAATATAACTACTATAATACTGCTCCTATGTACAAGAATATAACTACTATAATACTACTCCTATGTACAAGAATATAACTACTATAATACTACTCCTATGTACAAGAATATAACTACTATAATACTACTCCTATGTACAAGAATATAACTACTATAATACTACTCCTATGTACAAGAATATAACTACTATAATACTACTCCTATGTACAAGAATATAACTACTATAATACTACTCCTATTTATAAGAATATAACTACTATAATACTGCCCCCTATGTACAAGAATATAACTACTATAATACTACCTCCCATGTACAAGAATATAACTACTATAATACTGCTCCTATGTACAAGAATATAACTACTATAATACTGCTCCTATGTACAAGAATATAACTACTATAATACTGCTCCTATGTACAAGAATATAACTACTATAATACTGCTCCTAAGTACAAGAATATAACTACTATAATACTGCTCCTATGTACAAGAATATAACTATTATAATACTACTCCTATGTACAAGAATATAACTACTATAATACTACCTCCTATATACAAGAATATAACTACTATAATACTGCTCCTATGTACAAGAATATAACTACTATAATACTACTCCTATGTACAAGAATATAACTACTATAATACTACTCCTGTTTATAAGAATATAACTACTATAATACTGCCCCCTATGTACAAGAATATAACTACTATAATACTACTCCTATGTACAAGAATATAACTACTATAATACTACCTCCTATGTACAAGAATATAACTATTATAATACTACTCCTATGTACAAGAATAGAACTACTATAATACTACTCCTATGTACAAGAATATAACTACTATAATACTACTCCTATGTACAAGAATATAACTACTATAATACTACTCCTATTTATAAGAATATAACTACTATAATACTGCCCCCTATGTACAAGAATATAACTACTATAATACTACTCCTATTTATAAGAATATAACTACTATAATACTGCCCCCTATGTACAAGAATATAACTACTATAATACTACTCCTATATACAAGAATATAACTACTATAATACTACCTCCTATGTACAAGAATAACTACTATAATACTACCTCCTATGTACAAGAATATAACTACTATAATACTGCTCCTATGTACAAGAATAGAACTACTATAATACTACCTCCTATGTACAAGAATATAACTACTATAATACTACTCCTATGTACAAGAATATAACTACTATAATACTACTCCTATGTACAAGAATATAACTACTATAATACTGCTCCTATGTACAAGAATAGAACTACTATAATACTACTCCTATGTACAAGAATATAACTACTATAATACTACTCCTATATACAAGAATATAACTACTATAATACTACTCCTATATACAAGAATATAACTACTATAATACTGCTCCTATGTACAAGAATATAACTACTATAATACTAAAAATGGAACCTATTGAAGTCAATGGGAGGATTTATTTCTACGTGGATTCTGACGCAAGTTATCGCCCCCGAATTAGCACCAATTTTCTCCGTGTGAATGCCCCCTTACTGTGTAGGGAGTAGGGGGCTGTGTAATATATGGAGAAGGTGAGGTTGGGGGAGGGTCACTGCAGGGTCACAGTTATACCTCGGACATTATATAACATACAGACACAGCTGTAAATACAGATTTAAAGGAGAAAAAAAATTCAGGATTTCACAAAAAGGAGCCAACGTGTTAATAAAATATACGACAACTTGTATTAGTGACACAAACACTTCCACAAATGACAAGTTGTCTGAATGTTTCCTTACACTTTAGTTGTTCTATATAGTGGCGATGTTGTTCTGCATTCTATACTGCTATACTGGAGCCTCTTAGTAATTCTATTGAGTTTTGCGCCTGGCGGGGAATTGCTGGGGAATGGATCTCCAGTCTTAGTAAGTTCCCCCGATATTTCTATTATTGAGAGAGTGAAGATACTTGTAGACTTACGTCTTAGTCTCGATATGACCACACAAGGCCCCGCGTTCTCTCCCCATATGACAGATTGCAGTGTATTGGGGGCAATAAATGTATCTTTTTGTAACTTTTTGGATAAACAGGCCATTTGCAGCAGATGTCCTTCCCTGTCCCTGGGATTGGTTTGAACTTTGCATTCCCATGAATAATCATGAGTGTATCCTGTGCTGACTTTTTGTATTTGGTCCAAGATGGTGGTTGCATTGGGGAGGGGGATACTGAGAGGGTTTTATGGGATCAAATAATAATGCCATTTCATTTGCCCTGTGGGATTCTGTACAAACTGCACATTGTGACCAGGGCTGTAAAGTTGTCCTGTTGTGCTCCCGGCTGTGGGATAGACCCCGGCATTCATGTCATAATCCATGTTCAAATAACACATCTTCAACATTGCAAATTTACGACGTTTGGACCTTGCGGCCTCCTTGTTGGAAGTTCCTGTGGCTCGCCGGGGGTAAATATGAGGTTTGGCATTTCGAAGGAACCTGAAATCTGCATTCATTTGGGATGGAAGGTGTCGGAGAAGTCTCTGGTGTGTGTTATGATTTCTGTAATGTTGTGTGTGTCTTTAGATTTGTGCTCACTATTAATGAATTTCGGTAAATGACCCCCGGGGCTCGCTCGTAGGAAATGATTTATTTGCAGAACATTTTTTGGAGGTAATTAGATTAAATAGAAAAATGTATTTATGGCCGTCATGTTAATAAGTTACATCTGCTTTATATTTACATGTAGTTCATAAATTTCACCCGTCCCAGTCTTGTCCATGACATGTCCCACATCTGCACTGGACGTTCTCCTACATTATCCACCGCTCCAGTAGTGTTTGCTAGGCACACTTTGCTAATAGAGTGGCATTAGCCAGCCACGACCACCAGCCTCTTCCTGAACCTCTCACTGGCCACCGGCTAGCATTGGCCAGCCGCAACCACCAGCCTCTTCCCGTACCTCTCACTGGCCACCGATCTCTGTGCTCTTCTCACCAGGTCTTGCTCCAGTGAAACCATTGCCATACACAATATCTTCTGCCTCTGCTTGCACCTATACAGGGCCTATATGATCTCTGATTAGTAGTAAGAAGTTAGGAGGCCCGCACCCACCTTTAAAGAGGATGTTTCATCTCCTCCAACAAGTCCAGCTCTTTACATCAATTAATATCCAGCCTCTGCTGATTCTGGCACAGTTAGAATTTTTTCTCTAGCCCCCACTATTCCCGAGCAATCAATGCTGTTAGTTTTGGTCCCTGACCTACTATGTAGGTTCTGTACTTTCAGGAGGGTGGTGTCAGGCAGAAGCAGATAAGGGGGTGTGAGTCTGACCTTTGACACTGTTCAACTTTCCTTGTGGTGGAGCTGCAAGGAAATTGAGGTCTTAATCCACAGATTGCAACAAATCAATGGGGATCCCAGCAGGGAGGGCACTTGGTATAGATCAATAGTTCCCAAAGTTTCTGAAACAGGAACTCCACCCTACTGTGCTATATTTGACATCTTTTTGTCTTAGGGTGCATTCACACTGAGTAAACGCTAGCTTATTTTGTAAAGTAAAATTACACTTGTAAATTTTGCTATCCCATTGACTTCAATGACATTTTACAGGCGTATTTTTACAGGCGTATTTTTTACAGGCGTATTTTTTACTGGCGTATTTTTACACTTGTAAAAAAATATCATTGAAGTCAATGGGATAGCAAAATTTACAAGTGTAATTTTACTCTACAAAATAAGCTAGCGTTTACTCAGTGTGAATGCACCCTTAGGGTGCATTCAGACTACGTAACGCCGGGCGTGTATGAGAGCCGTACACGCCGGCATTACGGCAGACTGCCGAACACTTCCCATTCACTTCAATGGGAGCGCTCGTAAACGCCGCTGTTACGAGCGCTCCCATTGAAGTGAATGGGAAGTGTTCGGCAGTCTGCCGTAATGCCGGCGTGTACGGCTCTCATACACGCCCGGCGTTACGTAGTCTGAATGCACCCTTACAGCCGCCTACTGCCTCTATTCTGCTTATTCTTCCTCCCCACACACACAGCTCTTCTACCTTCATATTCTCTAAACACAGCTTTACCTTTATCCACAGCTAGCTATACTACGTTTCTTTCCTGCATGCAGCCTTCTCCCTCCATACATTCAGCTCCTCTGCTTTCATATCCCCCACAGACTCAGCTCTGCTACTTCCACATTTCCCCCACCAACTCAGCACTGTTACATCCACCTTTCCCACTACACACTACACACTGTTACCACTTTATTCTTCCCCTACAAGTAGCCCTGAGCAGCTTCCCTACATGGATATATTGTACAAGCTCCGTCCCTTGTTACATTGCTATGACTTCATCAATGGCCCCTTTGTAGGACTCCATAATACTAGCCATTAGGATCACTGGCAGTTTGCAGTCCTGTAGGGTGGAAAAAATTTCTCAGCTGGAGTTGGAAGTGTTTACACGACACCCAAGAGGTCACAACCCAAAGCTTGGACAATCTATGCCACGGTTTACCAAAGTGGAAAACGTCTTCCACCCCTTGGCAATATGCAATGTACACATATGGTGCTATGTAGTATGTGCTAGGTACCATATATGATGGGTATGAAACAGGCCTTGTCTCTGCACCATCCACACTGGCGCTCTAGTCATTCACCCGCACATTCTCACTTGGAACATGTTGACTATATTTATGGAAATGCTTGGCCAGCAGGCTTGGGATCCAGCACTCCTTGCCGAGAGACGTCTCAGCCTCCGGCATTAATAATGTAAGGACTTATAATGCTGCGTCTTTATATTCCTCCCGTCCTATGATTTACCGCACATACTAAACTGCTTAGCGAGATCTGTCAGTTATAACATGCCGGCTAATTCTGCATTCACTGTCACCGGGGACGGATACTTCTGGCAAAAGTTCAGGAGTCAGTGTTTTGGAAAGATTTGTATGCCCAGATCCCTTATGGATGTGAGTCCCATATGATGGATGCAGAATATTATAGAAGTTAACTCTTACTCTGCTGGAGCAATCACATCCAGCCCTTGGTGTAACGATGATAAATTTGGACTTTGCGTAAAATTTTTTTTTGCCTTAAATTGGTTTTATTAACTGGTCGGACCTTTCAAAAACTATCCGATAAGTCTTTTTGGTTCCTTTGTAGCGACAATGCCCTTACTCACGTCTTATGTAGAGAGTAACATGTGCTGCTTAGAAAGAGGTTGCAGAATATATAATATGTATCCCTTGAAAGCCGATACGTGAAGATTCTGAGTTGTCAGGTTCGTTGGGCACACGAGGGGTTAACGGGCCCGGCAGGCGAAAAGTGCTTATTTCTTAAATTCATGGCCTAGTTTACTAATCAGATGTCACAAGACGTCAGGTCGGGAGCCATCATTTAAGAAAAGCAGAATGCAGTTAGTGAAGCGGCTAATGAACTGGACAGAGGCATGAAGGTGAGCGCCCCCCGGGGGCCCCGCAAATTATCCAAACAGGTGAAAAAAGAGAAAACTTATCCTCACGATCTCTGCGGTAACAGACTCGGAAACCATGAAAAACAAAGATAAGAAGATGAATCCTTACGCTCGGGCCCTCCATGACTTGCCTCCGCCATTGTATAAGCAAAATTTCAAAAATTTCCAGGCACATTATCCATTTTCTATACTCCTTGTTTTAGACTAAATTTCTTCCAATGTCCGATTGACTGGAATTTTTACCCCAAGCACTCGATAGACCCCCAACTCCTCCAACAGTCCTACACGAAAAGTGCAACTCTGCCTCAAGGGGCGCTTACCTATTAGGAGAAACAGGAAAAACATCCATCTACTATAAGAAGTCTAATTCTATGATTCCTCTGTCTTCCTATAGGTGAACCATGTGGATAAAACACCTCCAAAACTAGTGAGCAAGGAAAATCCGTCCGTGGTGGAGACCATGAAGGATGGAAGGTCTGCCATCCAGATCACATCCCGGAACCTCAAAGCTTCAGACATTGACAGTGCAGATGAAGACCTCTTATATGTCATTCTGAGATCTCCACGATTCGGACACTTGGAAAATGCAAAAACAGGTAAAGGAATGTGACTGATTGATACAATGTTACAATAGTCATCAGGTTGTCCTCCGCTCCTGGTAACTGTGCTGTAGTCATCCATTCTGGTCTTCAGCTTCCTTAAGTTCTTCCTTAAGTTTGTCTTTGTCATCTTCTTCCTCTTTTCCCATTAGCTCTTCAGAGTCTGGCCGTCTTTATCAATGTGCTGGGATTCCACAATGTATTTCCATAAATGATGGGATTGTTCTGCTCAATTCTACCTCCATTGGAGATTGAGCTTCATGTGGTCAAGACTTCATCTTTTGATTACCTTGTCAAGTCTTGACAAACTGTAAATTGTGAATGTTTTTTTGTGATTCTGCTTTACCGATCTGGTTTTACATCCATAAACCACACCATAACCTAGAACCTGGACCATAACCGATATTGTAGGGTGGACCATAAGTTGACCTATAGCCTAAACTATGACTTAGAATATAACTTAGACCATAAAATGGGACAAAAAACAGAACATAACTTGGATCCTAATTTGGAACATGACTTGGACCATTCCTGGAACACATCAGGGACTATGACATGCACAAATTATAACTTGGACCTTAACATAGACCATAACCTGGACATCAACCTTTACCAAGACTAGGACTATAACTGGACAACAAACCAGACCATCACCCAGACATAACTTGGATAATAGCTTGGACTATGATTTTGACCAAAGTCTGAACAATCATTTAGATTATGATCTGGATACAAAATATAACCTGGACAAGCTGGAACTCAACCATTTATAATCTGAATTATAAATGGACCATGACCTTGATTTATACTTAGACCATAACCTGGATCATAACTCAGACTATAATCTGAACTGTGATATGCACCATAACCCGAACCGTACACTTGGATAATAACCTGGACTAACACCTAGACCATAATTTTGACCATAATCTAGATCATAAATTGGACTTCATGCTGGACCATAACCTGAAACATAATCTGAACCGTAACATGTGTTATAACCAGGACCATAACTTGGACGATAACCTGGCCCTGGATCTGGACCAAAAGCTAGACCATAAATGGAATGTAACCTATACTTTGCACTATAAAAGAGTTTGTGTTTTGTTTCTTTACTGTAATATGGTGGTTGTACCTAAAGACGACCTTCATCACTTCTCAGTCCACACAAGACCTCCTCGATTGTAAGCCTTCTCTTGTAAGACTATGACTAAGATCGATCATACCCCAGTATTACACATACCTGCCAGAAAGGCAATGAAGGAAGAATCTTGGTTTTCTGGATCCTGCAGTGCCAGATCTTGTTTGTGCAGTCTAGACTTTTTCTTCCTCATGTCTTAAGATGTTCATGAGGCTTCTTGTATCAATGCTGTGTATGAATCTGTTTTACAGGGGATCATATTGGGAGAACATTTACACAAAGAGAAATTAACCAGAGGATGATTCGCTACATCATAAACCCCTTGTTTGAGCTCAATTCAGACAGTTTTGAATTTGAAATTTCTGATCCAACTGGAAATAAGATTTCTCCGGAAATGTAAGTCAATGTCCATAGAGATACAATGTGTCTAGTATAGAGAGGACCCAAGTAGCATAGAGGTCAGAAATATAGCAAGGATGCCTCTATCTATCTATCTATCTATCTATCTATCTATCTATCTATCTCCTATCTATCATCTATCTATCTCCTATCTATCTATCTATCTATCTATCTATCTATCTATCTCCTATCTATCTATCTATCTATCTATCTATCTATCTCCTATCTATCTATCTATCTATCTATCTATCTATCTATCTATCTCCTATCTCCTATCTATCTATCTATCTCCTATCTATCTCCTATCTATCATCTATCTATCTCCTATCTATCATCTATCTATCTATCTCCTATCTATCATCTATCTATCTCCTATCTATCTATCTATCTATCTATCTATCTATCTATCTCCTATCTATCTATCTCCTATCTATCTATCTATCTATCTATCTCCTATCTATCTATCATCTATCTCCTATCTATCATCTATCTATCTCCTATCTATCATCTATCTATCTATCTATCTATCTATCTATCTCCTATCTATATACTATCTATCTATCTATCTATCTCCTATCTATCTATCTATCTATCTATCTATCTCCTATCTATCTATCTATCTACTATCTATCATCTATCTATCTATCTATCTATCTATCTCCTATCTATCTATCTATCTATCTATCTATCTATCTATCTATCTATCTACTGTCTATCTATCTATCTATCTCCTATCTATCTATCTCCTATCTATCTATCTATCTATCTATCTATCTCCTATCTATCTATCTATCTCCTATCTATCTCCTATCTATCTATCTATCTATCTATCTGTCATCTATCTATCTATCTATTTATCTCCTATCTATCTATCTATCTATCTATCTATCTATCTATCTGTCATCTATCTATCTATCTATTTATCTCCTATCTATCTATCTATCTATCTATCTATCTATCTATCTCTCCCACTTTCTCAATGTGTTATTCTTATGTATATCTGCAGACTTGAGCTGAGCTGGTCTGTATTAGAATTGGCTGAATCATATTATCGTATTTGTGAGAACGCTGGAACTCTCGCATTGAAAGTGATTAGACGGGGGAGCAGCAAAGATCCGGCATTTGTTGGAATAAAGGTAAAATTATATTGTACATGGGCTCGATACTCGATATATTGGGTTCTGATCACACTCCCTTTAAGTAGGACCTATACATCACACTTAGATGAGTCAAATCCACTAATCTCAAATAAGTGATCTTCTGGTAGGTATTACAAGTGTATGGCCGACCTTACTAACCTTATCTAGTCCTCTGCAGATGTTATTAACTGGACCACCTACAGTAGATAATGAGAAGACTCTGCTTAACATGTCCAAGCTACACAGTAAAACCTATTCTGGCTGGTGGGAAAAACTGCAATATGTTAATATTTTTTTGTGGATAGTCTGAAAAGTCTGATAAATACAATAGTCATAATGTAATAATATACAATATGCCAACCTATATAATATGTATATAATATATCATCCTGTAATACTGTACAATGATATAATGTAATACTATATGTATATTTATATAAATACTATATGTCATCATGTAATATACAATATGTCATCATGTGATAAAATACAATTTATCCTGTACATAAGTTATAATGTTACAATATACAATACATCAATGTCATGTAATAATGTTCTATGTCACGTTACAATAATATAAAATATCTCATCCTGTAACAATATACGGAGAATATATCCTTCCATATAAGATTTTTTTTGCTACTGGTATCAGACCAAATTACTTCACAAGAGGAGAAGACTTCACTAAGGTCCACTGAGAGGGAAAGCTCTACTCATCCTAATATTACTTGTTCATGAACAGAATGCCAGAACAGTAAAGACTGACACACACAGACATAGGAGAGAGGGAGTGGAAGAAAGATTTTGCATACTGGTGCAGGTTTATGTGACATTCATACAGGGGTATCATTGCTCCAGGCCCTGGTGGAGGTCCAAAAACCAGTGTCATATATGGAGCACAGTAGGTAGGGACCTTCTTATACAGTTTCCAGTTGCTCCTCTGTGTCTCTTGGGTGACTAGTCATATGGTCACAGTAATGGCGGCCGTCACTCGTTCCGCCGCTCAGATTTTGCCAGTCCAATCTGTATATTCCAGAACGTAAATCCATATTTGTTGGTTACTTCAAATCTTAAGGATTTTGTGGCTTCAATTAATATTTTTGTCAACTTGCAAAATTTGGGAAGTTTCCACAGAGCGGCCTCGGAGCGACTCCCCCGCAGCGAAGGCTTTACCTATTTCTGCTTGCCAAATCCGGAAGGTGTTTAGGCTTTACAGAGACGTATTTATGAGGGGCCACCGGTGGTGATGTGTGCAAGGAAATGTAAAGGCAAAGATAAGAGGCCGTGAGAATCTGCTCCACAACGATAAGCCCAGCCAAACGCAACGAGTGTGCAAGCAGATAACAAGGCCTGGATAGAAGTCCCCTTTAAGCAACCACCAATTCTTTATTTTCAGTCCATTGTTCCAAATTTTTGCTTGTTCAGTTTCTACCCCCCAGGGACAAGATTGTGCAGAGTGCTGAGATTTACAGAATGTATACAATGTATCCTAATGTTACTAATCAATGTCACATACATGGATAGATTGTATATTATTAAAATAGTGATAAAAAATGGAAACAATCATATAATCAACTGTATTATTATATAGAACCATTGTATCAAATGTATATAGCCAATTATTATATTATAGAATGTATACATCATGATTTATTAAATAATATTAAATATATACAACTATTTATTATATCAAACGTATAGAACTATTTATACAACCATTGTATCAAATGTATATAACAATTAATTATTTATTACTTGATATAAAATGTATACAATGATATATTATATTACATAATGTATACATAATGATTTATTAAATAATATAAAATATACACATCTATTTATTATAAAAATGTATTATATGATATTAAATATATACAAGTATTATATAATGTTTATTATATTATATAAAATAGAGACAACTGTTTATTATATGACATATAATGCATCTAACTATTATATAAAATAGATATAGAAACTTAATATTTTATATAAAATGTAGATCAATAATTCAATAAATATTAATACAAAATATACAATTAATATAATTTTTGATAATAATAAATTAAATATAATATAATATAATATAAATGTAATTCTTCTTAATTTGACAAAATAAAATAATACAGTATAATATAATAAAATGACAATAAGTTATTTATTATTAAAAGTTATTATGTTGTATTTACTGATTATATTTGAATTTGTTAAATTTAATTTTTAAATTTTAAATATTTTATTACTTTTGTGACTCGATATAAAAATACCTTCTATATATCCTAAAAAATAAAGAATATTTTGGATTATAGGTGCAGGAGATTTCAGCCCGGCTGGGACAGGACTTCACACACACCAGTGCCAGCCTCGTGCAGTTTGATCCAGGTTGGTTTTCTTACTTCATTAATTCTATTTTTTTATTATATCACATTAATGCAATGAAAAAGTGTGTGGAGATATATATATATATATATATATATATATATATATATATATATATATAAAACTATTTTACTAACAATTGACAGTAACATACACTATACATTTCATTCAACCTATAGAGTGATTGTCACAGATTTTCTCCTGATAAATGACAAATCTCCAGCGAATAGGATTTATAGGCTTTAATGAGTATACAAGGCAAATACACCTTAGCTGTAGTCCCCTCTTATATTCCCTTCAAACTCCCCACCCCCTTTATTTTGGACCATGAACAATGTGAGATCTGTTTTCTATATGAGAGAATCCACATCCCAAAGTGTCTATAGAGACAGAAGGAGCAGAGATGCAAAATATCCAAAGAGCTGCGGCAATTACATCAAGACAATGCAAGTCCTGGAGAAAAGCAAAATGCTGATAATGAGGCCGAATACAGAGGAAATCACCGATGGAAACGCCAAAGTGCTAAATGTATATGGAGAGGATATAGAACTAATATATTCTTGTACATAGGGTTCTACTGAGTACAACCTCTATGAAAGTGGAAACATACTTGGAAACCTTCTTTCCTCCACAATGGTATGGACAGAAAGACAAATTTTAAGCTAAAGAAACATTAGCATGCACCCCTTTAAATCACGTTGCCCATGACAATGACAGATGGAATAGACAATGGGAAATCCAACAGCCCCCACCCTGACCTGTCATTGTGTGTGTGTGTGTGTGTGTGTGTGTGTGTGTGTGTGTGTGTGTGTGTGTGTGTGTGTGTGTGTGTGAGTGATGTGGTGAGACCTTCCAAAATTCACTTTTCTAGCCCTTAACATGAGCCCTTCCAAATTAAGTTCCAGGCCCTTGAGCTGAGCTCCCAGCAGGGATTGAGGCCCTTCAGGTGACTTCAGCCTCTACCTGCAGAGTTTTTGGCCCTTGAAGTGAATTGAGCCTTTAACCAGCAGAGTTTTAGTTTTTGGCCCTTGGGGTGACCCCTAAAACATTAATGGGGGGGGGGGGGGTAACTATTTATTTACGGTGAAGGTGGTAATGGTGTTGGAGCAGGAGGAGGAGGACGAGGAACTTGTGTGCTGGCACAGACACATGGAGCTGTACTGTGGACGGGACATGCTGGTTGGGGGTCTACAGTATCTGCTATCCACCCTAGTCTAGGCTCCTGGTGCTCGGGCCACATCAGCACTACACCCTGCACCCCGCTCCATGTTGTGGCATTGATGGCTGCCCCTCTCCAGTATATAATTGGAGTCGAGCTACTGCGGCCTGGATCCCCTCGTCCCCTTGTGCTACTGACAGGGGGCACTGCTGACAGCCCCTCTCCAGTACTTGGACTGTGGACTGGATTTCCTGACGCATCAGTGGCCGGTGCAGTGCATGTGTACGCTGTTCCTGCAGTGTAGCCCTGATAAGATCTGTTGGTTACAATGTTTTCCTGCCTAGCAGAAGCCACAATCTCTCTCTCACCCTCAGTACAATGTCTCCCTATCTCAGCAAACCACATCTGACACGAATATGGCGGCCACTATTCTTATAAATCGGAGGTCACCTGATTTCGGCAGCCAATGTCTTTTTCCTTATTTTTTTCGATGCCTCCGTTTTCTCGCTTCCTGTCCCACCTCCCTGCACAGTTATTGGTGCAAAAGAAGCGCCGGGGAAGGTGGGAGGGGATACGAATTTTTACTGCGTTTACCGCGTGGTATTCAATCAGAATCAAATATGTCGAGTCCCTTAATATTCGCTGGACTACCTACTGGACGGCGCGGTATTCGCTCATCTCCACCGCTGACCTGTCGGCTCTCACTACATTCGCTCATTGTATCGGTTTCCTGACTTGTATAGATTTTTCTTCAGCAGAGATTGTTCCATTCATTATACTCGTAGCGAGAGGATCACTTAACGTGTCGGGATTATAAGAGGACATCTGTTGTGAAGTGCAAGTAAATAATGTGACACAGGTGTGATACGAGAGGCGAAGCGGAAAATGTGGCGAAAATCTATAACTCAGCGCCAGGCGGAAGGAATTGTCAGTCACTGGCGGTGGATTTCTACGTATCACTAGTCATTACTATCCTGGAGAGAGAATACGTCAGGCCCCGATATCAGGGAGCAGCCTGTGTAATATCACTTATACATCAGCTTATTCTTATTATCCATCATGATCTCGGATGGTTTATGGCTTTCCAGTATCATCTTTGGGATCTAAGGCAGAGAGTATAGTAATGTCGGGCAGAAACCATTCCACCCTT
The DNA here is from genome assembly GCF_031893055.1 of Leptodactylus fuscus. Taxonomy (NCBI): domain Eukaryota; kingdom Metazoa; phylum Chordata; class Amphibia; order Anura; family Leptodactylidae; genus Leptodactylus; species Leptodactylus fuscus. The sequence continues at coordinate 6,519,445 of NC_134273.1, read as the reverse complement.
CCTGAGCTATCAGTACAAGAAGGCTCTCTACTGTCATGTGGGCGGTCCCTGTCTGTCTGCTCCAGCCAAGGACCGCCCACCTGACACATCTAAAACTAGCAGTGCTGATTGCTTGGGAATGGTGGGGGCTACTATGCCAGAAGCAGTGGAGTGAAGGAGGCAATGAGGTTTAGGTGAAAGGCTCCTTTATAATGGGGCGCTGCTGGAGTCTTAATAGATCATAGGCACAGGCGTCAAGGCACATGCCCCCCCCACCCCAATAACAGGTTTCTATACATATAAAATGCTCAAAGCATTGTTACTGCTATACCAAGACATAATATTCCCTCCATATAGTGAGTACATATATATACTGTATATAACATACTGCCACTGCATGACGTCCACGTCACAAAGACCATCATTACTGCCATACAGTGACCATATAGGAGTGGTACTAGTACTATATAGATGATCTGTAGATGTATACAGCGCAGTTACTAACACGAAACATCTTCATCTTCATTATTCCTATTTCCCTTCTTTTCCTTCTGGCCCAGACCGCCATGGCGTCTCCTTTCAGCCACATCTTTGCTTTTCTGACCTTCCTTCCTCTTTTTCAGCCTCTGACAACTCCCATCCTGCTAATTCCCCTCCCCCCAGGTTTCCACCTGTTCCTTCCTCACCTGCCCCTATTATGTTACCGGCTTCGCTGCCCCTAAAATCTTCAGATATCATTATAATGACCCTCCAAGTAATAGCGCCCCCCAGAGGGCAGCCGCTAAACAATACTGCCATACTGATAACCTGACTCGGATCTCACAACCAGCAGACACAACGAGACTCTGTCCTGTATTGTGATGACATCATCTATGTGATCCTACCGGACAGGCTGAAGCAGGAGGCCGATGAGGCCGATGACTCCCAGATAGGGTTGAGCCGATCTTGAGATTTCAGGATCGTTTTTAAAATCTGATTTTCGATCATTTTCCAGCCGATCGCGATTGTGAAATTTGCTCGATCGCCAATTGGGATCTGATCTTTCCCAATCCCGATCGCTCAACCCTAGTGTTAGCTTTTCTACAATGATTGGCCAGTTGCAAAGCATTATGGGAACTAACCTCTGCCGGAAAAGATTGGGATTGGAATTCCGATCACGATCGTGAAATTTACTCGATCGCCAATCGGAATCCGATCCGATCGCTCACCCCTACTCCCGGCCCTATCACAGGTTCACTGACCACGGTGCTCGCCCTGGGATCTGGGACATCTGGCCCGAAGTCTATGGCATGTGCCCCGGTGGCCACTAGTAGTGATGTCACTGCCCTTAAAGGGGACCTTTCACAAATGCCAACTCTGCACATCAGGTCCCCTTTACAGATAACCAATGGCCGTATTTAGCACATTTCCTATCAGGGTCTTAGATTGTGAGCTCTTGGGGTCGCTCTGCCGCGCTCCCCTCTTTATATCCTGCAGATTTGGGTGTCTCCGCTCGTCCAGCTGCCCCTCTCGCTCGCTCCACACAACAGCTAACATGTAATTTATAATCCAGTTACCGGTACGCAGATAATTTATTCATCCTGATGAATTCCAGCAAAATAAAACGTTCCAGTAAATCAAACGCCTGAACCGTCCACAGGTCAGCGCTCGATGAAAGGTTGTAGTGGGAGAAGCATTTCATTACAAATCACACTAAATCTACGCACCGCTGTACAAAGTGACATCTGTCCCCGAACATTTACCCCAATGATTTAGGAAGGACCGAAAACCTTCCTGCTTTAGAGTTTTATCCTGACTGTTCCCCTATTGTCAGATAGATGGCGCTCTACCCGGTGACTGATGGCCATGCCGAGGCTCTGACCTTCTTGCTGCCGCTGCAGTGGTTTAAAAGGTTGAAACCCCATTTCGAGACTCCATATTAGAAAGTGATGAGAAAGAGCGTCCTTTCCTTTGGAGGACCCAGTATGTCCATGAACGCCAAAGCCTATTGATTGCAATGAGAACTGTGCATTACTTCTTTTCACCTGAGGGGGAGCTGCAGGGATATGGCAACGCTGATTCCACCACAGATTACAGAGGATCGCTCAAGGTTACAGCACCAAATTCAGTGATTGACTTGGGTTGAAAGTTGTCCAAAGTGGAGTGCCCCCTTTAGGAGCAACTTTTAATGACTACAGTTTCTACGTTTTGAGAGATTTGCAGCTCAGCACGGACCCAAATTTTTCTGTAACATTGGTGCCTCGACTTTATATTAGTACCCCCGCTAAAAACTGATTCTAGGGAATAAGGACACCCTGCAATGAACTATGATCTGAAGGAAAAACTTCAATTTCCCTGCAGCGCCACTACAGGAGGAATGCGGTATTACACCATTCATATTGAGTCCTCCAGGGTGAGCTATAGGAGGGTCCTATATAGCGAGAATGGGTTTTCTAAACAATCCCTTTACGTAAGACAACCGCCACCATTTATTTTATGGGCTCTGTAGGGGGCAGTAAGTTAGTGACCCCCGGTGTGAATATGGTGGAGACTCCTTTAAGTGGCTGAACCCCTTCAGCGCTGGTTGTGGGCAATTGGATTGACCTCTAGTGTTGACCTATGTGCACCAGGAGTGACGTGCAGAAAGTCCAGCGCCCCCTGTGGGTGAATTGTACATCAGTGTCCAGAATCTTGAGTTACACCTCAGTCTTGTAACGTAATCCTTGGCATCTCGACTGACAACCACCCTCTGTTATGACCCTGAATTTCTAAATATTTGGGGTGAAATTTGAGTTTTGGACTATTTTGGTGCAAGTACCAGCAGAGTCATAGGAGGAATCATGTGACCACCCGGGTGTATCTATCCCAGGCCATCATGGCTGCCTGTACAGCGACCCCTCCGGCCCCCGACCTTCTTCTGCTGCTGTTACATTTTTACTTTCTTCCTTTTTTTCTTCAGGTGTTTTCACAAAATCTTGGAACATTTACATCAAAAGCGACGGACTGGAGGAAAACCACGAATTCCTAAAAATCATCCTGAGGTCGCCCAAGAACGGCGTGCTGGGCAAAATCACCGAGGCCACTGTAGAAATAATGGATCCAAGACAAGGTGAGGGCAGAGGCGAATCCCATCACATCCTGGGGCACATCCGGGGACATCATGGACTGCAGAGAAATCGGCACATGTGAATCCAGACTTATGGCTTTAGATAGACAGAGCTGCAATAACAGGTAGTGCTCAGACAGGCAGGATCGTGGGTCAGGAGTGACACCTAGTGGACAGATGTGACACAGCAGGGCTCCTCCAGATAGTAGACATGTAAGGGTGAATTCACACTGAGTAAACGCTAGCTTATTCTGAACGTAAAACACGTTCAGAATAAGCGGCGTCTAAAGCAGCTCCATTCATTTCTATGGGAGGCGGGGATACGAGCGCTCCCCATAGAAATGAATGGGCTGCTTCTTTCACTCCGTGCAGTCCCATTGAAGTGAATGGGGAGTGCCGGCGTATACGGCAAGCTCTGCTCATGCCGGAGCGTACACGCCGGCACTCCCCATTCACTTCAATGGGACTGCACGGAGTGAAAGAAGCAGCCCATTCATTTCTATGGGGAGCGCTCGTATCCCCGCTCCCATAGAAATGAATGGAGCTGCTTTAGACGCCGCTTATTCTGAACGTGTTTTACGTTCAGAATAAGGGTGCATTCACACTACGTAACGCCGGGCGTGTATGAGAGCTGTACACGCCGGCGTTACAGCAGGGCTGCCGAACACTTCCCATTCACTTCAATGGGAGCGCTCGTAAACGCCGCTGTTACGAGCGCTCCCATTGAAGTGAATGGGAAGTGTTCGGCAGTCTGCTGTAATGCCGGCGTGTACGGCTCTCATACACGCCCGGCGTTACGTAGTGTGAATGCACCCTAAGCTAGCGTTTACTCAGTGTGAATGCACCCGAATACAGACAGACCATAGACATATAATACGGACAGACCATAGACAGGCAGTAGAGGACATATTGACCCCCATAATGGTGACAATCACACCACTTGGTTGCTTTACCCAAAACAGCCCATTTTTTTGGTGGTCACATGATCCTCCGTTTTCACTTAGCCCTTGCAGTATGATGTACATGTATGACTCTGCAGGAGGAGGGGCTGTGACTACCAATTCTTCTTCAGTGGTTGTCACTCTTAAAGGGCTTGTCCACTTTGGATCACAGGGTCCCAAAAATAAGGGGTGTCCTAATGCTGGGACCTCTGGTGATCAGCTGTAATCTGGGGAGTAACTGTGAGCAAGTGTTTCATACCCCTACAGCGCCCCCAGAGGTGAAATTACATATTATATGGTCCTTATGCAATTAAAGAGACATTCTGGGACTATGATATTGGATTCCACTTCTTCTTTTCAGGCTAGTGACATAAAATCCATTGGTCACATGGCCATACTGCAGCTCAGTCTCATTCAAGTGAATAGGGCTGTGCTGCAATACCAAGCCCAGCCACTATACAATGGATGGTGCTGTAAGTAGTGAAGAAGTCACAGCAATCGATATTATAGTCCCAGAATATATCTGCCCATGTAATAAGAGACCTTTATAATGGAGGGTCCTTAATATTCCGCCCCCTGGTTACTGTAAATGTCTCTGTTGTCTCCTATAGGTCAGTGTCGGACCCAGGAGACTCAACCAAGACAGATCATGTACCACGCGATAATCGGCAGCTCCAGGGGACACCCAAGTACCGATGGAGGGAGCGAAGGAAGACTAGCCACGTCTCCCAAGATCACCCAGATCTACCTGCCCAACCCCCACACGTCGGAGCGCACCAGGGGCCATGTGGTCACCCACCCCGGCAGCAGTCTGTCTGATCCCCGGGCCGGACCACCGAGGCCACTCACTGCAAGCGACGTTCTTGTAGGTTAATTTAAGTTTGGGCATTAATGCCGCTCGGAAGGAGCGAGGAGGAATAAGTCATCCCTAATTGATAGTCTTCTTCCCAGCAAATGAAAAACTTCTATGGATTATTGCACAAATCTAATTATCTAATTAAGCTGCTTCAGGTTTGGTAAGTGGTTAAAATAAATTGAGCCTGCCGCTGACATCCCCTCCTAAGAGCGCGCGCTCCTCGCTGGCGATTTAATTAGCGCAGCCTGATGAAGATGACACGACTCCTGAGATGAGATTAAGACCCTTATGGAGGGCTCGCCGCGAAAAAGCAGATTCAGGTCCCAATAATTCAGGATTAAGGATGATGAAGCTTTCACGGGCAGGAGGAATATGGGTGACCCTTAAAGGGAGTGTGACCCCCTCCAAACTGCTGACAGCACCATGTAGCGCATAGGGAGAGCAGTGCAAATATAACTGGGGGCGCACCTGAGAAACTCATGCTGAATACTCCAAGTGCCAAGGAGGGGGCATAGACAGTGCTCGTGGGCAGTGCATGTGAAGCACTAGGGGGGGCAATAACATGTCGGGGTCTCAGGCAGCCATTCTGCCCCTTCCTCTATGTGGTGCTGCCAAGCGGTCAGCGCTTCTCATCGACCCCTCCGAAGTGCAAATCCAAGATGCCCAATAGACAGCGCCTACAAATTTAGCCTAGAGAACGAACGAACTTGCCTAAATTGAATGGCAACACATTTGCTGCAGATTTGTCGTGTGCAGATTCCGCATCACAAATCCGATTTAGTATGATACATGTGAATGGCGTCTTAAGAAAGTAATTCTACGTAGAAACAGGAGTCTGCGGAATCTGCAGCACAATCAGATGTCAATTCTGCTGCAGATTTATGAGCCTGGAGGGGGCGGTATACATCAGACAGTATCCCCTGCTGCGGATACATTGTATCTAACGTGTGTCTTGTCTTTAGTATCCCGGGACTACATGGCACGGAGCCCAGCGGGGCGGCAGGAGAGGAGCCGTGTGGCTGGTCGGAGCTCCCCCTATTCTGCCCATTGATGCTGCAGAGCGCCCCCTGCAGGATTCCACTGTCCTGGATTCAGGGAGCCAGACAAGTAATGATAAAGAGCAGGTAAGTATGGGAGACATTCTGGGGGGTTAATATTTGGGACATTTTATTAGCCATGTTTAGTACCAAACGTGTGAAATGTGAACCCGAAATGCTATTATTATACGAGAGGATCCCTGCAGACCCCAGGGTATAATAATTGGGGGTTCATGGGAGGTGCGGACACAGTAGCCACTGATTCTTGCCCTCTTTCGCCTCTCCTGGGCTCCCTCGTGGTATCCGGCACCTTCCAGACTTCTTTGGTCCTATGTCCTACTGGGTGACGTCACAGGCCCGGAGACTGCTGAGTCACATGACGTGCCCCAATGTTAATGACATCATCAGACAACCATGTGACCACTGAGGACCAGTCAAAGGCTTCAGTGGTCCCTGCGACCTGTGACATCAAAGAGGGTGAAAGATAACAGAAGAGGACTGTGAGCCGAGGAGAGGCGAGTATCAGCAGTTATGTCCCCGCACCCCTCCTGGACCCCCCATTATTATAGTCTGGGGTCTGGAGAGAATAGGTGTTGAAAGTTTGGGGAACATTTGTGATGCATCCACTTCATTACAAACCAGTTGTGGGGTCATTATAGTGCCTAGTACTTTTTACAGCTGAGGTTCTGTCACAGTTGTCCCCCCCCTCCGGTCGCCATCATTGCACCCACCTGTGTAACAATCCCCCGCGTATCCGGAGGGTCAGCGTGACATTGTATCTGGCGGCTGTCGCTGTAGCGTCTCCCATTAGATGATAGTTCTCAGACTGACATTACAGCAGGCGCAGAACGCCATAAATCAGATCATGTCAGTGAATTGCTTACATTACATACATCACTTTGATTAATTAATCCCTCTGACTCCGTCCTGTAGGAGATGAAGCCAAGGAGATGTCCTGCCGGGTGGAGGCGGCACCACAAATACTGCTATTACCTCAGTCCTCACCACAAGTCCACCTGGGAGGAGGCCGAGCGCCGCTGTGCAAAAACGTAAGATGTCCCCCCGACCCCAATATGACTGCCTGCGCCCTGCAATACTAGTCCTGTAGGGACTGAAGGGGGAGGGGACAGAAGGTAACAGCCAATCAGATGATGCAAAGTATGAGAGCAGCAGCGGAGGAGCGAACTGGACATGTGCGGAGCGGTGACCGGAGCTGCCATGGGCGGAGAATACCAAGGGAAGGGCTGCAGGTCATAGGGGAAGCGTCAGCGCACTGGACTAGATTCCCAGAATGTGGCCACCATCCAGTGTAACAGGCAACGGCATTACAAGTAGCCATAAGACCTGCCTGGAAATAACACACAGGGTGATGTCACAAAACACTATGGCCACAGGTAGGCGCTGTATGTCCATGTAGTAGCAGCAGTGGAATGTGTTTACTGTGCAGGAGGCAGTGACCGGTCAATCATGTGGATACATTAGATGACTGACGTGTGACTGACGTGTGCTTATATATCTTGCAGAGGAGGCAGCCACCTGACCAGCGTGCACTCACAGACAGACATGAGGTGGCTCTGGAAGTTTGCCGAAAAAAAGCCATTTTGGATTGGTAAGGACAAGAATAATTAATAATTCAAGATTACAGGTTCACAAAAACATATCTGCTCCATAAAACAGCGCCACAGCGGTCCACAGGATGTGCCAAGTATTGCAGTTTAGCCTCAGTCACTTCAAAACACTGAGCTGCAATTCCAGGCACATCCCATGCACAGGTGTGGCGCTGTTTCCATAATAATACAGATCCTGTAATACGGATGTGATTCTGTCTGTATTGTAGGGCTCAGACTGTCGGGAGATCCCTCCGGCTGGCACTGGACGGACGGTCAACCCTGGACTTTCAGTAACTTCAGACAGACTGAGTCTCCCTCTCCTGGATCTGCAGAGAATTGCGTCCTTGTGGGGAGGAGGAGAGACTGGCAGATAAGTGGCTGCAGCCAGAGACGCCGCTACATCTGCTCCGTCCCCCTGTAGGATTCCTCAGCTCGTGGATATTAGCGCCGCCGGAGAGTAAATGGAGGCTTTACGGCTTTCTTACGATCCATCCCTGAAGTGTCATCTCATCGCCGCGCGCAGTACCGGCACGTAATGCTACCGCTCCCCGGTGCGTCATGGAGGCGCAGGGCGACGTTTATGCCCTTTTTATGGCAACACAAAAATCTGCTTGATCTAATGGAAACCAATAAATCCAGCGGTGCCCTGCAGAACAGTCAGCAAGGACATGCAGAGCTGGTGCGGGGCCCTGAGGTGAGGGGGCCCCGCTCAGATCAGCCCATGACAGGGAAGGGGCAATGCCCAGCTGCGTGGGGAGGTCATCGAATTGCTATGTGACCCCCATGGTCTGTAGACATCCCAGATAAAGCTGGGCCACTATTACAGCTCAAATGGATTGCCACTCAGCTTTCCCAGGCTCCTGATTACAAAGTGCTATACCCTTTATTTCCTTTTATAGCTGCATAAGTAGAAAGAATGGACATTTGGAAAAGCTGGGTGACAACCAATATGGCCACCATTACAACTGCAGGGTAACCACACAACTTTCCCAGTATTCTGAGCAACAATGCTGCCTGGTAATGCCATAATATGTCACTCACTGTCCCGTACCGCTGCATAACTAGCAGATTGGGAAAGCTGGGTGACAACTAATACAGTATCACAACCATTACAGGCCAGGAAGGTTTGTCATATGGCTTTCCTAGACTCCTGAATGGCAGTAGTTATACATTTTCTGAGCTGACAAGTGACTAACAACCATCACAGTTGTGTTGTCACTCAGCTTTCCCAGTGTGCTAAAAAGCAAAGCTGCTGCAATGATATCTGCTGTATCTCGTACTGCTGTGTAACTATTCAGATATGCAGTTCAGAAGTCTGGAAAAGCTGGGTGAGAACTACAGGGTGATTACAGCTTGAGTTGTCACCCATCTTTCCCAGGCATTGGAATGGCAATCCTTCAGCAATATATGATTCTTTCTGATACTACTACATAGCCTGACAGATAACTATATAGGATCCTGGGAAAGCTGGCTACTAAACCTTGTGCTAAGCTGTCATGGGAGCCATAGTAGTAGTCACCCAGCTTTCCCAGAAGATTTCCTGATTTTCGTGTGACTCTCAGATACATTGATGAGCTTGTAGCTCCGGATCTGGTTTTTGCTTCCATTGGATTTGGCAGTGACATCACAGACGACAATCCTACGCGTGACGTTCCGGTTCTGTCCGATTCTTTGTGGATTATTTCGGCCGGTTCAGCGTTTCTGTACAGTGTGAATAAAGTCTAATCTTTATATAGTGAAACCTTCTGCACATTATCATTTACTTTGTGGTTAGTGTCTCGGCCTCCTGTCAGTGAATGGAAACCTTTATCAGAGAGATCCAGGGAGCCCAGACTGATACATTGTAACATCCGGGCGGGGGAGGATTCTGTGACATTTGTTACATTGTGCACATTTCTATTTACTGTTTAGTTCTAGTATTACATTGTATCTATATAGAGCTACATAACACTGCACTGAGGGGGAACGATGGTCATACATACAATACTGTGCAAAAGTCTTAGGCTAAGGTGGGAAAACATGCTGCAAAGTAAGGCAATGTAGTGTGAGGGAGCAGTATACTGTGTGGGAACCTCAATGAGGGGGATTATACTGTATGGTGGTGCTGAGAGGATATAATAGTGTGTGGGAGCCACAATAAGGGGGATTATAGTGGGGGGCTATAATAATCGGGGGCATTATAATGTATAAGGGTGAATAATAGTCTGGTGCTATAATTACGGGGCATTATACTATATGTAGGTCAAAATAAGGGGACATTATACTGTGTATGACCCTCAATGAGGGGACATTATACTGTATGGTGGGTGTAAGGGGGCGTTATACTGTGTATTGGCTACTAAATTAGGCATTATACTGGGCGGAGGTATAAAGGGACTAGGTGGGACTGGGCAGGGTAAGAGGTGGGGTTAATGATATGTACATTTTTGAGATTTTGCCCCTCCGTTGATGCTCTAGGGAGGTGTGCGGAGCCGTGTGTCCAGCTCTTCATTCAGTAGGGTCAAGGGTCACACACAGGACTGACCCCCCAGCCCATTCCCCGCCCCCTCCATGGCTTCTGACATACCACACTGCTGATATTTGCCAGGAAAGTGAGCATTGTCGCCATCCTCTGCGGTCACGGCGCGGTCTCCATGACACATATAGAAAGCCTATAGCCTGCGTCCTCGCCGTGGCGGTTTTTCAGGGAGATCTATCCGCTTTTCATTATGTATTCATCAGGGGACGGTCTGCAGCTCCGCAAAACCGGTGACAATGCAGATTTATGGCTGGTGCATTAGAAAAGGTCAGCAGCCCCCAGAATGGTGAGCGCGTAATCTCATCCTCCTGACTTAATGTATTGGCGGCGGCGACGGCGGCGGACGGGATATTGTATCGTCTAATCAGTGTATTTAATGTAATTATATGACAACACCGGGGGGAGGGTGCGGTGAATTGTAATAGCGGCTTCAGGTGTCTCATCTGCAACTGGAATTGGGATCTGTCAGATCCGTGCGATATTCTATCCGTCAGCGGGTAACGGGGCGTGGCGGTGCGGGGGAAAAACGTCCGGAACACAAACGATTATTAGAAAACGGCGCAAAACGGGAAAAAAGACCAGTAAATATCAGACCTTGAGTCATCGAATTCTGTGAAGTTATCGAGCTCCTAGTTATATCTGCTTCAGGGAAAGTTGGGTACCAGATTTGGCTGCCATTACAACTGAAGTAAAGGGTGTCACACAGCTTTCCCAGTATACTGAATGGCAAGTCTGTCTAATATTAATGACCAGGCAGAGGTAGAATTGAACAACCTGACCTTAGGAAAGCTGGGTGACTGACAACTATGACGATCAATACAGCTGTAATAGTGCTTGCCACACAGCTTTCCCAGTCTCCTGAATGTCATTACTGCCTGCCATACTTAGCTATTGTATAACAATGCATATGTAATTTATCACTGTAGGTTTGGCATTCAGGAGTCTGGGAAAGCTGTGTGAAATCTCTTGTGAAATCTGTAGTCCCAGAACTAGTCATCACCCAGCTCTCCCACAATCCTGAATGTCAAACCTACAGTGATAAATGAGATGATTTATACACTTCTATATTAATCCTTCAGTACAGCTTGATAAATATGGCAGTCAGGAGTGTGGGAAAGCTGGGTGACAACTCTTGTGATTGTTGTAATATCAGTATTCATCATCACTCAGCTTTCACAGACTCCTGAATGGCAAACCCTCAGTGATATATGCAATGCGTTCCCATACTTGTAAATACCTAATAGGATATATCACATTCAGGGCTGTAGGGAAGCTGGGTGACAACACGTGTGTGTACTGTAAGGACAGCATTGATCATTGCCTGCCACACCTTGAATGATATCGGAAATGCTTTCCAGGAGACTGGGAAAGCTGGGTGACAATTCTTGCAAATGCTTTAGCGCTGGCGTTTATCATCATTCAGCTTTCCCAGACTCCTGAGTGACAAACCTGTAGTGTTACATGAGATGTTTTCTCCCACTTCTGTATACCTAGGCAGATATGGCATTCAGGAGTCTGGGAGAGCTGGATGACAATTTCTGTGAATGCTGTAATGGCATCATCGGTTGTCACCCAGCTTTCCCAGAAGCAGATGCAAGTCAGAAAGTGTTAGAGACGCCTCTCCTGAAGCAGACCCTGCTCTTTCCTGCCTATAATACAGAATGGTGATGTATGGATTGACTTTATCTCCCCCTCCCCTATTAGGCCCTTTATACCCTCATCACTTCTCATGCCCCCCCGCCCGTATATTTTACGGTCGCCCTCTCATCCCCTTTACAGTCCCCCCCTCCGACTCTGATACCAGATTAGTAAAGTAACATCATTGAGATTCCCCGGCCGCCTCCGTCACATCACAGAATTCTGAAAAGGTCAAATCTTAAACGTATCGCGCGCCATAATCCCACAAAACGCAAATCCTCGGAGCCAGAATGGCCGTCCGGGGGGCCCTAGAAAGTCTGGGGTCTGAAGACGCTCTTAAACTATAATTCAGCAATAGATGGAAACTTGAGCGGCGTCTCCTGGTGCTAAATCTGAAGGTCCTGGTGTCACAGGAGGGTCACAGTGGGGGGTCTATCCGGGAATCTCAAGGGACAGGTTACAATGTATGCAGAATGCGGGGGTGGGGTGATCTGGGGGACTGATGATGTCACTGCCTGCATACCCCCCAACCGTCCTGGATGCTGCGGGACAGTCCCGGATGGGGGTCGTGTCCCGCAGTCCTCGGACGCAGATGAGTCTACATACGAATAAAGCTGTGACTGTGTGCGATAAGGAGGGCCCAAAGTACTACAACCCCCAGCATGGAACTGGATAGAAGGGGCTTCATGTGTGTGATAAAGAGGGCCACAAAGTACTACAACTCAAAAGCATGGACCTGGATAGAAGGGGCTTCATGTGTCTGATAAAGAGGGGCCCAAAGTACTACAACCCCCAGCATGGAACTGGATAGAAGGGGTCTCATGTGTGTGATAAAGAGGGCCACAAAGTACTACAACTCCCAGCATGGACCTGGATAGAAGGGGCTTCATGTGTCTGATAAGGAGGGCCCAAAGTACTACAACCCCCAGCATGGAACTGGATAGAAGGGGTCTCATGTGTGTGATAAGGAGGGCCCAAAGTACTACAACCCCCAGCATGGAACTGGATAGAAGGGGCTTCATGTGTGTGATAAAGAGGGCCACAAAGTACTACAACTCAAAAGCATGGACCTGGATAGAAGGGGCTTCATGTGTCTGATAAAGAGGGGCCCAAAGTACTACAACCCCCAGCATGGAACTGGATAGAAGGGGTCTCATGTGTGTGATAAGGAGGGCCCAAAGTACTACAACCCCCAGCATGGAACTGGATAGAAGGGGCCTCATGTGTGTGATAAAGAGGGCCACAAAGTACTACAACCCCCAGCATGGAACTGGATAGAAGGGGCCTCATGTGTGATAAAGAGGGGCCCAAAGTACTACAACCCCCAGCATGGAACTGGATAGAAGGGGCCTCATGTGTGATAAAGAGGGCCACAAAGTACTACAACCCCCAGCATGGAACTGGATAGAAGGGGCCTCATGTGTGATAAAGAGGCCACAAAGTACTACAACCCCCAGCATGGAACTGGATAGAAGGGGCCTCATGTGTGATAAAGAGGGCCACAAAGTACTACAACCCCCAGCATGGAACTGAATAGAAGGGGCCTCATGTGTGATAAAGAGGCCACAAAGTACTACAACCCCCAGCATGGAACTGGATAGAAGGGGCCTCATGTGTGATAAAGAGGCCACAAAGTACTACAACCCCCAGCATGGACCTGGATAGAAGGGGCCTCATGTGTGATAAAGAGGCCACAAAGTACTACAACCCCCAGCATGGACCTGGATAGAAGGGGCCTCATGTGTGATAAAGAGGGGCCCAAAGTACTACAACCCCCAGCATGGACCTGGATAGAAGGGGCCTCATGTGTGATAAAGAGGCCACAAAGTACTACAACCCCCAGCATGGACCTGGATAGAAGGGGCCTCATGTGTGATAAAGAGGGCCACAAAGTACTACAACCCCCAGCATGGACCTGGATAGAAGGGGCCTCATGTGTGATAAAGAGGCCACAAAGTACTACAACCCCCAGCATGGACCTGGATAGAAGGGGCCTCATGTGTGATAAAGAGGCCACAAAGTACTACAACCCCCAGCATGGAACTGAATAGAAGGGGCCTCATGTGTGATAAAGAGGGGCCCAAAGTACTACAACCCCCAGCATGGAACTGGATAGAAGGGGCCTCATGTGTCTGATAAAGAGGGGCCCAAAGTACTACAACCCCCAGCATGGACCTGGATAGAAGGGGCCTCATGTGTGATAAAGAGGGGCCCAAAGTACTACAACCCCCAGCATGGACCTGGATAGAAGGGGCCTCATGTGTGTGATAAAGAGGCCACAAAGTACTACAACCCCCAGCATGGAACTGGATAGAAGGGGCCTCATGTGTGATAAAGAGGGCCACAAAGTACTACAACCCCCAGCATGGAACTGGATAGAAGGGGCCTCATGTGTGATAAAGAGGGCCACAAAGTACTACAACCCCCAGCATGGAACTGGATAGAAGGGGCCTCATGTGTGATAAAGAGGGCCACAAAGTACTACAACCCCCAGCATGGACCTGGATAGAAGGGGCCTCGTGTGATAAAGAGGCCACAAAGTACTACAACCCCCAGCATGGACCTGGATAGAAGGGGCCTCATGTGTGTGATAAAGAGGCCACAAAGTACTACAACCCCCAGCATGGACCTGGATAGAAGGGGCCTCGTGTGATAAAGAGGCCACAAAGTACTACAACCCCCAGCATGGAACTGGATAGAAGGGGCCTCATGTGTGATAAAGAGGGGCCCAAAGTACTACAACCCCCAGCATGGAACTGGATAGAAGGGGCCTCGTGTGTGATAAAGAGGGCCACAAAGTACTACAACCCCCAGCATGGACCTGGATAGAAGGGGCCTCATGTGTGTGATAAAGAGGCCACAAAGTACTACAACCCCCAGCATGGACCTGGATAGAAGGGGCCTCATGTGTGTGATAAAGAGGCCCACAAAGTACTACAACCCCCAGCATGGAACTGGATAGAAGGGGCCTCATGTGTGTGATAAGGAGGCCACAAAGTACTACAACCCCCAGCATGGAACTGGATAGAAGGGGCCTCATGTGTGTGATAAAGAGGCCCACAAAGTACTACAACCCCCAGCATGGAACTGGATAGAAGGGGCCTCATGTGTGTGATAAGGAGGCCACAAAGTACTACAACCCCCAGCATGGACCTGGATAGAAGGGGCCTCATGTGTGATAAAGAGGGCCACAAAGTACTACAACCCCCAGCATGGAACTGGATAGAAGGGGCCTCATGTGTCTGATAAAGAGGGGCCCAAAGTACTACAACCCCCAGCATGGAACTCCTATGTCCTGAATATAAACTCACTGACTTTGCTGCCATCTAGGGGCATGAAAGTAGAATAACAGCTCGGAATCCAATATTAGATTTTGACACATTAGAGGACACATGAGCAGACAATATGAGACATTACAATGTAACCAAGAAATAAACATATCAAACAATAGAAATGAGGGCTGGGCACAAGAGCTTACACTCTATGAGGAGGTAGAGGGGAGAGAACTAACCTTCAGGATGAAACATAAGAATTTAAAAATCGTGTATAAATCTTTTATATCATCCTATCATTTATTGTGTCGCTCTTAGGTATAAAAGGTAAGTAGCCTATAGAATGTATACACACAAGACTAACAAGAGTATAGATATATAAGAAGACTCACAAATAACAAGAACTAAAAACACAAACAACAGCGCCTCTACTGACAGCAGGTTGTTTGTGGTATTGCAGCTTAGCCTAATTCACTTCAGTATGAAAAGCTGCAATGCCAGGACCAACCTAGAGAGAGATGTGGCGCTGTTTCAATGATTTTCTGATCCTCTACAATCCCTTAAAAGATGTTTTGGGGTGTAAAACTTCTGCTCATACAAGTGAAATAACCTGCAAACAATGAAACCGTGAACAATTCTGATTGATTTATTCTTATGGCGGACTAGCACTTTACATTCTTTGATTCTAATCCATGTATCTTTTCACATAGATCCTACAGGTAGCGGTACATATATAAATAATACGCTCATTAATCACCTGTATAATACAAGGACACGCCTGCAGAGTAAACAACGCACATGTATACATATATATACCTGATTAGGAGCCGCAGTCATCCCTCAGCCTGTGTTTGCTGCGGCACCTTAGTAACAAGGAGTGGGAGCCGGCACTACAAAAGGCAGGAGCTCAGACAGGTTATTACACCATTGGAGGGAGTCATGGCGGGTGAATGATCTGCTGGAACCCAAAAATCTACAATAACAGCCGGACAGGTAGGGAAGACAATTAGTAATGGACATGATAAAAGCCATCTCCATATAACCTAATAGAGGAGGGGTCCCCTCTTCAGAGCAGCTACAAAGATCATCTCTCACTCTGGAGGACCTGGGATGTCCAGGCAATACACAGGCACTGGTTATATCCAGTGTAATACCCCATCTGTCCTGTGGAGGCAGTGCAGAGAAATTGACCTCTTCTTACAAGGTTCCTGCACAATCCTGGAGGTCTGATCACTGGAACACCGTGCACTCAATAGTCAGAGGACCCTTCTAATATAATGGGTGGTCCTACAGTCCTAAGCAGACCCTGCCTTTAAGGATTATGTACAAGATATTGTATAATGAAGTTCTGCCACATTTACATGCACTTTGTGTTTCCGTTCCTAACCAGTCTTTGACTATTTCTGTTTGCTGTCAGTGAATGAGAATATCCTTGTCTACACTCTACAGAGTCTTATGGCTTCTCCCAGCTGGGGGTTTGTTACTCTTACATCCAGTCCAGTGGCTGAAAACTCCATTGACATGTTTTGATTTAATCTGTGACTAAGAAAGCTGGGTGGTTACCAATATGGCTGCCAAAGTTTCCTAAAGCCCTGAATAGCAAATACACATAATAATGTGATCCCTGATAAGTTCTCTTATTATAGACACCAAAATATTACAAGATATCTATGTCTATCATGAGGAATCAGCAGAACATCAGAGAGAAGATGCCGGAAACCATTGTCAAGATTATTGGAAGCAAATATGTCCGATATACTGTGGAGAAGCCCAAGGAGTAAGTACAAGATGGAACTATCAGAAACTGTCACAGACCAACTACCTCCTATGTACAAGAATATAACTACTATAATACTACTCCTATGTACAAGAATATAACTACTATAATACTACCTCCTATGTACAAGAATATAACTACTATAATACTACCTCCTATATACAAGAATATAACTACTATAATACTACTCCTATGTACAAGAATATAACTAGTATAATACTACTCCTATGTACAAGAATATAACTACTATAATACTACTCCTATGTACAAGAATATAACTACTATAATACTGCTCCTATGTACAAGGATATAACTACTATAATACTACTCCTATGTACAAGAATATAACTACTATAATACTACCTCCTATGTACAAGGATATAACTACTATAATACTACTCCTATGTACAAGAATATAACTACTATAATACTACCTCCTATGTACAAGAATATAACTACTATAATACTACTCCTATGTACAAGAATATAACTACTATAATACTACCTCCTATGTACAAGAATATAACTACTATAATACTACCTCCTATGTACAAGAATATAACTACTATAATACTACCTCCTATGTACAAGAATATAACTACTATAATACTGCTCCTATGTACAAGAATATAACTACTATAATACTACCTCCTATGTACAAGAATATAACTACTATAATACTACCTCCTATGTACAAGAATATAACTACTATAATACTGCTCATATGTACAAGGATATAACTACTATAATACTACTCCTATGTACAAGGATATAACTACTATACTACTGCTCCTATGTACAAGAATATAACTACTATAATACTGCCCCTATGTACAAGAATATAACTACTATAATACTACTCCTATGTACAAGAATATAACTACTATAATACTACTCCTATGTACAAGAATATAACTACTATAATACTACTCCTATGTACAAGAATATAACTACTATAATACTACCTCCTATGTACAAGAATATAACTACTATAATACTACTCCTATGTACAAGAATATAACTACTATAATACTACCTCCTATGTACAAGAATATAACTACTATAATACTACCTCCTATGTACAAGAATATAACTACTATAATACTGCTCCTATGTACAAGAATATAACTACTATAATACTGCTCCTATGTACAAGAATATAACTACTATAATACTGCTCCTATGTACAAGAATATAACTACTATAATACTACCTCCTATGTACAAGAATATAACTACTATAATACTACCTCCTATGTACAAGAATATAACTACTATAATACTACCTCCTATGTACAAGAATATAACTACTATAATACTACCTCCTATGTACAAGAATATAACTACTATAATACTACCTCCTATGTACAAGAATATAACTACTATAATACTGCTCCTATGTACAAGAATATAACTACTATAATACTACCTCCTATGTACAAGAATATAACTACTATAATACTACTCCTATGTACAAGAATATAACTACTATAATACTACTCCTATGTACAAGAATATAACTACTATAATACTGCTCCTATGTACAAGAATATAACTACTATAATACTACCTCCTATGTACAAGAATATAACTACTATAATACTACTCCTATGTACAAGAATATAACTACTATAATACTATCCCTATGTACAAGAATATAACTACTATAATACTACTCCTATGTACAAGAATATAACTACTATAATACTACTCCTATGAACAAGAATATAACTACTATAATACTATCCCTATGTACAAGAATATAACTACTATAATACTACCTCCTATGTACAAGAATATAACTACTATAATACTACTCCTATGTACAAGAATATAACTACTATAATACTATCCCTATGTACAAGAATATAACTACTATAATACTACTCCTATGTACAAGAATATAACTACTATAATACTACTCCTATGTACAAGAATATAACTACTATAATACTACTCCTATGTACAAGAATATAACTACTATAATACTGCTCCTATGTACAAGAATATAACTACTATAATACTACCCCCTATGTACAAGAATATAACTACTATAATACTACTCCTATGTACAAGAATATAACTACTATAATACTACTCCTATGTACAAGAATATAACTACTATAATACTACTCCTATATACAAGAATATAACTACTATAATACTACTACATTGTTTAATTATATAACTACTATAGTTCTGCTTTCTATTATTGATGCCCTTAGGATCTGTGTGTGTTGCTCCCCCTAGTGGTGACTTTGGGCACACAGAATCTTATATACACAATACCTCACTCACTTATACATAAGTTTAGTATTTTGCATCTTATATTTCCTTCTTTGTTACTTTTACACTTGTGTTTTATATTAACCCTTAGGTGTCCAGATAGAGATAAAGACGTGTCGCACTTACAGAAGATCTTTGCTGATATTTCAGACACAGAATCTTTCCGCCAGAGTTTGTTCAGTAGAGACCGATCCTCGCATGGACTTCTCCCCATTTCGGAGGTGCAGGTCGCGGCTTCTGGTTGTGTCAGGTTATGACAATTTTGCATATACTGTTATGACTAATGCAGAGCCCTGGGAGGGGGCACAACCCGCGGTACCCTGCCCCCATAGACTATGTTATGCCCAGGAGCTGCACTCACAGTTCTGCTGCTTCTTTCTGGAATAAGTCATTATTAGATGACTGCTCCGAGTCTGATATAAAGCTGACACTTCCCAGCATGCCCCTCACCAGACCACCTCTGTGCAGACACTGAGTAAGCAGGGGTTACTGGGAGATTTCAGCTCTGAAGGCTGCAGAACTGTGACAAAGTCCTTGTTGTCCATGGAAATTAAATATTTTGGTACCTTTGTATAATAATCCCAATAATTAACCAATTATTTCCTGTATATGTTGTATGTTATAGTTCCAGGCGGTGTGTGCGGCTCATGGAGCGTCTGTAACCCTTTCATCACTGACTCCACTCCTAGCAGACGGCGCATTCAGTGACCAGGGGAAAATACGGCAAGTTGTCTTAAGTGTCATTTCATCAGTCTATATCCTGAGTTGTCGCAGCTCCGCCCCTATAACCAGGAGCTCAGGCACATTTCTTGTTTATTGCAAACTGCACTGGGTTCTGTATATGAAAGCGTCTGATGGGGGTCTGTATATATAGGTGTTCGGGGGGGGGGGGGGTCTGTATATAAAGGTGGTCGAGTGGAGGGGTCTGTAAATAAGGATGTCTGGTGGAGTCTATATAGAAAAGTGGTCAGTGGGAGGTTGGTATATAAAGGTGGTCAGTGGGGGTCTGTATATAAAGGGTGTCAGTGAGGGGTCTGTATATAAAGGTGGTCGGGCGGAAGTCTGGAAATAAGGATGTCTGGTGGGGTCTATATAGAAAAGTGGTCAGTGGGGGGTCTGTATATAGAGATGGTCAGTGGGGGGGTCTGCATATATAGATGGTCAGTGGGAGGTCTGTATATAAAGGTGGTCAGTGGGGGTCTGTATATATAGATGGTCAGTGGGAGGTCTGTATATAAAGGTGGTCAGTGGGGGGTCTGTATATAAAGGTGGTCAGTGGGGGTCTGTATATATAGATGGTCAGTGGGAGGTCTGTATATAAAGGTGGTCAGTGGGGGGTCTGTATATAGAGATGGTCAGTGGGGGTCTGTATATATAGATGGTCAGTGGGAGGTCTGTATATAAAGGTGGTCAGTGGGGGGTCTGCATATATAGATGGTCAGTGGGAGGTCTGTATATAAAGGTGGTCAGTGGGGGTCTGTATATATAGATGGTCAGTGGGAGGTCTGTATATAAAGGTGGTCAGTGGGGGGTCTGTATATATAGATGGTCAGTGGGAGGTCTGTATATAAAGGTGGTCAGTGGGGGGTCTGTATATAAAGGTGGTCAGTGGGGGTCTGTATATATAGATGGTCAGTGGGAGGTCTGTATATAAAGGTGGTCAGTGGGGGGTCTGTATATAGAGATGGTCAGTGGGGGGTCTGTATATAAAGGTGGTCAGTGGGGGGGGTCTGCATATATAGATGGTCAGTGGGAGGTCTGTATATAAAGGGTGTCAGTGGGGGGCTGTATATAAAGGTGGTCAGTGGGGGGTCTGTATATAGAGGTGTCTTGTGGATATTTCTTGCATAGATGGGAGGGGCGTAAGACAAATATTTGGTGCAGTCCTTTAGGTAAATCTCATGAGGAGGAGGGATCGTCACTCAGTGGTTTCTCTTCTCTCCAGGTGGAAACAGATTGTAGATTTATTACAGGAGGCCGAAGAAGGAAAGAAACCAAAAGTAACAGGTAAGAAGAGGAGAGGAGTGTGCGGATCTTATAGGGGGGGAACAGGGTGAGAGCTACATAGTGGAAGCAGCACAGAGGATTTCAGGAGAGGAGTGTGCGGATCTTATAGGGGAGGGAACAGGGTGAGAGCTACATAGTGGAAGCAGCACAGAGGATTTCAGGAGAGGAGTGTGCGGATCTTATAGGGGAGGGAACAGGGTGAGAGCTACATAGTGGAAGCAGCACAGAGGATTTCAGGAGAGGAGTGTGCGGATCTTATAGGGGAGGGAACAGGGTGAGGGCTACATAGTGGAAGCAGCACAGAGTATTTCAGGAGAGGAGTGTGCTGACCTTGCAGTGCTGTCATCATGCGAGAAAGGGAATGTCGGCAAGTAATGGGTCACAGACTAAGAAACTGACGTAGGCTTCAGCAGCACAGAGTATTTCAGGGGATCTGTATGAAGATTCTGTGTGAGTTCAGGGGCTGAGTGTGACAGATGAGATTATTGCAGTCTACGTGCCTGGTCACTATATGGTGGTGATAGAGGAGAATAAAGCGCCCCTCTCTGGTAAGTGTCAGCTTCTGGGTTCAGGACTTATGTAAGCAGCCTATGAACATGTGAATGGCGCTCCTGCTGTACAGATCAGATATATGTTGAGCTCTTTCTGTGGATTGATCCCGGAGCCATCTGTCGGCGGAGTCTGCATCTGTCTATGATTTGCGCTCATCACTGCTGACGACGATTTGTGATTCCTGTCATTAAAAATGTATTTTCCAATCTGTCCTGCTCGGCGCAATTCACACTCACATCATAAACAGGAAAGCTGCTGACAACTCCTAGTCAAAGGATATCGGTAAATGATAGCTCAGGACTGTGGAAAGCTGGGTACGGGCCTGTAGGGGGGCTGGGATGGTGGCCATACTGGTTGTCACCCACCTTACTGTAAAGAGGTTCCCTAAACCTATAGCGGAGGTCCGAAACCTTCAGGTGTAATAAAGTCTTAAGAGCTCTGATTACTGTAAGTGAATGGAAACTGCAGCCGGATGAAGAGAGATCAATTATATGTCTATGGAGAAGTAATATCTATGTATCTATTCCATCAAGGAAAACAAGAAGAGGAGGAGGAAGACGAGGGGTCCGAGCGCTGTGTGAGCTACACTCAGTACAGGAATAATAGTGATCTGCAGCCTGCGCCAAACTATCAGCTATCTATCTCCTATCTATCTATCTATCTATCTATATCTTATGGAATGTATTATTCACAGGACCAGCAAACTGCAGATAGATTATTTGTAACCAGGAGGGGCACTACACTGATGGATAACAGACCAGTGTCCGAACCTGCTCTGCATCTATTTCAACCCAGTAGGTCAGACGAGGAAGAAGCCTGGATAGACCGATTCATGAGGCTGGAGAATATTCTGAAGCTGTGCCAGATAAAAGATACTGGTATTATAATCACACGTTCTAGTACATAGGGGCAGTATTATAGTAGTTATATTCTTGTACATAGGAGGTAGTATTATAGTAGTTATATTCTTGTACATAGGAGGTAGTATTATAGTAGTTATATTCTTGTACATAGGAGGTAGTATTATAGTAGTTATATTCTTGTATATAGGAGTAGTATTATAGTAGTTATATTCTTTTATATAGGAGGTAGTATTATAGTAGTTATATTCTTGTACATAGGAGGTAGTATTATAGTAGTTATATTCTTGTACATAGTAGGTAGTATTATAGTAGTTATATTCTTGTACATAGGAGCAGTATTATAGTAGTTATATTCTTGTACATAGGAGCAGTATTATAGTAGTTATATTCTTGTATATAGGAGCAGTATTATAGTAGTTATATTCTTGTACATAGGAGGTAGTATTATAGTAGGTATATTCTTGTATATAGGAGTAGTATTATAGTAGTTATATTCTTGTACATAGGAGTAGTATTATAGTAGTTATATACTAGTACATAGGAGTAGTATTATAGTAGTTATATTCTTCTACATAGGAGGTAGTATTATAGTAGTTATATTCTTGTACATAGGAGCAGTATTATAGTAGTTATATTCTTGTACATAGGAGGTAGTATTATAGTAGGTATATTCTTGTATATAGGAGTAGTATTATAGTAGTTATATTCTTGTACATAGGAGTAGTATTATAGTAGTTATATTCTTACAAAATAGTTTTTTCAAAACCGCAGCTTTGATGTAAGGGTCCGCAACTCGGAGCTTTTAAAACAACTTCTTTATTTCATCTTCTTAAAAAATCAGTTCGCCACCTTAGGCTGAGGCACACATTCATGGACAACACATAGTGAAGACAAAATAGACACTAGACATAGTGAATTTAAAAATCGCTATGAAACTGACGCGTTTCGGAACGTCCAAAGCGTTCCTTAATCATAGTGAAACTAACATAGGAGTAGTATTATAGTAGTTATATTCTTGTACATAGGAGTAGTATTATAGTAGTTATATTCTTGTACATAGGAGGTAGTATTATAGTAGTTATATTCTTGTGCATAGGGGTAGTATTATAGTAGTTATATTCTTGTGCATAGGAGGTAGTATTATAGTAGTTATATTCTTGTACATAGGAGGTAGTATTATAGTAGTTATATTCTTGTACATAGGAGCAGTATTATAGTAGTTATATTCTTGTACATAGGAGCAGTATTATAGTAGTTATATTCTTGTATATAGGAGCAGTATTATAGTAGTTATATTCTTGTATATAGGAGGTAGTATTATAGTAGGTATATTCTTGTATATAGGAGTAGTATTATAGTAGTTATATTCTTGTACATAGGAGTAGTATTATAGTAGTTATATACTAGTACATAGGAGTAGTATTATAGTAGTTATATTCTTCTACATAGGAGGTAGTATTATAGTAGTTATATTCTTGTACATAGGAGCAGTATTATAGTAGTTATATTCTTGTACATAGGAGGTAGTATTATAGTAGGTATATTCTTGTATATAGGAGTAGTATTATAGTAGTTATATTCTTGTACATAGGAGTAGTATTATAGTAGTTATATTCTTGTACATAGGAGGTAGTATTATAGTAGTTATATTCTTGTACATAGGAGTAGTATTATAGTAGTTATATTCTTGTACATAGGAGTAGTATTATAGTAGTTATATTCTTGTGCATAGGAGGTAGTATTATAGTAGTTATATTCTTGTACATGGGAGTAGTATTATAGTAGTTATATTCTTGTACATGGGAGTAGTATTATAGTAGTTATATTCTTGTACATAGGAGTAGTATTATAGTAGTTATATTCTTGTACATAGGAGTAGTATTATAGTAGTTATATTCTTGTACATAGGAGGTAGTATTATAGTAGTTATATTCTTGTGCATAGGAGTAGTATTATAGTAGTTATATTCTTGTACATAGGGGTAGTATTATAGTAGTTATATTCTTGTACATAGGAGTAGTATTATAGTAGTTATATTCTTGTACATAGGAGTAGTATTATAGTAGTTATATTCTTATACATAGGAGTAGTATTATAGTAGTTATACAGTTAGGGCCAGAAATATTTGGACAGTGACACAAGTTTTGTTATTTTAGCTGTTTACTAAAACATGTTCAGAAATACAATTATATATATATAATATGGGCTGAAAGTGCACACTCCCAGCTGCAATATGAGAGTTTCCACATCCAAATCGGAGAAAAGGTTTAGGAATCATAGCTCTGTAATGCATAGCCTCCTCTTTTTCAAGGGACCAAAAGTAATTGGACAATGGACTCTAAGGGTGCATTCAGACTACGTAACGCCGGGCGTGTATGAGAGCCGTACACGCCGGCATTACGGCAGACTGCCGAACACTTCCCATTCACTTCAATGGGAGCGCTCGTAACAGCGGCGTTTACGAGCGCTCCCATTGAAGTGAATGGGAAGTGTTCGGCAGTCTGCCGTAATGCCGGCGTGTACGGCTCTCATACACGCCCGGCGTTACGTAGTCTGAATGCACCCTTAGGGCTGCAATTAACTCTGAAGGCGTCTCCCTCGTAAACCTGTAATCAATGAAGTAGTTAAAAGGTCTGGGGTTGATTCCAGGTGTGTGGTTTTGCATTTGGAAGCTGTTGCTGTGACCAGACAACATGCGCTCAAAGGAACTCTCAATTGAGGTGAAGCAGAACATCCTGAGGCTGAAAAAAAAGAAAAAATCCATCAGAGAGATAGCAGACATGCTTGGAGTAGCAAAATCAACAGTCGGGTACATTCTAAGAAAAAAGGAATTGACTGGTGAGCTTGGGAACTCAAAAAGGCCTGGGCGTCCACGGATGACAACAGTGGTGGATGATCGCCGCATACTTTCTTTGGTCAAGAAGAACCCGTTCACAACATCAACTGAAGTCCAGAACACTCTCAGTGAAGTAGGTGTATCTGTCTCTAAGTCAACAGTAAAGAGAAGACTCCATGAAAGTAAATACAAAGGGTTCACATCTAGATGCAAACTATTCATCAATTCCAAAAATAGACAGGCCAGAGTTACATTTGCTGAAAAACACCTCCAGAAGCCAGCTCAGTTCTGGAAAAGTATTCTATGGACAGATGAGACAAAGATCAACCTGTACCAGAATGATGGGAAGAAAAAAGTTTGGAGAAGAAAGGGAACGGCACATGATCCAAGGCACACCACATCCTCTGTAAAACATGGTGGAGGCAACGTGATGGCATGGGCATGCATGGCTTTCAATGGCACTGGGTCACTTGTGTTTATTGATGACATAACAGCAGACAAGAGTAGCCGGATGAATTCTGAAGTGTACCGGGATATACTTTCAGCCAAATGCTGCCAAGTTGATCGGACGGCGCTTCATAGTACAGATGGACAATGACCCCAAGCATACAGCCAAAGCTACCCAGGAGTTCATGAGTGCAAAAAAGTGGAACATTCTGCAATGGCCAAGTCAGTCACCAGATCTTAACCCAATTGAGCATGCATTTCACTTGCTCAAATCCAGACTTAAGGCGGAAAGACCCACAAACAAGCAAGACCTGAAGGCTGCGGCTGTAAAGGCCTGGCAAAGCATTAAGAAGGAGGAAACCCAGCGATTGGTGATGTCCATGGGTTCCAGACTTAAGGCAGTGATTGCCTCCAAAGGATTCGCAACAAAATATTGAAAATAAAAATATTTTGTTTGGGTTATGTTTATTTGTCCAATTACTATTGAGCTCCTAAAATGTGGAGTGTTTGTAAAGAAATGTCTATAATTCCTACATTTTCTATCAGATATTTTTGTTCAACCCTTCAAATTAAACGTTACAATCTGCACTTGAATTCTGTTGTAGAGGTTTCATTTCAAAACCAGTGTGGTGGCATGCAGAGCCCGACTCGCCAAAATTGTGTCACTGTCCAAATATTTCTGGCCCTAACTGTATTCTTGTACATAGGAGGTAGTATTATAGTAGTTATATTCTTGTATATAGGAGGTGGTAGTATAGTAGTTATATTCTTGTATATAGGAGGTAGTATTATAGTAGTTATATTCTTGTACATAGGAGCAGTATTATAGTAGTTATATTCTTGTACATAGGAGTAGTATTATAGTAGTTATATTCTTGTACATAGGAGTAGTATTATAGTAGTTATATTCTTGTACATAGGAGGTAGTATTATAGTAGTTATATTCTTGTACATAGGAGGTAGTATTATAGTAGTTATATTCTTGTACATAGGAGTAGTATTATAGTAGTTATATTCTTGTACATAGGAGTAGTATTATAGTAGTTATATTCTTGTACATAGGAGTAGTATTATAGTAGTTATATTCTTGTACATAGGAGCAGTATTATAGTAGTTATATTCTTGTACATAGGAGTAGTATTATAGTAGTTATATTCTTGTACATAGGAGTAGTATTATAGTAGTTATATTCTTGTACATAGGGGCAGTATTATAGTAGTTATATTCTTGTACATAGGAGTAGTATTATAGTAGTTATATTCTTGTACATAGGAGTAGTATTATAGTAGTTATATTCTTGTACATAGGAGGTAGTATTATAGTAGTTATATTCTTGTACATAGGAGCAGTATTATAGTAGTTATATTCTTGTACATAGGAGCAGTATTATAGTAGTTATATTCTTGTACATAGGAGCAGTATTATAGTAGTTATATTCTTGTACATAGGAGCAGTATTATAGTAGTTATATTCTTGTACATAGGAGCAGTATTATAGTAGTTATATTCTTGTACATAGGAGTAGTATTATAGTAGTTATATTCTTGTACATAGGAGTAGTATTATAGTAGTTATATTCTTGTACATAGGAGTAGTATTATAGTAGTTATATTCTTGTACATAGGAGTAGTATTATAGTAGTTATATTCTTGTACATAGGAGTAGTATTATAGTAGTTATATTCTTGTACATAGGAGGTAGTATTATAGTAGTTATATTCTTGTACATAGGAGTAGTATTATAGTAGTTGTATTCTTGTACATAGGAGCAGTATTATAGTAGTTGTATTCGCTGGAATTAGTATATTCTTATATTCGCTTGTAGTAGTATATTTATTCCATCCTCATTACTAGTAATATGAACAGACCTTTATAATTTTGTACATATAGTTGATGTTTTTTTCTCTTTCTCCCCTTTCAGGTCTGGTAGACGCGGACAGAGCCAATCAGATTATCAATAAATATAATCTCATCTACAGTTTGTGTCTGAGTCCTGAGAAGATCAGTGAGGCTCTGTCTCGTTTCCGCAATGGGGGGCACATACTTTTGGAACCAGTGCTGTGTTTCCTGAAAGAGCTGTAGTATAGATGACAGACAGTGACTGGCTGCGTGGCGGCCTTTGCAGGTGTCAGATTAGGAGACTCGCTCTGTAGATTGTGATGAAATCTTACTAAATGTTGTCATTCTGGTGCCGTTCATTAGTCTATGTGAGAAGACTGGCAGATTGGAGACTGTTTTGGTTTCAGGAACAACAAAATCATTCAGTAAATTAAAATTTGTGAAAAATTTTGTTTAACTCCTTAAAGGGCTTTTCCTAATAAATAAAAGAGAAAAATGTCTTTTGAGCTGTTATTGTGTCTTTATATTGGACATTGCTTTGCAGACTGGCGCCTCCCCTGTCCATAGGTTGTGTCAGGTATTGCAGTGCTATTGATGTGAATATAGCCATGCTGTAATAACATGTATAACCTGAGGATGTGCGTGGCGCTGTTTTTGCAAGAAAGTGGACATTTTTTTCTAATGTTTTTACTAATTCAGAGTCTGTTCTCTCTTACGCAGATGACTTAGGTGACAACTTCTAATGGAAGCCATTATAGTCCACTAAAGAAGTTGTCACCCGGCTAGGGTTGGGTTTACAGCACCCCAATTTATTATGGCTGTGTCCTTACTGCGGCCTAGTCATGGCGTCGGGGTGTAGTAGAAAACCTGGGCGTGGTGCGGGACCTTTGTGTCCTAATATATTCACATTATTACATGTCCGCCATCACTAGCCATGGATTGGGATGACCCATTGCTAGGGACAATTTAGTGGCTTGCCTGACGACCACCCTGCTGACTGTCTCCAATAGCAATCTGCAGAATTATGAATGCAGCTCAAGGACGTCCTATAAAAGATCTCATCTCTGTATATAAGAGAATTCTGTCTGGAAACTGGAAAATGTCCCAAAATCAAGAATCATATGATGAATATCACGTGAGGACAGCCTGAAGGATGGCGGAAGATACAACAAGCCCCCCTAGACAGGACACTGCATTCACCTCATGGCTCTCTTACTTTGTGTCACCTCTTAGTCTGTGGCCATATTTACAGCAGATAATAGGCATATTAATTCCATGTAAGGGCAGCTTTGCCCATAACCAAGATGGCTGACACGATCTCTTCTAATCGGACGTCATTACGTGCCGTGGGTTGTCAGCGCACTGGGCATGCGCGAACGGCCATATTGGTTTCGATCTGTAAGCCGTGACAGAGCGCTCTTGCCGGTTGTGTCGTGAACGGAACCTCGGAGAGGAAAGGACGAGCGGTGAGTGCGGGAGAGGGGCGGCAGGACCGGGGGTGGGGAGAGAGGACCGGCGGCGGTGAAGAACGGAGAGGGAGGGGGGGGAGAAGTTACCATGACAGTGCGGGATCTCAGTGTGTACACTCTGCCGCCATTGTCACGGCTGCTGCCTCCTCACACCTTGTGGCCCCTCTCTTGTGTTTTGGGGGTGACTCTCATAGCCCCCCCTTCCTGCAGCTTGAGGTGATTGTTGTTGCCCCCCCTTGTGGCTTTTGTTGTTCTCTCCCCCCTCCCCCGTACCTTGTGGCCTTCTATGGGGTAACTTTTGTATCACCTCCCCCCACCCCTCTGTGTGACCCCCCCGTTAATCACCTCCCCCCACCCCCCTGTGTGACCCCCCCGTTAATCACCTCCCCCCACCCCTCTGTGTGACCCCCGTTATTCACCTCCCCCCACCCCTCTGTGTGACCCCCGTTATTCACCTCCCCCCCCCTCTGTGTGACCCCCGGTAATCACCTCCCCCCACCCCTCTGTGTGACCCCGTTAATCACCTCCCCCTCTGTGTGACCCCCCGTTAATCACCTCCCCCCACCCCTCTGTGTGACCCCCGGCAATCACCTCCCCCCACCCCTCTGTGTGACCCCCGTTATTCACCTCCCCCCCCTCTGTGTGACCCCCGGTAATCACCTCCCCCCACCCCTCTGTGTGACCCCGTTAATCACCTCCCCCTCTGTGTGACCCCCCGTTAATCACCTCCCCCCACCCCTCTGTGTGACCCCCGGCAATCACCTCCCCCCACCCCTCTGTGTGACCCCCGGCAATCACCTCCCCCCACCCCTCTGTGTGACCCCCGGCAATCACCTCCCCCCACCCCTCTGTGTGACCCCCGTTAATCACCTCCCCCCACCCCTCTGTGTGACCCCCGTTAATCACCTCCCCCCACCCCTCTGTGTGACCCCCGTTAATCACCTCCCCCACCCCTCTGTGTGACCCCCGTTAATCACCTCCCCCACCCCTCTGTGTGACCCCCGTTAATCACCTCCCCCCACCCCTCTGTGTGACCCCCGTTAATCACCTCCCCCCACCCCTCTGTGTGACCCCATTATGACCTTTGTTCACCCCCCCCTCCTATGATCTTTTACCCCCCGTGCACACTGGGCTATAATCTGACATGACTGTTTTGTGTCGCAGTAGGCGGAGCCTCAGCTGATTATTGTTCCGGTGCAGAGAGAACGCTACAATGGTGAGATAATATCCGGGGGGGTTCACGGTGTGGGGTGGGGGGTGTCATGGCGGCCGGCTTCTCCAGGCTCCTCCCCCTGCGTCTCATACTATGTCTTCTTCTCTCTTCAGTCTCGGAGATATGACTCGAGGACGACCATCTTCTCCCCGGAGGGTGAGTGCCCGATCTCAGACCCCTCCCCATCAGATCACTTTTGCTTTCACTTTGCTCCTTGCACTTTCTCTTTGGAGTCTTTTCTTGCAGATAAAAACTGATCAAAGCCCCAAGAAACAGCGAGAATTGCGCCAAATTTGTGACCTCCTCAAAAGCATTGGTGCATTTCGCTGTAATGACACTAGCAGCGAATTAGGGGGGCGCTCTTTCACTGACCACTTCTGTTTGGCAGGTCGCCTCTATCAGGTAGAATACGCCATGGAAGCCATCGGGCACGCCGGCACGTGTTTGGGCATTTTGGCTAACGATGGCGTCCTGCTGGCGGCTGAGAGGCGGAACATCCACAAACTCCTGGACGAGGTTTTCTTCTCCGAGAAAATTTACAAACTAAACGAGTAAGTTGTGCGGAGACGCCGTTTTCAAGATGGCGGCCTGCCCTGGTGGACGCAGACACTAACCCCGCCCCCTTTCTGGTGTGTTTTAGTGATATGGCGTGCAGCGTGGCCGGGATCACATCTGATGCCAATGTCCTGACCAACGAGCTCAGACTCATCGCACAGAGGTGAGAGGAACTGGGGTCATGTGACGTCCGGCGCAGGTCACATGGTCTTACCCATATACTGGAAACATTGTAACAAACTCTCAGCGCAGGAGACTGTTCTTGTGCTCAGGGGCTCTGCAAGTTCAGACAACATGGCTGCTTTCTTCTTCGCAGGAAGTGACATCACCTCTGTTGGACACATGGGAACGCTAAAGCTCAGTCCCATTAAAATGAATGAGACTGAACTGCAGCGCGGCCATGTGACCAGCATACATGATGTCACCTCCTGAGAATCAGAAATTGGCCCCGTTTTCTAATCCTGCGCAGCCCCTTTAACTCTTACACTAGATACAATTGTAACAAACTTACAGTACAAACAAACAGTACAGCGCCTCCTATCACCCGCAGTCCTGTGCACTGTTCATATAGGGGCCACCTATCACCAGCAGTGTCCTGTGCACTAGTCATATAGGGGCCACCTATCTCCAGCAGTGTCCTGTGCACTAGTCATATAGGGGCCACCTATCACCAGCAGTCCTGTGCACTGTTCATATAGGGGCCACCTATCTCCAGCAGTGTCCTGTGCACTAGTCATATAGGGGCCTCCTATCACCAGCAGTCCTGTGCACTAGTCATATAGGGGCCACCTATCACCAGCAGTCCTGTGCACTGTTCATATAGGGGCCTCCTATCACCAGCAGTCCTGTGCACTGTTCATATAGGGGCCACCTATCACCAGCAGTCCTGTGCACTGTTCATATAGGGGCCACCTATCACCAGCAGTCCTGTGCACTGTTCATATAGGGGCCACCTATCACCAGCAGTCCTGTGCACTATTCACATAGGGGCCACCTATCTCAGCAGTCCTGTGCACTAGTCATATAGGGGCCACCTATCACCCGCAGTCCTGTGCACTGTTCATATAGGGGTCTCCTATCACCAGCAGTCCTGTGCACTGTTCATATAGGGGCCTCCTATCACCACCAGTCCTGTGCACTGTTCATATAGGGGCCACCTATCACCAGCAGTCCTGTGCACTGTTCATATAGGGGCCTCCTATCACCAGCAGTCCTGTGCACTGTTCATATAGGGGCCACCTATCACCAGCAGTCCTGTGCACTGTTCATATAGGGGCCTCCTATCACCAGCAGTCCTGTGCACTAGTCATATAGGGGCCACCTATCACCAGCAGTCCTGTGCACTGTTCATATAGGGGCCACCTATCACCAGCAGTCCTGTGCACTGTTCATATAGGGGCCTCCTATCACCAGCAGTCCTGTGCACTGTTCATATAGGGGCCACCTATCACCAGCAGTCCTGTGCACTGTTCATATAGGGGCCACCTATCACCAGCAGTCCTGTGCACTGTTCATATAGGGGCCACCTATCACCAGCAGTCCTGTGCACTATTCATATAGGGGCCACCTATCTCCAGCAGTCCTGTGCACTAGTCATATAGGGGCCACCTATCACCAGCAGTCCTGTGCACTATTCACATAGGGGCCACCTATCTCAGCAGTCCTGTGCACTAGTCATATAGGGGCCACCTATCACCCGCAGTCCTGTGCACTGTTCATATAGGGGCCTCCTATCTCCAGCAGTCCTGTGCACTGTTCATATAGGGGTCTCCTATCACCAGCAGTCCTGTGCACTATTCATATAGGGGCCACCTATCACCAGCAGTCCTGTGCACTATTCACATAGGGGCCACCTATCTCAGCAGTCCTGTGCACTAGTCATATAGGGGTCTCCTATCACCCGCAGTCCTGTGCACTGTTCATATAGGGGTCTCCTATCACCAGCAGTCCTGTGCACTAGTCATATAGGGGCCTCCTATCACCCGCAGTCCTGTGCACTGTTCATATAGGGGCCTCCTATCACCCGCAGTCCTGTGCACTGTTCATATAGGGGCCTCCTATCACCAGCAGTCCTGTGCACTAGTCATATAGGGGTCTCCTATCACCAGCAGTCCTGTGCACTGTTTATATAGGGGCCTCCTATCACCAGCAGTGTCCTGTGCACTAGTCATATAGGGGCCACCTATCTCCAGCAGTCCTGTGCACTGTTCATATAGGGGCCACCTATCACCAGCAGTCCTGTGCACTGTTCATATAGGGGCCACCTATCACCAGCAGTCCTGTGCACTGTTCATATAGGGGCCACCTATCACCAGCAGTCCTGTGCACTGTTCATATAGGGGCCACCTATCACCAGCAGTCCTGTGCACTGTTCATATAGGGGCCACCTATCACCAGCAGTCCTGTGCACTGTTCATATAGGGGCCACCTATCACCAGCAGTCCTGTGCACTGTTCATATAGGGGCCACCTATCACCAGCAGTCCTGTGCACTGTTCATATAGGGGCCACCTATCACCAGCAGTCCTGTGCACTGTTCATATAGGGGCCACCTATCACCAGCAGTCCTGTGCACTGTTCATATAGGGGCCACCTATCACCAGCAGTCCTGTGCACTGTTCATATAGGGGCCACCTATCACCAGCAGTCCTGTGCACTGTTCATATAGGGGCCACCTATCACCAGCAGTCCTGTGCACTGTTCATATAGGGGCCACCTATCACCAGCAGTCCTGTGCACTGTTCATATAGGGGCCACCTATCTCCAGCAGTCCTGTGCACTGGTCATATAGGGGCCACCTATCACCAGCAGTCCTGTGCACTATTCACATAGGGGCCACCTATCTCCAGCAGTCCTGTGCACTAGTCATATAGGGGCCACCTATCTCCAGCAGTCCTGTGCACTGTTCATATAGGGGCCACCTATCACCAGCAGTCCTGTGCACTGTTCATATAGGGGCCACCTATCACCAGCAGTCCTGTGCACTGTTCATATAGGGGCCACCTATCACCAGCAGTCCTGTGCACTGTTCATATAGGGGCCACCTATCACCAGCAGTCCTGTGCACTGTTCATATAGGGGCCACCTATCACCAGCAGTCCTGTGCACTGTTCATATAGGGGCCACCTATCTCCAGCAGTCCTGTGCACTAGTCATATAGGGGCCACCTATCACCAGCAGTCCTGTGCACTATTCATATAGGGGCCACCTATCTCCAGCAGTCCTGTGCACTAGTCATATAGGGGCCACCTATCTCCAGCAGTCCTGTGCACTGTTCATATAGGGGCCACCTATCTCCAGCAGTCCTGTGCACTAGTCATATAGGGGCCACCTATCTCCAGCAGTCCTGTGCACTGTTCATATAGGGGCCACCTATCACCAGCAGTCCTGTGCACTAGTCATATAGGGGCCACCTATCACCAGCAGTCCTGTGCACTGTTCATATAGGGGCCACCTATCACCAGCAGTCCTGTGCACTAGTCATATAGGGGCCTCCTATCACCCGCAGTCCTGTGCACTGTTCATATAGGGGCCACCTATCACCAGCAGTCCTGTGCACTGTTCATATAGGGGCCACCTATCACCAGCAGTCCTGTGCACTGTTCATATAGGGGCCACCTATCACCAGCAGTCCTGTGCACTAGTCATATAGGGGCCTCCTATCACCCGCAGTCCTGTGCACTATTCATATAGGGGCCACCTATCACCCGCAGTCCTGTGCACTATTCATATAGGGGCCACCTATCACCCGCAGTCCTGTGCACTGGTCATATAGGGGCCTCCTATCTCCAGCAGTCCTGTGCACTGTTCATATAGGGGCCACATGATACTGGAGCGACGGAGAACCATGAATATGGAATTGGATCCCATGACTGATTCTGTGACCTGGTGTCCCTTTAGGTGATTATTTTTTGTTTTTCCCCCCAGATATCTTCTTCAGTACCAGGAGCCGATCCCGTGTGAGCAGTTGGTGACCACCCTGTGTGACATTAAACAGGCGTACACGCAATTCGGAGGTGATTTGTTCTTTTATTTGGTTGTGCGGGTCGGCCCTCCTACCTCTGCTGGTGTCCTCGGGATAAGGCCCCATTAACCCCTTCATATGTCTCTCTATATTCCTCAGGTAAGCGGCCATTCGGCGTCTCCCTCCTGTACATCGGCTGGGACAAGCATTACGGTTTTCAGCTGTACCAGAGTGATCCGAGCGGGAACTACGGGGGATGGAAAGCCACGTGTATCGGCAACAACAGTGCGGTAAGACACGTTACTCCTTCTGTCATTGGTGGCGCTGTGGTCACATGTCGCCCTTGGGTTTACATTTTGCTCGTTCATTCCCCTGTTTGTTGTCAGTGGCAGTTGTCAGTCTCGATGTCCATCTGATGTTACATCGGCGCTCAATGATACACTGCACATATCAGGGCAGGGTTGTGTCTATTCACTGACAGCAAGCAGAGGGATTGAAACACAAAGTCTGATAAAGCTTCATCATCTGCACCTTGTTTCGATAAATCCGCTGATGGTGACGTGTCCTTGATCCGTCCGCAGGCTGCAGTCTCCATGCTGAAACAAGACTACAAGGAAGGAGAAATGACCCTGAAGTCAGCGCTGGCTTTAGCCGTCAAAGTTCTCAACAAGACGATGGATGTCAGTAAACTGTCCGCTGAGAAAGGTGAGGTCACAGAGCGCAGCCGCGGGAGATCGGCCGGTCACAGGGTGTATATATATGGGAGCCGCCGGTCACGGGCTGTATATATACGGGAGCCGCCGGTCACGGGCTGTATATATACGGGAGCCGCCGGTCACGGGCTGTATATATACGGGAGCCGCCAGTCACGGGCTGTATATATACGGGAGCCGCTGGTCACGGGCTGTATATACAGGAGCCGCCAGTCACGGGCTGTATATATACGGGAGCCGCCGGTCACGGGCTGTATATATAGGGGAGCCGCCGGTCACGGGCTGTATATATATAGGAGCCGCCGGTCATGGGCTGTGTATATATATATATATATATATATATATATATATATATATATATATATATATATATATATAGGAGCCGCCGGTCACGGGCTGTATATATATAGGGGAGCCACCGGTCATGGGCTGTATATATATAGGGGAGCCACCGGTCATGGGCTGTATATATAGGGGAGCCGCCGGTCACGGGCTGTATATGGGAGCCGCCGGTCACGGGCTGTATATACGGGAGCCGCCGGTCACGACAGGAATGAACTGATAGTGTTATATCCCGTCATTCCTGTAGTGACGGGCCATTCGGGGCTCACTGTATGATGGCTGACTATAATGCACATAGAGATGGTCAGTCTGGGTACTATGGCCGCTGTCGTGTAGACTTCCCCTTTAATGACTTGACCTCCTTCCCGTTTCAGTGGAGATCGCCACATTAACACGTGAAAACGGGAAGACAAAAATCCGAGTCTTGAAACAGAAGGAGGTGGAGGAGCTGATCAAACTGCACGAGGAGGAGGAGGCCAAGGTAGAGCGAGAGAAGAAGGAGAAGGAACAGAAGGAGAAGGACAAGTGATGGCGCAGACCGAGTCCGACCTCTAATCCCCCTCCTCAGCAGCCCCCCTATACAAATCCTCTTCACAGATTTTTCTTCTTCTTTTTTGTTTTGCAATAAAACTGTAACTAAATTTTCTTAAACCTTTTGATGAGAAATTCTTTGTATCTGTCGGTAAAATGCTGCTGCAGTCACAGGGTGCCGATAACACACGGGGAGGGGGGCAAGATGGCCGACAGAGTGTCTGCTCCGACCCTACAGGAGTCAGAACGCTTAATAATCATAGAATGAAATAAATCTGCATCTTTAGTGTCAGCCGCCCCTCCCCCCTTCATTCAGTCATCAATATCCCAAATACATGTGATGATGGACAAGCCCTTCAATTTTGGAGCAATAACCCCATAGATTTAACTTATTGCCATCTAGTGGCCAAAGAACAGAATACAATGCAACTGATCTCAGTGTGGAATAAAATAAAATTTCATTGTACAGATATTATTTAAAAATAGATCTGTGATGTTCCCCCCCCCCCCCCCTCCAGCACAGACTCCGCAGGTAATCACTATATGTATGGAAAATGGATCCCGATCTATTCACACTGTGCTGAATTAACTGCATATATTCACTCCTGACCCTCATCTGACACGTTACATAAAGCACTAAAGGAGTTTCCATGTCCCCCAGGTTCACACTGATGACCGGGCCAGGCCGTCCGTATCTGATCAGGGGTCTAACGCCCAAACCCTGTACTGACCAGCTAATGTGCCCGCTGCCAAGTACTAGAAACTGACAGAACAGAGATGTCCATATAACTTATATAGGAGCGGAGCGGCCCCCAACTGTGTCCATCTGTATAGTCTGCAGAACCTGGAGGGGCCACAATAGCTGATGGGTGAGGAACCACTGATCAAATACTGATAACCCCTGTAATATATAAAGTGGAGGCACTGTGTATATACATTACTTATCCTGTACTGATCCTGAGTTACATCCCATATTATACTCCAGAGCTGCGCTCACTATTCTGCTGGTGCAGTCACTGTGTACATACATTACATTACTTATCCTGTATTATGCTCCAGAGCTGCGCTCACTATTCTGCTGGTGCAGTCACTGTGTACATACATTACATTACTTATCCTGTATTATGCTCCAGAGCTGCGCTCACTATTCTGCTGGTGCAGTCACTGTGTACATACATTACATTACTTATCCTGTATTATGCTCCAGAGCTGCGCTCACTATTCTGCTGGTGCAGTCACTGTGTACATACATTACATTACTGATCCTGTATTATGCTCCAGAGCTGCGCTCACTATTCTGCTGGTGCAGTCACTGTGTACATACATTACATTACTGATCCTGTATTACGCTCCAGAGCTGCGCTCACTATTCTGCTGGTGCAGTCACTGTGTACATACATTACATTACTGATCCTGTATTACGCTCCAGAGCTGCGCTCACTATTCTGCTGGTGCAGTCACTGTGTACATACATTACATTACTGATCCTGTATTACGCTCCAGAGCTGCGCTCACTATTCTGCTGGTGCAGTCACTGTGTACATACATTACATTACTGATCCTGTATTACGCTCCAGAGCTGCGCTCACTATTCTGCTGGTGCAGTCACTGTGTACATACATTACATTACTGATCCTGTATTACGCTCCAGAGCTGCGCTCACTATTCTGCTGGTGCAGTCACTGTGTACATACATTACATTACTGATCCTGTATTACGCTCCAGAGCTGCGCTCACTATTCTGCTGGTGCAGTCACTGTGTACATACATTACATTACTTATCCTGTATTACGCTCCAGAGCTGCGCTCACTATTCTGCTGGTGCAGTCACTGTGTACATACATTACATTACTTATCCTGTATTACGCTCCAGAGCTGCGCTCACTATTCTGCTGGTGCAGTCACTGTGTACATACATTACATTACTTATCCTGTATTACGCTCCAGAGCTGCGCTCACTATTCTGCTGGTGCAGTCACTGTGTACATACATTACATTACTGATCCTGTATTACGCTCCAGAGCTGCGCTCACTATTCTGCCGGTGCAGTCACTGTGTACATACATTACATTACTTATCCTGTATTACGCTCCAGAGCTGCGCTCACTATTCTGCCGGTGCAGTCACTGTGTACATACATTACATTACTTATCCTGTATTACACTCCAGAGCTGCGCTCACTATTCTGCCGGTGCAGTCACTGTGTACATACATTACATTACTTATCCTGTATTACACTCCAGAGCTGCGCTCACTATTCTGCCGGTGCAGTCTCTGTGTACATACATTACATTACTTATCCTGTATTACACTCCAGAGCTGCGCTCACTATTCTGCCGGTGCAGTCACTGTGTACATACATTACATTACTTATCCTGTATTACACTCCAGAGCTGCGCTCACTATTCTGCCGGTGCAGTCACTGTGTACATACATTACATTCCTGATCCTGTATTACACTCCAGAGCTGCGCTCACTATTCTGCCGGTGCAGTCACTGTGTACATACATTACATTACTTATCCTGTATTACACTCCAGAGCTGCGCTCACTATTCTGCCGGTGCAGTCACTGTGTACATACATTACATTACTTATCCTGTATTACACTCCAGAGCTGCGCTCACTATTCTGCCGGTGCAGTCACTGTGTACATACATTACATTACTTATACTGTATTATACCCCAGAGCTGCGCTCACTATTCTGCCGGTGCAGTCACTGTGTATGTAGGAGGGGCAGCATGTATATACCCTCAGTGCCTCCACATATGTACACTGTGTTCCAAATTATTATGCAAATAATATTTTCTCAGTTTCAGAAATGACATCTATGAATTGCAGTCTTTGTAATTTTCCAGTCACTATTAGAGAACAATTGAAAGGTTTTTGAACACACTGCCTATGATCACAGTATATTTTAATTTTAAAAAAGTGCTCTCACAATCCATGTCCTACATTATTACGCACAGCAGAGTTTTCAACCTTTTTATTTGTATAAAGCACAAGCCTCTGGTGATTAGTGAGATTCTCAGCCTTAGCAGGTTATTACAAACTGAAATCAAACAGTCTCCACGTCCAGCCTTTCTTCTAGGTGATGTCACATTTGCACATCGGAGCCTTGTTGGAGCTTCTGAACTCTCTTCTTGTCCATTGAATTTGTCCGGTTTTGGATGGTTTCTGCTCCATTTGTTTTGCATGAGGACTGAATCCCCACCAGAGCTGTTGCTTAGATGTGACCGGCCTCCCGCCATCATAGACACTCCTGATGATGTTCCAGAGGTTCTCACTGGGGTTGAGGTCAGGGGAGCCTGGGGGGCCACACCATGTTTGTCCCCTTTTATGCCCATAGCAGCCAGAGATGCAGATGTGTTATTTGCAGCATGAAACGTTGCATGAACATGATCTTGCTGCAAATTGCACGATTCTTCTTCTTGTGCTGTTTGAGAAACTCCACATGCATTATTATCTTTACTCCTTCAGGCATCCTAAAGGGGCCGACAATCTCTCTCCCCATGATTCCAGCCCAAAACATCACTCCACCTCCTCTTTGTTGGCGCTGTAGCCGTGTTTGCATGGCGTGTCCATCAACCAGCCATCCTCCACGCCATCCATCTGGACCATGGAGCGTTGCACGGCACTCATAGCTGAGCAAAACAATTGAAGTCAGTCTTCATTAGTGATGAGCGAACACTGTTCAGATCAGCCGATCCGAACATGACGCACCCATAGAAATGAATGGAAGCACCTGTGACGCTGACTTTGCCGGCGACTGGCCGGTGTCACAGGTGCTTCCATTCATTTCTATGGGTGCGTGATGTTCGGATCGGCTGATCCGAACAGTGTTCGCTCATCTCTAGTCTTCATGTATTGTTTGGCCCACTGGAGCCGTCTCTGCTTGTGTGCAGTGGATAGAGGAGGTGGACAGGACGGCTTACGCACAGGTGCAAACCTCTGAAGGACCCGGCATCTTGTTATCCGGGGGACGTTGGAGGCGCCAGCAGCTTCACAAACATGTCTGCTGCTATGACAAGGCGTTTCTGCAGTTGCTCTTTTAACCTGACGTAATTGTCTGTTGGAAAGAGTCCTCAATCTTTCCCTTCTCAGCACGCACACGCGTGTGCTGTGAATCAGCTACATACTTCTTGTGTGCGATGATCACGATGAAGTGTCTTGGCAATGTTGATTGTAATCATTCCTTGACCTAAATACTCCACAATTTGTGGCTTCTCAGCGGCCGACACTTCCTTTTTCTCTCCCATTTTGGCTGAAAATCTATGCTGCTTAATAATGTGGGACAGCCTTCTTAAGTAGTCTTGCCTCTAATTGGACACACCTGCCAAACTAATTAGCACAGGCGTCTGCAGTTGCTTTCAGTGATACAAGGAGCCCTGATACACATCACCAGCAATGAGTTTAACGGACAAACAAAATAAATTCTTACCTGATCGCTCCGAAACACTTTTTGCATAATAATGTGGAACGCAGTGTACACATATATATATATATATATATATATATATATATACATCTTGTGTTCTGCTGATCACAGACTTTCCCTTTAACAATTACAATGTAATAAATGATAATATTCCCGGCACCAAATTAAAGGATAATACTGGAAATTCTTAAAAACAACATAAAATCACTCGGTGACGTCACCTGCGGCGACAGCTCATTTCACAGCCCTCGTAATTCTAAGACATAGTGTTAAAGTGTTGATCTATCGGTAACACCGCCGTAAACACGTCGCCGCTCCTGGACACCGCCATGGCCGCCATGATGTGCAGGAGGATACAAAGCAAGAGTGCAATAAAACCAGTAGTGACAGCACCGAGGTCTGAGGCCCCGCCAACCTCACACACCTGCTCAGCGCTGCCTCCAGTGGGCGGATGTGATAGACGACATCTACAGGAACAAACAGAACATTCCAGGTCCTAGCAGTATATACAGGAGGAAACATAAATATAAAAGACATCGAGAGAACGTCCACAAGGGGGAGACACAAGCTGATGACCGGCATCGCCTTCTTACACTATCACCGCCATGTCTGACTCCGATACATAAGTGCACTTCAGGGTTTGTGTTATCGTCTGCGCTTTAATTAGGAGAGGCAGAATGTACGGTCACCGCCACGTTCCTCCTCGAGTTGGTCACATGACGCTGCTGAGACAGGAACGATCGGCCGGAATCCTTCCCCCCTCGCCCAGAGAGACGAGACTCCATCGCCAACTTCTGGTGCTCAATACTCTGAAAGACAAAGGCTGCTCTGTAAATATCTATCTATCTATCTATCTATCTATCTATCTATCTCCTATCTATCTATCTATCTATCTATCTCCTATCTATCTATCTATCTATCTATCTATCTATCTATCTATCTATCTATCTATCTATCTATCTCCTATCTATCTATCTCCTATCTATCTATCTATCTATCTATCTCCTATCTATCTATCTATCTATCTATCTATCTATCTATCTATCTCCTATCTATCTATCTCCTATCTCCTATCTATCTATCTATCTATCTATCTATCTATCTATCTATCTATCTATCTATCTCCTATCTATCTATCTATCTATCTATCTATCTATCTATCTATCTATCTATCTCCTATCTATCTATCTCCTATCTATCTATCTATCTATCTATCTATCTATCTATCTATCTATCTATCTATCTCCTATCTATCTATCTATCTATCTATCTCCTATCTATCTATCTCCTATCTATCTATCTATCTATCTATCTATCTATCTATCTATCTCCTATCTATCTATCTATCTATCTATCTATCTCCTATCTATCTATCTCCTATCTATCTATCTCCTATCTATCTATCTATCTATCTCCTATCTATCTATCTATCTATCTATCTATCTCCTATCTATCTATCTATCTATCTATCTATCTATCTATCTATCTCCTATCTATCTATCTATCTCCTATCTATCTATCTATCTATCTCCTATCTATCTATCTATCTATCTATCTATCTATCTATCTATCTATCTCCTATCTATC
This sequence comes from Leptodactylus fuscus, assembly GCF_031893055.1. Taxonomy (NCBI): domain Eukaryota; kingdom Metazoa; phylum Chordata; class Amphibia; order Anura; family Leptodactylidae; genus Leptodactylus; species Leptodactylus fuscus. Next base: position 6,477,095 of record NC_134273.1, on the reverse strand, counting down.
TATCTATCTATCTATCTATCTATCTATCTCCTATCTATCTATCTATCTATCTATCTCCTATCTATCTATCTATCTCCTATCTATCTATCTATCTATCTATCTCTCTATCTCTCTATCTATCTATCTATCTATCTATCTATCTCTCTCTCTCTCTCTCTCTCTCTCTATCTATCTATCTATCTCTCTATCTATCTCCTATCTATCTATCTATCTATCTATCTATCTATCTATCTATCTATCTATCTCCTATCTATCTATCTATCTCCTATCTATCTATCTATCTATCTATCTATCTATCTATCTATCTCCTATCTATCTATCTATCTATCTATCTATCTATCTCCTATCTATCTATCTATCTATCTATCTCCTATCTATCTATCTATCTATCTATCTATCTATCTATCTATCTATCTATCTCTCTATCTATCTATCTCCTATCTATCTATCTATCTATCTATCTATCTATCTCCTATCTATCTATCTATCTATCTATCTATCTATCTATCTCCTATCTATCTATCTATCTATCTATCTATCTCCTATCTATCTATCTATCTATCTATCTATCTATCTATCTATCTCTCTCCTATCTATCTATCTATCTATCTATCTATCTATCTATCTCCTATCTATCTATCTATCTATCTCTCTCCTATCTATCTATCTATCTATCTCCTATCTATCTATCTATCTCCTATCTATCTATCTCCTATCTATCTATCTATCTATCTATCTATCTATCTATCTATCTATCTATCTCCTATCTATCTATCTATCTATCTATCTCCTATCTATCTATCTATCTATCTATCTATCTCCTATCTATCTATCTATCTATCTATCTATCTATCTATCTATCTCCTATCTATCTATCTATCTATCTATCTATCTATCTATCTCCTATCTATCTATCTATCTATCTCCTATCTATCTATCTATCTATCTATCTATCTATCTATCTATCTCCTATCTATCATCTATCTATCTATCTATCTATCTATCTATCTATCTATCTATCTCCTATCTATCTATCTATCTATCTATCTATCTATCTATCTATCTCCTATCTATCTATCTATCTATCTATCTATCTCCTATCTATCTATCTATCTATCTATCTATCTATCTATCTATCTCTCTCCTATCTATCTATCTATCTATCTCTCTATCTATCTATTTATCTCTCTCCTATCTATCTATCTATCTATCTATCTATCTATCTATCTATCTCCTATCTATCTCTCTCTCTCCTATCTATCTATATATCTATCTCTCTCCTATCTATCTATCTATCTATCTATCTATCTATCTATCTATCTCCTATCTATCTATCTATCTATCTATCTATCTATCTCCTATCTATCTATCTATCTATCTATCTATCTATCTATCTATCTCCTATCTATCTATCTATCTATCTATCTATCTATCTATCTATCTATCTCCTATCTATCTATCTCCTATCTATCTATCTCCTATCTATCTTCTATCTATCTATCATCTATCTATCTATCTCCTACAGCGCCCCCCGCAGCGCCCCTCACCTTGTTGTACCATGCCGTCACTATGAGCTTCTCCTCGTACTCCCGTAGTTTCGCCTGCTGACACTCGGTCTGTGATGAGGAGGGAGAGGACATTTAACCCCGTGCTGGCGGCCCCCACAATGAGTGGGGTGTAGAATACTAATAGTAAGTGCCCCCCGCACATCTCCTGCTCTCACCTCCAGGTGCTCGATGCGCCGGTCCTTCTCCGTCAGCTGCTTCCTCAGTAACATAATTTCGGCTGAGGCCGGGTTTAATTTAGGATCTAGAGTCTTTATTACCTAAAAGGGAAGCAAACAGACACAAGGGGTTAATATATCCTCTCTATATACTATAACTCTCAGGACCCCCGGGAGGTTGGAGGACTGGAAGCTTCACTAAAATGTGCAATACACTCAGGATCCTCCAGGTGGTGCTGCTGCATTTTCACCATATACCTCTTGATATGTGTCACCAGTTAAAGGCACAGTACATGATTTCTGGAGGCCACGTCTGAGCCTGCAGAGGCCACGCGCCACTGTTACACTCACGTTTCTGGCTTTTTCCAGGTAGATCTTGTAGCGGTCTTCCATGGATTTCATGTCTTCGTCCTTCTTGCGCAGCGCCGCCTCCAGCTCCTCCACCCTGAGCTGAGCTGTAGGAGACGGAGGAGGATTTGTTATAACAGGATATTAAGTCACTTGTCACTCCCTGTGATGACAATAACAAATCTGTATACAGTAAGCTCCCCCTAGTGGTGGCCATTGTCACCATTGTAGCCGCTTTGTATGCTAACTGAGAGTCGGAGGTGACGGCCGGCAGGGACAGAGGGGGGTGGGTGGTGTGTGTGTGTGCAGGTATCAGGGCGTGTTTATCGTCTACCTTTTCCCCTTTGGTCCTGCCACTAGCGGGCGCTACCTGAGCACTTACCGCTCTGGTCTGCTGTTTCGGGCTCCAGGTCTTCCAGCTGTTCCTTCTTGGTTTCTATGGCATCGTGAACTTCCTTCAGCTTCTCCCTGCAGATACAATATAGGTCAGGCCTTACTCTGGGGGGGCTCTGAGCCGCTCCTGGATTGGGGGGCTGAGCACCTACTTACATTTGTGCCTCGATTTTCTTTTTCAGTGTGTTGGACTGGAAGAGAACGTGAGTGACGTTAGTTCACAGACATGAGCGCGTTACGATCAGTCTTATATTCGTGTATTAAGAATAGTTGTGTGTTAATATTGTGACTTACTCCGGTGCCTTCCGCTTCACTGCCCTGATTCTGCAAGGACTTCTGTAGATCGGCAATCTGAAGCTGCAGCTCGTCCACACGGCCCAGGTTAAGGCTGTGACACACAAGATAATAATCAGGGTAATATCCAAGGCTCAGAACCAAAACCCCATTGTAGCAGGAAGCTGCAGTTCCATCATTTAGTCACTAGATGTCAGCACAGAATATACAAATCGCTCAACCAGAGGAAACTGTTAGCCCTGGCAAATGCCCCCATGGACCCCAATGTAAATATAATGGACCCCAATGTAAATATAATGGACCCCAATGTAAATAGAGTGGACCCCAATGTAAATATAATGGACCCCAATGTAAATATGATGGACCCCAATGTAAATATGATGGACCCCAATGTAAATATAATGGACCCCAATGTAAATATGATGGACCCCAATGTAAATATGATGGACCCCAATGTAAATATAATGGATGGTTATGAATCCAACGCCACGATGCAGGTGTGCACAGAGCTAAACCTGATGAGGGGACAGGGCAGAGGCGGTGTATACGGCAGGTAAGTAAAACCCTCATCCTCCGCCATGAAGCATTTGGCTTTGTGAGCCCTCCCTGGAGCTGCTCGGTATATATAGTGTCACATTTCAGCCACGTGCTATCTGTAAGGCAGATGGCGGATCTTTCTCACCGGTTCTCCGTCTCCAGCTCGCTCATCTTCCTCTGCTTTTCTTCCAGCTGATCCTGCAATTCTGCAATGCGTTCATTCTCAGATCCTTCCTGCTGGACTCGGAGCATCTTATTCTCATGCTGGAGTCTGATGAACATCTCCCTGCAATGACTGCAGTTCAGTTACATATCACCTGACATGGTGACTGAGCTCCAGATCTTCGGCATGAATGATACACTTGTCATGCCCAGCAGACACCACTAGGGGCAGCTTACTGCATACGGTTTAAGTACTGAGTTCAGTGCATAGGTGTATACAGTAAGTGCCCTCTAGTGGTGACGGCAGGCTGCCAGAACTTTATCATTTAGCAGTGGGCACCAAACCAAGTATATGATAGCAGGGGGCACAGTAAGAAGTATATGACAGTAGGGGGCACTGTAAGAAGTATATGACAGTAGGGGGCACTGTAAGAAGTATATGACAGTAGGGGGCACTGTAAGAAGTATATGACAGTAGGGGGCACTGTAAGAAGTATATGACAGTAGGGGGGACTGTAAGAAGTATATGACAGTAGGGGGGACTGTAAGAAGTATATGACAGTAGGGGGCACTGTAAGAAGTATATGACAGTAGGGGGCACTGTAAGAAGTATATGACAGTAGGGGGCACTGTAAGAAGTATATGACAGTAGGGGGCACCCTACAAAGTATGTGAGAGCAGAGAGACCAGACTTAGGGGTTATCACTACACACTGACCCAAGAGGCCGCGCTACTCACCGATATTCCACTGGTAGAAGTTCGGCGGCGAGATTGTCAGTGTTCTTCAATCCAGATTCCCCTAGAGAAATACAAGGGTGAGGGTTAGTGATAGTTGTGTCCTCACAAGCACCATACAGGGTAAGTCCTCATTAGTGTCCTGTGCTGCGCCCCCTACTGGTTCCTCCTAGACTCACCAGACTGGTTAAGGTGATCCTGCTGCACCAGGGAACATCGCAGCTCCTCATTGGTCTCCTTCAGAGCATCTCGCTGGTCGATCAGTCGCTATAAAGTGGCACAAAAGTAGAATATTTAGCTCTTGACAGTGCATGTGTGTGAACTGTCCCTAACACCCCTTAGTGGTCAGAGTAGTAATTACCTCTTTCTCTTTTATCAGGGCCTCCTGCTTCTCCTGGAGTCGGGACATCTCATAGGCTTGGGTGTCCGCTCGCTTGGTCTCCATAGACAGCTTGTTGTGCAGATCCTGGACCTGAGGACATAAGAGATGACGAAGATGTGAGGTAAGAAGCCTCCTAAGATCAGGGAATGTCCTTGTGAGACGCTCCTCACCCACGGACAGTCACATAAGTCCTTACTAGAGATGACCAAACCGGTTTGAATTCAACCCAACTTTTCCAAAAGTTTTAGGTTCAACCCGAGGTGACACAATTATACTGCGGGGTCTCTTCAGTCCGCAGAGTATAACAGGGGAAGGGACAAAAATAAGTTATACTCACCTTCCCTCACCTCACGGTGTCCGCTCCTCCCTCTGGGTCCAGATTATGACATCAGTGTGCCCCATGTGACTGCAGAGGCCCAATCACGGCTGACATTAAAGCATGTGACATCACCAAAGGAGGCCACAAGAGGAGCCGCAGGGAGCACCGGACAAAAAATCAATCTTCCATCTCTAGTCCTTACCTGCCGTTTATACGTCTCCAGCTGGGCGCGGGCGGCGTTGGCTTTCTTTAGCTCCTCCTCCAGGCTGACCGTGTTGTGCATGTACATGAGGTTTGTGTCTTCCAGAGATTTCACTTGTCGTCGCAGGTCATTCAGGTCCTCCAGTTTCTTGCGGTACGACTCCACCGTAGATTCCAGTTTTGTGGCTTTATCAGATGTAGTTCTGAAAGGATTTGGGCAACGTGAATACAATTTGCTGCCGTGAGCCTATATATAGTGCTTATATAATGTACCTATATAATGTACCTATATAATGTACCTATACAATGTACCTATACAATGTGCCTATATAATGTACCTATATAATGAGCCTATATACGAGTATATATGAAGTGCCTATATAATGTGCCTATATAATCTGCATATAAATAAAGTGCATATACAGTATATATGAAGTGCCTATATAATATGCCTATATAATGTGCCTATATAATGTGCATATAAATAAAGTGCATGTATATATGAAGTACCTATATAATGTGCCTATATAAACATGCCTATATCTATCCCCTGACGGACACCATACGTGTAGTGTTTTTATATAGTCTTTAGCTCACCTAAGAACGTCGATTTCATCCTTCAGGGCTCGCGACTCCTCCGCCAGGCTGGCCAGCTCATCGTTCCTGTTCTGCGTCTCGATCAGTTGCCTCTCCAGCTCCTCGCAGTGCGCCCGGTAGTCGTCCTTTGCAGCTTCAAGTCTGTCAAAGAAAGTCATTTCCAGGGTTTCTACCATTCATTTATTTCTCATATTTGTATTGCTTTTTTGTCCCCCTCCTCCCCGATTCTGTTGTGTGGCGGGCTCTGGTCAGAATCAGTCTTCTTCCCCCTCCAGCAGCTGACATTGTAGGCCCTTACATCCCACACCCCTCTGCTGTACTACCATAGGACTAGGCGGTGGGAGATCATGTGTGCCCACCAGCACTCAGCTCACCACTATACACTCTGAACACCAGGAGGCGCCATACTATTTCATAGGGAGCTTTATCTGCAGTAGCGGCACCCTGCCATTATACAGTGTATGGAGACATCAGCTCCCAGCTGTGGGCACTGTATAGTACAGGGATTACTCTGTATTCTTCAGACAAGGCCTCTGGGTGACCCGCGGCTCCTCTGTTACCTGTAGTTCTCCTCCTGCAGCTGCTCCAGCTGTATCTGGAGATATTTCTTGGCCATGGCAGTGGATGGCTCCTCGGAGGAGTCTAACTGGTTTAACCGTTCGTTCTGCAGCTCAATCTCTGCCAGGAGACTGTTTCGTTCTTCTTGTAGACCGGCCACCTGATGGGAACAAGGAGGATAATCCATTCAGATAGTGAGCGGTGCGGGGCCAAGCCTCAGGCCTGCAGCTCTATATGGACATAACAAGTCCACAATCTGCACACCATGTACACAATGTGCACCACAATGGGAGCAGACGAGTGCACCAGGTCTCCTGCACCTGGATCAGACTTGATCTATGAGTCGATCCGTGCAGGTTTTATCCTATAGAATCTCAATGATGGTAATCTATCCATAACATGGCGGCGGCCACTACATGTTACAGCCAGTTGTCAGCTTATAGATAAACTATCTACACAAAGTCAAGGCTGATGGGTCTGGACCTCCTAAAAGTTAGTCCCCTGCTAAATGCACAGTGTCCGGGTGTGATGGACATTGTAGTGTTACGGCAGCTCGGGGAGGGGTGCACAGGTTGAAGCCCCCTGATATAGAAGCGCCTTCCGTAGTCCATATTTAGTAGCTGGGAATAGTCTTATCTATTACAACACACACACACAGACTTGTTCTCCACGTCCCGCTCGCTGCACGTCCGCTCTATTTACTCAATAGTTTTCAAGGTGGTTCTGAAAATAGAACCAAAGAAGAGGCCAAGTTGTGAGGACACCCGGGGGCCGCCGAGTCAGCGATCAGTCTGATAAAGATGGCCACTAATGGGGTAAGGTCTGCCCGTGAAGAGGAACAAACATCATACACGGATATGACAAAAATCACTGCGCTGTGTCCCTTTAAGTGGAATATACAGAGATTTCCTAATTAATTTTGTGGGTGCACAATACTCATGGGGCAACTGTATCCACTAAATGGCAACTGTATCCGCTAAATGGCAACTGTATCCGCTATATGTTGAAGACAGGCCATCAATCTTACAGAGAGAACCCCTTTAAGACGGGTCATATGATTTGCTGTGTATAAGGAGTTTGGGACACTTATGGACACTTCGCGGCTTAATCCTATGGGGACATGTGCACCTAAAAGGTTCATTGGGTTTAGTATTAAAGGTGATCCCACACCCCCCCATCCCAAAATGTTTCCTTATTGCAAAGTGTTGCTTGTCATTTCCTTCTTCCTAACGTCTCTCCGACCTCCCTGCCTGTAGAAGAGGAGACACGTGCAGCGGAGTGACAGCCGGATCAGACTACACAGGGCAGGTTTGTAGTCTGTCGCCATGAAGACACACAGGTCAAGTGTAAAGGTGTAGGATGTGTTACTTACGATGAGGACATCCGCCCCTACAATGCAAAATCCGCACCTTGTGCTCTCCAGCCTTTGCCTTATCTATTATCTACATGAATGTTACTCTGGGCTGGGACATCCAGGACAAGAGACGGCACTTCCAGGGTTAACCTACCTTGTTTATGGACATCCTCCATATTAAGGATATGCTGACATGGAGGAACATACCCTAATAGTGGGACTGAGCAGACCTGACTGTCCTCGGGGCCTCACTATACAATAGCGGCTGCTGGAGACTATACATGAAAGATGTTGTAATAGTGTCTGAGCAGCTACAGGTGAAGGTTATGAATCCGCCGTGCATTGCATAAGTACCGGCGCCCTTATATAAGGGGTAATGTTATAAAACAGGTGCAGGGGATGCAGCTCAGGACCACATCAAGGGCAGCAAATACAAGCGACGGGTCTGCCAGGAGGTGCGGGAGCAGGGCCAGCAATCCGAATGTCTGATGGGCGCGTTACTCATTAACCCCCGCCTGATCTGATGTATAGATAGTGCGCAAAAACCTCTGTGTACATAGAACAACAATGACAAGCACAAAAGAGGCGACTGTGTCAGACACAGTAACCAGTAGTCAGGTGTCAGACACAGTAACCAGTAGTCAGGTGTCAGACACAGTAACCAGTAGTCGGGTGTCAGACACAGTAACCAGTAGTCAGACACAGTAACCAGTAGTCAGGTGTCAGACACAGTAACCAGTAGTCAGGTGTCAGACACAGTAACCAGTAGTCAGGTGTCAGACACAGTAACCAGTAGTCGGGTGTCAGACACAGTAACCAGTAGTCAGACACAGTAACCAGTAGTCGGGTGTCAGACACAGTAACCAGTAGTCAGACACAGTAACCAGTAGTCAGACACAGTAACCAGTAGTCAGACACAGTAACCAGTAGTCAGACACAGTAACCAGTAGTCAGGTGTCAGACACAGTAACCAGTAGTCGGGTGTCAGACACAGTAACCAGTAGTCAGACACAGTAACCAGTAGTCAGGTGTCAGACACAGTAACCAGTAGTCAGGTGTCAGACACAGTAACCAGTAGTCAGGTGTCAGACACAGTAACCAGTAGTCGGGTGTCAGACACAGTAACCAGTAGTCAGACACAGTAACCAGTAGTCGGGTGTCAGACACAGTAACCAGTAGTCAGACACAGTAACCAGTAGTCAGGTGTCAGACACAGTAACCAGTAGTCAGGTGTCAGACACAGTAACCAGTAGTCGGGTGTCAGACACAGTAACCAGTAGTCAGACACAGTAACCAGTAGTCGGGTGTCAGACACAGTAACCAGTAGTCGGGTGTCAGACACAGTAACCAGTAGTCAGGTGTCAGACACAGTAACCAGTAGTCAGACACAGTAACCAGTAGTCAGGTGTCAGACATAGTAACCAGTAGTCGGGTGTCAGACACAGTAACCAGTAGTCAGGTGTCAGACACAGTAACCAGTAGTCAGACACAGTAACCAGTAGTCAGACACAGTAACCAGTAGTCAGGTGTCAGACACAGTAACCAGTAGTCAGGTGTCAGACACAGTAACCAGTAGTCAGGTGTCAGACACAGTAACCAGTAGTCAGGTGTCAGACATAGTAACCAGTAGTCAGGTGTCAGACATAGTAACCAGTAGTCGGGTGTCAGACACACTTACCTGCAGGTCCAGCTCTTGACATCGCTGTCTCATTTCTTCCTTTTCAGATTCTGCTTCCTGGAGTAATTCCAGAGATCTCTTCAGCTGAAAGAAAATCATGAAATATTTGACATTGTGATGGTGGTCGCGAGGGTAACAGTGGTACATACATGGGGTAATAGTGGTACATACATGGGGTAATACTGGTACATACATGGGGTAACAGTGGTACATACATGGGGTAATAGTGGTACATACATGGGGTAATACTGGTACATACATGGGGTAACAGTGGTACATACATGGGGTAATAGTGGTACATACATGGGGTAATAGTGGTACATACATAGGGTAATAATGGTACATACATGGGGTAATAGTGGTAAATACATGGGGTAATAGTGGTACATACATGGGGTAACACTGGTACATACATAGGGTAATAGTGGTATGTATATGGGGTAACACTGGTACATACATGGGGTAATAGTGGTACATACACGGGGTAATACTGGTACATACATGGGGTAACACTGGTACATACATAGGGTAATAGTGGTACATACATGGGGTAATAGTGGTATGTATATGGGGTAACACTGGTACATACACAGGGTAATAGTGGTACATACATGGGGTAATAGTGGTATGTATATGGGGTAACACTGGTACATAGATGGGGGTAATACTGGTACATACATGGGGTAATAGTGGTACATACATGGGGTAATAGTGGTATGTATATGGGGTAACACTGGTACATACACAGGGTAATAGTGGTACATACATGGGGTAATACTGGTACATACATGGGGTAACACTGGTACATACATAGGGTAATAGTGGTACATACATGGGGTAATAGTGGTATGTATATGGGGTAACACTGGTACATAGATGGGGTAATACTGGTACATACATGGGGTAATAGTGGTACATACACAGGGTAATAGTGGTATGTATATGGGGTAACACTGGTACATAGATGGGGGTAATACTGGTACATACATGGGGTAATACTGGTACATACACGGGGTAATAGTGGTATGTATATGGGGTAACACTGGTACATAGATGGGGGTAATAGTGGTACATACATGGGGTAATACTGGTACATACATGGGGTAACACTGGTACATACATAGGGTAATAATGGTACATACATGGGGTAATAGTGGTACATACATGGGGTAATAGTGGTACATACATGGGGTAACACTGGTACATACATAGGGTAATAGTGGTATGTATATGGGGTAACACTGGTACATACATGGGGTAATAGTGGTACATACATGGGGTAACACTGGTACATACATAGGGTAATAGTGGTATGTATATGGGGTAACACTGGTACATACATGGGGTAATAGTGGTACATACATGGGGTAACACTGGTACACACATAGGGTAATAGTGGTATGTATATGGGGTAACACTGGTACATACATGGGGTAATAGTGGTACATACATGGGGTAATAGTGGTACATACATGGGGTAACACTGGTACATACATAGGGTAATAGTGGTATGTATATGGGGTAACACTGGTACATACATGGGGTAATAGTGGTACATACATGGGGTAACACTGGTACATACATAGGGTAATAGTGGTATGTATATGGGGTAACACTGGTACATACATGGGGTAATAGTGGTACATACATGGGGTAACACTGGTACATACATAGGGTAATAGTGGTATGTATATGGGGTAACACTGGTACATACATGGGGTAATAGTGGTACATACATGGGGTAATACTGGTACATACATGGGGTAACACTGGTACATACATAGGGTAATAGTGGTACATACATGGGGTAATAGTGGTATGTATATGGGGTAACACTGGTACATAGATGGGGTAATACTGGTACATACATGGGGTAATAGTGGTACATACACGGGGTAATAGTGGTATGTATATGGGGTAACACTGGTACATAGATGGGGGTAATACTGGTACATACATGGGGTAATAGTGGTACATACACGGGGTTATCGTGGTATGTATATGGGGTAACACTGGTACATAGATGGGGGTAATACTGGTACATACATGGGGTAATAGTGGTACATACACGGGGTAATAGTGGTATGTATATGGGGTAACACTGGTACATAGATGGGGGTAATACTGGTACATACATGGGGTAATAGTGGTACATACACGGGGTAATAGTGGTATGTATATGGGGTAACACTGGTACATAGATGGGGGTAATACTGGTACATACATGGGGTAATAGTGGTACATACACGGGGTAATAGTGGTACATACATGGGGTAATACTGGTATGTATATGGGGTAACACTGGTACATACATGGGGTAATACTGGTACATACATGGGGTAATACTGGTACATACATGGGGTAACACTGGTACATACATAGGGTAATAGTGGTACATACATGGGGTAATAGTGGTATGTATATGGGGTAACACTGGTACATAGATGGGGGTAATAGTGGTACATACATGGGGTAATAGTGGTACATACATGGGGTAATAGTGGTATGTATATGGGGTAACACTGGTACATAGATGGGGGTAATACTGGTACATACATGGGGTAATAGTGGTACATACATGGGGTAATAGTGGTACATACATGGGGTAATAGTGGTATGTATATGGGGTAACACTGGTACATAGATGGGGGTAATAGTGGTACATACATGGGGTAATAGTGGTACATACATGGGGTAATAGTGGTATGTATATGGGGTAACACTGGTACATAGATGGGGGTAATACTGGTACATACATGGGGTAATAGTGGTACATACACGGGGTAATACTGGTATGTATATGGGGTAACACTGGTACATACATGGGGTAATACTGGTACATACATGGGGTAATAGTGGTACATACACGGGGTAATAGTGGTATGTATATGGGGTAACACTGGTACATAGATGGGGGTAATACTGGTACATACATGGGGTAATAGTGGTACATACACGGGGTAATAGTGGTATGTATATGGGGTAACACTGGTACATAGATGGGGGTAATACTGGTACATACATGGGGTAATAGTGGTACATACATGGGGTAATAGTGGTATGTATATGGGGTAACACTGGTACATAGATGGGGGTAATAGTGGTACATACATGGGGTAATAGTGGTACATACATGGGGTAATAGTGGTATGTATATGGGGTAACACTGGTACATAGATGGGGGTAATACTGGTACATACATGGGGTAATAGTGGTACATACATGGGGTAATAGTGGTATGTATATGGGGTAACACTGGTACATAGATGGGGGTAATACTGGTACATACATGGGGTAATAGTGGTACATACACGGGGTAATAGTGGTATGTATATGGGGTAACACTGGTACATAGATGGGGGTAATACTGGTACATACATGGGGTAATAGTGGTACATACACGGGGTAATAGTGGTATGTATATGGGGTAACACTGGTACATAGATGGGGGTAATAGTGGTACATACATGGGGTAATATATAGAGGTAATGTCTGGGCACTCAGTGACACCAGTTCTTGTATACTACTCCTCGGTGTCATATACTCTTTGTATATATAAGTCATCAGCATGTTGTTCCACAATACAAAGCATCTGTCTGTGGTTTACTAGCGGCCATATAGAAGCTTGGGGACTTAGGGCCCGGCTGTGCAGCCTTATAATTTAGTGTGACTATGAAGCCGGGGCCCGGTCCCAATAACGTCTTCATGTGTTCTAATAAAAGTGACACACGGCATCCTGATGACTGCGGGCAGATACAGACACGACGCTTACCGGGGTGACTCAGCCCTGGCGGCTCAGGGTGTGGCGGGGACAGGTAAGACGACCATAATACATTACTATTTCCCAAGCAGCAGATGATGGGAGTCATACACTGTGCTATGGAGCCAGATCTCACTATATACTGTATACAGATCAGAGGAGAGTCCGTGTGGATATCTCAGAGACCTGCACACCCAGCAATCCCATCACATGCACTTACTATTAGAATCTCCACTACAATCCCAATGCTCCGGGTCAGCGCCCTGTCACTGTCATACATACGTGACACCGGTGAGCGGTCGGACATATTACCTGCTGCTCCAGATCTCCGGATGACTCGATGGCTGGAGAATCCACGGCGTCCTTACTCATCAGCTGTAAGGCACAATCCACAAAGAGTTACCAAATATCTCATCTGGGGCCATGGTTGTCGCTCACCTGACTACCTCAGCCCCGCTCTAGTACCGTGTACGGGCACTGACTGAGTGTACGGCCCGGGGGTCTCCTTACCTCCTGGATGGCGGTCATCACCATGTGCTGTACGGATTCTTCTAGGGTCATGATGGTCTGGATGTGTTCTGAATGGAGGAGAAGATAAGACGACGTGAGGACGGAGCTCCTCCATAGAACAAGACACTGCAGAGCTTCTACTACAACCTGAGAGCGCTGCGCCCCCTTTCGGAGCTGGATTGTTTCCCGCTATTGCACCGCACCTTGTTTCTGGTCGCAGTTGACGGCGCACCCCAATATCAGCTGCAGTAAGCGCCCCATCTCTGTGGGATCCGAGGTTTCTGCAATTCTGCTGAGGTCTGGGAGGAGATATTCGGAAATCTGCTGATTTAAGACCTGGAAATGGTAAAAACGATAGAAATGTGTTAAAGTGAGAAGCGGAGAACGTGTCGGAGGAGGGGCTGCACGACACAAGGACATGGGGGGAGATCGCTATACACGCCCGTCTGCTCTTACCTCCCGGTAATAATCCACAATCCCCTGCAGAATCTTCTTTAGGTTACTGATCTGGAAACAAAAAAAGCAGAATTAACCAACGTCATTGTAAAAAACCAACGTCCCAAATATATCTGCTCACTGATATACGGATATATGGCAGCACATGCACCCCTATATATCACTGAATATGCTAGAGCCCAAATGTGCACCACAGTCATGTGACCGATCATACCAACTTATAGGACTGTGCACTGGTCATAGAGTAATACAGCGATAAATAGCTCAGAATAGTCTACAGCCACCTGTATAATCTTATACCGCACACCCTGCTATTTACTACACCGCATTACATGTCCTGGATTTATGAGGAAACTATAAAAGCGCCTGGTTATATAACTGCAGCAAAAACCTCACATATATCCCTACATGTACAGGATAAGTAATGTAATGTATGTACACAGTGACTGTACTAGCAGAATAGTGAGCGCAGCTCTGGAGTATAATACAGGATAAGTAATGTAATGTATGTACACAGTGATTGTACCAGCAGAATAGTGAGCGCAGCTCTGGGGTATAATACAGGATAAGTAATGTAATGTATGTACACAGTGACTGTACCAGCAGAATAGTGAGCGCAGCTCTGGGGTATAATACAGGATAAGTAATGTAATGTATGTACACAGTGACTGCACCAGCAGAATAGCGAGCGCAGCTCTGGAGTATAATACAGGATAAGTAATGTAATGTATGTACACAGTGACTGTACCAGCAGAATAGTGAGCGCAGCTCTGGAGTATAATACAGGATAAGTAATGTAATGTATGTACACAGTGACTGCACCAGCAGAATAGTGAGCGCAGCTCTGGGGTATAATACAGGATAAGTAATGTAATGTATGTACACAGTGACTGTACCAGCAGAATAGTGAGCGCAGCTCTGGAGTATAATACAGGATAAGTAATGTAATGTATGTACACAGTGACTGCACCAGCAGAATAGTGAGCGCAGCTCTGGGGTATAATACAGGATAAGTAATGTAATGTATGTACACAGTGACTGTACCAGCAGAATAGTGAGCGCAGCTCTGGAGTATAATACAGGATAAGTAATGTAATGTATGTGCACAGTGACTGTACCAGCAGAATAGTGAGCGCAGCTCTGGAGTATAATACAGGATAAGTAATGTAATGTATGTACACAGTGACTGCACCAGCAGAATAGTGAGCGCAGCTCTGGGGTATAATACAGGATAAGTAATGTAATGTATGTACACAGTGACTGCACCAGCAGAATAGTGAGCGCAGCTCTGGAGTATAATACAGGATAAGTAATGTAATGTATGTACACAGTGACTGCACCAGCAGAATAGTGAGCGCAGCTCTGGAGTATAATACAGGATAAGTAATGTAATGTATGTACACAGTGACTGCACCAGCAGAATAGTGAGCGCAGCTCTGGAGTATAATACAGGATAAGTAATGTAATGTATGTACACAGTGACTGTACCAGCAGAATAGTGAGCGCAGCTCTGGAGTATAATACAGGATAAGTAATGTAATGTATGTACACAGTGACTGTACCAGCAGAATAGTGAGCGCAGCTCTGGAGTATAATACAGGATAAGTAATGTAATGTATGTACACAGTGACTGTACCAGCAGAATAGTGAGCGCAGCTCTGGAGTATAATACAGGATAAGTAATGTAATGTATGTACACAGTGACTGCACCAGCAGAATAGTGAGCGCAGCTCTGGAGTATAATACAGGATAAGTAATGTAATGTATGTACACAGTGACCAGCAGATCCTGCTGAACCTGTTCACACATTCCAGGCCACTTCAGCTCATTCATACTTTCTTCCGATTATCTTAGATATCACATACCTTTATCCTTCGGTTCTCTCCAACATCTTCTTTTATCCGAGCTAACCAGGCCTCATGAAAATAAGCGCTATCTCTATAGGACACAATGAATCAGTGAATTAAATATGGGCGCACATACTTTTTAAACAACATGACCCATTTCTTTATCTCTGCTTATATATTTATATAGATAACATTTCACCCCATTGCTGTCAGTAGAGGACACGTCTGTCTAGGCCACATGTTGATATCAGACCATTTATCTATAAACATTGCCTAGTTCTGGGTAATGGATAGCCCAATAATAAACCCACCAGGTTCAGCCACTCACACCCCCTGGCACCTTATTTGGACGGGGGGGGGGGGGGGAGGTGACCACCATGTCACACGGCTCCTCCATATTCACTGGGATTTCCAGCACTTCAACATAGATGAGCAATCCTTAGATCAGATCAGAGGGTCCGTCTCCTGGCATGACAACTGATTAGTGTGATACTCCCCCCCCCCCCCCCCCCCCCCCCCCCCGGCCCATGGTTCAGGTGGTACATCCCTATTCTCTCAGGTGCCGGCACTGGTCGGGCTGGAGGCAAGAAGGCTCAGGTGACCTCTGCAGCCAATCACAGGCCTCAGTGGTCACGTGACACATCAGAAGTGACATCACCAGTACTAATCATGTGACCTCTGAGGCCAGGGATTGGTGGGTACAGTCACCTGAGCCTCTGCCCGTCCAGCCCAGCCAGTGCCAACACTGGAGAGAATACGGGACACAGGACTGGGGGTAGAGGAGAATCAATTTTTTATTTTACCCTCCCATTGCCCAATTTTTCCAGTTACCCTGCATAAACCCCTTTAATGTTTGTGCCACGTCCCCTTCATTGCTATGAGGCCTAGTGCCTTGGATTTTGCAGTGGCCGCGCCTGTTATTGCTGCTCTCTACACTTTAGTCCAATTCAGGGTAAGCTGCAGCACCAAGCACAGCCACTACAACATACATGGCGCTATGCAAGGTAAATAAAATGAAGAGCCCAGCCATCATTTGGGGAGGTGAGACCCCCACTGAGCTGTGCTATGAGCAGGCCCCGAAGCCCCCTTTAGGATTAGGCAGACCCCTAGTCGCCGTCTGTATTCAGTCCATGTATACTATGGACACCAGAGAACCGGCAGAGCAGGATATATGTACTGAATACAGGGGAGGGGGCGAGGTTATACTGTATACCATCTATAGGCAGCAGTGTATTCTGGGATATGGTGCTCCGGCAGTGCCCGGGCCTCCTGCCAGTCTCAGTGTACATACATAATTCAGCAGGTCTGGGCCTGGCAGAGCTCGCAGTGTGCGAGGCCGCCGGATTATCTATACAGGGTTACACTACAGGTTGTCAGTGCAGAAAAGGGAAAGCAAATCCTAACTACAATGTCCCAGGACAGGCGGTCCTGTGTGTGAGACCCTCAGCTGGCAGCCGGGGTACAGGATGGCTACAGACAGCGCCAATCCCTGGACAACCCAGAACCCCCCTCCCCCCATGTATTATACAAACTACTCACTGGTGTCAATAGGCACCATGTAATACCGCAAGTCTCTTATGGTGGCGCTGCAGGAAAACTGAGCACTTGAGTCACAGTTCACCTACAGAGTATAGCTAATCTCTGAGGGCCCCAGCAGGGGGCGGTATAATCAGATGGGACTCAGGGGCCCTTATAACACATCATATCTATTCAATAGTAGTAAGAAGGAATCTACAAATGTAACGCGGAGAGAAAGACACAGAGACAGCGCAAGAGGATCCGCCGTATACACCAACACTTACATCTGCTGCAGGACCTGCGCCATGGCCACACCGCTACTGAGCTCCTCTATGGTCCTGCAGGGGGCGCTGGTGTGAAATGTCTGTAACTGAGGAGAGAAAGAGAAAAAACTGAGATACAAGACAATCTATAGCAAATCATCTACATAATATCTATCTATCTATCTATCTATCTATCTATCTATCTATCTATCTATCTCCTATCTATCTATCTCCTATCTATCATCTATCTATCTATCTATCTCCTATCTATCATCTATCTATCTATCTATCTATCTATCTATCTATCTATCTATCTATCTATCTATCTCCTATCTATCATCTATCTATCTATCTATCTCCTATCTATCATCTATCTATCTATCTATCTATCTATCTATCTATCTATCTATCTATCTATCTATCTATCTATTTATCTATCTATCTATCTATCTATCTATCTATCTATCTCCTATCTATCATCTATCTATCTATCTATCTCCTATCTATCATCTATCTATCTATCTATCTATCTATCTATCTATCTATCTATCTATTTATCTATCTATCTATCTATCTATCTATCTCCTATCTATCTATCTATCTATCTATCTCCTATCTATCTATCTATCTATCTATCTATCTATCTATCTATCTATCTATCTCCTATCTATCTATCTATCTATCTATCTATCTATCTCCTATCTATCTATCTATCTATCTACAGTGTTGGCCACAAGTATCGCCCCCTGCAGTCCTGTCAGATAATCCTCGGTGTCCCCAGATAATGATTACACAGCACAGACTCTTATATATATATATAAGTGACACAGGGTATATACAGTATAAGTATCGCCCCCTGCAGTCCTGTCAGATAATCCTCGCTGTCCCCAGATAATGATTACACAGCACAGACTCTTATATAGTATATAAGTGACACAGGGTATATACAGTATAAGTATCGCCCCCTGCAGTCCTGTCAGATAATCCTCGGTGTCCCCAGATAATGATCACAAGCACAAACTCTTTGGTAATATCTTCAGTTATTTTTCTTGCAATGAAAAACCACAAAAGAGAATGAAAAAAAAGTCACATCATTGATCATTTTACACAAAACTCCAGAACTGGTGCGGACAGAAGTATTGGCGCCCTCAGCCTAATACTTGGTAGCACAACCTTTAGACACAATAACTGCGCACAACCGCTTCCGCTAACCAGCAATGAGTTTCTTACAAGGCTCTGCTGGAATCTTAGACCCTTCTTCTTTGGCTCCTGCTCCAGGTCCCCCCTGAGATGTGAAGGGGGCCTTCTCCAAACTGCCACCAAGAGATCTCTCCCCCTCCCCCACAGGTGTTCTATGGGATTCAGGGCTGGACTCATTGCTGCCACTTTACAAGTCTCCAGGGCTTTCTCTCACCACCATGTTCTAGTGCTGACCTGAAGTGTGTTTTGGGTCATTGTCCTGCTGGAAGAGCCCTGACCTCTGAGGGAGACCCTGCTTTCTCACACTGGGCCCTACATGATGCTGCACAATGTGTTGGTCGTCTTCAGACTTCATAATGCCATGCACACGGTCAAGCAGTCCAGTGCCAGAGGTAGCAAAGCCACCCCAAACCATCAGGGACCTCCGCCATGTCTGACTGTAGGGGGCGTCTTCTTCTCTTTTTCCTGTAATCTCTATGTTGAGGCCTTCTCCTACTTTTGTCTCCTCTGACCAGAGAACATTCTTCCAGAACGGTTTTGGCTTTCTCAGGTAAGTTTTGGCAAACTCCAGCCTGGCTTCTGTCTGTGGGTAAGAAGTGGGGTCTTCCTGGGTCTCCTACCATACAGTCCCTTCTCATTCAGACGCTGACGCTGGATAGTACGGGGTGACACTGTTGTACCCTCGGACTGCAGGGCAGCTTGGACTTGTTTGGATGTTAGTCGCGGTTCTTTATCCGCCATCCGCACAATCTTGCGGTGAAATCTCTTGTCAATGTTTCTTTTGCGTCCACATCTAGGGAGGTTAGCCACAGGGCCATGGGCTTTACACTTCTTACTGACACTGCGCACGGTAGACACAGGAACATTCAGGGCTTTGGAGATGGACTTGTAGCCTTGAGATTGCTCACGCTTCCTCACAATTTTGCTTCTCAAGTCCTCAGACAGTTCTTTGGTCTTCTTTCTTTTCTCCATGCTCAATGTGGTCACACAAGGACACAGGACAGAGGTGGAGTCAACTTTAATCCATTTCAACTGGCTGCAAGTGTGATTTAGTTATTGCCACCACCTGTTAGGTGCCTCAGGTAAGTAACAGGTGCTGTTAATTACACAAATTACAGAAGCATCACATGATTTCTCAAACAGTGCTAATACTTTTGTCCACCCCCTTTTTATGTTTGCTGTGGAATTATATCCAATTTGGCTTTTTGACAATTCTTTTTGTGGTTTTACATTGAAGACAAATTAAATGAAGAAAATACCAAAGAATTTGTGATTGTAATCATTATCTGGAAGAAACTAAGTATTATCTGACAGAATTGCAGGGGGGCCAATACTTTTGGCAAACACTCTATCTATCTATCTATCTATCTATCTATCTATCTATCTAATTCATATCAATCTCTCCATTCATTTCATAGCAATATATTATGTAACTTTCTACGGTTAAAAACACTCCATTGTTGCATATATTATCACACACATTTTTACGGTATTATATATTATACACAGTATTACAGTATTATTATGTATTATATACATTACTACAGTATTATGTATTATACACATTATTACGATATTATATCATGAAAAGTCTCTGCAGGAGCAAATCTATAAAACATAACCTTTAATAAAGTTTCATTAAAAAAATGGCCTATTAAAATAATAGCATTAATGCAATATGACTTCTAATAGATATAGGCAAACACCAGTCACTTTTTGTATCGCCTTTACCCGTCAGTGACGATATTATATCATGTATTATACACAGTATTACGGTATTATATTATGTATTATACACAGTATTACAGTATTATATTATGTATTATACACAGTATTACAGTATTATACACAGTATTACGGTATTATATTATGTATTATACACAGTATTACGGTATTATATTATGTATTATACACAGTATTACGGTATTATATGATGTATTACACACAGTATTACACTATTATTATGTATTATACACAGTATTACGGTATTATATTATGTATTATACACATATTACAGTATATTATGTATCATGTAGTTTTCCCCACAATCTGAGCCGCGTCCTCGCTGCCTTCTCAGCAGATATTATATGGCAGTATCACTGGACTCTTATTATCCGGGATCTAAGTGCAGAGATTTATTATCCTGCAGTGCCGGATATTGTATCCTGGATTGCTCCGCACGCTGCGCTCTGTGTATACATGTATATACACATATCATGGACCATCAGCATTCACCAAACTGACCACTCGCAGCTCATCCTCACACATGGAAACCACCAGTGACTACACGTGACTACATGGGACTACTACTCTCATCCTCCACATGGGAAATGTCTCTTTCCCTCATTTTTCAGCGGCCCATAGGTATAACTACAGCAGAGATCTATCCGCTGCCTTGTGGAGGATATGACTGAGTGTGAACAATGGTGAAGTCACAGCTGTACACACCGCGGTATAAGCAGAAGAGCCCCAACATTAACCCTCACAGGCTAATCCACATACAAGAGTTCAGCAACTCTGCAAATACTTGTCTTATCTTATCTTACACACAGTTACATCATGTCTAATACACCAGTTACATCCAGAGCTGCAGTCACAGTAATGGCGATACACAATTTGCACCTATGTGATTAAATTACATGTAAGGATAGAGAATGTCCACACATAAGGAGATCTGCAGATACACAATGGTATAAAAGTCACAGAATAGTGAGCTCAGCTCTGGAGTATAATACAGGATAAGTAATGTAATGTATGTACACAGTGACTGTACCAGCAGAATAGTGAGCGCAGCTCTGGAGTATAATACAGGATAAGTAATGTAATGTATGTACACAGTGACTGCACCAGCAGAATAGTGAGCTCAGCTCTGGAGTATAATACAGGATAAGTAATGTAATGTATGTACACAGTGACTGTACCAGCAGAATAGTGAGCGCAGCTCTGGAGTATAATACAGGATAAGTAATGTAATGTATGTACACAGTGACTGTACCAGCAGAATAGTGAGCGCAGCTCTGGAGTATAATACAGGATAAGTAATGTAATGTATGTACACAGTGACTGTACCAGCAGAATAGTGAGCGCAGCTCTGGAGTATAATACAGGATAAGTAATGTAATGTATGTACACAGTGACTGTACCAGCAGAATAGTGAGCACAGCTCTGGAGTATAATACAGGATAAGTAATGTAATGTATGTACACAGTGACTGTACCAGCAGAATAGTGAGCGCAGCTCTGGAGTATAATACAGGATAAGTAATGTATGTACACAGTGACTGCACCAGCAGAATAGTGAGCGCAGCTCTGGAGTATAATACAGGATAAGTAATGTAATGTATGTACACAGTGACTGTACCAGCAGAATAGTGAGCGCAGCTCTGGAGTATAATACAGGATAAGTAATGTAATGTATGTACACAGTGACTGTACCAGCAGAATAGTGAGCGCAGCTCTGGAGTATAATACAGGATAAGTAATGTAATGTATGTGCACAGTGACTGCACCAGCAGAATAGTGAGCGCAGCTCTGGAGTATAATACAGGATAAGTAATGTAATGTATGTGCACAGTGACTGCACCAGCAGAATAGTGAGCGCAGCTCTGGAGTATAATACAGGATAAGTAATGTAATGTATGTACACAGTGACTGTACCAGCAGAATAGTGAGCGCAGCTCTGGTGTATAATACAGGATAAGTAATGTAATGTATGTACACAGTGACTGTACCAGCAGAATAGTGAGCGCAGCTCTGGGGTATAATACAGGATAAGTAATGTAATGTATGTACACAGTGACTGCACCAGCAGAATAGTGAGCTCAGCTCTGGAGTATAATACAGGATAAGTAATGTAATGTATGTACACAGTGACTGTACCAGCAGAATAGTGAGCGCAGCTCTGGAGTATAATACAGGATAAGTAATGTAATGTATGTACACAGTGACTGCACCAGCAGAATAGTGAGCG
Organism: Leptodactylus fuscus; assembly: GCF_031893055.1. Taxonomy (NCBI): domain Eukaryota; kingdom Metazoa; phylum Chordata; class Amphibia; order Anura; family Leptodactylidae; genus Leptodactylus; species Leptodactylus fuscus. The sequence goes on along the minus strand of NC_134273.1, from coordinate 6,454,291 downwards.
CAGCTCTGGAGTATAATACAGGATAAGTAATGTAATGTATGTACACAGTGACTGCACCAGCAGAATAGTGAGTGCAGCTCTGGAGTATAATACAGGATAAGTAATGTAATGTATGTACACAGTGACTGTACCAGCAGAATAGTGAGCGCAGCTCTGGAGTATAATACAGGATAAGTAATGTAATGTATGTACACAGTGACTGTACCAGCAGAATAGCGAGCGCAGCTCTGGAGTATAATACAGGATAAGTAATGTAATGTATGTACACAGTGACTGCACCAGCAGAATAGTGAGCGCAGCTCTGGAGTATAATACAGGATAAGTAATGTAATGTATGTACACAGTGACTGTACCAGCAGAATAGTGAGCGCAGCTCTGGAGTATAATACAGGATAAGTAATGTAATGTATGTACACAGTGACTGCACCAGCAGAATAGTGAGCGCAGCTCTGGAGTATAATACAGGATAAGTAATGTAATGTATGTACACAGTGACTGCACCAGCAGAATAGTGAGCACAGCTCTGGAGTATAACACAGGATATAACTGAGGTTCACTATAGGATCAGTAAGGTAATGTACTGTATGTACAATAGTGAATAAGCTGCACAATGTTCTGTGTACCAGGTTTGGTCATGGCTCTGGTGTTGTTGGTAAGTGCGTTGACCATGGTATTTACTTCTGCTCTTTATATATCGTCTTCTATATTTAGCTGTCGGTCATTCGCTCAGTAAATGCTGTTACTTAATTGAATCAGATTTGCAGCGCGGCCTCCTAATCCCGGGTATTTGCTCTTCCAAGGTCTTCAATGCCCATGAATAATTAGAGTATGGGGGTCAGGCAGACTATAGTCATGTAGCAGGTATATTGTATAGTTTTATTGTATACCTTAATCATTGTGGGGTAATATTAGAGTGTCGCATCCAGAGACCTCATTATATATTACTTACAACTAGTCATACGTATGTAAGGTAACAAAGGTCTCCCCTGGACTCCCTAACACACTGGGCCAGTTGGTCACTGTTTGTATTTTATTTGTTTTCTGCATTTTGTGCATTGTATGTAAATCCTCAAATGTCCAACATCATATATACTGTGTGGGGGCCACTGTGGAGCAGATTATACTGTGTGGGGGTCACCGTGCAGCAGATTATACTGTGTGTGGGTCACTGTGGAGCAGATTGCAATGTGTGGGGGCCAGTGTGGAGCAAAAAGCTCTGAAAGGCCCTGTATGACCATACTTTGCAGGTCTGTAACTGTGTGCAATTGTGGATCCGCACATTATTAAGTTTAAATTGCCGCGTTGGCACTTTGTGATAAATTAGTGGGTTTTGGGTTGCAGCTTGGGCACTCGGTCTCTAAAAGCTTCGCCATCACTGCCCTATACTGTCTGCACCAGGCTCTATGACATTACGCTGGTCTTCAGATCTTCCTCAGGCAGATGCTATCCTGGCGATTCCACCGGCCCAGGTGTAGCTCATATCATATATGTCAGCTGAGTTCTAATATCTGACGCTGCCCCTGCCGTGAATACCAGAAGAACCAGTCCGGGCGACTCCTGGGTGTATTTATAATCTGACCGAGCTGCCACATAAAGAAGCCGTAACCACAAAGTATCCGGATTCCTCACAGTGAATGGTTGTCATGAGTAGAATAATTTCTCTCCTCATCTGATTGGAGCTGAGATTCATTTCATTACCCACAAAGGGAATGTGTGACCCGGTGATACCACAACCAGGACAGTAACACCGGGCACAGCTGAAAGTATGGAGTGTCAACTCTGATACATCCTGTACATACATAGATAGATACTGCTAGTAGATTCCAAAAATGTAACTCCACCTCTAATTATCATATCAGTAATGTACATACATTACTCCAGAGCTGCGCTCACGATTCTACTGGTACAGTCACTGTGTATACATTACATTATTTATCCTGTACTGATCCTGAGTTACATCCTGTATTATACCCCAGAGCTGCGCTCACTATTCTGCTGGTGCAGTCACTGTGTACATACATTACATTACTTATCCTGTATTATACTCCAGAGCTGCACTCACTATTCTGCTAGTACAGTCACTGTGTACATACATTACTTATCCTGTATTATACTCCAGAGCTGCGCTCACTATTCTGCTGGTACAGTCACTGTGTATATACATTACATTACTTATCCTGTATTATACTCCAGAGCTGCGCTCACTATTCTGCTGGTACAGTCACTGTGTACATACATTACATTACTTATCCTGTATTATACTCCAGAGCTGCGCTCACTATTCTGCTGGTGCAGTCACTGTGCACATACATTACATTACTTATCCTGTATTATACTCCAGAGCTGCACTCACTATTCTGCTAGTACAGTCACTGTGTACATACATTACATTACTTATCCTGTATTATACTCCAGAGCTGCGCTCACTATTCTGCTGGTGCAGTCACTGTGTACATACATTACTTATCCTGTATTATACTCCAGAGCTGCGCTCACTATTCTGCTGGTACAGTCACTGTGTATATACATTACATTACTTATCCTGTATTATACTCCAGAGCTGCACTCACTATTCTGCTAGTACAGTCACTGTGTACATACATTACATTACTTATCCTGTATTATACTCCAGAGCTGCACTCACTATTCTGCTAGTACAGTCACTGTGTACATACATTACATTACTTATCCTGTATTATACTCCAGAGCTGCGCTCACTATTCTGCTGGTGCAGTCACTGTGTACATACATTACTTATCCTGTATTATACTCCAGAGCTGCGCTCACTATTCTGCTGGTACAGTCACTGTGTAAATACATTACATTACTTATCCTGTATTATACTCCAGAGATGCGCTCACTATTCTGCTGGTACAGTCACTGTGTACATACATTACATTACTTATCCTGTATTATACTCCAGAGCTGTGCTCTCTATTCTGCTGGTGCAGTCACTGTGTACATACATTACATTACTTATCCTGTATTATACTCCAGAGCTGCACTCACTATTCTGCTGGTACAGTCACTGTGTACATACATTACTTATCCTGTATTATACTCCAGAGCTGCGCTCACTATTCTGCTGGTGCAGTCACTGTGTACATACATTACATTACTTATCCTGTATTATACTCCAGAGCTGCGCTCACTATTCTGCTGGTACAGTCACTGTGTACATACATTACATTACTTATCCTGTATTATACTCCAGAGCTGCGCTCACTATTCTGCTGGTACAGTCACTGTGTACATACATTACATTACTTATCCTGTATTATACTCCAGAGCTGCGCTCACTATTCTGCTGGTGCAGTCACTGTGTACATACATTACATTACTTATCCTGTATTATACTCCAGAGCTGCGCTCACTATTCTGCTGGTACAGTCACTGTGTACATATATTACATTACTTATCCTGTATTATACTCCAGAGCTGTGCTCACTATTCTGCTGGTACAGTCACTGTGTACATACATTACATTACTTATCCTGTATTATACTCCAGAGCTGCGCTCACTATTCTGCTAGTACAGTCACTGTGTACATACATTACTTATCCTGTATTATACTCCAGAGCTGCACTCACTATTCTGCTGGTACAGTCACTGTGTACATACATTACATTACTTATCCTGTATTATACTCCAGAGCTGTGCTCTCTATTCTGCTGGTGCAGTCACTGTGTACATACATTACATTACTTATCCCGTATTATACTCCAGAGCTGCACTCACTATTCTGCTGGTACAGTCACTGTGTACATACATTACTTATCCTGTATTATACTCCAGAGCTGCGCTCACTATTCTGCTAGTACAGTCACTGTGTACATACATTACTTATCCTGTATTATACTCCAGAGCTGCACTCACTATTCTGCTGGTACAGTCACTGTGTACATACATTACATTACTTATCCTGTATTATACTCCAGAGCTGCGCTCACTATTCTGCTGGTACAGTCACTGTGTACATACATTACATTACTTATCCTGTATTATACTCCAGAGCTGTGCTCTCTATTCTGCTGGTGCAGTCACTGTGTACATACATTACATTACTTATCCTGTATTATACTCCAGAGCTGCACTCACTATTCTGCTGGTACAGTCACTGTGTACATACATTACTTATCCTGTATTATACTCCAGAGCTGCGCTCACTATTCTGCTGGTGCAGTCACTGTGTACATACATTACATTACTTATCCTGTATTATACTCCAGAGCTGCGCTCACTATTCTGCTGGTACAGTCACTGTGTACATACATTACTTATCCTGTATTATACTCCAGAGCTGCGCTCACTATTCTGCTGGTGCAGTCACTGTGTACATACATTACATTACTTATCCTGTATTATACTCCAGAGCTGCGCTCACTATTCTGCTGGTACAGTCACTGTGTACATACATTACATTACTTATCCTGTATTATACTCCAGAGCTGCGCTCACTATTCTGCTGGTACAGTCACTGTGTACATATATTACATTACTTATCCTGTATTATACTCCAGAGCTGCGCTCACTATTCTGCTGGTGCAGTCACTGTGTACATACATTACATTACTTATCCTGTATTATACTCCAGAGCTGCGCTCACTATTCTGCTGGTGCAGTCACTGTGTACATACATTACATTACTTATCCTGTATTATACTCCAGAGCTGCGCTCACTATTCTGCTGGTACAGTCACTGTGTACATATATTACATTACTTATCCTGTATTATACTCCAGAGCTGCGCTCACTATTCTGCTGGTGCAGTCACTGTGTACATACATTACATTACTTATCCTGTATTATACTCCAGAGCTGCGCTCACTATTCTGCTGGTGCAGTCACCCACCTATGACATCTTGCCATGTTTTACATCAGTATCGGGGGCAGGGAATAAGTGAGGCCTTGGCCTGTGGGAGAAAGTGCTATGGCTTTTATCTACTTTAGTCTCTGACTAACACAGACTTGCATCCTGGTGCACAGAACCTCCCCCCGTGCACCAGACATATTAGGGGCTCCTGTTATTGCTCCCAGTAATTCCCCCCCAGTTTGTTCCTGCTGTAACTCCTACTGTAATTTCCTAAATTCTCATTATCACTATTTGAAGCCTTTCTGTCCCCAGTCCTGAGAACCTGCCCCCTGGCATCCATCAGGTGATGTGCAGGTAACAGGGTACAGCCGGCACCCTCTTGCCCCACCTCAGGGCCCCCCTACCTACTGACAGGAGCAGAGGCTACAAACGGCTGTCGCCAAAAAAAAGCAAAAAGTAAAGGTGACCTGGAAAAGCAAAGGAAAGACGTGAGCGAGCGCTGACACAAATCACAGCCTCAGAGCAGCGCTCGCAGTCAAATCCTACAGAAAATGCAAATCCTTGTAAACCCTGCCCGGCTCTGGAGCCACGGGACGATTCTTCTCTATTCACTTCTAAAGCTGCGGAACTGAAGCTTGTGTCCTGCCATCAGTGTGGGAACTATGGTCACATGTCTGACTATGGGCGGGACTAAGGAGAGAATTCAGGAGGGCTTTGAAAGCAGCTTTGGATGTGACTGGAGAGAATGGCGTAAAATAGCTAAAAACAGTTCCAAACAAGGTAACGTAGAAGGATTCGCAACGTTAGGCGGAGTTTACATGTTGGAGTGACCGCTGATGACCGCCGGATGATAAAGTGCTGCAAGATCCTATTATAGTCACTGGGGTCAGCCTGGCACTGCTGGTGTCCGCTCTAGTCACCTCACACACAGAAGTCTATGGAGAGGGGAGGAGGAGGCTGTTAATCGATTTACTGCCCCGCTCTGTGCAGTGCTAGAGTCTTATGGTGAAGACATAACAGTGTCAGGAAGAGCAGCTGCAGTTATTTGTGTGTCTTTTCCAGCAGCCTCCTCCATAGACGTCTATGTAAAAAGTGACGCTGCCTGATAAGTGGGAAAGGAAACAGATTTCTATAATAAGATCTACTTTGCCTGTCTTAGAGGGGTTGTCCTGTTATGGGCACATTCCCTATCCACAAGTGTCTGATCACCAGGTCCCTCAATGATTAGGAGGATTGGGCACAAATGTCCCCGAAAGTCCGCCTTGTGGATGGATCGCCAGTACGCTTGTGTGACCAGCGCTCCATTCACTTCTATGGGGCCGGAGGCACATGACAGTCCTGACAGCGCCGTGAAAGTGAATGGCGCTCCCCTCACAAGGAGGTCATAGGGGGACTTTAGGTCCTCTGTTCTCGGCCCCCGGTGATCAGACACTTCTACCCTGACCTGTGTATAGGGGTAGGTGTCCATAGCAGCAAGTCTGCTTGTGATGTAGTGCGATGTATCTGGACCTGACTGGCTGTGACTGACAAGGCCCGATAGGAGATAACCCCGCCCCCGATGGTCCGATCCCTGATGTCACTGATCTGTGATGTCATACTGCGCATGCTCAGGTCAGCGCTGCGGTCAGTCCTTGTACACACATGACAGGAGACAGCTGAGGCCGGTGTGGTCTGAGCATAGAATCACAGACCGGAAACTACTTCCAGCAGAGGGAAATCTTAAAGGAGATGTGCAATGCCCTTAAGGGACGTCTGTCACTGAGCAATATTTATAGTATTTACAGATAATGGTTGTTATAGTCTGTAGTATACTCCAGAGCTGTACTCAGACTTCTGCAAGTATGTCCGCATACACTAATGGCAAAGCAGTGCAATCCTATATCACATGATAATACCCAGACTGCAATACACAGAGCAATACACCAAAGATACAGGGAATACTGGGAGATTCCAGCAGAATAGTGAGCGCAGCTCTGGAGTATAATACAGGATAAGTAATGTAATGTATGTACACAGTGACTGTACCAGCAGAATAGTGAGTGCAGCTCTGGAGTATAATACAAGATATGTAATGTAATGTACGTACACAGTGACTGCACCAGCAGAATAGTGAGTGCAGCTCTGGAGTATAATACAGGATAAGTAATGTAATGTATGTACACAGTGACTGCACCAGCAGAATAGTGAGCGCAGCTCTGGAGTATAATACAGGATAAGTAATGTAATGTACGTACACAGTGACTGCACCAGCAGAATAGAGAGCGCAGCTCTGGAGTATAATACAGGATAAGTAATGTAATGTATGTACACAGTGACTGCACCAGCAGAATAGTGAGCGCAGCTCTGGAGTATAATACAGGATAAGTAATGTAATGTATGTACACAGTGACTGCACCAGCAGAATAGTGAGCGCAGCTCTGGAGTATAATACAGGATAAGTAATGTAATGTATGTACACAGTGACTGTACCAGCAGAATAGTGAGCGCAGCTCTGGAGTATAATACAGGATAAGTAATGTAATGTATGTACACAGTGACTGTACCAGCAGAATAGTGAGTGCAGCTCTGGAGTATAATACAGGATAAGTAATGTAATGTATGTACACAGTGACTGCACCAGCAGAATAGAGAGCGCAGCTCTGGAGTATAATACAGGATAAGTAATGTAATGTATGTACACAGTGACTGCACCAGCAGAATAGAGAGCGCAGCTCTGGAGTATAATACAGGATAAGTAATGTAATGTATGTACACAGTGACTGCACCAGCAGAATAGTGAGCGCAGCTCTGGAGTACAATACAGGATAAGTAATGTAATGTATGTACACAGTGACTGCACCAGCAGTATAGTGAGCGCAGCTCTGGAGTATAATACAGGATAAGTAATGTAATGTATGTATACAGTGACTGCACCAGCAGAATAGTGAACGCAGCTCTGGAGTATAATACAGGATAAGTAATGTAATGTATGTACACAGTGACTGCACCAGCAGAATAGTGAGCGCAGCTCTGGAGTATAATACAGGATAAGTAATGTAATGTATGTACACAGTGACTGCACCAGCAGAATAGAGAGCGCAACTCTGGAGTATAATACAGGATAAGTAATGTAATGTATGTACACAGTGACTGCACCAGCAGAATAGAGAGCGCAGCTCTGGAGTATAATACAGGATTAGTAATGTAATGTATGTACACAGTGACTGCACCAGCAGAATAGTGAGCGCAGCTCTGGGGTATAATACAGGATAAGTAATGTAATGTATGTACACAGTGACTGCACCAGCAGAATAGTGAGCGCAGCTCTGGAGTATAATACAGGATAAGTAATGTAATGTATGTACACAGTGACTGCACCAGCAGAATAGTGAGCGCAGCTCTGGAGTATAATACAGGATAAGTAATGTAATGTATGTACACAGTGACTGCACCAGCAGAATAGTGAGCGCAGCTCTGGAGTATAATACAGGATAAGTAATGTAATGTATGTGCACAGTGACTGTACCAGCAGAATAGTGAGTGCAGCTCTGGAGTATAATACAGGATAAGTAATGTAATGTATGTACACAGTGACTGTACCAGCAGAATAGTGAACGCAGCTCTGGAGTATAATAGAGGATAAGTAATGTAATGTATGTACACAGTGACTGCACCAGCAGAATAGAGAGCGCAGCTCTGGAGTATAATACAGGATTAGTAATGTAATGTATGTACACAGTGACTGCACCAGCAGAATAGTGAGCGCAGCTCTGGGGTATAATACAGGATAAGTAATGTAATGTATGTACACAGTGACTGCACCAGCAGAATAGTGAGCGCAGCTCTGGAGTATAATACAGGATAAGTAATGTAATGTATGTACACAGTGACTGCACCAGCAGAATAGTGAGCGCAGCTCTGGAGTATAATACAGGATAAGTAATGTAATGTATGTGCACAGTGACTGTACCAGCAGAATAGTGAGTGCAGCTCTGGAGTATAATACAGGATAAGTAATGTAATGTATGTACACAGTGACTGTACCAGCAGAATAGTGAGCGCAGCTCTGGAGTATAATACAGGATAAGTAATGTAATGTATGTACACAGTGACTGCACCAGCAGAATAGTGAGCGCTGCTCTGGAGTATAATACAGGATAAGTAATGTCATGTATGTACACAGTGACTGCACCAGCAGAATAGTGAGCGCAGCTCTGGAGTATAATACAGGATAAGTAATGTAATGTATGTACACAGTGACTGTACCAGCAGAATAGTGAGCGCAGCTCTGGAGTATAATACAGGATAAGTAATGTAATGTATGTACACAGTGACTGCCCCAGCAGAATAGTGAGCGCAGCTCTGGAGTATAATACAGGATAAGTAATGTAATGTATGTACACAGTGACTGTACCAGCAGAATAGTGAGCGCAGCTCTGGAGTATAATACAGGATAAGTAATGTAATGTATGTACACAGTGACTGTACCAGCAGAATAGTGAGCGCAGCTCTGGAGTATAATACAGGATAAGTAATGTAATGTATGTACACAGTGACTGTACCAGCAGAATAGTGAGCGCAGCTCTGGAGTATAATACAGGATAAGTAATGTAATGTATGTACACAGTGACTGTACCAGCAGAATAGTGAGCGCAGCTCTGGAGTATAATACAGGATAAGTAATGTAATGTATGTACACAGTGACTGTACCAGCAGAATAGTGAGCGCAGCTCTGGAGTATAATACAGGATGTAACTCAGGATTAGTACAGGATAAGTAATGTAATTAGTGTTATTATAGCGCTGTAACATACAGATATTTTTGCGCTATAGTATATATGTTTATTAAGTTGCAGTAATATTATACGTTATTATACCGCAGTGATATATACAGTATTATGATGCAATATGATTATGTACATTATTTTGGCGGTGTAGTATTATATTAAATACAAAAAGAGTGAGGTGGCACTACTTAATGAAGATTTGAAGTAGCAAAATAGGATCGGGGAAATATACTACTGAGTAATCCTATGGTGGTGCTCTCAGTAAAAAACATAGTCCATATTAAATATAAAGAAGAAGAAAAAAACTGGGCACTCACCATCAAGAGGATACGGTAAAACCTTACAACTTTATTTTCAAAGATCCATTAAAAGTATACACGGGAGGAGGCACGCCTGAGAAGAGGGAGCGACAGCCGTTTCGTGCTCAATGTAGAGCTTGAAAAAGTGCTAAAACAGCACGAAACGGCTGTCGCTCCCTCTTCTCAGGCGTGCCTCCTCCCGTGTATACTTTTAATGGATCCTTGAAAATAAAGTTGTAAGGTTTTACCGTATCCTCTTGATAGTGAGTGCCCAGTTTTTTTCTTCTTCTTTATATTCAATTATTATACAATATTATGTCGCAGTGATATATATGGTTATTACGTCAGTGTGATATTATACGTTATTTGGCAGTGTGATATTATACATTATTTGGAGGTGTAGTATTATACGTTATTTGGCGGTGTGATACTATACGTTATTTGGCGGTGTGATACTATACATTATTTGGCGGTGTGATACTATACGTTATTTGGTGGTGTGATACTATACGTTATTTGGCGGTGTGATACTATACATTATTTGGTGGTGTAATATTATACGTTATTTGGCGGTGTGATACTATACGTTATTTGGCGGTGTGATATACATTATTTGGAGGTGTAGTATTATACGTTATTTGGCGGTGTAGTATTATACGTTATTTGGCGGTGTAATATTATACGTTATTTGGCGGTGTAGTATTATACGTTATTTGGTGGTGTAATATTATACGTTATTTGGCGATGTAATATTATACGTTATTTGGCGGTGTAATATTATACGTTATTCGGTGGTGTAATATTATACGTTATTTGGCGGTGTAATATTATACGTTATTTGGCGGTGTGATATTATACGTTATTTGGCGGTGTGATACTATACGTTATTTGGTGGTGTAGTATTATACGTTACTTGGCGGTGTAATATTATACGTTATTTGGCGGTGTGATATTATACGTTATTTGGCGGTGTGATACTATACGTTATTTGGTGGTGTAATATTATACAATATTATTTCGCAGTGATATATATGGTTATTACGTCAGTGTAATAGTATACATTATTTGGCGGTGTGATATTATACGTTACTTGGCGGTGTGATATTATACGTTATTTGGCGGTGTAGTATCATACGTTATTTGGCGGTATAGTATTATACGTTACTTGGCGGTGTAGTATTATACGTTATTTGGCGGTGTAATATTATACGTTATTTGGCGGTGTGATATTATACGTTATTTGGCGGTGTGATACTATACGTTATTTGGTGGTGTAATATTATACAATATTATTTCGCAGTGATATATATGGTTATTACGTCAGTGTAATAGTATACATTATTTGGCGGTGTGATATTATACGTTACTTGGCGGTGTGATATTATACGTTACTTGGCGGTGTAGTATCATACGTTATTTGGCGGTGTAGTATTATACGTTATTTGGCAGTGTAGTATTATACGTTATTTGGCGGTGTAGTATTATACGTTATTTGGCGGTGTAGTATTATACGTTATTTGGCGGTGTAGTATTATACGTTATTTGGAGGTAGTATTATACGTTATTTGGCGGTGTAGTATTATACGTTATTTGGCGGTGTAATATACGTTATTTGGTGGTGTAATATTATACGTTACTTGGAGGTGTGATATTATACGTTATTATGCCGCAGTAATTTACATGAATATTCAGCACTAATCCATTCATATACAGGACAGACCCTGACTAGATGAGGACACCTCATGCATTACCTCAGGAGTGGCTGCCCCATATACCTGTCCTATCAGCCACACATCTATGACGTCACTCCTGCCCCCCTTACACCAACACTCCATCTATGACGTCACTCCCGCCCCCCTTCCCTCAGCTTACCCAGATAATGAGGCTCTCGCACGGCTCGTTCTCGTTCCCGGCCATCTCTTTCCCGTCACTTCTTCTTTTCCTCCGTCCTCTTGATCCTGTTGACCTCACCTGGGAACAGAGAAGGAGGGAGCAAGCTCCGGGTAGTAAGAGCGACTCCTTCTCCAATGCGACGTAAGACACCGCTCTATGAATGGCACTTACGCGATTAGAATAACGTAAGCTCCTTAGTGAATAGCACATGAGCGCACGCCCCCTAGCGTCTCCGCTTCTAGTAACTCCCACAACGGATGACAGGTGGAGTGCCCGCCCCCAGGACGCGCAGCAGGGGATTGGCTCCACATCGGACCAATCATCAGTAAGCACAATGAATCCCTGGCTTCTTATTGGTCCAGTTGTTAGTATAGGCGGGTTCTTCTTATATTCCCGCCTTGTGATACAATGAGTGTCGGTGCGTTTACCTCAGTGTGAGGACGGCGCTGCCTCATGTCTAAGAGACCATAAAGAGCGTAGTGTATGAGGTGAATACATGTGTGGCAATAATAGACGTATAAGGAGAGCTGCAGTGTCCCAGCCACAGAGCCAGGCATGGACTTACCTCACACACCTGCTAAAAATGGCTGAAATTACTGCCCATAGTTATAAGCTGCCTTGTGAAGTAAAAAATCCGTCCCGTACCAGCCAAACGTATAATATATGTGATATCCACAAGCACTATAGGGCCCTGGTCACACTACTGTGGAAAGCGGCCATGTCAGAGCGTTATTCACACTAGTCTAGGGGGCTGTTCACACTAATAGACGTTTTTCACAGATCACGGGCCGGAAAAAACGCGCTAAAGCGCAGCGGGAACAACCGCGGCGTGAGCGTATGGCGGTTTGAACAGAAGGTTCACAGAGTTTTCCTCCAGCCCGTGGGGACCCGGCCTCAGATGCAAGTCTGGTGAGTAGGGATAAGTGATCGTGTTCGATTGGCGATCGAGAAAATATCGCGATCGGAATTCCGAACACGATCTTGAGATCGGTGATTATTTCCCACAATGCTTTGCTACTGCTCAGAATGAGTGGAGTGTATACTCAGTGTGAAGGCTCCGCTGCGGTTCCATAGGAATGAATGGAAGCAGCCGGCACATAGCCTTAACCCCCTGCGCGCTGGCTGCGTCCATTCATTCTAATGGGAGACTAGCTAACATCTCTAGTAGCTACTTACCTGCAGAGATGGCTGGTCCGGTGCCCGGTGTTCTCGTACTTCTTCATTTGCTGCCCCCGCCTCCCAGGTTAGTGCTAAAGAGCTAGGAAGAAGGCGGGGCTTGTGGCTTAGGAGAGGGTGGGTACAGGGCGGAGAGATGTGATGTCTCCCCTCCCAGTACCCGCCCACACTCTCCTAACCTGGGAGGCGGGGGCAGCGAGGCGAAGAAGAACGAGAACACCGGGCACCAGACCAGCGATCTATGCAGGTAAGTGAACACCAGGGGGGACTAAGTAGCCAGAGGATTAATAAAAATCACTACACAGCGTGGATTCTAACAAAGCGTTCAATTGTTAGATTCCATGCTGTATAGTGAATAGGATTGATTTTAAAATCTGATCTCCGATTAGTAAAAAAATCCCATTGACTTGCATTGAGATCGGGTTCGAATGAAAAATGATCGGAAATCGGATTTCAAAATCGATCCTGAAAAGTCAAGATCGGCTCAACCCTACTGGTGAGGGATCTGTGAGAACAGGGCCCCGGGGAGGAAAGTCCTCCATGATTGTACCCCAGTCATGTAAATCTTATGTAAGTCCAGGCTTACTCAGCGCGATGCATCAGGCAAAATTCATGACAGAAAGCTTACAAGAATTTGCAACTTTCAATGGCAGCTCCGAGTAAAATCCACCTGAAGATCCCGCAAGACGTCTCCCATTGTAATGAACCAGAGTCGGGATTTTTGCAGCAGATTCCATTGCAAAAACTTCAGTGTGTGAACCTTGCCTGAGTGTCGGCACAGTCGTCTGTGGGCTGAGGTCGGGGCAGGATGGCGGCCACACCTGGAGTTTGCCTCCCATAGCCGTCCATGACTCCGAGGTCGTCTTTGCTGCACGAGATGGTGCACCGTCTGCATGGAGATTTTGCAAGGTTCAGTTCTTATTGTGCCATGGAGGAAAGTGATCAGTCAGGGACTCTATATACTGTGCAGAGGTCACCGTCAGGGACCCTAAGGGACCTACCAGTTCTCCCGATGATTCCAGCCCAAAGCATGACTCCGCCACCTCCTTGTTGGGATATGGTGGCCATGCACCAACCGTTCACTAGTCCATCCATCAGGACCATCCAGGGTTCCCCGGCACTCACCTATAAACAGGACGAGATCTGCCGCAATGGGAGGGTTTTTATTAAGACCGTGCCCCAGTCCTAGTATTTGTGCTCTGGTGGTAAAACGTCAATATTCACGAAGCGGCCGCACTCTCTTAATAATTCAGGCACCAGAAAATAAATCTGGTGTGAATTATAGCAAATCAAACGGGTCAGGGTGTTGCTGGACCCAAACGATGGAGGGCTCAGCGCAAGCGTGAACCTAAAGGGGCGACCAAAGTCCAATGTACCGTTACCCCAGCTATGGTATAACAATCCTACCTAGAAGGTGTATATAGAGGCCTCCTGACTGTCCTCTTATGGGCCCCTGGATCACGTTCTTGCCCCTGCACCACAGATATTCTCCACTAGGGCTGACCTGCACAACCAGAGACGGCGCCAGGAATAAAAGTCCTATAAACCGGCCTCATGTGCCACTTGTCTGGATGATTTTCTGTCTGACCTCAGTATTTCTGCTGTCCAGACATCCCCGGCACAGGTGGAGAGATCTGATAAAGTCCTCTGCACTGTCCTCACTCAGAATTTGGGAAAAGAGAGCACCCCCCCCCCCCACCCACCCATTATTTCCTGAAGATTATTTCCAATGCAGCGTGATGCCTTTACTGAGGTGCCCCCTGGTGGTAAAGTTCAGTAACACATGCAGCCCCCTTTTGGAAATAATAATACGTTTTATTTATAGAGCGCCAACATATTCCGCAGCGCTGTACAATTTGTAGGGTTCAAATACAGACAAAGAGATACAGAGTAATAGTCACTTCACACAATGGGGCTGAGGGCCCTGCTCGCAAGAGCTTACAATGTATCAGGCAGCAGGGAAATATCATTTTTACATTTTTTATAAAAGTGGAAGGGTAAATAGACATTTAGGCCTAACCCCACCAGGAACCTTAGAATTCAGCCCCCTCTGTCCCACTCACAGAAAGATGAGCTATGAGGCTGACACCCCCCCAATTTTCAGGGGACAGAATCTGCCTGCAGCACTGCACAGAGAATAATAACATCCTATGTCGCAGCCGTATCCCCCACACCAGGCTTAAAGGGGCTCTAGCAGTGGGAAACGTCACTTTTAGCCAAGCACATCCTTGCAGGGGGATTTTGTCAATCCCTTTACGTCAGTTTTCTGGCATAAAGGGATGGTATTATGGTGCACATCTGGCACAAGGGCCTTTTTTGTGACACATGTGCCCACAACCCCCATTCTGCACCTCACTCCATTGTGTGAATTTGGGCAGAGCAACGAGAGGGCTGGGAATGGGACGCTTCGGTCCTACCAATTCATTACAGTTCACACCACTTTAATCCGCACCATAATTCTCCCACATGGTACAATTCTGCCTTATATGCCCCCCACACAATATAATACTGCTCTTAGGTTCCCCATAGTGTCCCTCACATTATACTGCTCCACTTAGCAGGAGGACCTATGTGAGTGAGGACCAATGTGAGTGAGGACCTAGGTGAGTGAGGACCTATGTGAGTGAGGACATACCGTATATGAGTGAGGACCTACGTGAGTGAGGACCTATGTGAGTGAGGACCTCTGTGAATAAGGACCTAGGTGAGTGAGGACCTATGTGAGTGAGGACATACCGTATATGAGTGAGGACCTATGTGAGTGAGGACCTATGTGAGTGAGGACCTATGTGAGTGAGGACCTGAGTGAGGAGGACCTATGTGAGTGAGGACCTGAGTGAGGAGGACCTATGTGAGTGAGGACCTATGTGAATAAGGACCTCTGTGAATAAGGACCTATGTGAGTGAGGACCTATGTGAGTGAGGACCTATGTGAGTGAGGACCTGAGTGAGGAGGACCTGAGTGAGTGAGGACCTATGTGAGTGAGGACCTGAGTGAGGAGGACCTATGTGAGTGAGGACCTATGTGAATAAGGACCTCTGTGAATAAGGACCTATGTGAGTGAGGACCTATGTGAGTGAGGACCTATGTGAGTGAGGACCTGAGTGAGGAGGACCTATGTGAGTGAGGACCTATGTGAATAAGGACCTCTGTGAATAAGGACCTATGTGAGTGAGGACTTATGTGAGTGAGGACTTGTCTGCCAGTGATCAACTACAATGAGCAGGTCTAGAAGTCAGTGTGCAGGTGCTGCGCGGCGCCACCACGTAGGATTACACACATATGTGATGCTCCTGGGTGCACGTATCAGTTGCCATGCGGGCGCGTATAGTTGTGTAACCACAGTCATATCACTATCACCGACCTTACCGTCATCTGCGCAGTTATCTGCAGGTGTGACCGAGTCCTGACAATCAGAGGAATTTATGACCAGTCATCTGACATGTAACGGCTTCCTCCAATGGCGCATACATTATATACTATGTCTTAGTTCTGTCATCAGCGATCCCAGGCTTTGGCCTTGGCACAAGTATAACGTGTAGCGGATACAGAGCCATATCTGCAGAATGACTCCCTTCATGTGCTAATATTGGACTACACAGCGTCCCGGGCCCCACAACTTACCAGAAGTATTTGCTAACTTGCTAAATCCCCGAGCCCTGATCCTGGCAGCGAGAAAGCTCCTCAGTCACCTGACCAATATACTTGTGACATGAACATGATCTGGTTAATGTGTAATAACATTGCTCAAGGAATTTTTCCTGGTTACCAAAATATTCCGGCAAGACCAAGATTTACAGAAAACGCTCTGCCCGTGGTGCAACAGAGTAATCACCGTACATGTATCTTATATGTTATTATTGGATACTTTTTATTTTCGTATGTTCTATATATCCCACCAATAGGTCATCAGTTGGTTGGGAATCCCCCTTTAAGACCAGCTGACGTTACAGAATGTGGCCCAATATATACAATGGTAGTGAATGTAACGGCGCAGACATTCGCCAGGTTATCTTATCATGACGGTCAAGAAGCTTTGCACCATATTGTTGGGTCACCACACGACCATATTCACAGTCATTAAGTATCATGGAGGAGCACGACATTACAGTCTTATATTGCCCTGTAGCCCTAGCATAAGTTGACGTCCGCCATGTTACATACTGTTTCTTGACCCCAGCCATGCTCCAGTATTAGTAAATATGACCCAGTATAGGTATATAGTGGCGTGCGGCTCATTCCATTGGATGTCACGTGAATTTGCATGGCATGGCCGCCGTGGGTTGTGTTTTATTATGAAAACCTTGACACCGGTTTAATCATTAACAGCGTAACTTGTAGGTCTGTGTGCCTTGACACCGAATTACAACAGTGCGCTGTCAGCTGGTGCTCAGTGAGGACGTGCCGAGCAAAACCTCCAGTGAGAACTGCAGCAAAGCCACATGCTCAGCCATACGTTCTGCAGCCCTGTCCAGTCCAGGTAAGAGGAAGCTCCATAGGCGAGAGAAACCCCCCTCCCAAAAGTATGATACGTAGATATAGAGACATCTCTTATTAGTAGGATTTGTTATAATGTTATTATTATTATTATTATTATTATTATTATTATTATTATTATTATTATTATTATTCATTGTTGGTCCATGTCAGTACTTTCTCTCCAGATAATCTGGTCTGCTGTTTTGGCTTTCAGTATTTTTGATAGATAGATAGATAGATAGATAGATAGATAGATAGATAGATAGATAGATAGGAGATAGATAGATAGATAGATAGGAGATACATAGATAGATAGATAGATAGATAGATAGATAGATAGGAGATACATAGATAGATAGATAGATAGATAGATAGATAGATAGATAGATAGATAGGAGATACATAGATAGATAGATAGATAGATAGATAGGAGATACATAGATAGATAGATAGATAGATAGATAGATAGATAGATAGGAGATAGATAGATAGATAGATAGATAGATAGATAGATAGGAGATACATAGATAGATAGATAGATAGATAGATAGATAGATAGATAATCCAGAACAAAGAGAATACAATTGGAAAGACATTTGGCAGATGACATGGATGAGCTATTCGAGCCCCAGTGACACATGTAGTGTTGACATTGTAGCATGACATGTATGTTGCAATCCTGGAGCATCTTCCCATTGAGGACTGGTAGAGCCGCACTTTATGGCTATGTCTGCATTGTTATTGCTCTACATGCTGTGGACTTAGTTCTGCATCATTTCTCCTTCTCATAACAATTTGCAGAAACTGTGCAGTCGCTGGTGGGAAGTGACACGTGGCAAACAATCAATTTTCGGTGATTATAACGTGTAGAGTAGGGACAAGACCTACACAAATATTACTTTTTATTCTGTATGCCCAGAGCACATTAACAACTGTAATAATATCATTATCAAGACACTCTGTAGCTTTCTCCATATAAAAGGTTACCTGCAGTGTCAATCTACATAAAAAGGTGTTATTGTGTAAATATTCAGTGGCTGTATTAGCAGAATAGTGATCACAGCTCTGGAGTATAATACAGGATAAGTAATGTAATGTATGTGCACAGTGACTGCACCAGCAGAATAGTGAGCGCAGCTCTGGGGTATAATACAGGATAAGTAATGTAATGTATGTACACAGTGACTGTACCAGCAGAATAGTGAGCGCAGCTCTGGAGTATAATACAGGATAAGTAATGTAATGTATGTACACAGTGACTGCACCAGCAGAATAGTGAGCGCAGCTCTGGAGTATAATACAGGATAAGTAATGTAATGTATGTGCACAGTGACTGCACCAGCAGAATAGTGAGCGCAGCTCTGGGGTATAATACAGGATAAGTAATGTAATGTATGTACACAGTGACTGTACCAGCAGAATAGTGAGCGCAGCTCTGGAGTATAATACAGGATAAGTAATGTAATGTATGTACACAGTGACTGTACCAGCAGAATAGTGAGCGCAGCTCTGGAGTATAATACAGGATGTAACTCAATATCATGATTTGACAATTAGTCACTTCTTGCTAATTGTAATTTTACTCCACACAATGCATTAGTAGGACCTTCACATTCCTTTACCCCTTGTTCATCCTGCTCTTCATGGTTTAGGAATACAATTCAGGGCAGACCAGTATAAAATACAATTCCTCTGCTTCCTATAACTTCCCTGCCTTTATAAATTGTGGGTTTAGTTTTGGGGTGTATAACCAGGCAGCTCAGGATGAGCACTGCTGTCAGTCCCCTCAGATATGTGAGACTTGCTCCAGTGCTGATCTGTTCTGTAATATCTGTATGATATATGATTGACAGTACAGGGAGGAAGTGGTTAACCTGCTCTTGTACACGTTGGCTGATACTGAATGAGGGCAGCCGTGTTTGTAAACTGCACTGTGCACTGATATTATCACATTCTAGGTCACTAGGTTTTCTTGTTTTATCTCAGATTTTCCTTCTATCTGTGTATACATATTGTAGCCCTTTGAACCACAGCAGCACTCCCTTCTCATAAAGCGCTGCAACATTTTCCTTTGACTAGTGACAGCGTCCATAGTGCAGGCCCAAGAAGCGTCTGTGACATGGATACAAAATACAGGATGACAAAATAGCAGAATATATTATAAGTATATTAGTGTCAATGCTGTGTCACTACAAAGCTGCAGAATCCAGAGAATGATGGACACATCGTTTTGTTTGAAACATGAGAGATAAAATAGATAGATAGATAGATAGATAGATAGATAGATAGATAGATAGGAGATAGATAGATAGATAGATAGATAGATAGATAGATAGGCGATAGATAGATAGATAGATAGATAGATAGATAGATAGATAGATAGGAGATAGATAGATAGATAGATAGATAGATAGATAGATAGATAATAGATAGATAATAGATAGATAGGAGATAGATAGATAGATAGATAGATAGATAGATAGATAGATAGATAGATAGATAGGAGATAGATAGATAGGAGATAGATAGATAGATAGATAGATAGATAGATAATAGATAGATAGGAGATAGATAGATAGATAGATAGATAGATAGATAGATAGATAGGAGATAGATAGATAGATAGATAGATAGATAGGAGATAGATAGATAGATAGATAGATAGATAGATAGATAGATAGGAAATAGACAGATAGGAGATAGATAGGAAATAGACAGATAGGAGATAGATAGATAGATAGATAGATAGATAGATAGATAGATAGATAGGAGATAGATAGGAAATAGACAGATAGGAGATAGATAGATAGATAGATAGATAGATAGATAGATAGATAGGAGATAGATAGATAGATAGATAGATAGATAGGAGATAGATAGATAGATAGGAGATAGATAGATAAATAGATAGATAGATAGATAGATATTTAGATTCTCTCCTTTTTCATTTCTTACTAGTATTATTTATGACATATTTTCTCCTTGTATTCTCAGCTGCTACACGATGGACAAACCTGAGATGATTCCCCAAAGAAATGACAATGAAGCATTTCCTCCGTCCCACTACAAGGTGAGCATTTACTAGTATAAGAGGATTTCTGGAGGTGTTATTTAATAGCGCTGCGCCCTCAGTAGTATACATGGTACAGCTGATGTCCTTTGTATTTCAGCTCAGACCCATTCATTTAAATGGGACTGAGCTATAAGCAGGCTATGTGACATCCCTCCTGTTACACACTGCCCATGGCCAGCCATTCATGGCTACCAGTGGCATCTACCTTCTATGGATAAGACTCCTGCTCCCTCTGCATACAATCACTCACATGTATGTCAGTGGTCATTAACGGGTTAATTAACTATTTGCAGAATGTCAGGCAAAGTAGTCTTAAAAAAAAATATCTGAACCTCTATAAAGTAACGCTCTGAATTTTTCAGGAGACACCTAAAAGCCGCCAGAATCGCTTCCACAATGACCTGAGCTGCCCGGTGTGTCTTCAGACGGCGACATCCCCGGTAGAGACCAACTGCGGCCATCTTTTCTGCGGTGAGTCAACGTCTCGTGAAATCGTCAAACCTCTTTATTTGCAGCGTTGCTTGTCATTAAACTGGGCTGAAAGACAATGAATGGTATAAATGGTGTATGTGACAATTATCGGATCAGAGAACGTCAGACCGAGGCCCAGCCCTAGTGACAAAATCAATAAAAATAGCTTTATCAAGGTGATCCTCTTCAAAAATATGGGGGCTACGAAATCCTGATCACAGCCCCATTGACATCTATGGGGGCTACTATATCCCCATCACAGCCCCATTCACATCTATGGGGGCTACTACATCCCCATCACAGCCCCATTCACATCTATGGGGGCTACTACATCCCCATCACAGCCCCATTCACATCTATGGGGGCTACTATATCCCCATCACAGCCCCAATCACATCTATGGGGGCTACTACATCCCCATCATAGCTCCATTCACATCTATGGGGGCTACTACATCCCCATCATAGCCCCAATCACATCTATGGGGGCTACTACATCCCCATCACAGCCCCAATCACATCTATGGGGGCTACTATATCCCCATCACAGCCCAATTCACATCTATGGGGGCTACTGCATCCCCATCATAGCTCCATTCACATCTATGGGGGCTACTACATCCCCATCATGGTCCCACTCACATCTATGGGGGCTACTATATCCCCATCACAGCCCCATTCACATCTATGGGGGCTACTACATCCCCATCACAGCCCCATTCACATCTATGGGGGCTACTATATCCCCATCACAGCCCAATTCACATCTATGGGGGCTACTACATCCCCATCACAGCCCCATTCACATCTATGGGGGCTACTACATCCCCATCATGGTCCCACTCACATCTATGGGGGCTACTATATCCCCATCACAGCCCCATTCACATCTATGGGGGCTACTATATCCCCATCACAGCTCCATTCACATCTATGGGGGCTACTACATCCCCATCACAGCCCCAATCACATCTATGGGGGCTACTACATCCCCATCACAGCCCCATTCACATCTATGGGGGCTACTATATCCCCATCACAGCCCCATTCACATCTATGGGGGCTACTATATCCCCATCACAGCCCCAATCACATCTATGGGGGCTACTATATCCCCATCATAGCCCCATTCACATCTATGGGGGCTACTACATCCCCATCATGGTCCCACTCACATCTATGGGGGCTACTATATCCCCATCACAGCCCCATTCACATCTATGGGGGCTACTATATCCCCATCACAGCCCCATTCACATCTATGGGGGCTACTACATCCCCATCATGGTCCCAATCACATCTATGGGGGCTACTATATCCCCATCATGGTCCCAATCACATCTATGGGGGCTACTACAGCCCCATCACAGCTCCATTCACGTCTATGGGGGCTACTATATCCCCATCACAGCCCCATTCACATCTATGGGGGCTACTATATCCCCATCATAGCCCCATTCACATCTATGGGGGCTACTACATCCCCATCATGGTCCCAATCACATCTATGGGGGCTACTACAGCCCCATCACAGCTCCATTCACGTCTATGGGGGCTACTATATCCCCATCACAGCCCCAATCACATCTATGGGGGCTACTATATCCCCATCATAGCCCCATTCACATCTATGGGGGCTACTATATCCCCATCATGGCCCCATTCCCATTTAGAGCGCATGAGATGACAGCTGTAAGCAGATTGGACATTTATTATACGGTTTGCTACTTTGTAACGTTTTGTGATACATAATGACATGTTGTTATAGGCGGTTGTTATCCGAGTGTACCTGCAGGGGGCCCTGGTGGATACATCCTGGAGATACACATACATATCACATGCAAACTATTGCAGGGAGCTAAATCCAAAACAAACATTGGGCAGGATCTTGCTTAAACTTACATTGGAACTTATCAGACACGTTTGTCGCCCCCTCCACCTCCAGAGACTTACAGAGATGTGACAATTGGCAAAGCAGAGACAACAAACACAACACACACAGCTTCAATGTGACAGTGACTGAGAGGGATTATCCTAAGCTGCAAGTTTTTACTTTAATGGATCAACATAAAGCTCATGGCAACATATCAAAGACGGCTCCTCCGAGTGTCCTGACAACACCATCAATGGCGGACAATTATTTGTGTCTCACATTCAGCTCATAAAAGTGTGACATGAAGACGACAAATCGTGTCTGACAGGTCTCTCAATCATAGAAACAGCAGGACAAAGCATGAGCTGGAACCGGTGACACCTATAGTGTCCGGCCATCGGGATCCCAGAGAATCGGGGGGCAGGACAAAGGAAGGACCCCTCTTTTTACTTTTCAGCATAGACACACATGAGTATACAGGAGCAATACTGGAGCAGTAGGGAAAGGGGGGGGGAGGTAAAGAAATACTTCCAGTGTAGGAATGTTCTCTCTGTCACGTAGGTAAACATGACCTGACTCTGATGATGCCCTTGGAATAGGGATTTGGAAACTCTGATGTATTACAACATCCAAGTTACTAAAGTTAACTCAGAGCAAATTCTGTGGAAACATTTAAAAGGAATGTAAACCTGATAATATTATACAGTCAGTGTATCAACGTATGTTGCATAGTATGTCGTGTCACCTTACATATACATATTACACATACTAGCCCTGTATTATACTCCAGAGCTGCGCTCACTATTCTGCTGGTACAGTCACTGTGTACATACATTACATTACTTATCCTGTATTATACTCCAGAGCTGCGCTCACTATTCTGCTGGTGCAGTCACTGTGTACATACATTACATTACTTATCCTGTATTATACTCCAGAGCTGCGCTCACTATTCTGCTGGTACAGTCACTGTGTACATACATTACATTACTTATCCTGTATTATACTCCAGAGCTGCGCTCACTATTCTGCTGGAGCAGTCACTGTGTACATACATTACATTACTTATCCTGTATTATACTCCAGAGCTGCGCTCACTATTCTGCTGGTGCAGTCACTGTGTACATACATTACATTACTTATCCTGTATTATACTCCAGAGCTGCGCTCACTATTCTGCTGGTACAGTCACTGTGTACATACATTACATTACTTAGCCTGTATTATACTCCAGAGCTGCGCTCACTATTCTGCTGGTACAGTCACTGTGTACATACATTACATTACTTATCCTGTATTATACTCCAGAGCTGCGCTCACTATTCTGCTGGTACAGTCACTGTGTACATACATTACATTACTTATCCTGTATTATACTCCAGAGCTGCGCTCACTATTCTGCTGGTACAGTCACTGTGTACATACATTACATTACTTAGCCTGTATTATACTCCAGAGCTGCGCTCACTATTCTGCTGGTACAGTCACTGTGTACATACATTACATTACTTATCCTGTATTATACTCCAGAGCTGCGCTCACTATTCTGCTGGTAGAGTCACTGTGTACATACATTACATTACTTATCCTGTATTATACTCCAGAGCTGCGCTCACTATTCTGCTGGTACAGTCACTGTGTACATACATTACATTACTTATCCTGTATTATACTCCAGAGCTGCGCTCACTATTCTGCTGGTGCAGTCACTGTGTACATACATTACATTACTTATCCTGTATTATACTCCAGAGCTGCGCTCACTATTCTGCTGGTACAGTCACTGTGTACATACATTACATTACTTATCCTGTATTATACTCCAGAGCTGCGCTCACTATTCTGCTGGTACAGTCACTGTGTACATACATTACATTACTTATCCTGTATTATACTCCAGAGCTGCGCTCACTATTCTGCTGGTGCAGTCACTGTGTACGTACATTACATTACTTATCCTGTATTATACTCCAGAGCTGCGCTCACTATTCTGCTGGTGCAGTCACTGTGTACGTACATTACATTACTTATCCTGTATTATACTCCAGAGCTGCGCTCACTATTCTGCTGGTACAGTCACTGTGTATATACATTACATTACTTATCCTGTATTATACCCCAGAGCTGCGCTCACTATTCTGCTGGTGCAGTCACTGTGTACATACATTACATTACTTATCCTGTATTATACTCCAGAGCTGCACTCACTATTCTGCTGGTACAGTCACTGTGTACATACATTACATTACTTATCCTGTATTATACTCCAGAGCTGCGCTCACTATTCTGCTGGTACAGTCACTGTGTACATACATTACATTACTTATCCTGTATTATACTCCAGAGCTGCGCTCACTATTCTGCTGGTACAGTCACTGTGTACATACATTACATTACTTATCCTGTATTATACTCCAGAGCTGCGCTCACTATTCTGCTGGTGCAGTCACTGTGTACATACATTACATTACTTAACCTGTATTATACTCCAGAGCTGCGCTCACTATTCTGCTGGTGCAGTCACTGTGTACATACATTACATTACTTATCCTGTATTATACCCCAGAGCTGCGCTCACTATTCTGCTGGTACAGTCACTGTGTACATACATTACATTACTTATCCTGTATTATACCCCAGAGCTGCGCTCACTATTCTGCTGGTACAGTCACTGTGTACATACATTACATTACTTATCCTGTATTATACTCCAGAGCTGCGCTCACTATTCTGCTGGTACATCTATTACTGCAGTATATTGTAGCATTGCTGTGCGCTTTCGCCTCCCCTTTCTGGGATCAGTAGGACAAGGTCATTGTGTTCTGCAGGTGATGATTTAGGGCCATGTCATGTAATGATGAGTCAGTGAACTTCCTCTCCGTTTCACCAGGCAGCAGTGCAATGGTTACGACTTATCTTGTCGCTTTAGTTCTGCATTGCATCACCCGATGCCCGTGGTGCCTGGCGTAATGCCCAGTGATTCCTGACCTAAAAAAAGTAAGATTGTGGCTTAAAAAAAATTTCTTTGGCATCTCATTTGCTGTCTATTTGTAAACCTTTTGCTTTGTTTTGGCAAAGCTGCAGCAAATTGTGCAAGGATGAGTCCTGTGAGCGCCCCCTGCTGCTGCCTTACTGGTACTACATGAGCATGTGCACATACAGAATATAATGCCGGAGGGTGATGGTTATAGACGTCTACAGAGGGCAACAACCTCTGCATGAAACCAATGATCCTGAAAATGGCATCAAAAGCCAAGAATAAATGTAACCATCATGTAGAAATGTTGGTGCATTTGAGCCACACCCCTTTGTCTGATAAGCCACATCCACTTGTCTAACTTGCAGTAAAAAGTTTTAGCTCAAATACGATGCTCCACAATGTGGCACCAGAGTCCGGGTATAACCACAGTGGTGAATCTGTGGCAATGTCTACATTACAGAGTTACTTTGTATCATCATGATCTTGTATTCTGTATCTGATTGCTAGTATATACTGTATATATATATAGTGAGTGCACAGGACAGAGAGCCTGGAGGAAGCGACTACAGAGAGACTTTGTATCATCATGATCTTGTATTCTGTATCTGATTGCTAGTATATACTGTATATACAGTGAGTGCACAGGACAGAGAGCCTGGAGGAAGCGACTACAGAGAGACTTTGTATCATCATGATCTTGTATTCTGTATCTGATTGCTAGTATATACTGTATATATATATATATAGTGAGTGCACAGGACAGAGAGCCTGGAGGAAGCGACTACAGAGAGACTTTGTATCATCATGATCTTGTATTCTGTATCTGATTGCTAGTATATACTGTATATACTGTATATATAGTGAGTGCACAGGACAGAGAGCCTGGAGGAAGCGACTACAGAGAGACTTTGTATCATCATGATCTTGTATTCTGTATCTGATTGCTAGTATATACTGTATATACTGTATATATAGTGAGTGCACAGGACAGAGAGCCTGGAGGAAGCGACTACAGAGAGACTTTGTATCATCATGATCTTGTATTCTGTATCTGATTGCTAGTATATACTGTATATACAGTGAGTGCACAGGACAGAGAGCCTGGAGGAAGCGACTACAGAGAGACTTTGTATCATCATGATCTTGTATTCTGTATCTGATTGCTAGTATATACTGTATATATATATATATAGTGAGTGCACAGGACAGAGAGCCTGGAGGAAGCGACTACAGAGAGACTTTGTATCATCATGATCTTGTATTCTGTATCTGATTGCTAGTATATACTGTATATATATATATATAGTGAGTGCACAGGACAGAGAGCCTGGAGGAAGCGACTACAGAGAGACTTTGTATCATCATGATCTTGTATTCTGTATCTGATTGCTAGTATATACTGTATATACTGTATATATAGTGAGTGCACAGGACAGAGAGCCTGGAGGAAGCGACTACAGAGAGACTTTGTATCATCATGATCTTGTATTCTGTATCTGATTGCTAGTATATACTGTATATACTGTATATATAGTGAGTGCACAGGACAGAGAGCCTGGAGGAAGCGACTACAGAGAGACTTTGTATCATCATGATCTTGTATTCTGTATCTGATTGCTAGTATATACTGTATATACAGTGAGTGCACAGGACAGAGAGCCTGGAGGAAGCGACTACAGAGAGACTTCAGAATATGGGCTTTCTATGGCTGCTGTATGCCGGGGCCAGCTGGACTGCCATCCTCAGGAAATGCCCGGGGTCTGGCGCACGGCCGCCTCATTACAACAAACAATAACATGTTGCCGATGACAGGGACGGGCCCTCCGCCAAGTGAATAAGTCATTGTATACCTTAAAAAACTGTCACAAATTGTGAGCAGGAAACGTCTGAAGCAATTTGTGCTAATTCCTGCTCAGCTGCCCTTTCATTTTCACATTGATCCTAAAACATATGTCCAGGAAACCGACAGGAAACCCGCACCACAAATATGTATTCATGTGTCCAGGGCAATTATCAGGACAACGCTCATTAATACAGGCAGACACCTGCGCCGTGGGGGAGGGGGCACCACTTAACCCGTACTGTACTACGCCTATCCTTCATATCTGAGTTCTGGAATACAGATACATTATTACACTGATATTGGACCTCACAGGTCACAACGCCACCATGGCGCCTGTAACCAAAGCGTATAGGTGGTCTCATACATTGTAATGACCACATGTCCATGCCTGGATACATTATATCACTGCTCTCCTGCTATATAGAATCTATAACTCCCATCATGTCCTGCACATACATTTACATTCTGTAACACTCAGGTAATGGTGCACAGAGGAGGATGTGGTTTGTTATACGGAGATATACAGAAGTTCTAATATCCCATTGTTTCTTGTATCTTATAGGCGCCTGTCTCATTGAGTATTGGAAGCACGATCCCTGGTTGGGGGCCATCAGCTGTCCTCTCTGCAGACAAAAGGTATCAGAATCTATAGCCAAGCCCTATACTGAATGATAGCAATATACAGTAACGCTCCTGTTATTTAGTGATCCAATACATTGCAGGCTCTACTGGTGCACCATAGTCTACAAAGATATTCAGATTTATCTCCTATATTAGGACTATACTCAGCATCTATTCTAACAGGGCATCACTGCCCTCCCTCTATAGGTGCACATGCCCCTGTATTAGGGCTGTACATAGCATCTATTCTAATAGGACATCACTACCCTCCTTCTATAGGTGCACATACCCCTGTATTAGGGCTGTACATAGCATCTATTCTAATAGGACATCACTGCCCTCCCTCTATAGGTGCACATGCCCCTGTATTAGGGCTGTACATAGCATCTATTCTAATAGGACATCACTGCCCTCCTTCTATAGGTGCACATACCCCTGTATTAGGGCTGTACATAGCATCTATTCTAACAAGACATCACTACCCTCCTTCTATAGGTGCACATACCCCTGTATTAGGGCTGTACTCAGCATCTATTCTAACAGGACATCACTGTCCTCCTTCTATAGGTGCACATACCCCTGTATTAGGGCTGTACATAGCATCTATTCTAACAAGACATTACTGCCCTCCTTCTATAGGTGCACATACTCCTGTGTTAGGGCTGTACATAGCATCTATTCTAACAGGACATTACTGCCCTCCTTCTATAGGTGCACATACCCCTGTATTAGGGCTGTACATAGCATCTATTCTAACAGGACATTACTACCCTCCCTCTATAGGTGCACATGCCCCTGTATTAGGGCTGTACATAGCATCTATTCTAACAAGACATCACTACCCTCCTTCTATAGGTGCACATACTCCTGTATTAGGGCTGTACATAGCATCTATTCTAACAAGACATCACTACCCTCCTTCTATAGGTGCACATACCCCTGTATTAGGGCTGTACATAGCATCTATTCTAACAGGACATCACTGTCCTCCTTCTATAGGTGCACATACCCCTGTATTAGGGCTGTACATAGCATCTATTCTAACAAGACATCACTACCCTCCTTCTATAGGTGCACATACCCCTGTATTAGGGCTGTACATAGCATCTATTCTAACAGGACATTACTGCCCTCCTTCTATAGGTGCACATACTCCTGTATTAGGGCTGTACATAGCATCTATTCTAACAGGACATTACTGCCCTCCTTCTATAGGTGCACATACCCCTGTATTAGGGCTGTACATAGCATCTATTCTAACAGGACATCACTACCCTCCTTCTATAGGTGCACATACCCCTGTATTAGGGCTGTACATAGCATCTATTCTAACAAGACATCACTGCCCTCCTTCTATAGGTGCACATACTCCTGTATTAGGGCTGTACTCAGCATCTATTCTAACAAGACATCACTACCCTCCTTCTATAGGTGCACATACCCCTGTATTAGGGCTGTACATAGCATCTATTCTAATAGGACATCACTGCCCTCCTTCTATAGGTGCACATACCCCTGTATTAGGGCTGTACATAGCATCTATTCTAACAGGACATCACTACCCTCCTTCTATAGGTGCACATACCCCTGTATTAGGGCTGTACATAGCATCTATTCTAACAGGACATCACTGCCCTCCTTCTATAGGTGCACATACCCCTGTATTAGGGCTGTACATAGCATCTATTCTAACAAGACATCACTACCCTCCTTCTATAGGTGCACATGCCCCTGTATTAGGGCTGTACATAGCATCTATTCTAACAGGACATCACTACCCTCCTTCTATAGGTGCACATACCCCTGTATTAGGGCTGTACATAGCATCTATTCTAACAAGACATCACTGTCCTCCTTCTATAGGTGCACATACTCCTGTATTAGGGCTGTACATAGCATCTATTCTAACAGGACATTACTGCCCTCCTTCTATAGGTGCACATGCCCCTGTATTAGGGCTGTACATAGCATCTATTCTAACAAGACATCACTACCCTCCTTCTATAGGTGCACATACTCCTGTATTAGGGCTGTACATAGCATCTATTCTAACAGGACATCACTGCCCTCCTTCTATAGGTGCACATACTCCTGTATTAGGGCTGTACATAGCATCTATTCTAACAGGACATCACTGTCCTCCTTCTATAGGTGCACATACCCCTGTATTAGGGCTGTACATAGCATCTATTCTAACAGGACATTACTGCCCTCCTTCTATAGGTGCACATGCCCCTGTATTAAGGCTGTACATAGAATCTATTCTAACAGGACATCACTACCCTCCTTCTATAGGTGCACATACCCCTGTATTAGGGCTGTACATAGCATCTATTCTAATAGGACATCACTGCCCTCCTTCTATAGGTGCACATACCCCTGTATTAGGGCTGTACATAGCATCTATTCTAACAAGACATCACTACCCTCCTTCTATAGGTGCACATACCCCTGTATTAGGGCTGTACATAGCATCTATTCTAACAAGACATCACTGCCCTCCTTCTATAGGTGCACATACCCCTGTATTAGGGCTGTACATAGCATCTATTCTAATAGGACATCACTGCCCTCCTTCTATAGGTGCACATGCCCCTGTATTAGGGCTGTACATAGCATCTATTCTAATAGGACATCACTGCCCTCCTTCTATAGGTGCACATGCCCCTGTATTAGGGCTGTACATAGCATCTATTCTAATAGGACATCACTACCCTCCTTCTATAGGTGCACATACCCCTGTATTAGGGCTGTACATAGCATCTATTCTAACAGGACATTACTGCCCTCCTTCTATAGGTGCACATACCCCTGTATTAGGGCTGTACATAGCATCTATTCTAACAGGACATCACTGCCCTCCTTCTATAGGTGCACATACTCCTGTATTAGGGCTGTACATAGCATCTATTCTAACAAGACATCACTACCCTCCTTCTATAGGTGCACATACCCCTGTATTAGGGCTGTACATAGCATCTATTCTAACAGGACATCACTACCCTCCTTCTATAGGTGCACATACCCCTGTATTAGGGCTGTACATAGCATCTATTCTAACAAGACATCACTACCCTCCTTCTATAGGTGCACATACTCCTGTATTAGGGCTGTACATAGCATCTATTCTAACAAGACATCACTGTCCTCCTTCTATAGGTGCACATACTCCTGTATTAGGGCTGTACATAGCATCTATTCTAACAGGACATTACTGCCCTCCTTCTATAGGTGCACATGCCCCTGTATTAGGGCTGTACATAGCATCTATTCTAACAGGACATCACTACCCTCCTTCTATAGGTGCACATACCCCTGTATTAGGGCTGTACATAGCATCTATTCTAACAAGACATCACTACCCTCCTTCTATAGGTGCACATACTCCTGTATTAGGGCTGTACATAGCATCTATTCTAACAAGACATCACTGCCCTCCTTCTATAGGTGCACATACCCCTGTATTAGGGCTGTACATAGCATCTATTCTAACAGGACATTACTGCCCTCCTTCTATAGGTGCACATGCCCCTGTATTAGGGCTGTACATAGCATCTATTCTAACAGGACATTACTGCCCTCCTTCTATAGGTGCACATACCCCTGTATTAGGGCTGTACATAGCATCTATTCTAACAGGACATCACTACCCTCCTTCTATAGGTGCACATGCCCCTGTATTAGGGCTGTACATAGCATCTATTCTAACAGGACATTACTGCCCTCCTTCTATAGGTGCACATGCCCCTGTATTAGGGCTGTACATAGCATCTATTCTAACAAGACATCACTGTCCTCCTTCTATAGGTGCACATACTCCTGTATTAGGGCTGTACATAGCATCTATTCTAACAGGACATTACTGCCCTCCTTCTATAGGTGCACATGCCCCTGTATTAGGGCTGTACATAGCATCTATTCTAACAAGACATCACTACCCTCCTTCTATAGGTGCACATACTCCTGTATTAGGGCTGTACATAGCATCTATTCTAACAGGACATCACTGCCCTCCTTCTATAGGTGCACATACCCCTGTATTAGGGCTGTACATAGCATCTATTCTAACAAGACATCACTGCCCTCCTTCTATAGGTGCACATACCCCTGTATTAGGGCTGTACATAGCATCTATTCTAACAGGACATTACTGCCCTCCTTCTATAGGTGCACATGCCCCTGTATTAAGGCTGTACATAGCATCTATTCTAACAGGACATCACTACCCTCCTTCTATAGGTGCACATACCCCTGTATTAGGGCTGTACATAGCATCTATTCTAATAGGACATCACTGCCCTCCTTCTATAGGTGCACATACCCCTGTATTAGGGCTGTACATAGCATCTATTCTAACAAGACATCACTACCCTCCTTCTATAGGTGCACATACCCCTGTATTAGGGCTGTACATAGCATCTATTCTAACAAGACATCACTGCCCTCCTTCTATAGGTGCACATACCCCTGTATTAGGGCTGTACATAGCATCTATTCTAATAGGACATCACTGCCCTCCTTCTATAGGTGCACATGCCCCTGTATTAGGGCTGTACATAGCATCTATTCTAATAGGACATCACTGCCCTTCTTCTATAGGTGCACATACCCCTGTATTAGGGCTGTACATAGCATCTATTCTAACAGGACATCACTACCCTCCTTCTATAGGTGCACATACCCCTGTATTAGGGCTGTACATAGCATCTATTCTAACAGGACATCACTGCCCTCCTTCTATAGGTGCACATACTCCTGTATTAGGGCTGTACATAGCATCTATTCTAACAAGACATCACTACCCTCCTTCTATAGGTGCACATACCCCTGTATTAGGGCTGTACATAGCATCTATTCTAACAAGACATCACTACCCTCCTTCTATAGGTGCACATACTCCTGTATTAGGGCTGTACATAGCATCTATTCTAACAGGACATTACTGCCCTCCTTCTATAGGTGCACATGCCCCTGTATTAGGGCTGTACATAGCATCTATTCTAACAAGACATCACTACCCTCCTTCTATAGGTGCACATACTCCTGTATTAGGGCTGTACATAGCATCTATTCTAACAAGACATCACTGCCCTCCTTCTATAGGTGCACATACCCCTGTATTAGGGCTGTACATAGCATCTATTCTAACAGGACATTACTGCCCTCCTTCTATAGGTGCACATGCCCCTGTATTAGGGCTGTACATAGCATCTATTCTAACAGGACATCACTACCCTCCTTCTATAGGTGCACATGCCCCTGTATTAGGGCTGTACATAGCATCTATTCTAACAGGACATCACTGTCCTCCTTCTATAGGTGCACATACCCCTGTATTAGGGCTGTACATAGCATCTATTCTAACAGGACATCACTACCCTCCTTCTATAGGTGCACATACCCCTGTATTAGGGCTGTACATAGCATCTATTCTAACAGGACATCACTGCCCTCCTTCTATAGGTGCACATACTCCTGTATTAGGGCTGTACATAGCATCTATTCTAACAGGACATCACTGTCCTCCTTCTATAGGTGCACATACCCCTGTATTAGGGCTGTACATAGCATCTATTCTAACAGGACATTACTGCCCTCCTTCTATAGGTGCACATACCCCTGTATTAGGGCTGTACATAGCATCTATTCTAACAGGACATCACTACCCTCCTTCTATAGGTGCACATACCCCTGTATTAGGGCTGTACATAGCATCTATTCTAACAGGACATCACTGTCCTCCTTCTATAGGTGCACATACCCCTGTATTAGGGCTGTACATAGCATCTATTCTAACAGGACATCACTGTCCTCCTTCTATAGGTGCACATACCCCTGTATTAGGGCTGTACATAGCATCTATTCTAACAGGACATTACTGCCCTCCTTCTATAGGTGCACATGCCCCTGTATTAGGGCTGTACATAGCATCTATTCTAACAGGACATCACTGCCCTCCTTCTATAGGTGCACATACTCCTGTATTAGGGCTGTACATAGCATCTATTCTAACAGGACATCACTGCCCTCCTTCTATAGGTGCACATACTCCTGTATTAGGGCTGTACATAGCATCTATTCTAATAGGACATCACTGCCCTCCCTCTATAGGTGCACATACCCCTGTATTACGGCTGTACATAGCATCTATTCTAACAGGACATCACTACCCTCCTTCTATAGGTGCACATACTCCTGTATTAGGGCTGTACATAGCATCTATTCTAACAGGACATCACTGTCCTCCTTCTATAGGTGCACATGCCCCTGTATTAGGGCTGTACATAGCATCTATTCTAACAAGACATCACTACCCTCCTTCTATAGGTGCACATACCCCTGTATTAGGGCTGTACATAGCATCTATTCTAACAGGACATCACTGTCCTCCTTCTATAGGTGCACATACTCCTGTATTAGGGCTGTACATAGCATCTATTCTAACAGGACATCACTGCCCTCCTTCTATAGGTGCACATACCCCTGTATTAGGGCTGTACATAGCATCTATTCTAACAGGACATCACTGCCCTCCTTCTATAGGTGCACATACCCCTGTATTAGGGCTGTACATAGCATCTTTTCTAACAGGACATCACTACCCTCCTTCTATAGGTGCACATACCCCTGTATTAGGGCTGTACATAGCATCTATTCTAACAAGACATCACTGCCCTCCTTCTATAGGTGCACATACCCCTGTATTAGGGCTGTACATAGCATCTATTCTAACAGGACATCACTGCCCTCCTTCTATAGGTGCACATACTCCTGTATTAGGGCTGTACATAGCATCTATTCTAACAAGACATCACTACCCTCCTTCTATAGGTGCACATACTCCTGTATTAGGGCTGTACATAGCATCTATTCTAACAGGACATCACTGCCCTCCTTCTATAGGTGCACATACCCCTGTATTAGGGCTGTACATAGCATCTATTCTAACAGGACATCACTACCCTCCTTCTATAGGTGCACATACCCCTGTATTAGGGCTGTACATAGCATCTATTCTAACAAGACATCACTACCCTCCTTCTATAGGTGCACATACTCCTGTATTAGGGCTGTACATAGCATCTATTCTAACAGGACATCACTGCCCTCCCTCTATAGGTGCACATGCCCCTGTATTAGGGCTGTACATAGCATCTATTCTAACAGGACATCACTGCCCTCCTTCTATAGGTGCACATACTCCTGTATTAGGGCTGTACATAGCATCTATTCTAACAGGACATCACTACCCTCCTTCTATAGGTGCACATACCCCTGTATTAGGGCTGTACATAGCATCTATTCTAACAAGACATCACTGCCCTCCTTCTATAGGTGCACATACCCCTGTATTAGGGCTGTACATAGCATCTATTCTAACAGGACATCACTGTCCTCCTTCTATAGGTGCACATACCCCTGTATTAGGGCTGTACTCAGCATCTATTCTAACAAGACATCACTACCCTCCTTCTATAGGTGCACATACTCCTGTATTAGGGCTGTACATAGCATCTATTCTAACAGGACATCACTACCCTCCTTCTATAGGTGCACATGCTCTATGATGATTTATGTGAAGATCAGCAACCCGACAAAACAAGCAGAACTGTAGTACAAGACATCAGACGATACAACAACCGCTTCTCTGGGAAACCTCGACCTGTGAGTATTTGATGTCTACCCATCTTTTTATGTCAATTGATGTAAAACCCACTTTATATTGCCACAAAAACTCTGCCACGTGAATTTATCTTAACACTACTGCATACAATATAATAAGACTGTCTGTAATGTAGCAACACAAACTACAATGTAACACTGTTGTATATAATATAATAACACCGTATATAAAGTAACAACACAGACTACGATGTAACACTTGTATACCTTATAATATCTGTGTACAATGTAATGCTTGTATAGAATAGAACATTGTATATAATATTTCCCTGCAGTATACAACATAACTGGGTATACAGTTTTCCCCTATATACCTGATTGCCATACTGTCCTGCTATATGTGGCACAATGATACACATAGCCCGGTGTTACCTGCCATGTTGGCTTTATCCTCCATAGTTCGGGGAATACATAGACTTTCACATAGTGACCTAAGTTTTGGTTATTTCATCTTTCGCTTTGCTTGCAGCTCTCTGACCACCTGTACGACCTGCCGTCACTGTTACACCTGGCCCTGCGCAGGATCTTCACTATGGGAGGACTTGTCTGGATCTTCTGTCTCAGGATAGTCGTCTGCTTATTTGGTGCCATCATGTGCTTGTCTTCGCCCTTCGCCGTCATCCCCGACCCTCTGTGCAGTATCCTCAGCACCATAGACGACCTCTTTGTCATCTTTCTTCTCCTAATCTGCATGATCAACATCTTACAACAGTTCCGGTCAGAAGGGATGACCATGGTCCACTCCTCGGCCACACAGAGCATCTTGTCGGAGTCTTGACCTGTCCATTGACTTAGATAAGATTGGACTCTTTGTAGATGTTACATAACCTTCCAAGACAAGTGCTACAACCCAACCAGAACCCGGAGAAGCCTTGTCTATAGGTGACGGACATAAGCCGCCCTCACCGCACCGCCCAGGGATCATTGGCTATTCGGACATGTTGGATATTTAGGTGTACTGCCCCTTTAAATGACAACTTATTGATTTACATGTGACATCTTGTGTTAATTGTATTTGTAACATAACATTGGGGATCCTGTAAATATGGCGCCCGCCCCTCCCCCCATCATACTTGAATGTATTATGTTACAGTACAGCTGTATATTTGTAACAGTATTTATTTTCCATTCGCTACATATTGTACCTAAATATTGTTTTTGCAATAAAATGTTTCACATTTTCATTTTGTCATCTGTCTATGATAAACATTACCAGGATCTCCTACCGTTACAGGTACACAGCTCCAATGCAGAGCGATGTGTCTACGTGGTTACAGACTACAAAGCAGAGGAGAAATACATAAGTGCAGGATCTGACTACATTGGACTAGTCTGGAGTCTGTAAACATGGAAATGCACAAAACACGGTGCAAAAGTTTTAGGCAGGTGTGGATATAATGCTATTTAATATTTGGTGCAACCTTTGCTCTTTGGAGGAGGAGTCCTGGAAGTGATGATCCGGCCCCACTGGTATAGCCCTGATGTCACCATCGTCCAGTCTGTCTGGGGTGACATGAAGAGACAGACGGATTGGAGCAAGTAACATCTATAGAAGATCTGGGCCTAGTTCTCCAAGATGGCGGCGGGAACAACCTCCCTGCCCAGTTCTGCCAAAAACTGTCTGTAAGTACCAAGAAGAAGGCAAAGGTCACACCAAATATTGATAGAATTTACATAGGATTTACCTTCATTTACAAAAATAAACCATTAACCCTTCTATTTCTGAAAGCCTTCTTACTGTGCAGCATTTCCCCCCCACCTGCCTAAAACCTTTGCACAGCACTGTAGCTCAGTATAAGAATTGGAGACAAAACCATTGGTAGATTTTTAATCAAGACAAATTGCAAAGTTGCATCATGTAGACGTGTTAGAGTCGTAAAACGGTTGCGAAGGTCACGTCTCCTATAAAGCAGGTGAAAAGGGACGACTGGGATTTATCGTCATCTCTGGCCATTAACTATTTATTTGCAGTGTCACCGCTTGGCTCGGATATTGGGATACTGACATCTCCACTGTAGGACCGGGCGGTATGACGGCTGCATAGGACTGGCAGAGCAGAGGGTGTCCTCAGGGTCTAATCCTGCCTATCTAGTCCCGGTAGAGATGGGTGAACTTCTCAACAATCGCTTCATTTTGGGTTTAATAAGTTTGTCACAACCTGGAAGTAAAATTATTATACTGTGATAGAATACAGTGCATGGTGTGGATCCAGTAGGTGGCGCTGCTTAGGCTCCAGTGTCCACGCCACCTACTGTTAGTGCAGGGTACCACCCCATGTCCTCGTCAAACCAGGGTCGTATTTAGGAGAGGAATATTTAGCTACTACTTGGACCAACAAACGTCAAGGCAGAGGTAATGTTAGGTGTGACGGTCAGACCACACAGCTACCAGGCCTGCAGCTGAGGCAGTGCCCCCTACTGGATCCTACTTCTAACAACTCCATGTGGTATCAACCCAGTTAAGTGTGATGTATACCTTTTTTAGTTTGTGTCCCTAGTGGCCAGTGTGAGAACTGCAATATTTTATATTGACTCCTGGGACTCCACACAACGATCCTTCCCCCCTGCCCAGACCACTGTATAAACAGGACACACGCGCCCCTAGTTTTGGAATCCGTGGTCGGTCTGCAGTTGTGACATGTTCTCCACGGCTTCTTATCCCCCAGTTGCACTTCTTGACTTCTTTACCCCCTGACCTCCTCGTGGGACCCTGCTCAGCGGCTGGAAATCCTGTCCACATTCTCACCCAGCACAAAGGGAAGAGACACCTGCTGTTTGTGGAGCTGGGCCGATGATAGCCACATATGACAGGGGCATGAAGAGTGCACGGGCCGGGAGAACTTCCAGCTCCTTTCCTCTTCCTTCCCGAAATGTGAAACAAAAGCCTGGGTGAGTATGAAGTGCACGCAGACCCCAAAACAGCTGGCACATGTGCAAGGCACAACACTGGGACGTCTAGGAATTTATAGGGTCTCCAAAACCAATAATCGTGTAGTGTAGGGGCCTTTAGCAGGAGCAGGAACTTACCTGTGTGGCCGCAAAGCAATGAAGCAATGCAGTGATAATCATCTTTTTATGGATATGAAAATCAGCTGCAAGTGCACTGGGGGCGGAGTCATATTTGCTAGATTGGCCTGATGACTGGTCTTATGCAGAGTTATGCGGCACATTTCTCTGTCCTTGTGTAACATTCATGAATCAGGAGGCTCAGTATGAAGTTTGTTCCTCGATTATCTGATAGATTTTCTATCAATTCCAAGATCTTTGCTTGCTGCTCATGTTTAAAGCCTGGAAAACGTCCTGCTCACACAGGTGAGGTTTTGTTACAGTTTAGGATAAATAAAGACTAAATAAGCAACAATCTGCTTCCTGTGCTGATGTGCAGACTGCTCGCTCTTACCTAAACTGATACATTGTACCATTCCTGCTCCGCTATTCCAGACCATCAGGGTAAAAAGAAGGCAAGTTATGCCCGGTCACATCTGCCCCGGGCTCTGCATTGTTCACATCCAGTGGGGGAGCCATATGACGGAGAGCCGGACTGCTAAAACAGCGGTGACACGCGGGGGCACCCCACTGACTATAATGGGGTCTGCCAGGTGTCTGCTATTTTCATACTGAAACCAATGGAGAGAAAAGTCCTCCGTGCACATTTATGGCGGTTTCTGTGGTGGAATTTCCAATGGAGACCTCGTCGCAGATGTGAATACGCCCTTATATATCTGTAGTTATAGAGTGGTGCAATCCTAATAATCATGTACTAATACAGTGAAATCCCCAGCTGTGTGAGCAGGACAAGGTCAGCTTTATAGGTATGAGTTTATGGCTAATGCCATCTCGGAGAAGCGCACAGCACTACACCCCCGTCCTCATACTGCTGCCGAGCGATGAATGAAATCCATCCTACAGATGACAGGCACGGAAGACTCTAATCACTGGTGACAGCTTCCTCGGTGTCAGCATATGGAAGCTATAGGTTCACTGTATGGTCACATTCATTCTGTATCAGACACACCAATGTCAGACACGTAGCAGCCTAAGGGTGCATTCATACAGTGCATTTACGTGCATGCAGTTTTGATGCTGTTTTTAGTACAATTTCTTAATTTTACGGGTGAAACAACTTGAATATGTAATACTTGTAAAATAAAGAAACTGCATGCACGTAACTGCACTGTATGAATGCAGCCTGAGTTCAGGAGAGCTTCACCTCCTGCAGATACGTCAAATCTTTCCCTTCCTACTAAGAGGTTAATCCAACGTCTGTCCGCCATCTTGATTGTGGGAATAGCTCTAGTAACTACATATACCAGAGATGTCCTCCTGGGGCGGCCCTCAGGGTGATTTGTGAATTACGTGGCAATAGACAGCATGGTTATTATGAAGGGGCAAGCAAAATACCTTGAGACCCCATATAATAATATAAGAACTCGTATTGTTAAGGGTTAAATAAAAACACAGACACTTGCACCATTCCTATTGTCATTTATTGACTGTCCTCTCCCGCAGCAGGAAATCCCAGCAGGAGTCACTTCTAGATGTCACCGAATCCTCCCAGGGTGAAGGAACGCCATTACTTAAAAATCCAGCTACAATGTAACGCCACGTTATAATGGACAGTGCGAGGAGCTTAGAAATATATAGCCAAAAAGATTGTATACAGGGCACAGCCTGATCCCAGTGTAGCACTTTATGGCATTGCTGTGATTAACTCCTTGTTACACATAACACGTGCTGGTTTAACATTGTATCGATCTACGGTGACTGACATCTTGTCTCATTGCTGTGTACGGTCGTCTTGCGGTTTACATCCATCCATGATGGCCTGATATTCCCGCTGGTGCTCGAAGAGTTTCAGAAATACCTGATATTTCTTCTCGTAAAATCTGAAAACATGAAACGTGGACATAGATCAGACTCACTGGTCAGGAACTGGATGTCTATTCATGTAGTATCATGTCATATGTCAGATCAGTGGAATATAATATCATATATTCATGTAGTATAATATTATATCACATATTAGTGTGATGTATCTACGAAGAAACGTCACTTGTTACATTGTGTTTGCTTTTGCCAGACTTATAGGCCAGATTTGTTCCTATGCCTTTGGATGTGTCTACCATAGATTGCCATTATACTGAATGGTTTGGTCTTATCCTCATTGGGGGCATCTGGAGGTACAGCCGGGCCCTAAACATCTCTATATTAGTCTCATACAAGTGGCAGGTTGTAGAGAATTCTGATAATTATTCACTAATGTAAGTGAAAGGAATCTCATTGTCACCCTGAGGGTGCTGCAACTTCTACATTGATGCTCCTGAGCCCCAGTGAAAAATCTATAACGGGCCCGTACTTACATTGCGCCCTTTAGAATACTGGTTTATATTTTATATGGTGGTGACGGCACCCCCTATAGCTATGCCCGTTTATAGCTTCAAACAGATTGAGCACTGCTGGATTTTTCTGCAGCTAGTAGTCACAGTCACAGCACTCTTGGAGTCAAAATGCAAATACATTGCACTACAGGTGTCATAGTCACCATGTATCAAGGCCTATAGGACTGTAGAAACAAATGCCCTGTAACTCGCTGTAAGTTGACAGTCTACCACTAGGTGGCGACCAGGCTTCACTAATATCACGGCCATGGCGTTGGCCCTGAGTAATTGTGCAGCAGGGTGGAGTATTGTCTGAGGAAATTAGTCCCAGCGAAGCGTTTCCAGACCAGTTATTCACTCCTCATCACTGGTTCTGAATACTGGGCCTCGCAGGTGCTCACGGGAGGGGATCTGTGCTTTATAATAGATGCAGTCATTACATTTATGGAAAAGTTACCTTTTGTGTTCAGAGTTTGGAAGGACGATCTTTCCAACCTTGGCCATTTTCTGCATGGCTTCCTGTCAATGGGAGGAAAAGCAGGATCATGCAAACCGTTCCACGTACATGTTACATGTTAAGCATCGTCTGCTATAAATCATATAAAGATATCGGGCTGGACCTGCACATGAAAGACGTAAAGGATCAACAATGACCCATGTTCTGGTGTGTGGCAGCTAGAGGGAGTTCATCCTGACCTTCCTGGTTCATGAATATAATGCGAGAACTCTCATGTTTTCCTGCGGGTTTAATAAGGGAAGAAAATCTGCAGGGAAACACGTAGCAAAAATGCAATGAAGAATTCTGCAGAAAAAAACCGAGATGCGTGTCTGCTGTGTTCTTTTCTGCAACATTTCGCAACGTGGGGCCTCGGCCTTAGGCTTTACCTTCTGTATGGATTACGTCTTAATATAACTGAGCACCAAATCCCATGGGCAGATATGATCCCATATGAGATTGGTGAATCGGATTTGTCATGAACTTTCCTGAAATTTTGGGTTGGACTTGAAGCCTTTGGGGTTCACAACCTACAATTTACTATTTTAGAATCTCATCAGACCCCAGAGAATAATAATCAGACTTCCCGGGTAGGTATAATAATAAAATATGCACCGAACTACAAAACATGAGAACAAACCTCGTGAATATTCACAATACAAATCTTACGAGGTTCGCCCATCTCTAGTCTCATATTAGAGAAGGGAGTTGGAGAAATTTGCATCAAATTTAATAAAAAATCTAAAGTAAATATTTGCACCAAATTTTCTTCTATTTCCAGGCGTTAGTCATAATAAAGTCACCTATCAAAACATTTGTCAAATCTGACAAGTGATGAACAAAGTTGCAAATTTTTTGTCCACAAATTTGAGACATGTCAAGACTTGCAACATTTTATGAGTAGAGTTTACACCAAGACTAGTCTGAGCTCCTTATGTATGTCGCACACCTGTGTCATGATGTAATAGAGTGCACACATACAGAACCCAATGACTATAAGGCTGAGGCCCCAAGTAGTCGACCACAGTGAAAAAGCGCAGCAAGATAAACCGTGGCAAAAATTCATCACAATGTTTCCCACATCGCTTTGTGTAAACATAACCTTATAGTAAATGCGACCACAGGGAATCCTATACACACATCTTAGAGAGTAAGTGTCCCACAGATCACAAGAACTGCGGTCCGCTGCCATGTATCGCCAGATCGGTCCAGAGGGTGCGTTACTGTTCCTTTCTTTCCTTTTTGCAAATTTGCCATTCAAGTGTCCGGAAAAGCTGGGTGACACATCACGTACAAGTTTACATGCAGCTGTATTAGTTGTCAGAAGCAAATATAAGTAGGCCTTAGCTGAATACACTATTGAACCACTTGAGGATGACTGAAGGGTTTTCTCTTGGAGGGGAATACCCATTAAATGGCTAAACATGGAACATGACAGAAGTGACTCCATTGTGCCGATCCCTCATTAGACTTTGTGGGTTGACAATTGGACATGACGCACGACACTTGTGAGGGCTCATTAAACATAACACGACCCTATTAACACCCACGTCCAGGTTAAATATTAAATCCTACATAGGGAGACATTGTCCGGGGGATGAATGGCAC
This sequence comes from Leptodactylus fuscus, assembly GCF_031893055.1. Lineage (NCBI taxonomy): Eukaryota > Metazoa > Chordata > Amphibia > Anura > Leptodactylidae > Leptodactylus > Leptodactylus fuscus. The sequence goes on along the minus strand of NC_134273.1, from coordinate 6,410,840 downwards.
GGCCGACACCGCACAAAGCCTCCATTCTTTATCAGGGTCCTTACATTTTCGGACAGATCCTTTATTTCTTATTTTTTTGTTGCACAAAGCGATTCTATAAATAAACAAGGGGCGTGTAGACTTCTAAGCAAGTGGAAGGGGTCAGCGCAGAACAAGAAGCAGCCGATGTCCAGAGAGGAGCATAAAGGGGCTTATTCAGCACTTCAGGACACTCGCAATAGCGCGGTTTAATGTGAGGAGAGTAAACAAGGACGGTTCAGCGACTTCTGTGCCCCGAGAATGTGCAAAACAATTCACCCAATTTTACTGCTGGTGATTCATCTGTAAACAGCATCACATGGAGAGAAGACATGAGGAGGGGTTGTCATGTTCCCAGATCGCAAATTGGGGGAGTTTATAGAATTATTTACTGGTTGTAATAAACTTAAAGGGCAAGTAAACTGAATACTGAGAATAACAGCAACAGAACACTGATATGTACTATAATACTATCCCTATATACAGGAATACAACTACTATAATACTACTCCTATGTACAAGAATATAACTACTATAATACTACTCCTATGTACAAGAATATATCTACTATAATACTGCTCCTATGTACAAGAATATAACTACTATAATACTGCTCCTATGTACAAGAATATAACTACTATAATACTACTCCTATGTACAAGAATATAACTACTATAATACTGCTCCTATGTACAAGAATATAACTACTATAATACTACCTCCTATGTACAAGAATATAACTACTATAATACTACTCCTATGTACAAGAATATAACTACTATAATACTGCTCCTATGTACAAGAATATAACTACTATAATACTACCTCCTATGTACAAGAATATAACTACTATAATACTACCTCCTATGTACAAGAATATAACTACTATAATACTACTCCTATGTACAAGAATATAACTACTATAATACTACTCCTATGTACAAGAATATAACTACTATAATACTGTTCCTATGTACAAGGATATAACTACTATAATACTACCTCCTATGTACAAGAATATAACTACTATAATACTGTTCCTATGTACAAGGATATAACTACTATAATACTACCTCCTATGTACAAGAATATAACTACTATAATACTACTCCTATGTACAAGAATATAACTACTATAATACTACTCCTACGTACAAGAATATAACTGCTATAATACTGCTCCTATGTACAAGAATATAACTACTATAATACTGCTCCTATGTACAAGAATATAACTACTATAATACTGCTCCTATGTACAAGAATATAACTACTATAATACTACCTCCTATGTACAAGAATATAACTACTATAATACTACTCCTATGTACAAGAATATAACTACTATAATACTACCTCCTATGTACAAGAATATAACTACTATAATACTGCTCCTATGTACAAGAATATAACTACTATAATACTACTCCTACGTACAAGAATATAACTGCTATAATACTGCTCCTATGTACAAGAATATAACTACTATAATACTGCTCCTATGTACAAGAATATAACTACTATAATACTAATCCTATGTACAAGAATATAACTACTATAATACTACCTCCTATGTACAAGAATATAACTACTATAATACTACCTCCTATGTACAAGAATATAACTACTATAATACTGCCTCCTATATACAAGAATATAACTACTATAATACTACTCCTATGTACAAGAATATAACTACTATAATACTACTCCTATGTACAAGAATATAACTACTATAATACTACTCCTATGTACAAGTATATAACTACTATAATACTGCTCCTATATACAAGAATATAACTACTATAATACTACTCCTATGTACAAGAATATAACTACTATAATACTGCTCCTATGTACAAGAATATAACTACTATAATACTACTCCTATGTACAAGAATATAACTACTATAATACTACTCCTATGTACAAGAATATAACTACTATAATACTACCTCCTATGTACAAGAATATAACTACTATAATACTCCTCCTATGTACAAGAATATAACTACTATAATACTGCTCCTATGTACAAGAATATAACTACTATAATACTACCTCCTATGTACAAGAATATAACTACTATAATACTACTCCTATGTACAAGAATATAACTACTATAATACTACTCCTATGTACAAGAATATAACTACTATAATACTACTCCTATGTACAAGAATATAACTACTATAATACTACTCCTATGTACAAGAATATAACTACTATAATACTACCTCCTATGTACAAGAATATAACTACTATAATACTCCTCCTATGTACAAGAATATAACTACTATAATACTACTCCTATGTACAAGAATATAACTACTATAATACTACTCCTATGTACAAGAATATAACTACTATAATACTACTCCTATGTACAAGAATATAACTACTATAATACTACTCCTATGTACAAGAATATAACTACTATAATACTACTCCTATGTACAAGAATATAACTACTATAATACTACTCCTATGTACAAGAATATAACTACTATAATACTACCTCCTATGTACAAGAATATAACTACTATAATACTCCTCCTATGTACAAGAATATAACTACTATAATACTGCTCCTATGTACAAGAATATAACTACTATAATACTACTCCTTTGTTCAAGAATATAACTACTATAATACTACTCCTATGTACAAGAATATAACTACTATAATACTACTCCTATGTACAAGAATATAACTACTATAATACTACCTCCTATGTACAAGAATATAACTACTATAATACTGCCCCTATGTATAAGAATATAACTACTATAATACTGCTCCTATGTATAAGAATATAACTACTATAATACTGCTCCTATGTACAAGAATATAACTACTATAATACTACTCCTATATACAAGAATATAACTACTATAATACTACTCCTATATACAAGAATATAACTACTATAATACTACTCCTATGTACAAGAATATAACTACTATAATACTGCCCCTATGTATAAGAATATAACTACTATAATACTGCTCCTATGTATAAGAATATAACTACTATAATACTGCTCCTATGTACAAGAATATAACTACTATAATACTACTCCTATGTACAGGAATATAACTACTATAATACTACCTCCTATGTACAAGAATATAACTACTATAATACTGCTCCTATGTACAAGAATATAACTACTATAATACTGCTCCTATGTACAAGAATATAACTACTATAATACTACTCCTATGTACAAGAATATAACTACTATAATACTACTCCTATATACAAGAATATAACTACTATAATACTGCCCCTATGTATATATATAAGATCCTGTGTCTTCTCCTTTAAGCCTCCATCAGTCTCTACATCACCTCTGTTACTGCTGAAGTGCTTTTTGTGGATGTGACTGTTGATCGCGGTTTCCATGGATTCGGGGCGGTAAATATTTGCGTCTGTAGGGATTATACAATATCCTATTGCATTATAGAGTAAATATAAACCATGCCGGCCGCTGTCACTGGAGGGTAATACTCTGCGCTGTGAGGCGGCCACATCTGGGAAGTGTTTAGAATATCTTCTGTTCCTCAGGAGACGGCGAGAAGGAGGGAACATTATTTGGGAGATTCTTAAACTCAGGCTGAGAAAATGAAAATGAACCCGACCTGGAATGTGACTGCGGTTACTAATACAGATGTCAGATCTAACTGGAGCAGCCACCTTGTAGCAGGAGGCACAGAGATGGCGGTCATAGAATGTCATCGTTGATCTTGATACTTCAAAGGGCCATGGAACACTTACTGTATCTATTTTTTGCAATGCCACAAAAATCGGTGACGACAGCACCTGACTGGTTCCGATTCTTTCAGGTTGCGGTGTGATGCGGTCCCCGCACAGTCAGATTGTGGGCGCTATTTGGTGGCGTTGGCACCTGGGAGCTTTGTGTCCAGTGGGCGGAAGGGATTGTAATAAATAAAGTCACTGGATAATTTTTTAAATATTTTTGGAGTACCAGAGGGTTTTTTTTGTATTTTATTATTGAAGTGTAATTTCAAGTTAAAAAAAATGTTTTAGAAATTTAGAAAAATTTTTTTTTCGTTATAACAATAAGTCGCCCCCCATTAGAATACATACAATGGCTTTAGATTTGCCTAAATTAATTTTTTGATGTTTGCATGGAGGTCGGTTCTAGTAATGGTTTCCCTGCAGAATTATAGTCCTTGTAATATTACGTCCACCTATGGATTATTATAGGTTTGCATTACTGTACGTTTCGTTCCCCTGTAAGAGGAGTATTTTTTACTTTGCTAGAAAAACCATACTAGAAAAAATGGAGTGCGAAGTTCGGTGTAGGTTTTATGTCTATTCTCATTATGGTCTTGGCTAATGTCAGCATCCCAGGGGATCTAAGGCAGTAGAGGGGTAAGCGCTTTCTTATCAGAAGGTCTAAGGTAATAGGGATGTGTATGCCTGCCCTCTGGGGCTCTAGGGTAGTGAAAGGGGTCAATGTCAGCATCCCAGGTGAGCTAAGGCAGTACAGGAGTTAGTGTAGGCTTATCAACTAGTCTAGGATAATACAGTATATATACGTGTTCCCTGGTGGTCTAGGGTAGTGAAAGGGGTCAATGTCAACATCCCAGGTGAGCTAAGGCAGTACAGGGGTTAATGTAGGCTTATCAGCTGGTCTAGGATAATACAGTATTTATACGTGTTCCCTGGTGGTCTAGGGTAGTAAAAGGGTTCAATGTCAGCATCCCAGATGAACTCAGGCAGTACACGGGTTAGTGTAGGCTTATCAGCTGGTCTAGGATAATACAGTAGTTTATAAGTGTTCCCTGGTGGCCTAGGGTAGGAAAAGAGGTCAATGTGAGCATTCCAGATGAGCTAAGGCAGTACAGGGGTTAATGTAGGCTTATCAGTTGCTCTAGAATAATATTGAAGTTTATGTCTCTTCCCTGGTGGTCTAGGGTAGGAAAAGGGCTCAATGTCAGCATCCCAGGAGAGATAAAGCAGCAGAGGGATGAATGTTGGCATATTTGGTGTTCTAGAGTAATAGAGAAGTTTATATCTGCTCCCTGGTGGTCTAGAGTACAGCAGAGATCAAGGTTTGCTTTTTTTTTGAGGTCTACAGTATTGAAGAGGTTACGTTGGGTCCTGGTCTCCTAGCCATGTAAGGTAGTGGTGGAGTGAATGGCGGCACCCTTGGTGATCTAGGGTAGCAGAGCAGTTAATGTCTCCCTGGTAGTCTAGTGTAACGCAGGGGTTAGTGTTTGCCTCTACGGTGGTGTAAGGTAGTGTAGGGTGGATGTTTTCCTCCCTGGTGGTGGAGGGGGGTAGTGCCTGCTCTCCTTACTGTTCCAGGGTATAACAATGATGAAGAGGTTGGTACCTGATTTTCATGTCCTTTAGGGAAGTGGAAGGGTTAATGGGGCATATCCACAGGATACGCTATAATTGTCTCATAGATGTGGCTCCCACTTCAGGAACTGTAGCCGCGGGACCGGGACTAGACCCCCCAGAGGTGGGGCCCCCATAACGTGATACCCCTTTAATCTCTAATTTGTTTGTGGCACAGACTTATAGAGGGGTCGATGCTCTTCCTCTCTGGACGATGGCAGAGGATTGGGTGGGCCCCGGTTTCCGGTGGTTACTCACCTTATGTGTAAAAGCACCATTGTACAATACAAGGATTCCCGGTCTGGGCGCATGACCTCATACATACAGATGACCGCTCTGGTTTCCATCCGTCAGCCGCACTCCAGCTCTGCTGTGCCACACAAGGCCCAGACCGTCCATCATACCCGCCTGTGCAGCATACATCCACACCGCGCACTCACTGACACCATAATGGATTACACAGAATTCCTCAGGAAATTTGTTCCCGATAACCCCAAACACTCATCTCTCCACCACTTCATTTACATTATGCCTGAGATACGAATTCTGTGACCCCGGGAAGCAGCAGGAGAACGCGGAGGAGACGTGCGGAGGCCAAGCATGGAACACCTGGACTACAGGAGCCATACATGTACTAGCACTACAATGCTAGAAAGGTTTGGAAGTGAGTAGAGGAGAGTCAGCACCCCCCACCCCCGCTGATCTCTCTAAACCAATCAGACATGTGGCTCACCTTAGTGTGAGTACTAGTGCTTAGATTTAAAGGGTCAGCAGAATAGTGAGCGCAGCTCTGGAGTATAATACAGGATAAGTAATGTAATGTATGTACACAGTGACTGCACCAGCAGAATAGTGAGCGCAGCTCTGGAGTATAATACAGGATAAGTAATGTAATGTATGTACACAGTGACTGCACCAGCAGAATAGTGAGCGCAGCTCTGGAGTATAATACAGGATAAGTAATGTAATGTATGTACACAGTGACTGCACCAGCAGAATAGTGAGCGCAGCTCTGGAGTATAATACAGGATAAGTAATGTAATGTATGTACACAGTGACTGTACCAGCAGAATAGTGAGCGCAGCTCTGGAGTATAATACAGGATAAGTAATGTAATGTATGTACACAGTGACTGCACCAGCAGAATAGTGAGTGCAGCTCTGGAGTATAATATAGGATAAGTAATGTAATGTATGTACACAGTGACTGCACCAACAGAATAGTGAGCGCAGCTCTGGAGTATAATACAGGATAAGTAATGTAATGTATGTACGCAGTGACTGTACCAGCAGAATAGTGAGTGCAGCTCTGGAGTATAATACAGGATAAGTAATGTAATGTATGTACACAGTGACTGTACCAGCAGAATAGTGAGCGCAGCTCTGGAGTATAATACAGGATAAGTAATGTAGTGTATGTACACTGTGACTGTACCAGCAGAATAGTGAGCGCAGCTCTGGAGTATAATACAGGATAAGTAATGTAATGTATGTACACAGTGACTGCACCAGCAGAATAGTGAGCGCAGCTCTGGAGTATAATACAGGATAAGTAATGTAATGTATGTACACAGGGACTGTACCAGCAGAATAGTGAGTGCAGCTCTGGAGTATAATACAGGATAAGTAATGTATGTACACAGTGACTGCACCAGCAGAATAGTGAGCGCAGCTCTGGAGTATAATACAGGATAAATAATGTAATGTATGTACACAGTGACTGCACCAGCAGAATAGTGAGCGCAGCTCTGGAGTATAATACAGGATAAATAATGTAATGTATGTACACAGTGACTGCACCAGCAGAATAGTGAGCGCAGCTCTGGAGTATAATACAGGATAAGTAATGTAATGTATATACACAGTGACTGCACCAGCAGAATAGTGAGCGCAGCTCTGGAGTATAATACAGGATAAGTAATGTAATGTATGTACACAGTGACTGCACCAGCAGAATAGTGAGCGCAGCTCTGGAGTATAATACAGGATAAGTAATGTAATGTATGTACACAGTGACTGCACCAGCAGAATAGTGAGCGCAGCTCTGGAGTATAATACAGGATAAGTAATGTAATGTATGTACACAGTGACTGCACCAGCAGAATAGTGAGCGCAGCTCTGGAGTATAATACAGGATAAATAATGTAATGTATGTACACAGTGACTGCACCAGCAGAATAGTGAGCGCAGCTCTGGAGTATAATACAGGATAAGTAATGTAATGTATGTACACAGTGACTGCACCAGCAGAATAGTGAACGCAGCTCTGGAGTATAATACAGGATAAATAATGTAATGTATGTACACAGTGACTGCACCAGCAGAATAGTGAGCGCAGCTCTGGAGTATAATACAGGATAAGTAATGTAATGTATGTACACAGTGACTGCACCAGCAGAATAGTGAGCGCAGCTCTGGAGTATAATACAGGAGAAGTAATGTAATGTATGTACACAGTGACTGTACCAGCAGAATAGTGAGCGCAGCTCTGGAGTATAATACAGGATAAGTAATGTAATGTATATACACAGTGACTGTACCAGCAGAATAGTGAGCGCAGCTCTGGAGTATAATACAGGATAAGTAATGTAATGTATGTACACAGTGACTGCACCAGCAGAATAGTGAGCACAGCTCTGGAGTATAATACAGGATAAGTAATGCAATGTATGTACACAGTGACTGCACCAGCAGAATAGTGAGCGCAGCTCTGGAGGGTAATACAGGATAAGTAATGTAATATATGTACACAGTGACTGTATCAGCAGAATAGTGAGCGCAGCTCTGGAGTATAATACAGGATAAGTAATGTAATTTATGTACACAGTGACTGCACCAGCAGAATAGTGAGCGCAGCTCTGGAGTATAATACAGGATAAGTAATGTAATGTATGTACAGAGTGACTGTACCAGCAGCATAGTGAGCGCAGCTCTGGAGTATAATACAGGATAAGTAATGTAATGTATGTACACAGTGACTGTACCAGCAGAATAGTGAGCGCAGCTCTGGAGTATAATACAGGATAAGTAATGTAATGTATGTACACAGTGACTGTACCAGCAGAATAGTGAGCGCAGCTCTGCAGTATAATACAGGATAAGTAATGTAATGTATGTACACAGTGACTGCACCAGCAGAATAGTGAGCGCAGCTCTGGAGTATAATACAGGATAAGTAATGTAATGTATGTACACAGTGACTGTACCAGCAGAATAGTGAGCGCAGCTCTGGAGTATAATACAGGATAAGTAATGTAATGTATGTACACAGTGACTGTACCAGCAGAATAGTGAGCGCAGCTCTGGAGTATAATACAGGATAAGTAATGTAATGTATGTACACAGTGACTGCACCAGCAGAATAGTGAGCGCAGCTCTGGAGTATAATACAGGATAAGTAATGTAATGTATGTACACAGTGACTGCACCAGCAGAATAGTGAGCGCAGCTCTGGAGTATAATACAGGATAAGTAATGTAATGTATGTACACAGTGACTGCACCAGCAGAATAGTGAGCGCAGCTCTGGAGTATAATACAGGATAAGTAATGTAATGTATGTACACAGTGACTGTACCAGCAGAATAGTGAGCGCAGCTCTGGAGTATAATACAGGATAAGTAATGTAATGTATGTACACAGTGACTGTACCTGCAGAATAGTGAGCGCAGCTCTGGAGTATAATACAGGATAAGTAATGTAACATATGTACACAGTGACTGTACCAGCAGAATAGTGAGCGCAGCTCTGCAGTATAATACAGGATAAGTAATGTAATGTATGTACACAGTGACTGTACCAGCAGAATAGTGAGCGCAGCTCTGGAGTATAATACAGGATAAGTAATGTAATGTATGTACACAGTGACTGCACCAGCAGAATAGTGAGCGCAGCTCTGGAGTATAATACAGGATAAGTCATGTAATGTATGTACACAGTGACTGTACCAGCAGAATAGTGAGCGCAGCTCTGGAGTATAATACAGGATAAGTAATGTAATGTATGCACACAGTGACTGTACCAGCAGAATAGTGAGCGCAGCTCTGGAGTATAATACAGGATAAGTAATGTAATGTATGTACATAGTGACTGCACCAGCAGAATAGTGAGCGCAGCTCTGGAGTATAATACAGGATAAGTAATGTAATGTATGTTCACAGTGACTGCACCAGCAGAATAGTGAGCGCAGCTCTGGAGTATAATACAGGATAAGTAATGTAATGTATGCACACAGTGACTGTACCAGCAGAATAGTGAGCGCAGCTCTGGAGTATAATACAGGATAAGTAATGTAATGTATGTACATAGTGACTGCACCAGCAGAATAGTGAGCGCAGCTCTGGAGTATAATACAGGATAAGTAATGTAATGTATGTTCACAGTGACTGCACCAGCAGAATAGTGAGCGCAGCTCTGGAGTATAATACAGGATAAGTAATGTAATGTATGTTCACAGTGACTGCACCAGCAGAATAGTGAGCGCAGCTCTGGAGTATAATACAGGATGTAGCTCTGAAAATATAAACTAAGATGTGCAAAGTGAATATATTTTTAATGTTGACTCTTTGTATATATATTTAAATGTATCCTCCCCTTTAAATCCAAGTAGGAGGTCCTGGTGGTCCCCTGATATTTCCTGCTGTGTCACTCTGTTCTTATATTACTTGCTCTGTGCATCCCTTTTAGTGTTTGTTGCAGGGATGTTTCCTTAATGTTCTAATATAGTTCCCTGTTAATCCGCCCCGAGTGCTGTATGTTCTGTACGCTGCTCTGAGCACATACTGTAAGTTACAGAGATGCCTGGAGGTTCAGCACTAAAACTTGGGCAGATTATATGGATTGCCTGTATGGATTCTATGCCCTGGACTGCCTTGGTTAAGCTGTGTTTATTACAGTCTGCTCCCTCTCTCAGACACCGGTTCTGCTGATTCTGCAAAGCATCTGAGTCTTAATCCTGCCCTAACCCCCGACTCGGGATAGCCACAAAATATCCCCCTCCTCAGCTCTGTAAATATTTAATCAGCTCACGCAGTGGGTCTTATGGGGGAGACCTGCAACACTTAGTGCCAGGCCTGGGGCTCGTGGATTGTTCATATAAAGCCCCCAGCTGCTTGTAATGTAAACAGAGCGGGACGTGATGAGCCCATTGTTCTCCGTACCAGCAGCCTCCTCAACAATAGAACAATCCATATCGCATGTCCCGAATATATTCCATAAAGCAGGTGCTAAATTGCTAGAATAGCTGCTGCTTGCAAAATAACAACAAAATAAAACCAACAATGTATATGGCGAGCAGAACCCCCCAACCCCCACGGCGAACATTTGTCGTAAATGGATTAACGCTTCATTTGTAACCTCTAATTAAGAGCAGAAAGCCAGGACTCATTGTAACAGCTGCTTACTGGGCCCCGAAGGCTGCACTAAAGCCTCTAATCCCCCCCACTGTTCACCGGACCACTCTGTTACCAGGACTCATGTACTGTCAGGTGCAAACATTTAAAGGGGAACACCTCCTGCATCTAATAGACTTGTCATTAATGTTTATGTCTACTGGCAAACCCCATTTACATATATACAGATATAATCTAAGAAACAGTTCAGTCACTGTGTACAGAGCTGCAGAGCTGCGCTCACTATTCTGCTGGTGCAGTCACTGTGTACATACATTACATTACTTATCCTGTATTATACTCCAGAGCTTCGCTCACTATTCTGCTGGTACAGTCACTGTGTACATACATTACATTACTTATCCTGTATTATACTCCAGAGCTGCGCTCACTATTCTGCTGGTGCAGTCACTGTGTACATACATTACATTACTTATCCTGTATTATACTCCAGAGCTGCGCTCACTATTCTGCTGGTGCAGTCACTGTGTACATACATTACATTACTTATCCTGTATTATACTCCAGAGCTGCGCTCACTATTCTGCTGGTACAGTCACTGTGTACATACATTACATGACTTATCCTGTATTATACCCCAGAGCTGCGCTCACTATTCTGCTGGTACAGTCACTGTGTACATACATTACATTATTTATCCTGTATTATACTCCAGAGCTGCGCTCACTATTCTGCTGGTGCAGTCACTGTGTACATACATTACATTACTTATCCTGTATTATACTCCAGAGCTGCGCTCACTATTCTGCTGGTACAGTCACTGTGTACATACATTACATTACTTATCCTGTATTATACTCCAGAGCTGTGCTCACTATTCTGCTGGTACAGTTACTGTGTACATACATTACATTACTTATCCTGTATTATACTCCAGAGCTGCGCTCACTATTCTGCTGGTACAGTCACTGTGTACATACATTACATTACTGATCCTGTATTATACTCCAGAGCTGCGCTCACTATTCTGCTGGTGCAGTCACTGTGTACATACATTACATTACTTATCCTGTATTATACTCCAGAGCTGCGCTCACTATTCTGCTGGTACAGTCACTGTGTACATACATTACATTACTTATCCTGTATTATACTCCAGAGCTGCACTCACTATCCTGCTGGTGCAGTCACTGTGTACATACATTACATTACTTATCCTGTATTATACTCCAGAGCTGCGCTCACTATTCTGCTGGTGCAGTCACTGTGTACATACATTACATGACTTATCCTGTATTATACTCCAGAGCTGCGCTCACTATTCTGCTGGTACAGTCACTGTGTACATACATTACATTACTTATCCTGTATTATACTCCAGAGCTGCGCTCACTATTCTGCTGGTGCAGTCACTGTGTACATACATTACATTACTTATCCTGTATTATACTCCAGAGCTGCGCTCACTATTCTGCTGGTACAGTCACTGTGTACATACATTACATTACTTATCCTGTATTATACTCCAGAGCTGCGCTCACTATTCTGCTGGTGCAGTCACATTACTTATCCTGTATTATACTCCAGAGCTGCGCTCACTATTCTGCTGGTACAGTCACTGTGTACATACATTACATTACTTATCCTGTATTATACCCCAGAGCTGCGCTCACTATTCTGCTGGTACAGTCACTGTGTACATACATTACATTACTTATCCTGTATTATACTCCAGAGCTGCGCTCTCTATTCTGCTGGTACAGTCACTGTGTACATACATTACATTACTTATCCTGTATTATACTTCAGAGCTGTGCTCACTATTCTGCTGGTACAGTCACTGTGTACATACATTACATTACTTATCCTGTATTATACTCCAGAGCTGCGCTCACTATTCTGCTAGTAGAGTTGCTTACTGATTGTTTAGTGTCACTGGTGCTAGGACAGTGCAGTTGCACCGCTTCTTCTCATGGCTGCTGTGCTTGGCTTTCTTCTGTGGCTGTATAGCCTTTCCATTACAGCCAATCACTGTCCCTGTATCCATTATTATAACCCTAGCTATTTCCTAGAGCTTTGCCTGTTTCTTCTAGAGACCTCTTTGAGTCACACTGGTCTGAGCAGCGCCCCCTGTATTTGCAACAATACATTAGGCATGAAAACTATTTTATAACCCCTGTCCTGCTGCGCCAATCCTGCAGCGGAGCCTCCACTTACCCTGCGCCCACTTTTATAATACGCCGCACTTTCGCCCCCACGTTACTGCCTCACATAATAGTATCACAGATCCCGAGGGGGCCGAGGATTTGGGTCTGGTATCAATGACTTTGTCTCCACATTAGATAGTTATAATTTTTATAAGCTGTCATTCCAGCAATGTCCAATGGATGGCGCTGTGACAAAATTAATAAAATTCTGTAAATTCTTGTGTTGTGTGAATTGTTCTACCGCTGCACGTTGTGAGGAGTTATTATGTTATTTCCCACATCAGCGACACAAGACTTGGAGATAAAACTTATTTTATGGTTACAATTAGAAATTATTTTGTAAAATGTTCAAACACATTCCATAGAGGATCGCTGGGGTTCCTGATCTTATCTAAGGCCGCACCACCCCAGCGCGGTAAGGCATGGGGCATAATGGGTTAAGTGGGCACCACATTGATGGGTCTCGAACACTCCTCAGAACAGACGAGGATTCACAAGTGCACAATACAAAGTTGGAGGCGAGGCACGAGGCACGAGGCGCGAGGCGCGAGGCACGAGAATCCACAGGATAGTCATAGCAGGAATACCCTGTATACAGCCTGCACTGTCTATATGAATAGCTGGTAACAGTACAGGCACATGATATCACCCCACTAAATACAGGGGTGTGCGCCCCCTGGGGGCAGCCACAGATAGTCTGGTACATCCTATTATTTATGATATAGCAGTACTATTTATACACAGCACTGCTGATATCTGGACACTATATAGCGGTATTATTTCAGCAGTATTCGCATTGTGTGGCAGTGCTACTTAGGTACTGAACAGTATATTGTTCTTGCAGTATATGGTGGTCTTAGACTGGTCCACCAGAACCCCAGAGGGTCCGGGCGACACAGTAGTGGTCCAGCAGAAGACACCCAAGTGTAGGGTACCATGGTCTGTACCCTAGGGGATTATGGAGAGTGCGGCCCTAAATACAGTATAACAGAGGGGCCCATGAAACCTCAGTCTGACGATGCAGGCTAGTATGGAGGTGTTATTGCACTCTGCAGCAGGCACTGTATGGCGGCATCTATGGCATCTGTAGCAGATACTCTATTATGGCATCTCCAAGTGGCACTGTACGGCGCCATCTATAGTTGGCACTGCATGTCACCAATTGTAGCATGCATTGTATTACAGCAACTGTAGCAGACACTGTTTTGCGGCATCTTTAGCAGGCAATGTATGGCAGTATTTGTACCAGACACTGTATAGCAGCGCCTGTAGCAAGCACTGTGGGACACCATATGGTGGCATCTATAGAAGGCAAAGACTGATCCTTAGTAGGTAGCGTCTGAGAATGTTTTTGCTATAAGAGCAGGACAATGTACAATGTGTGTGCCGCACCCCTGCTCCGTCACTTGGTGACTGTCGGGACCTCTTTGCCATTTCCTAAGCTGGAGGTTAATATTAGATTTTACAGATCTAACAACCAATGGGACGTGGCGGTATAAGTATGATGTGTCCGGCAGCTGAAGAGATCAGCGCTGCCAAACTGTCACAATAATAAAACCGTCATTATGTTACACTTAGAACATTAAAGCAGCTCCGGCCTGATAACAGAGAACAATAGACGACATCACACGGCACAGGAGAGAAGCTGCAGCCAAGGTGTAGTGTGCCTTTAAGGGATACGTTACATTTATCGTCCGCCATCTGTCTGTCTTTTATTATAAACCATTTGGCGATTATATTTGGAGCGGTCAGCAGTCGGATGGATTTATCGAGGATGGGGGGAGGGGTTTGCGGTTGCGATGCTTTGACTATTAAACTTCCCCCTCTCAGCCGCGCTGACAGATGTAATGGATAGGGAGATCTTTATAGGAGTGTCAGTTCTCTCAGCTCAGTCCAACACAAACTTCATGTCACTTCTCATGGTCAGCGATGGAGCCAGAGGAGATAAAGGAGCAGCACTTTACTGAGCGCTGCAAAATCATAGGGGGAGGGGCAATGCTGAGGACAGCGCAGTAACATCATCAAATACATGGAGGACAAGGGTCAACATCACATGTACTATATAATCCAGAGGGCGAGACAAACAGCAGAAAGCCCTTTATAGAACATATATTCTTATTCATAGGAGCAGTATTATAGTAGTTATATTCTTGTACATAGGAGTAGTATTATAGTAGTTATATTCTTGTACATAGGGGGCAGTATTATAGTAGTTATATTCTTGTACATAGGAGCAGTATTATAGTAGTTATATTCTTGTACATAGGAGGTAGTATTATAGTAGTTATATTCTTGTACATAGGAGTAGTATTATAGTAGTTATATACTTGTACATAGGAGTAGTATTATAGTAGTTATATTCTTGTACATAGGAGCAGTATTATAGTAGTTATATTCTTGTATATAGGGGGCAGTATTATAGTAGTTATATTCTTGTACATAGGAGCAGTATTATAGTAGTTATATTCTTGTATATAGGGGGCAGTATTATAGCAGTTATATTCTTGTATATAGGGGGCAGTATTATAGTAGTTATATTCTTGTATATAGGAGTAGTATTATAGCAGTTATATTCTTGTACATAGGAGCAGTATTATAGTAGTTATATTCTTGTACATAGGAGTAGTATTATAGCAGTTATATTCTTGTACATAGGAGTAGTATTATAGTAGTTATATTCTTGTACATAGGAGTAGTATTATAGTAGTTATATTCTTGTACATAGGAGTAGTATTATAGTAGTTATATTCTTGTACATAGGAGCAGTATTATAGTAGTTATATTCTTGTACATAGGAGGTAGTATTATAGTAGTTATATTCTTGTATATAGGGGGCAGTATTATAGTAGTTATATTCTTGTATATAGGAGTAGTATTATAGCAGTTATATTCTTGTATATAGGGGGCAGTATTATAGTAGTTATATTCTTGTATATAGGAGTAGTATTATAGCAGTTATATTCTTGTACATAGGAGTAGTATTATAGTAGTTATATTCTTGTACATAGGAGTAGTATTATAGTAGTTATATTCTTGTACATGGGAGCAATATTATAGTAGTTATATTCTTGTACATAGGAGTAGTATTATAGTAGTTATATTCTTGTATATAAGGGGCAGTATTATAGTAGTTATATTCTTGTATATAGGAGTAGTATTATAGCAGTTATATTCTTGTATACAGGGGGCAGTATTATAGTAGTTATATTCTTGTATATAGGAGTAGTATTATAGCAGTTATATTCTTGTATATAGGGGGCAGTATTATAGTAGTTATATTCTTGTATATAGGAGTAGTATTATAGCAGTTATATTCTTGTACATAGGAGTAGTATTATAGTAGTTATATTCTTGTACATAGGAGTAGTATTATAGTAGTTATATTCTTGTACATGGGAGCAGTATTATAGTAGTTATATTCTTGTACATAGGAGTAGTATTATAGTAGTTATATTCTTGTATATAGGGGGCAGTATTATAGTAGTTATATTCTTGTATATAGGAGTAGTATTATAGCAGTTATATTCTTGTATATAGGGGGCAGTATTATAGTAGTTATATTCTTGTATATAGGAGTAGTATTATAGCAGTTATATTCTTGTACATAGGAGCAGTATTATAGTAGTTATATTCTTGTACATAGGAGTAGTATTATAGCAGTTATATTCTTGTACATAGGAGTAGTATTATAGTAGTTATATTCTTGTACATAGGAGTAGTATTATAGTAGTTATATTCTTGTACATAGGAGTAGTATTATAGTAGTTATATTCTTGTACATAGGAGTAGTATTATAGCAGTTATATTCTTGTACATAGGAGCAGTATTATAGTAGTTATATTCTTGTACATAGGAGTAGTATCATAGTAGTTATATTCTTGTACATAGGAGTAGTATTATAGTAGTTATATTCTTGTACATAGGAGCAGTATTATAGTAGTTATATTCTTGTATATAGGGGGCAGTATTATAGTAGTTATATTCTTGTATATAGGAGTAGTATTATAGTAGTTATATTCTTGTACATAGGAGTAGTATTATAGTAGTTATATTCTTGTACATAGGAGCAGTATTATAGTAGTTATATTCTTGTACATAGGAGTAGTATCATAGTAGTTATATTCTTGTACATAGGAGTAGTATTATAGTAGTTATATTCTTGTACATAGGAGCAGTATTATAGTAGTTATATTCTTGTATATAGGGGGCAGTATTATAGTAGTTATATTCTTGTATATAGGAGTAGTATTATAGTAGTTATATTCTTGTACATAGGAGCAGTATTATAGTAGTTATATTCTTGTATATAGGGGGCAGTATTATAGTAGTTATATTCTTGTACATAGGAGCAGTATTATAGTAGTTATATTCTTGTATATAGGGGGCAGTATTATAGTAGTTATATTCTTGTACATAGGAGTAGTATTATAGTAGCTATATTCTTGTACATAGGAGTAGTATTATAGTAGTTATATTCTTGTACATAGGAGCAGTATTATAGTAGTTATATTCTTGTACATAGGAGCAGTATTATAGTAGTTATATTCTTGTACATAGGAGCAGTATTATAGTAGTTATATTCTTGTACATAGGAGGTAGTATTATAGTAGTTATATTCCTGTACATAGGAGCAGTATTATAGTAGTTATATTCTTGTACATAGGGGGAGTATTATAGTAGTTATATTCTTGTACATAGGAGCAGTATTATAGTAGTTATATTCTTGTACATAGGAGGTAGTATTATAGTAGTTATATTCTTGTACATAGGAGTAGTATTATAGTAGTTATATTCTTGTACATAAGAGTAGTATTATAGTAGTTATATTCTTGTACATAGGAGCAGTATTATAGTAGTTATATTCTTGTACATAAGAGTAGTATTATAGTAGTTATATTCTTGTACATAGGGGGAGTATTATAGTAGTTATATTCTTGTATATAGGAGTAGTATTATAGTAGTTATATTCTTGTACATAAGAGTAGTATTATAGTAGTTATATTCTTGTATATAGGAGTAGTATTATAGTAGTTATATTCTTGTACATAAGAGTAGTATTATAGTAGTTATATTCTTGTACATAGGGGCAGTATTATAGTAGTTATATTCTTGTACATAGGAGCAGTATTATAGTAGTTATATTCTTGTATATAGGAGTAGTATTATAATAGTTATATACTTGTACATAGGAGTAGTATTATAGTAGTTATATTCTTGTACATAGGAGTAGTATTATAGTAGTTATATACTTGTACATAGGAGTAGTATTATAGTAGTTATATTCCTGTACATAGGAGCAGTATTATAGTAGTTATATTCTTGTACATAGGAGGTAGTATTATAGTAGTTATATTCTTGTACATAGCAGCAGTATTATAGTAGTTATATTCTTGTACATAGGAGTAGTATTATAGTAGTTATATTCTTGTACATAGCAGCAGTATTATAGTAGTTATATTCTTGTACATAGGAGTAGTATTATAGTAGTTATATTCTTGTACATAGGAGTAGTATTATAGTAGTTATATTCTTGTACATAGGAGTAGTATTATAGTAGTTATATTCTTGTACATAGGAGTAGTATTATAGTAGTTATATTCTTGTACATAGGAGTAGTATTATAGTAGTTATATTCTTGTACATAGCAGCAGTATTATAGTAGTTATATTCTTGTACATAGGAGTAGTATTATAGTAGTTATATTCTTGTACATAGGAGCAGTATTATAGTAGTTATATTCTTGTACATAGGAGTAGTATTATAGTAGTTATATTCTTGTACATAGGAGGTAGTATTATAGTAGTTATATTCTTGTACATAGGAGTAGTATTATAGTAGTTATATTCTTGTACATAGGAGTAGTATTATAGTAGTTATATTCTTGTACATAGGAGCAGTATTATAGTAGTTATATTCTTGTACGTAGGAGCAGTATTATAGTAGTTATATTCTTGTACATAGGAGCAGTATTATAGTAGTTATATTCTTGTACATAGGGGCAGTATTATATATTTGTCCTTCATTAGATAATACTTTGCTTTATCTCTAAAGGTATAATAAATACACAGATAATATTTTGGTCACATCTGAACTTGTGACATTTCTTTGTTGCAGCTTGGATTGTACTTAATCTATTCCAGTTGCAAAAGTAATGAAGATATTTTGCAACCGATCTGATTAATTACGTGTTACGCCAGAGTCATTGTGAAACTCAGCAGTACATGATAAACTACCACAAACATATGATATGCAATATCACGTCCTGAGGCCATATGTAGGATTTATAGTAATTGGCTCTTTCTTAATAAGCTGAAGAAATAAAAATACTGAAACCAATAGGAGTCTGAAACAGCCCATGATAATTCAGTGTATATCCAATGTGCCCTAAAATAGCTCACAACATTTAAGAGTCTAGTACTATGAGTTGTTTTGATTCCTCCTCCACCTAGTGGTCATAGTGTGTACTACAGAAACTAAAAAGAGTAGTTTTTATGAAAAGTCTACAGTTTGGTATTGCTGTTTATTTTTTACAATTAACATATCACCAACATAAGATCAGGGTAGGCAGAGTGTGTGCATAATAGAGATCCAGGTAGCGTTTATGGCAGGGTCAGGGCAGGCAGCACAGACTCGAAAAAGCAATGGGGCAGAGGTCAAGACAAGTGGAACAGGAACATACAAGCAGAGGTCAAGTCCTGCTAAAACAGACATGGTGAAACACCTTTGCAGGACTTAGGTGCTATATCGCTCAGGCACACTGTTAAGGAGAAGGCAGCCTTCTACAACATTGGGTTTGTAGTGATTGGTGCACATTGTGGCACCTGAAAACACTATCCAAACCGAGAACTTGCTGCAAACCAACCACGCCAACCACTGAGCTGCCCCAAATTTCCTGCAATTCCTAAAACTGTAAGTCCAGAGGTGCAGGCAGCAAAGAATTCTGTCATTTTATACATTGTCTCTCTCTTTGTGTCTTTAGTGTCTTCGAGTCTCCTTGAAACTTTGCATTTATTTTCTAGATCCCCGGCAATCAATCTGACATCATAAAACATTGTGTGCTGTATTCCTAATGAATCCCTGCTATACATAGGCATGGTGTCAGAATTAGGGGTTAATGAGCTCATGGCCGATCCCCGGGTACATCACAATTTGTTCTATTTTCACAGTAATTATGAGAAGACGCTCGTGCAATAAGACTAATTATATACTCAGATATCTGGATAAAGTGTATCCCGGGGCCACACGCAGCTTCTGGGCGACTCGTCATCCATTAGTCACAATGTAACCTTGATTAAAGGTATGAATCAGAGAGTCTGCGGAGATGATATTACACCAGGGGGGCCATTATTTTGTTGCTTATATAGCACCACCCTCCTCTGCAGCGCTGGGCAGTCACATCAGCCCCCGGCCCTTAATTTTACCAACGCTACGTTCTTTGGGGCCAATGTCAAAGACAAATTTTTGTTTTCTGGCCCTTGCACAAAAATTAAAGAAAGGCAGAGAAGGGTTAACATAAAACCTAAGACATACCCACCTGCCCTATTCCAGCTGCTGTTCCCCGGTCTTTGCCGATGGTCTTCTGTTCTAGCGCTCCGCTCCGCGCTGGCGTATAAGTGGATTGGTACGTCATAACTGCAGGGGTTGCCTTTGTGATGGTAGAACGTAGGACAGGAGAGTATGAAATATTGTTTGAATTTAACCCCTTCTTTGCCCATTTCTAACTTTGGACTAAAGGCATTGTTAGGTCACGTGCAGTCCATAGTGCCTGTCATAATGGGGTGTCTTACCTCTATTAGGGTGACGAGCGGCTGTAAGAAACACCTCCTGCTCTGGAGGTATCAGCATGACCATATATTACATGGTTGCCCAATTATTTGCATATACACCATGCAGTACCACATCTCTCCTGTAGTGGCCACTGCAGGGAAATGCCTATTTAGATTCCATGTACATAGAGACCCAAATACCACCAAGCTATATTCCATGTATATATGAATTAAATAGAGACTATAGACCCAATTGCTACTGTGTTTCCCTTGAGCTCCGCCCCTGAGGAGCCAGCCTACTTTCCTCTAGGGCTGTTCATTGAAAAATCTCATTCTGATTGACTCCACATGTAAACTGATAAGCTTAGAACTGACACCCAATGTTATGTGTCAGCCTATACTGTCACTAGATACACTCAGTACTACATGAGGTTTCGTAGCCCCATAGGAAGACCCCTGTAACAGTACAACATGTGGGGACCCTCTGGTACTCTAATGGGCCAGTGCAACCCTGTGCTCCTTTCATTATAATTCTGAACCATCGTCCACCCCAAAAATGACAACATTTTTAAAGGGCTACAAAAACAGATGATGCACGGACTATAAACCACGTTACTCCGCTTCTCCTTTCCATTTTCCACCCGCTACTAATGTATACAACACAACCTGAGCCGAATCACAAGTGTCCCCCCTGTGAGTCAGTGGAAGGAACCATCATGGGCTCTAATTCATTTAACTGATGTAGACCTGCTCACATGGAAAGAGTCTCCGGGACGCTCCTCTCCAAAAACACTGTGGTTGGCCTTAAAAAAACAAAAACAACCCCCGCTCGGCTAGTGCTATTGACTTAAAGGGTTATTCCACTGTCAGGATCACTTTACAACTACTCTGTTATGGAACATCTCCAATCACACGGCTCAGGAGGACACGGCGTCTCTGCTCAGAGGCCGCTTTGTCACATCTAGGGAGATTTAAAGGGAATGTGTCACGAGAAACTGGCCGGCTTTATAAAGCGAGCACTTATGGTTTTTTGATAATTTGTATTTAAAAGTTTCCATGCTATCCTTTTATATTCCAGGCCGTGTCTTGCAACTTAAGAGACTGACGCTTATCAATTCCATAGAGGTTTACTTTGCAGGTCTCACCTCATTTACATCACAGACAGGGTTACAATAGAAGATAACACCTCTATAGATAACACCACTGATCCATCACTACATCCGCTACTCATAATAGATGATGTCACATCTTACCTTTACCCCTTCTTCTAGTCTGGGTCAGACTCCTGGAGTGTGAATGGTAAAAAGGAGAATAGGGGCCCCAAGTGTCCTGTGTACTGGGGCCCCAATCTCTATAACATTGACTGGTCACATGGTGTGACTGAGTTGTACAATACGGTGTAGCCAGAGGATAAAAGCCCAGAGAAATATTAAGATACAGAACCGTTTAATGCTGAAGGGGCGACCCCTGGACCCCCCTCCCCACATAGTTCAGTAGTTGTTCGGGGCAGCTGGGGAGGATTAATAGACGACTGTTCAGGTTGCTGTTAATAACACCTAACACTGCCTGCCGCGCGTGATTTACAGAGTCCGCGATCTGTGCAGCAATGTCCTGGGGAAATGAAACAGGTGCACGCACCGCAACGCTACATAAACATGGAGGGAAAACACATTATGGCTCCAGTCAGGGCTGAGAACCCTCTGCAGAATTACCTGATACCTCCAGGAGTGCAACACTCCCCAAATACTGGAAATTATTATAGCGATATTACAGACTGAAAATAATATGTATTACTACTGAGTGTCAGTCTTTGAGGCAGTTTTGGCATTATACTCATGAACCTGGAGGCTCAGGATGAACAGTGTTATCAGACTCCTACAGATTGTAAGATTCAAATTTGTGAACCAATTTTATAAATTGTATAATGAAGTTTTATTTACTCGGCATTAACCACCAATTTATTTTTATATCTGAGCATTTATGTTACAGAAAGTTCCTGCAGATGTTTACACACCGCAGAGCGGCTCTGATATACTAGAGAAACGGGCAGGAGAGCGAAGAAAAATCTGTACAGAAACCTCAGAGTAGGAAAAAAAACTGCATATAAACAAATCATAGAAGAAAAACACAGAGGAAGGTTCTCAGCGGTCACATTACAGGATATACCCAGAACCAGATGTCTAACCTAAAGCAACCCCCGCAACATGGAAATACACAGGGATCATACAACACCCAGAAATGAGGCCTACACACAATAGGCCCCAATCTGGGTAACCGCACCTGTGTACATACATGACATTACTTATCCTGTATTATACTCCAGAGCTGCGCTCACTATTCTGCTGGTGCAGTCACTGTGTACATACATTACATTACTTATCCTGTATTATACTCCAGAGCTGCGCTCACTATTCTGCTGGTACAGTCACTGTGTACATACATTACATTACTTATCCTGTATTATACTCCAGAGCTGCGCTCACTATTCTGCTGGTACAGTCACTGTGTACATACATTACATTACTTATCCTGTATTATACTCCAGAGCTGCGCTCACTATACTGCTGGCGCAGTCACTGTGTACATACATTACATTACTTATCCTGTATTATACTCCAGAGCTGCGCTCACTATTCTGCTGGTGCAGTCACTGTGTACATACATTACATTACTTATCCTGTATTATACTCCAGAGCTGCGCTCACTATTCTGCTGGTGCAGTCACTGTGTACATACATTACATTACTTATCCTGTATTATACTCCAGAGCTGCGCTCACTATTCTGCTGGTGCAGTCACTGTGTACATACATTACATTACTTATCCTGTATTATACTCCAGAGCTGCGCTCACTATTCTGCTGGTGCAGTCACTGTGTACATACATTACATTACTTATCCTGTATTATACTCCAGAGCTGCGCTCACTATTCTGCTGGTGCAGTCACTGTGTACATACATTACATTACTTATCCTGTATTATACTCCAGCGCTGCGCTCACTATTCTGCTGGTACAGTCACTGTGTACATACATTACATTACTTATCCTATATTATACTCCAGAGCTGCGCTCACTATTCTGCTGGTACAGTCACTGTGTACATACATTACATTACTTATCCTGTATTATACTCCAGAGCTGCGCTCACTATTCTGCTGGTGCAGTCACTGTGTACATACATTACATTACTTATCCTGTATTATACTCCAGAGCTGCGCTCACTATTCTGCTGGTACAGTCACTGTGTACATACATTACATTACTTATCCTGTATTATACTCCAGCGCTGCGCTCACTATTCTGCTGGTACAGTCACTGTGTACATACATTACATTACTTATCCTGTATTATACTCCAGAGCTGCGCTCACTATTCTGCTGGTGCAGTCACTGTATACATACATTACATTACTTATCCTGTATTATACTCCAGAGCTGCGCTCACTATTCTGCTGGTGCAGTCACTGTGTACATACATTACATTACTTATCCTGTATTATACTCCAGAGCTGCGCTCACTATTCTGCTGGTACAGTCACTGTGTACATACATTACATTACTTATCCTGTATTATACTCCAGAGCTGCGCTCACTATTCTGCTGGTACAGTCACTGTGTACATACATTACATTACTTATCCTGTATTATACTCCAGAGCTGCGCTCACTATTCTGCTGGTACAGTCACTGTGTACATACATTACATTACTGATCCTGTATTATACTCCAGAGCTGCACTCACTATTCTGCTGGTACAGTCACTGTGTACATACATTACATTACTTATCCTGTATTATACTCCAGAGCTGCGCTCACTATTCTGCTGGTACAGTCACTGTGTACATACATTACATTACTTATCCTGTATTATACTCCAGAGCTGCACTCACTATTCTGCTGGTACAGTCACTGTGTACATACATTACATTACTTATCCTGTATTATACTCCAGAGCTGCGCTCACTATTCTGCTGGTACAGTCACTGTGTACATACATTACATTACTTATCCTGTATTATACTCCAGAGCTGCGCTCACTATTCTGCTGGTACAGTCACTGTGTACATACATTACATTACTTATCCTGTATTATACTCCAGAGCTGCGCTCACTATTCTGCTGGTGGATAACACAACTACAGGACCTGTTACAATCAGAATGGCAATCTATTTATTAGGAAGCCTTCACTTACTGTAATGGAGGTGAAATCCCCGGATGCGCAGGCTCCCAGGATAGCGGCTCCTACAAGAACTGACTCTACTTCTTTGGATAAGACCACTGGCAGACCTGTACGGGGTAGACACACATTAGTAATTCTGCAGATTATTGTGTAGGATATTTGTGTATGGGGATTTGTTATTAAGCAATGAAATCACCTTAAAGGGATCCTACCATTAAAAGAAATTTTTTTCTGACTAACACGTAGGAGTAGCCTTAAGAAAGTCTCTTCATCTCCTACCTTTCGATGTCTTCTTTGCGCCGCCGTTTGATAGAAATCCTTGTTTTCTTCTCTATGCAAATGAGTTCTCTCACAGCACTGGGGGCATCTCCAATGCTGCGAGAGAACTCTCCGGCACCGCCTCCATCTACTTCTTCCGATCTTTTCCGAACACGATCGCTCAATCCTAGACATGACGTTCGGACTGGTGTGTAGGACAACAGTCTTACTATTCGGCTGCACTGGCATGACATGTGTTATAGTTACTTAGGACAATATGCTGCTTATTTTGTGTACATGTTTGTACTGTAGATACTGTTTGTTACAATGTATCAGTCTAGGTCCGCGCTATCAGCCTGGAGTCCAGTACAGCAGAGACATTTCTGGTTACTTGGAAGAACACAATGTAACAAACCCAACATTCGGGGCCCAGGAGATACAAGTGACACCAGTGGAAACAATGAATGTTCTAGTCACTGACAACAAGCAGAGACCTTGAAAATTATGAGACACTGAAACATGTCGGGGAGATTTATCAAGTGTCAGAATTCAGAACCTGCTGCGCGCTGCATTGATCCAGTGTTTTAGACACTTTCATGACTTGTATGAAAGGGGATGTGGCTTAGTATAAGGGGGTTGGCTTTATGGGGATGGGGCGTGGCCTAAGTTTAATTTTTGGTGCATTTTTCTGGCCTAAACTAAACTGACTAATAGGACGAGTGGAGTTAGTCCCAGAATAGTCTAAGAATGCGACGTATTGCGAGACAATGATAAATCCGTTCACCATTCGCCATCTGCGCGGTTACATTGTGCATTGGAGAATTTCCCCTTTGGATTCTATTCACTGATCCGAGTCGAGGGGTCAAATCCAAAAACTGCCCCATGAAAAATACAGGAAGCAAAAAAAATCCCTCCAGATAAAGATGCAATTAATAAAATGAACTAATCAGACAATTAAAAAAATATGAGCCGCCACGTGTGTCTGCGCCCCGAGCCCTGAGCCCGGACGTGTCTCCTGTGGACGGGGGGGGGGGGGGGGGGGGGGGGGGGAACGAGCTGGAAAATCTTCAGGGTGTTTCTCCAGAAAAGCTTCTTGTTGCAGCCAGAGACAGAACATACAATGTATCTGCGGCAGGAAACTTCTGAGGTCTCCATGGTAAGGGGTAAACGTTGTAGTAACCGGTAATAGAAACCAGAGAGAAACATTCGCTGCTGATAACTCCACAAAAACAAGGGATTCCCCGTCCTGGGGCCGTCGCTGGCCGGGTCCTCCAATGTTGGATCCAGATATCCCAGCAACAAGCAAAATACTTTCCATATCACTGAGTAAATTCCAGCGGACGCAGCAGATTCCTGCAGATGGTGACACGTGCCGAGCAGATAACACAACTTATAAGGGGGAAATTGTATAGAGAAGGAATATGGCTGCTGCGCCTCCCTTACTTACAGGCTGTGTCTGGTACTGCAGCTCATTGGAATGAATAGCAAGGACATGTCTGTAAGAGAGCGGCCATGTCTTTCTTATCTCGTACAAATCCTTTAAATGTCATTTACCTCTAAAATCCTCGGGCCCTGCACTCTAATAACAGGGAACCCGGAGAAATCTGAATGCAGCTTTGGCAGTGACTAGAGAGTACAATGTAATAATGCTTTTATATTTCTGTTATTGGATTGTCCAGTTGAATTTCCTTCAGTGCAATGTCTTACCTGTAATGTCAGCATGCATCTGCACAAAGAGGGGGTTCTTACTGAGCCCCCCACATAAGAAGAGGCTGCTGATGTTGTGACCAGAGGATTTCATCGTTTCCAAAATGTGTCTGGTGCCCAACTATAAAAGCAAGAGGAAAATGGAGCGGTGTGAGGGGGCTAGGAACATAATGTATAAGTATACATTGTACCCAAATACATCAGAATTGTATATATTGTACCGGTATACAAATTGTATTGGCATGAATCGAACCAGTATAGAGTACATCTTATCAGTATACAATGTAGCAATGTACAGTATATTGTACTAGTATACATTGTATCAATACATCGTATCAGTATGTATGGTATCAGTATATTGTAGATGTATACATTGTATTCGTATATGGTATCAGTATATTGTAGTTCTATACATTGTATCAGTATATTGTAGCTGTATACATTGTATCTATACATCGTATTAGTATGTATGGTATCAGTATATAATAGATGTATACATTGTATCCATATATATTGTACCAGTATACATTATATCAATATACATTGTATCAGTGTATTGTAGATATATATATATATATATATATATATATATATATATATATATATATATATAGTATCAGTATATTGTATCTTTTTGTATTATCTCAGTATATTATAGCAGTATACATCATACCAGTATACATTATATCAGTATATTGTATATGTATACATTGTATCACTTTTCATGGATACACAATGAGATTGATATCCATCTGATTACATGGAAGAAAACCCTCCTGCTATTCCGCCTGTCATCTCACCGCAATACTCTGCACCGTTGCCAAGTACAGCAGAGCCAGATCATCCAGACCCTTGGACAGAGTCAACCCGACAACCTGCGAGGATAGAGATCAGTGTGACCAGGAGTCAAAGCAATTCTTACTTCATTGTCTATTGGGAGCCTGCGGTAGTCTGAAATCTATATCTGTATTCTCTTATATATTGTGTCTATTTTATCATTTACTACATATTTAACTATTTATTGACTGAAAGTTCTACACAATTATTTCACAGACCAATTCATATCTTCTATACGTCACATAGAGGCTCAGATGTACCAAGTTGGCAAATCCACTGCATAAAAAGGATAAAATTCTGTCTCTTGTAGCCACCACTAGAGGGAGCTCAGGCATTACCTGTATTATGGGGCAAAAGAGTTTCCCCTTTTTATGCCACTTGTGCCAATGCTGCCCCTAGCTGGCGTATAGTTCAGTTCTGGTGAATATGATTCCAGTCCAGTCCAGCTCCCCCTAGTGGTGACTTCTGGCAGACAGAATTGTATCATCTATGTCTATGCAGAGGGTTTGGAGCTGTGTATCAGACCTGTGGCTGAATCTACAGGTGTCTCTGTAGTGTATATATCTGATCCCAGCTCTTATTATTTACCATCCCTTTCAGGGTGAGGTCAGCCAGGGGCGATCGGTTTCCATGAAAATCCGGCCAGACATGCAAATCAGTAGTCAAAAAGTCGTGCGGCCGTGACACCCGGATTTGGTCCAAGTGATCATTTAAGTATGCGTACAGGTGCTGGCCCCTGAGAGCGAGAGAAAGGGGAATTATTGTACGGAAGGTAAATATTTACACATATGGGAAGGAAAAAGTCGCCAATCAGAGGTAATTATACGATGGCGAACGCCAAATCAGCGAAAAATCAGTAAAAGTCTAGAAAGTCATCAAAGACTATAGAAACTATGGAGAGAAGTTACAGTAGCTGCTATATACTGTTATACACTGCTATATACTGCTGTATACTAATATACACTGCTATATACTGATATACACTGCTATATACTGCTATATACTTCTCTATACTGCTATACACTGGTATATACTGATATACACTGCCATATACTGCTATACACTGGTATATACTGATATACACTGCTATATACTGTTATACGCTGCTATATGCTGCTGTATACTAATATACACTGCTATATACTGCTATACACTGCTATACACTGCTGTACACTGCTATATACTTCTCTACACTGCTATAAACTGCTATACACTGGTATATTCTGATATACACTGCTATATACTGCTATACACTGCTATATAATGAAATATACTGCCATATACTGCTGTACACTATTATACACTGCCATACACTGCTGTGCACTGCAATATACTGCTATACACTGGTATATACTGCTTTATACTGTTGTACACTGCTATATACTCCTATATACTGCTATACACTGTTATATGTTGCTATACACTACTATATCTACTATATACTGCTTTATACTGATATACACTGCTATATACTGATATGCACTACTGTATGCTGCTATACACTGTTGTACTCTACTATACTCTGCTATAGGGGAACTGTGACCATTGGTGGCATTGTTATAAGCCAATGAGATGGCACTGTTATGGGCCACTGGGTTGGCATTATTTTGCTGCCAGGTGTCAGGATTGTAATGAAGCCCTGGGGCTGGCACAGTTATGGGGTAATACAGGATGGCACTATTATGGGGCACTGGGTTGGCACAGTTATGGGGTAATACAGGCTGGTACTGTTATGGGGCACTGGGTTGGCATTATTTTGGTGCAGGTGCCAGGATTGTTATGAAGTCCTGCGGCTGGCATAGTTAGTGGCTGCTGAGACTGACACTGTTATGGGGTAATATAGGCTGGCACTGTTATGGGCACAGTTATGGGGCACAGTTATGGGGCAATGTTTTGCTGCAGGTGTCAGGATTATTGTGGAGCCCTGGGGTTGGCATAGGTAGTCGTTGCTGAGACTGACACTGTTATGGGGTAACTGAAGCTGGCACTGCCATGGCCCGCTGGGCGTTGTAGCCTCACCACAGAGGAGATTCGTGGGGTGCATTTCCTGGGGGTTCTCCCAGGGTTGTCGGAGTTCTCCATAGTGAGGATTGATTGTCGGCTGTCTCATTTAAGGTACGTGGTAATATTCATTTAGCGCCCTTGTATACACAGCCACACACTAATGAACCCCCGGGGGCTCCTGGCATCTGTTCTACCCCTCTGACCTCCCCCAGCCCTGTATATTTGCTCTTAGAATTCGCTCATTTACCGCCATGTTTTTCCAATTAGGCGGTAACATGTGCGGCCGATCAGAGCAGATCATCCAGAGCGCGCCACACTTGGAAGACATTACAGTAATGAATTCACATCGCCCCTCACATCATTCCCAGTGTTTGCCTTTCTGGAACCAACTTGTAATTTAAAACTTTAAACTTTTCCGTAACTTTTTTTTTTCTGTAATTTATTTTTTCAGCGTCCGTCACGCGTCGGTTTCTCTTTTAGCCATTTGGATTCATAAATTCTATTTGAGTATTATTATTATTTATATAGATAGGATGGTAATAATTTAGAAGCTGTGGGAAGCCTGAGACATTGGTTTATGAATAGAATGCCAGTATGACAGTAAAGACTGACACTGTAGCGTCACCACATTTCCTCTCTGTTAGTTTTGTATGTAGAAGGCTGACATCCACATACCCACTGCCCAGAACCAGCCTGAGGAACCCCATAACAGTCCCAGCTACAGTGCCTCCATACCAGTGCCAACCACAATGCCAGCCATTGTATTCACAACACAATCCCCATAACTATTCCACTCTGCATCCATGATATTATCAGCCTGTTGTATCCTAGCAGTACCAGTCTATGCCCCCCCTATAGCAATGCCAACCCCAGTGTGACCATAGCAGTGCTAACACAAATGTCCCACAACAATGCCATGAAGTTGCCCCTGAACATATTCATCCTAATAGTACAAGTCTAAGCCCCCCCATAACAGCACACACCTCATTACTACTCTAACCCCCATAACAATGCCCCTCTGAATCATCACTTTATCAGCCTGTTTCCCCTTAACAGTGCCAGCCTAAGTACCTTCAATGCCAACCATAGCACATACAGGACGCAACACAGTGCTCCATAACAATGCCAACACAGTGCTCCATAACAATGCCAACACAGTGCTCCATAACAATGCCAACACAGTGCTCCATAACAATGCCAACACAGTGCCCTATAACAATGCCAACACAGTGCTCCATAACAATGCCAACACAGTGCTCCATAACAATGCCAACACAGTGCTCCATAACAATGCCAACACAGTGCCCTATAACAATGCCAACACAGTGCTCCATAACAATGCCAACACAATGCTCCATAACAATGCCAACACAGTGCCCTATAACAATGCCAACACAGTGCTCCATAACAATGCCAACACAGTGCTCCATAACAATGCCAACACAGTGCCCTATAACAATGCCAACACAGTGCTCCATAACAATGCCAACACAGTGCCCTATAACAATGCCAACACAGTGCTCCATAACAATGCCAACACAGTGCCCTATAACAATGCCAACACAGTGCTCCATAACAATGCCAACACAGTGCCCTATAACAATGCCAACACAGTGCTCCATAACAATGCCAACACAGTGCTCCATAACAACGTCAACACATTGCCCCATAACAATGCCAACACAGTGCCCTATAACAATGCCAACACAGTGCTCCATAACAATGTCAACAATGCCAACACAATGCCCCATAACAATGCCAACACAGTGCTCCATAACAATGCCAACACAGTGCACCATAACAACGTCAACACATTGCCCCATAACAATGCCAACACAGTGCCCTATAACAATGCCAACACAGTGCTCCATAACAATGCCAACACAGTGCCCCAAACAATGCCAACACAATGCTCCATAACAATGACAACACAATGCCCCATAACAATGCCAACACAATGCCCCAAACAATGCCAACACATTGCCCTATAACAATGTCAACACAATGCCCCATAACAATGCCAACACAGTGCTCCATAACAATGCCAACACAGTGCTCCATAACAATGCCAACACAGTGCTCCATAACAATGCCAACACAGTGCCCTATAACAATGCCAACACAGTGCTCCATAACAATGCCAACACAGTGCTCCATAACAATGCCAACACATTGCCCCATAACAATGCCAACACAGTGCCCTATAACAATGCCAACACAGTGCCCTATAACAATGCCAACACAGTGCTCCATAACAACGTCAACACATTGCCCCATAACAATGCCAACACAGTGCCCTATAACAATGCCAACACAGTGCTCCATAACAATGCCAACACAGTGCTCCATAACAACGTCAACACATTGCCCCATAACAATGCCAACACAGTGCTCCATAACAATGCCAACACAGTGCTCCATAACAATGCCAACACAGTGCTCCATAACAACGTCAACACATTGCCCCATAACAATGCCAACACAGTGCTCCATAACAATGCCAACACAGTGCTCCATAACAACGTCAACAATGCCAACACAATGCCCCATAACAATGCCAACACAGTGCTCCATAACAATGCCAACACAGTGCCCCAAACAATGTCAACACAATGCCCCATAACAATGCCAACACATTGCCCCATAACAATGCCAACACAGTGCTCCATAACAATGCCAACACAGTGCTCCATAACAATGCCAACACAGTGCCCCATAACAATGCCAACACATTGCCCCATAACAATGCCAACACATTGCCCCATAACAATGCCAACACAATGCCCCATAACAATGCCAACACATTGCCCTATAACAATGCCAACACAATGCCCCATAACAATGCCAACACAATGCCCCATAACAATGTCAACACAATGCCCCATAACAATGCCAACACATTGCCCCATAACAATGCCAACACAGTGCTCCATAACAATGCCAACACAGTGCCCCATAACAATGCCAACACATTGCCCCATAACAATGCCAACACATTGCCCCATAACAATGCCAACACAATGCCCCATAAAAATGCCAACACATTGCCCTATAACAATGCCAACACAATGCCCCATAACAATGCCAACACAATGCCCCATAACAATGTCAACACAATGCCCCATAACAATGCCAACACATTGCCCCATAACAATGCCAACACAGTGCTCCATAACAATGCCAACACAGTGCCCCATAACAATGCCAACACATTGCCCCATAACAATGCCAACACAATGCCCCATAACAATGCCAACACAATGCCCCATAACAATGCCAACACAGTGCCCCATAACAATGCCAACACATTGCCCCATAACAATGCCAACACAATGCCCCATAACAATGCCAACACAGTGCCCCATAACAATGCCCCTGTGCATCATTATAATATCAGCCTGCCTCCCCTTAATAGTACAAATCTAAGCCTGCCCATAACAGTGCAAACCCCAGTGCAGTGCCCCATAACAATACCGCTGTGTATCACCACAATATCAGCGCCGGCCTCAGCACCCCCATAACATTGCCGCCCCCCAGTACTTCCATTGCCGTGCCAGTGTCTGCCACTTTGCTTATACAACAGTGCCCAGCCATAGTGCCCCAGTGACAGCCTCAGCTCCCCCAGAACATGGCGTCACTGAGGCTCACGTGCCTGTAATATGCCCGGATTATATGGACCATATTGAAGCTGCAAATCCCACCCCGGCCGAGGGTCTAATAACCCAAACCGTGAGCATGACAGGGGTCCTGCAGCTCTTATATGGCCAGTATTACAGCTGTGTGAATCCAGACTTAGGGGCGGGTCTGTCAGCACAGCGCTGACACACTCCACATAGCAACCAGCTGAATTCTGCATGCAGCTCTGGAAGTGATTGGAGTATAGAACAGAATCTCCAACACTGTATATGATATATATTAAAACTAAACTTTACAGACTTGGTTCCTTATGGTGCGAAGGATTTTGGCAGCTCTTTATCTGCGCCCCTGCTGGGATTTGCTAGTACAAGGCTCATACAGCCAGGCCGGCCCCCTAGACCCAGGCTTGTAATGGAGAAAGCAGACCCCTAGTCCTAACCACAGCCCCGACCAAGGAGGAACACATTCCTGTTACATCCAGAAACATAATCTCTCTTCTCCTCCCGCCTTTCATCTTTGTCCCATTTTACCCGGCTCTAATTTTTTTTTTTTTTGTCTAAAAGCTTTCAATCAGTGCGAGACAAAAGTAATTCTTGTCAGGGATATCTTGGCAGATCTTTCCTATTGTTTGAGCCCGGCTGCTTTATATCATTACAGTAATGACAAATTGAAAAGGTTCCAGTAGGCAGCCGGAAAGCCGCAGGAAAAAAATACAAAAAATTAAAAAAAAATAAATAAAAAATTGGACACTGACCTGGATTTGGCTTTCTTTTGTAATTCGGTGAATCCATCGTGGCCCTGGACGATGTGATCAATCTTAAGAGGGGAGAGAGAAATGCAAATTGAATGAAGTGTAATGGATCCTGCAACGCATAATGCAACGTAATCCATTTATCTGACCGGGACGCAATTTACAAAAACACCGCGGCCCGATCGCTACAATTCATTTACATAGATTGGACCGAGGTCAGCAAAACTGCAGAAGAAAGGAACAGTGAAGCCTGGAGATGACAAGGCGCAGAAGAGAGAGGAGGTGGAGGAGGGAAAGGTGCCGAGAGCAGTGTCCTGGCCTCAAAAAGTTAAGACTTTTTGGATTGTTTTAGTCTGGCCGGGACTACGCGGTGGTTACAATGAGTGCTGAGCATGGGCATGGTGTGGAAGTGTAGTCAAAAGGTTTTTGTTTTTTTTCTCTCAAAACTCCCCTTTCGTTTCAATCTCTCACCATTCTCTAGATCTCTGCTTGCTGTCAGTGAATTCTTGGTTGGATTTTGGGGTTCTAGGCCCGTCCTCATCACATCAGTCTTGTCAGTGTCTATTTACACAAGTCGTTAGTTGTTGCGTTTTTTGCAAAAATGTTTCAGCTTTGCAAAAACTGCAACAAAGACTGACTCCTGTAAATACAGTGTAAGATAAAGCCCTGATACATTGTAACAAGCCTCGCACCTGTGTAAGGTAGACATGTCCAAAGCAAAGGCTCAGCCCCTGGTTATAGGAAGGTCTTAACTCCAGGACAGCAAAATGAAATCTAGAAAATGGAGCAGCCCAACTCCACCCACCGTTCACAAATATACAATACAGTGCAAAAGTTTTAGGCAGGTGTGTGTTCGGTGCTGCAGTAATAATGAGTTCAGAAATAGAGGAAAAAACAGATGTAAATCCCATCAATATTTGGCTTTTGCCTTCCACTAATTCTCGGCACTCGCAGACGGTTTTTGGCAGAACTGGGCAGGGAGTTTGTTCCCGCCGCCATCTTAGAGAACTAAGCCCAGATCAGTGGATGTTTCTTGCTCCAGTCTCTCTGTCTCTTCAGGTCACCCCAGACAGACTTGACGATGATGAGATCAGGGCTATATCTGTGGGGGCCAGATTATCGCTTCCAGGACTCCTCCTCCAAAGGGCAATGGTCACACCAAATATTGATGGGGTTTGGTTTTTGGATTTTGTTAATTGATAAAAAAAACAAGCTATTAACCCTTCACTTTCTAAAATCATTCTTACCATGTACCATTATTTTCACACCTGCTTAAAACTTTTGCACAGTTCTGTATCTTTTTCTTCTACACTTCCCCCTCCTGGTATAATGTCAGCAGATGACCTCAGATTTGCGCAGTATGTAGCTCTGGATGACAGGCTGATGTCTCTGCGCTCCAGGAATCACTTTCTATCCAGAATCGATATGTAAATGGTGCAGATGGAGCGGCCGGAGCGCGGTGTTATCTGAGTCACGCCGGATTATCTAACCCTCATGACTATACAGACATATATTATGCAGAGAATCAATGAGCGGCCATCACTGCACATCACATCACTGCCATCCGAGGGCAGAGATCAGAGGATAAAGACTGCCATAGCCTGCGGGCAGGTACGACAGGACAGGAGGGGGCACTGCGAGGAGCCGAGGGTCTCACCGGTAAATTAGAAGGGGCCAGGTCTATGTGAATAAAATGTAACCATCGTGTTATGAGAAGTTCTGCAACTTCTAATATACATTTATTCTTCAATATTTTCAGGGTCTCTGTTTACTGGCAAAACATGAGAACATTCACAGGCAGCGACCCCGTATCTACAGCGGAGGGTTTGTTACATTTGTATCCAGCCTGGACAATCCTGCACTGATACACTGTAGCAAGGACGAGGGAGAGTTCTGGAAAGCTGAGATGTTAAGCTATGTAGAGGAATGTCCAGACTGGATACTATTGTCATGAATAATGTTATACTGGATATAATCTGTGTTGTAACCTCTGCTGGTATTTGCAGACATGGTGGTGGTGAAGTGCTGAGGACCTGCAGGGACCTGCCAGGACCTTCCTCCCCAGTGACATCACCATAGCAGTTCACTTCCCTGTAGTCCTTGCTGTGGTACCATGGCCATTCCTGTACATCTGTCCCAGACAGCAGGAGATAGGTCCCAGCTATAACTCTATCTGCAACCTCTGGTGCAGATACAGATTGGGCAAGATCAACAGGGCCTGGGGGGGGGGGGGGGGGATCAGAGGTTGGGCTTATATACCTATATGCAGAGAAATAACATGAAGATTCTGGGTTCCAATGCAAAACTCATTTTGGGGCCCGCACTTACCATTGGCTATATATAATACTGGTATCTCTTTATGTTGTAGAAAGACCTTTGGGCCCCCTGTAGCTGTGGGGCCCGGTAGTGATTGCTACCTCTGGACCCCCTATATCTATGCACCTGCCCATATGTGAATATACAACTTGTCCC
This sequence comes from Leptodactylus fuscus, assembly GCF_031893055.1. NCBI lineage: Eukaryota > Metazoa > Chordata > Amphibia > Anura > Leptodactylidae > Leptodactylus > Leptodactylus fuscus. The sequence goes on along the minus strand of NC_134273.1, from coordinate 6,374,280 downwards.
TAGAGCAATAAACAATCACTACATGATGAAATTTCCCCACTGTGGGACTATTAAAGGATTATCTTATCTTATCGCTACGTCCTGTCCGGGCTCTTTCTACAAATGTTATTATTTTGTATTTGTTTATTATAAAAAGCAACAATTCTAATCATTCCAAGTGCAGTCACAGTAGCAGGACCTCCATCTTTGCATTATTGAGTTATCGTTTGGTCACAGAGTCACCTTGTCTTTTCTCATGTGCGCAGGCCCTGCTAACTCCTCCCCTTTCCTCTCTCTGCAGCTCCGCCCACTACAATATAATCCATCTAGGTCTTTATCTAATTTCTAGTATTCTGAGGTTATCTCATATCCTTAATGCAGATCTGCTTGCAGTACAGAGCGGCTGAACCTGCAGTACATTATATAATAGGCCGGTGGGGCTGTATCACGTACAGATGGCGGTATGTGACATGTCACATAATACCTCATACAACTTACTAGTTTTCCGGTTGCACTCTGTCCACCCTCGCTGAGCCAGAATCCTGGAACCATGGCCGAGTAATAGGGCCCCCAGACACCCGGGACAAATATCGGCTCCTCGCTGATCTGTAAGAGGCGGAAATAGAAATATCACTAAATATCACAGAAATAACTCTGTATGCCCCCCCCCCCCCACCTTGTAATAGGTAAATTGTGTCTGCCCTGCTCCTTGGGGGCGGGTTTAATAATGTCACGAAATGCAGGGTGATGACATCATTTACTGTATTATTCTATGGTAAGATAAGTAGCAACATTGTATCACTGCACACAGGGGTTTAGGGTCCGTACTCTGTATGGTGGGCTCTATGTACAATACAATAAAGACCCTGCCACATGACTAGTAACTATGTAACCCTAATGATTCCGTGTGTCCTTCTGATAATACACGGACTGTGTCTGTCCTGGTCCTTGTGATGTCACCAGTTGTGGGGTGGTGATGTCATTTGCTGTATTCTTCTATGGTCAGAGAACCAGCTTCATTGTATCACTTAGAGCCTTGTAGGAACCATAAAAGCTGATCCTATGAGCAGTCAGATTCCAGACCATCCCAGCCCAGTCTGTACTGTATATACCATGCCCTTATATACAGTGCATATCCCAGCAGATACAGTATATCAGAGATTTCTCCACTTGATGATACACAGACACTCACTTAGCGGTTCATTTACTGCCGGCCTGGAATCCTTGCTTACTTTGGCTGATGCCATCTGTGAGAGTTTACATTAGACACTTCTCTCCAATTATATGGAAAAGCTTTGTTAAAAAAGAGAAAGCATCTGCGAGTCGCTGGGAAGGAGCTGCTGCAGGACACGGAGCCCCCGACCGCCCAGGATGAGCCGGGGTATAATGTAACCAGCATTTGTTATCTATAAAGTATATATAGCTCAAGGTGGATACAGGACCCTGCTGGTTCTACAAGGCCCCCCTGCTGGCCTATAGCGCAGAATGGTGGAGGCTGCAGAGGGGGCGACACTGCGGAGACATATACAAGACCAAGCAATGGCAGGGGTAGAAGCCTGTAGAATCCTTCTCTATCTGGCCCAGACCACCATGATGACGTCTTCACACCATGAGTGTGCACACAAGCTTCCTATCATAGTGATTGTGATTCTTTTCATGGCACAGCCTCCCCACAGAATCCCTACCATGACTATATGCTGCTGGCCAAGTGCTATTTTGCCACTATAGGGTTAATTTCCTCCTTTCTGACAGTTGACGGCTGTGTATCATAAACCTTCTCCCTCCAGTGCACCAGAGGGCAGGGAAATACATGTAATATGCACAGACTGCCAGATATCTAAGAGGATCAGAATGGAGATTAAAGAAGTATATCCAGGCCTAGTGTGGTGAGGGGACCTGTAGGCCCCCCTGGCGTCTGGGCCCAGTTATGACCACTACGACCACTTGAGTAACAGTCTGAATAAATCTTATCATATCAATAATGGCTATAATACTATAGCTGGAATTCAGATCCTCAGAAAGTTGTGTTACAATACTTGGTGATTATACAATGTAACAAACGCTATACAAGGCCCCCCTGCTGACCCCAGCGTGCAGCTCGTCCCCTTGTATCACTTATGGTTCTCTCCATGTACACGGCTGCGGTCGGTTCTCTGGGGTCAGGGAGACTCTGCTGGATCGTCTTTTGCTGAGCTCTGCTATTCTGCAGATCTCTGACAAGAAGAACAATTGGGTGTAATGTGAGATCCGGCCTCACTGCTAAACACTGGATGGAGATGGATTATTTACATGTCAGATTGAGAGCCCGGCCTGAATGTAAACCTTAAAGCTGCCGATTTACATTAGGACGTGAAGTATCCGGCGGGCACATAAAATACAAAGTGCGGGCGGAGGAAAACTCCACAGAAATCTGACAACTTCATGGGCAGAAAGAATGGAGCAGTCTCTATATGTTACTGTATCATGTGGGATATTAAAGAGAAAGCTCCAGAACAGCAGATATAATGTCCCTGCAGGATTGTCAGCTTATTATAATCTCAGGAAACTGCTCTGCTAACTATGAAGGGATCAGCGCTCTTGGCCTCTCTCACAGCGGGAAATCTCAGCAGTCTATGCAGATGTAACCACAGACCTTCTATATGGCCGCAACTGGAAAACTCAGGGGTCTTGTCACCTCTCAGAAACTGAAGATGAACCACACAAGGTGCACAATGTATCATAAGGGAGAATAAAGTGACACTGAAAATAGTCATGTGACTGTCACTATCCAATTATAATGAGAGTAGGAATGCACTTCTGTGATGTCATAATGTTGTATACATGTTACAATGTCTCGTGGTGTCCTAATGTTATAGAAGTGCCATGTAATGTCCTGTGATGTCATATTCTATATATGTTAATATGGACTATGTTAAAATTTTCTTGTGATGTCATAATATTCTATACATTCCATATTGTCTTATGTTATAATGTCCAGTGATGTCATATTGCTCTATAACGTTCAGTGATGTCATAGTGCTCTATAATGTCCAGTGATGTCATATTGCTCTATAATGTCCAGTGATGTCATATTGCTCTATAATGTCCAGTGATGTCATAGTGCTCTATAATGTCCAGTGATGTCATATTGCTCTATAACGTCCAGTGATGTCATATTGCTCTATAATGCCCAGTGATGTCATATTGCTCTATAATGTCCTGTGATGTCATATTGCTCTATAATGTCCAGTGATGTCATATTACTCTATAATGTCCAGTGATGTCATATTGCTCTATAACGTCCTGTGATGTCATATTGCTCTATAATGTCCAGTGATGTCATATTACTCTATAATGTCCAGTGATGTCATATTGCTCTATAACGTCCTGTGATGTCATATTGCTCTATAATGTCCAGTGATGTCATATTACTCTATAATGTCCAGTGATGTCATATTGCTCTATAACGTTCAGTGATGTCATAGTGCTCTATAATGTCCAGTGATGTCATATTGCTCTATAACGTTCAGTGATGTCATAGTGCTCTATAATGTCCAGTGATGTCATATTGCTCTATAATGTCCAGTGATGTCATATTGCTCTATAATGTCCAGTGATGTCATATTGCTCTATAATGTCCAGTGATGTCATAGTGCTCTATAATGTCCAGTGATGTCATATTGCTCTATAACGTCCAGTGATGTCATATTGCTCTATAATGTCCAGTGATGTCATATTGCTCTATAATGTCCTGTGATGTCATATTGCTCTATAATGTCCAGTGATGTCATATTGCTCTATAACGTCCAGTGATGTCATATTGCTCTATAATGCCCAGTGATGTTATATTGCTCTATAATGTCCTGTGATGTCATATTGCTCTATAATGTCCAGTGATGTCATATTACTCTATAATGTCCAGTGATGTCATATTACTCTATAATGTCCTGTGATGTCATATTGCTCTATAATGCCCAGTGATGTCATATTACTCTATAATGTCCAGTGATGTCATATTGCTCTATAACGTTCAGTGATGTCATAGTGCTCTATAATGTCCAGTGATGTCATATTGCTCTATAATGTCCAGTGATGTCATATTGCTCTATAATGTCCAGTGATGTCATAGTGCTCTATAATGTCCAGTGATGTCATAGTGCTCTATAATGTCCAGTGATGTCATATTGCTCTATAACGTCCAGTGATGTCATATTGCTCTATAATGCCCAGTGATGTTATATTGCTCTATAATGTTCTGTGATGTCATATTGCTCTATAATGTCCAGTGATGTCATATTACTCTATAATGTCCAGTGATGTCATATTACTCTATAATGTCCTGTGATGTCATATTGCTCTATAATGCCCAGTGATGTCATATTACTCTATAATGTCCAGTGATGTCATATTGCTCTATAACGTTCAGTGATGTCATAGTGCTCTATAATGTCCAGTGATGTCATATTGCTCTATAATGTCCAGTGATGTCATATTGCTCTATAATGTCCAGTGATGTCATAGTGCTCTATAATGTCCAGTGATGTCATAGTGCTCTATAATGTCCAGTGATGTCATATTGCTCTATAACGTCCAGTGATGTCATATTGCTCTATAATGCCCAGTGATGTTATATTGCTCTATAATGTCCTGTGATGTCATATTGCTCTATAATGTCCAGTGATGTCATATTACTCTATAATGTCCAGTGATGTCATAGTGCTCTATAATGTCCAGTGATGTCATATTACTCTATAATGTCCAGTGATGTCATATTACTCTATAATGTCCAGTGATGTCATATTGCTCTATAACGTCCTGTGATGTCATATTACTCTATAATGTCCAGTGATGTCATATTACTCTATAATGTCCAGTGATGTCATATTGCTCTATAACGTCCTGTGATGTCATATTGCTCTATAATGTCCAGTGATGTCATATTACTCTATAATGTCCAGTGATGTCATATTGCTCTATAATGTCCAGTGATGTCATATTGCTCTATAATGTCCAGTGATGTCATATTACTCTATAATGTCCAGTGATGTCATATTGCTCTATAACGTCCTGTGATGTGGTAGCTATATAATGTTCTTATGTCCTCTAGGGCTGTAATGGCTCATAATATTATGATGTCTGACTGTTTTGTGATGTCATAGTGTCTTGTGATGTCATAACAACTTGTCATTAAATCCTACATTGTTACACTGACCTTTGTTGCAATAATGTCCTATTGTATGTATTGGTGGTAGTGACAATAGATGGATATAGACAGAGGTCCCACTCCCCAGTGCTATATACAAGAGCAGCGGCACTGTATACAGCTGTTGTGTGGGCACAGACTCAGTCTGCAGAGATATAATCTGGCTTTATTCCTCTTTCATCTAAGGTTGTTGTTACATATACCGTAGACCCCACAGAACTGCGTATAATGGCAAGTTACACTGTAGTTCTCTTTTAACATATCTGTAGAAAGCTGAGTGACAATGCAAGTACTTGTAGTGATCTCAAGTGATGCCTTTTTCTCTAGTCACATCCAGAGCAGCTTTCAAATCCTTTTCTATTCTGGTGTCAGACATGTGACATAAACGCTGATCCCTCCCTGTGTGACTGTCACCGCACCTCAGTAACAGGAAACCTCCAGAAAGTGCAGCTTTGGAACTGAATGGAGAAGAATATAATAATGGTCTAGAGCGGACAAAGCCCAAACACTCCGCAGGCTGCAAGGAAACAGCAGCCAACTTATACAGAAGCCTCTGCTGGTAATTCTCTGCAGCTTCCCCAGAACCCCCAACCCAAAAAACAACATGTTTTTATTTTGCAGTCGGAGGTTCGTGCCAAGATATTCACGTGGCATCTGCAATAAAATCTCCAGAAACTCTCGGCTGCGTCACGTGCGCTAGAGAAACAACTTCCAGAAAGGCCAATGTGAACGCTGACCTCTTCCAGTTACAATCCGTGAGTCATTTCTGAGCCGAACGGATCAATCTGAGGCCGGAGCGAGAACCTGGAGCGGGATCCATTACAGGCTCTTACTGTACATTGTATCAATTAGGGATCTGGACTAAATCTCAGGAATATAGAACGTCTTCTGGGAAAGCTGGATGACGACCACTATGGACTCAGGACAAGTCAGTAGTCACCCAGCTTTTCTTCACGTGCCTCTGCAGATAGGTAAACGGATATATCTAGGCACGGCAGGGGTCTCAAACAGCTGGATACAATCCATGTTGGAGTTGTATCACACCGAATGTATAAAAAAATAGCTCCACTCCTACCCCTAGGCTGTGTCTGGTACTGCAGCTCGGATTCCTACATTTGGCAGCCCATAGACAAAACAGTTTTTCTTAACTTAAGCAGCCATCTGTTATCAAATAGTTTGACAGCTTTATTGTGAAGTTATGTGCTCCCATCCGAAGCACTGACCTCCCATCTGCTCCTTCGGTGCACACAGTGAACAGAAGGTCAGGATCGAGGCTTTACTATCCCTTCTTTGTCCTGACCTCCTGTTCATACAATAACATTATGTGCACCAGAGGAGCAGAGCGGAGGTCAGTACTCCAGCAGGAGCACATAACTCCACAATAACATTGTCAGCAAGTGATACAACATTACACTAGACGCAGGTGGTGGTGGAGATATTCTTACTGGATTACTTCTAGCAGCCCTTCATAAGTCTAGACCACTAGGAAGATTTCGTGCAGGGAGCATGCCCACTCAAGGATGCCTGGAGAGCATGCCCACTCAAGGATTCTTAGGAATAATTTTATATAAGGGTGCATGTCCACTCCAGGACTTTTTTTTAAAGGAGCATGCGCATTCAAGGACTTTGTTTTATAGGAATTATGCCTACTAAAGGATTATTTCAGGGAGCATGACCATTCAAGACTTTTTTTTTTTTTTTTTTAGAGAGCATGCTTAATGAAAGACTCTCTTATTAAGAATTATCCCCAATCAAGGACTCTCTTACGGAGCATGCTCATTCCAGACTACGCCTTCAGAATGATTTATTTCTGTAGATTATTTGGGTACAGTATGTGTACCATTCCCTTTTTATGGTGGCTGATTCTGTTTTGCTGACCCTCAGTTCTTGCGCCTGTCCTCAGCATTGCACAAGCAGAGCACATGGCACCTCACATCAATCCATAGGCCAGGAAGACGATACACTTGTTGGTTTGTCCAACACTAAGAAGGAGTAGGATCCCGTTACAAGAACACCGTGAGCCAGCTTGTGTTTCCTGCCCTGTCTACACCCGCGGATGGATGTGAGGAGCGCACACACCACTCTGGCTCCAGCCTATACCCAACGGCCAGGCTCCAGAGTTGGCAGGTGTCTTGGTGTTTCCCAGCCGCTGTCAAAACTCAGACACCGAGCTCCTCAGAGTCACACAAAATAAGATCTGGCCAACGCTGGAGCCAAGATAGAAAAAGAGAAGGAAAAGAGACTGGAAATGTATAAGACAGAGCAAACACTGCAAACTATTAATAGACAGATTAAAAATCCAGGGCAAAGGATGAGAACCGGACACCTGTCAGCAGACAGCGGGAACTGGCCAGACCCACAGGGGGCTATGAGACCAAACTGGAACTGTGGAGGGCTGGGGCAGCAGATAGCAGGGTAATAATGGACGTCTCATTCCTGATCTTCAGTAACTAGGAGCCAGACGGCTACTATCAGCAGAATACAGACTGTGCAGACGGCTAATATAGATGGGGTGGGCATCTCAGGGTATAGCTTTATTTAAATAGGACCTCTCACCCCCTCCACCAACTCCATCTTTTTGCATCCTTCAATAGGCTTCGCCCCTCTGATTCCAGAGCCATTGTAATTTCTTCTCTAGCCCCCACCATTCCTGAGCAATCAATGCTATCAAGGTTTTACCTCCCAAAACACTAATTGACTCCTTACCATCAGGTGCGAGGTCCTAGATGATCGGCTTCAATCAAGGACCGTCCACCATAACAGTAGGGAGTCTAATTATCATATTGGGTGCTGGAAGTAAGAGCACAGATTTCTCAGGAATGGTGGGGCTAGAGAATAGGGGGACTATTATAAAGGAGGGGCGGCTATTAAAGTATGCAAGAAGATGGAGTTGGCGAGGTGGTGAAAGGCCCCCTCTAAACCTGCACAGGGTCTCCATAATCTCAGCCTGTGGAGTAACCAGCGCTTGGCCCTGCTGTCCTGGGTGAGGGGTCGCCATGGGTGGCCATCTTCAGTCCTTCGATCCCTGGTGGGGTTATCCCACTCTTAACACTTCCCTTGTTCACAATGTGGCCACTTGGGGGCAGTTGCAGAACCTCAGTGATTACAAGAATGGGAATCTGGACGTGTCCCATAGAAGTGAACGTAGAGGGGTCACATCTGCACCAACTCTCCATTTGCAGAGGGGACTTGGGGGCACTTATGGATTCACATTGTTGTGATTGTCAGAGGTTCCCGAGGTCGGACCCCCAAACACTTCTTCTCTATCTACTAGGCAGGAAATAAGTATCAAGAGTAGGATCCCATTAATAGAGGGGGGGTCCCGAATACAAGTTAGACCTATAAAGATGACCTCAGTCCCCGGAGGACCCGACGTGTCTGAGTGTTACATGGATAGCCCAATGTGTGTAATACTTAATTTCCCCTGTGGAGGCACTGCAGGGGGATTTCACACTTGCTACTGAGCGGATCTCCGGGGGTCTTAGCAGCACGAGACTCTGTAAACAGGATTTTTCTGTTTTGCACAATCCCTTTGTGTTACAAAGAACCCGCTAAGGCCAAAGATAAAAACTTCTGTGCTGTTTTGGGAGCGCAGTGTGAATACGGCTCTGCCTTATAGCGATCCCTCTGCTTTATGTTATTGAATTCCTCCTGATGGCTGCTCCCCTGCCAAAACCACAAAAATCGTGAAGTTAGACTTTTCTCACAGTTCGGCTGCCAACCTCTTCCCTTTCCCAGGAGCCGCACAAAGGTGCTTCTGTAGCTCAGATGTAGAAGCCGCAGTACCTGATGTAAGGAGAGCGACGCAGCACCGGCCCGACCACAGGCTCAACCACTGCAGCAACCTCCCCCATCCAAACCATGTCAGGGACCCTGGGAAATAATAACTGAGGACTAATGACACCCAATAGCCAAAAGAAAGACCCTATTCACATTGTATCATCTGTGCACCAGGAAGAGGCAAGTGAGCTGGATATGAGGACACGGCCTGCAGCGGTATATACTGTATATATACATAGCAAGTCCCAGTATTGTCTGATGGAGCAATAACAGAGTCCCTGCCCAACCCCAAATCTCCCCAAAGAGAAAGTTCTGCTGTAAAGCGTTCTACTAGACCTACTGTTACCACGGACATGCTGCTGAATTATACTTCAGAGCTGTACTCACAATTCTACAGGCATTAGAGCTGAAATACTGGATGTAACTCAGTATCAGTACAGGATAAGTAATGTAATGTATGTACACAGTGACTGTACCAGCAGAATAGTGAGCGCAGCTCTGGAGTATAATACAGGATAAGTAATGTAATGTATATACACAGTGACTGTACCAGCAGAATAGTGAGCGCAGCTCTGGAGTATAATACAGGATAAGTAATGTAATGTATGTACACAGTGACTGTACCAGCAGAATAGTGAGCGCAGCTCTGGAGTATAATACAGGATAAGTAATGTAATGTATGTACACAGAGACTGCACCAGCAGAATAGTGAGCGTAGCTCTGGAGTATAATACAGGATAAGTAATGTAATGTATGTACACAGTGACTGTACCAGCAGAATAGTGAGCGCAGCTCTGGAGTATAATACAGGATAAGTAATGTAATGTATGTACACAGTGACTGTACCAGCAGAATAGTGAGCGCAGCTCTGGAGTATAATACAGGATAAGTAATGTAATGTATGTACACAGTGACTGTACCAGCAGAATAGTGAGCGCAGCTCTGGAGTATAATACAGGATAAGTAATGTAATGTATGTACACAGAGACTGCACCAGCAGAATAGTGAGCGCAGCTCTGGAGTATAATACAGGATAAGTAATGTAATGTATGTACACAGAGACTGCACCAGCAGAATAGTGAGCGCAGCTCTGGAGTATAATACAGGATAAGTAATGTAATGTATATACACAGTGACTGTACAAGCAGAATAGTGAGCGCAGCTCTGGAGTATAATACAGGATAAGTAATGTAATGTATGTACACAGTGACTGCACCAGCAGAATAGTGAGCGCAGCTCTGGAGTATAATACAGGATAAGTAATGTAATGTATGTACACAGTGACTGTACCAGCAGAATAGTGAGCGCAGCTCTGAAGTATAATACAGGATAAGTAATGTAATGTATGTACACAGTGACTGTACCAGCAGAATAGTGAGCGCAGCTCTGAAGTATAATACAGGATAAGTAATGTAATTTATGTACACAGTGACTGTACCAGCAGAATAGTGAGCGCAGCTCTGGAGTATAATACAGGATAAGTAATGTAATGTATATACACAGTGACTGTACAAGCAGAATAGTGAGCGCAGCTCTGGAGTATAATACAGGATAAGTAATGTAATGTATGTACACAGTGACTGCAGTGAATGGTTCGACAGCGACTGCAGAGCACTACGCCATAACCTAAGAACAGCCTCCAACCAAAAACACAGGGACCCCAACAACAAGGAGGTGAGGGAAGCCTACAACAATCTATGCAAGCAATACAAGGGCACCCTCAGAGAGAAGAAACAGAGATACCTCTCCCACAAAATTGAGCAACTAGAGGACTCCCTCCAGGACAGCTCATTCTGGGAGACCTGGCACCACATGGGCACAAAGCCCAAGAAAAACTCTCTCCACATCCAAAATGGCAATATCTGGCTCAACTACTTCAGAGGTCTCTACAAAAACATCCCAGAAGAAGAACTAACCCCAGAACAGCAACAGATAATCACCAAACTGAGGGACATGGAGAAAGCCATCAAAGACTTCCAGAACCCTCTGGACTCGCCAATCACCATAAAAGATATACAGGAAAGAATTGCCGTGCTGAAAGGCAAAAAGGCCAGTGGCCCTGACGGCATCCTACCAGAGATGATCAAATACAGCCCTCCAGCAATACACGCGGCACTGGCAAAGCTATTCACCCTCGTGCTCAATGCTGGACACTTCCCCGAAGACTGGAACAAAGGGCTCATAACCCCCATCTACAAGAATGGGGACCAATATGACCCCAACAACTACAGAGGGATCTGCGTCAGCAGCACATAGCTGGGGAAACTGTACAACAGCATCATCAATAACAGAATCCTCACCTTCCTCACACAACACGGGGTCCTCAGCAAGAGCCAAGCAGGGTTCATGCCAAACCACCGCACCACAGACCATATCTACACCCTGCACAGCCTCATCAAGACGCACGTCCACAACACCAGAAGAGGCAAGATATTCGCCTGCTTCGTGGACTTTAAGAAGGCGTTTGATTCAGTATGGCACCCAGGCCTACTCCTAAAACTCCTAGAGAGCGGAATAGGAGGAAGAACGTACGACGTCATCAAGAGCTCCTACACCGGAAACCAGTGCAGTGTGAAGGTGAATGGGAAAAGGACAGCATACTTCCAACAGGCCCGAGGGGTCAGACAAGGCTGTAGCCTGAGCCCAACGCTCTTCAACATCTATATCAATGAACTGGCTACAGCCCTGGAGGCCTCACCAACCCCAGGCCTCACCCTGAACGACCGGGAGGTGAAGTTCCTGCTGTATGCCGATGACCTCCTACTCCTGGCCCCCACCGAGAAAGACCTCCAAGAAAGCCTATCAGTGCTGGAAAAATTCAGCACCACATGGGCCCTACCCATCAACCAGAAGAAGACCAAAATCATGGTATTCCAGAAGAAGGGCCACAATAAAGCCTCCACCACCCCACAATTCACACTGAACGGCTCCACACTGGAGAAAACCAACAGCTACACCTACCTGGGGCTGGAGCTCAGCCAATCAGGAAGCTTCAAAGCAGCAATAGAAACCCTGAAAACAAAAGCCTGCAGAACCTTCTACGCCATCAGAAGACAACTGTACCACCTCAAACCACCGGTGAGGGTCTGGCTGAAGATATTTGACGCTGTCATCTCCCCGATCCTTCTCTATGGCAGTGAGGTTTGGGGCCCAGCCACCTACCCAGACCAGTCAAAGTGGGATTCCAGCCCAACAGAGAACTTCCACCTGGAGTTCTGCAAATACCTGCTCCATGTCCATCGCAACACCACCAACATAGCCTGCAGGGCAGAGCTAGGCAGACTCCCCCTATGGCTCACCATACAGAAGAGGGCGCTAGCTTTCCAGGCACACACCCAGGGGAGCGAGCCCGACTCCTACCACCACCAAGCATGGCTAAGCCACCTGAGCAAACCAGACATTCACCAACCAAACAGCAGCCAACCACCAAACCAAAAACTCCAACAGATGATAACCAAGGCCGAAATAAAGGCGACCACAGAGGCAAATAGAGAGCGGTACATTGAAGAATGGAGAAACGAAACACATAACTCCAAGAAACTCACCGTGTACCAATCCCTACAAAGGGACTACACCATGGCCACCTACCTGGAGAGAATACGCCACCCCAAGCACAGACAGACCCTGAGCCGGTACAGACTGAGCGCCCACAACCTAGAGATAGAGACGGGGCGATACAGGCAGACGTACAAGCCACGGGAGAAGAGACTGTGCCAGCACTGTGACCAGGGGGTCCTAGAAGACGAGACCCACTTCCTGCTACACTGCACCAAATACTCAGCTGTGAGGGCCATCTACTACCAAAGACTCTCTGCCCACATCCCAGACTTCATATCTGCAGACGAGAAGAGGAAACTCTACATCCTACTGGGAGAAGAAGAGGCCACTGTGGAGATCGCTGCCCAATACGTGTCCAGCTGTCACCAAACAAGAGGAAGATGAGACTCCACGGACTGTTATATTTATCCCAAAACACCCGTCCCACCCACCCCCACCCCCACCTCCCCATATAGCAGCCACCAACGAAGAGGAAGATGAGACTTCACGGACTGTTATACCCCAAACCAACCGCCCTGCCCTGCCCCACCTCCAACCCCCCCCCCCATATAGCAGCCACCAACGAAGAGGAAGATGAGACTCCATGGACTGTTATAACCCAACCCCCCCCCCCATACCCACCACCCACCCAACCCAACACCCCCCCCCCCCCCCCCCGCCCACTTTACTAGCTTTGGCAATGCCAAATAACTATTCGGACGTGCCAATAAAGCATTTTTGATTTGATTTGATTTGACTGCACCAGCAGAATAGTGAGCGCAGCTCTGCAGTATAATACAGGATAAGTAATGTAATGTATGTACACAGTGACTGCACCAGCAGAATAGTGAGCGCAGCTCTGGAGTATAATACAGGATAAGTAATGTAATGTATGTACACAGTGACTGTACCAGCAGAATAGTGAGCGCAGCTCTAGAGTATAATACAGGATCAGTAATGTAATGTATGTACAAAGTGACTGTACCAGCAGAATAGTGAGCGCAGCTCTGGAGTATAATACAGGATAAGTAATGTAATGTATGTACACAGTGACTGCACCAGCAGAATAGTGAGCGCAGCTCTGTAGTATAATACAGATAAGTAATGTAATGTACGTACACAGTGACTGCACCAGCAGAATAGTGAGTGCAGCTCTGGAGTATAATACAGGATAAGTAATGTAATGTATGTACACAGTGACTGTACCAGCAGAATAGTGAGTGCAGCACTGGAGTATAATACAGGATAAGTAATGTAATGTATGTACACAGTGACTGCACCAGCAGAATAGTGAGCGCAGCTCTGGAGTATAATACAGATAAGTAATGTAAAGTATGTACACAGTGACTGTACCAGCAGAATAGTGAGTGCAGCTCTGGAGTATAATACAGGATAAGTAATGTAATGTATGTACACAGTGACTGTACCAGCAGAATAGTGAGCGCAGCTCTGGGGTATAATACAGGATAAGTAATGTAATGTATGTACACAGTGACTGTACCAGCAGAATAGTGAGTGCAGCTCTGGAGTATAATACAGGATAAGTAATGTAATGTATGTACACAGTGACTGTACCAGCAGAATAGTGAGTGCAGCTCTGGAGTATAATACAGGATAAGTAATGTAATGTATGTACACAGTGACTGTACCAGCAGAATAGTGAGTGCAGCTCTGGAGTATAATACAGGATAAGTAATGTAATGTATGTACACAGTGACTGTACCAGCAGAATAGTGAGCGCAGCTCTGGAGTATAATACAGGATAAGTAATGTAATGTATGTACACAGTGACTGCACCAACAGAATAGTGAGTGCAGCTCTGGAGTATAATACAGGATAAGTAATGTAATGTATGTACACAGTGGTGTACCAGCAGAATAGTGAGCGCAGCTCCTGGAGTATAATACAGGATAAGTAATGTAATGTATGTACACAGTGACTGTACCAGCAGAATAGTGAGCGCAGCTCCTGGAGTATAATACAGGATAAGTAATGTAATGTATGTACACAGTGACTGTACCAGCAGAATAGTGAGCGCAGCTCCTGGAGTATAATACAGGATAAGTAATGTAATGTATGTACACAGTGACTGTACCAACAGAATAGTGAGTGCAGCTCTGGAGTATAATACAGGATAAGTAATGTAATGTATGTACACAGTGACTGTACCAGCAGAATAGTGAGCGCAGCTCTGGAGTATAATACAGGATAAGTAATGTAATGTATGTACACAGTGACTGCACCAGCAGAATAGTGAGCGCAGCTCTGGAGTATAATACAGGATAAGTAATGTAATGTATGTACACAGTGACTGTACCAGCAGAATAGTGAGCGCAGCTCTGGAGTATAATACAGGATAAGTAATGTAATGTATGTGCACAGTGACTGTACCAGCAGAATAGTGAGCGCAGCTCCTGGAGTATAATACAGCATGTAACTCAGGATCAGTACAGTATTATATAGGTGCATTATATTTCGCCATTATTTGTGCCAGGACATGTATATTCAGCTGTTCCCCTCCATCGCTCTGTGTGACTATACTGAATTTGCTGTTATCCTCCACCCAACGCTCAAAAATGAAGAAAAATATTGAATGGTTCCCATATACATCAGAGCCGTCTTATGTTCCTATAAAGCAGCAGACTGTATTTTGGCTGGAAACTTCAATAATTAGTCCAAGCTAAATACGTTCCTTCCTAGTCTGTGCCACCCAGCTTTCCCTCGCTCCCTTCTCTCCGGTAATTAATTAGTGTCAGTCTTTATTAGGAGACATCTGGGCTTGGCTGCCATGTAACCCATATGGCGGTGACTTCGTATTCACCTGCGCCCCTCTGGGCTTAGAACAAAGTGTATCTACATCTCACAGGTACGGGCATGTGGTACTATATGGCGGCGCAGTATGAGCAGGGTGGAATAAGCCGATCATACGTGAATGTGTTACTTGTTTTCCTCATATGTTCTGCCGCTTTCCATGACGGGGTTAATTCTAAGGTTTGTATCGCTTCTATATCAGAATATAAACAGCGTCTGGCCGTGGAGGAAAATCCCGTCCGCTGACACAGCGGTCTTTCATTAGCTGCAATCAGTGAGTGGCGGTCCGGGGGCCGTAATGTGAAATCTATGGGATAAGTTACAGGCGATTAATATGCCGCGGCTTTCCCTGTACAAATAGTCGATAGCTGTGAGCACATGGTGCAACGTTCCACATGGCGTAACGCAAATCCCTGGCAGGCGCTGCCGGTGCACGTACGCTAGTAATTACAATTAGCAGGGCAGTATTAGTGGACATGCTCAGGTGACTCTCAGTCATGTCTAGGAAGCCGCTGCCGAACAAAACCGTCTTCTTTACTGCGCCAAAGTCAGGCAAGACAAAAATAAGCAGATACTCAGACACCTACGCATGAGCGAGCGCCACAGCGCCCAATATCACGGATACGAGGAGGTCTGGTCCGCAACGTGTCCTATAGGCAACCTTTACATAACTAGCAACAATGTGTCTTAAAGGGGAAGTCCTGGGTCACTCTTTTGTCATAACTTTTGGTCTTTGGGGAGTGGCAGTGTAGGTGAACTGCTTGGTAGCTGCCAAAGGGGGCGCCATGACGTTGTTCTGTCTTGGCTAGAGTTTCTATATATAGGAGAAATGAGTAACTCGTATGGCGCCTCCTATAGGGCCGAGTCACACAAATCAGATGTTGTACATTATAGTGTATCTTCCTGTGTCATCTGTGTCCCATTTCTGATCCGTGTGCCATCCATGTCCAATCTGTGTCCAGTCCGTGTGCAATCTGTGTGGCATCCGTGTCCAGTCCATGTGTGATCCGTGTCCAGTCCATGTGCCATCCTCGTCTGGTCTATGTGCCATAATTTTTTGATTAGTGTTCGATACGTCTGCGGTGTTCTTTCTTTGTCAGTCTCATCTATCTTGGTTTTTATTTTTTGCTCCTCCCCTGGACCTGAAGAGACCCCGGGGTATAATAATTTACCGCACTGTGTGCCCTGGCGGTCATTTTATTTTGTCCAGAACGAATCCCCATAACCACACAATTTGGGATATTCGGGTCAAACACATTTGTTCATCTCTATTTGTGTTAGCGCTCTGTTTGCCCTTCGATGGTCCAGAACAACGGACATCCCGGCTCTAGTGTGAACCTTGCAGGATTTCTTATACACCTGTGTAGATTCTCGGCACATTTGCTGCAGAGGCTTCTTCTGCTTAGTATTTACCTTGCAATGTGGAGAAACTTTCTAATTCTTAATTAGTTTTGGCGCACGTCTGACTTTTGCCGCAGATCGGGGGCCATCTTGAAACAAGAGTCACATGCTCCTACATCAGGGCGCTGCGGCTGCTTCTTTGATGCTTCACTTGACCATGACCATTGTCAGATTTGCATTACAGGAATCATTTCTACGAGCTTTAGTTCCACCGTCTTTGGGTTTTAGGAGCGTTGAGCCAGTCGCACTTCCTACGCTTTTTGTCGCCTGTGTAGTTCCATCTGGCGCTCGCGTTGTTGCATCATAACGTTGATGCAATTTCTGACACTAAAGTGTCTTCCCTGTAATAGTGAATGTCCCCGGTGTATCAGTTCACTGACAGATTCCGGTGATGGATACAATGTTACAATTGCTTTCAGTACAGATACAATAGTTCACTCCAGGAGTTTAGCCCCGCCCCTTGACGTCGCTGCCCCCTGTGGTCCTGCATGGGCGCTGCTAATGATTTTGTCATCGCTGAAAGCAGATTTATGACAAGTTGTTAATCTTCAGGTAATGATAGATGGGAAGGATCAGCAGCTCCGCTGCCAGCGCCTGCGGGGGGAGGAGGGGAGGCAGCACATGGCAGGGTGTATAACCAGCTTTATCTGATCCCTGGAAAGTAGGGTAGCTTTCACTGTGATAATTAGCTAGTGATGCAGGAGAGAGTCAGATGACCAACAAGTCAGGTGACAACCCCGTGTGAAGGGTACAGTTAATGCAAAGTACAATGGCGCCCATCAGGAAACCTCTCAACATAATCCTCTGATGTAATCCATAAGGGCAGTGTGAACACGTAAGCGTATGCATTGTCCGTCTGTCAGCCATGTTCTCCCCAGCTAGCACACTGACCCATTCATTTCTATGGCGCCATACGCACGCTCGTGTATCACTGGTCCGTGTATGGTCAGATCATATTCCTGTGGCCCGGGCTCACAGAGAGAAGTGAATGAGGTTGTGCAGGAGCAGGCGGCACACGGATGTGACCCATGAGCTGATCAAGGGGTTTTAGGACAGAGCGGGCACATGCACACGTATGCATCATCAGCATCGGCCATGTACTATCGGGTTCATCTATGGGGCTAAGACTGGGGAAGAACTCAGGTCAGGTCCTATTCCATATCCATCCATGCACCATCCCTGCGTTCATCCATGGTCATGTCCACATAGCCTAATGTCACAGCCAAGTGAGCAACTACTGCTTTTAAGAGCCCGAAATGTGCTCCCATCAGTTGTCACTTCCCTTCCCCCACTCCTCATCTATAAGTCATTACTCAGCAAGGGCGGGGATGACATCTCTGCTCCCTCCTGATGTGAAGATGATGGCGGTTATCCTGGAGGATACAGGTGCTTGTCGGATATGCAATATGGAACGATGATGTTTATAGCAGTTGTATCTGGACTTGTACTTTAGGTTTCGGTATTTCCTATAGGCGGCCGCTCTGGGGTTTTGTGCTGTCTGTGTCCTTCCTTGTCCCGGTATTTATAGACGTGATGAATAGACGGCGGTTCAGGTCGCCCCGGCTTTACGCCCCATTTGTTTTCAGACCCGTCCGCACAGACATAAATACCACATTCTATAAACTCAGAAGATGTCTCTGCGAAGTCTTGTGAGGGGTGAACTGAGGACGTGGGGACTGAACAAGAGGAGGTGGGATACTGACCGCCATATGGCAGGAGGACGTTCCACAGATCAACGCCAGCCGCGACGTGATTGGCTGATGTTCACATGGCAGATTATTTCCGGTCACGTCGGCGCCGATCACACCTATTGAGAAACACGGGAGAATATAAGAGTCGGTCACATGACTAACTATAGACACTCGCAGAAAATGACTAAAAATGCCGCAAATAACCATTTAAAGGGGATCTCCACCCAAGGCTGAAAGTCAGCCATATATGAGTATGTAAGAAGACAAGGACGCGGCTCATGCTCAGACGTTCAATTTCTGTTTCTTACGGAGATATTCAGAGTAGCGTCAGTTCAGACATCTTGCCAAAAGACAACAGGAAGTGCAAGTAAGAATCAATATGGCTGCACTTCCTGTTATGGGAACTATTGGGGTCTATGGTATGGGCAGGTTCATGGGGGAGCAGATAAACTGTGACATCCCATATATTATATATAGATGATCCATGCCATTGTAATCTTGTCTGTGTTGCTGATGATGATGTGATCTCCACAGAACAGGAAGCGTTAGATTATTAGGCCTAGTGGCCAGAGTGAAAACTGCAGGATTATAGGCTTTAGGTAGGACATAGGTAGGAAAACCCGATTTGGGGTCGGAGAACGTGTTTAATTCATTTCTTAGTTCCATTATTTATAATTATTGTGATTAATATTAATAAGAGTATAAAATGTAGCTAATAAAATGGATGAGATATTTTATGAAGAAGAAATTATTAGGCGGAATATGATTGTAAGCCAATGAATGATATAATATATATGGCGATGATACATGGAAATGATACAATGATACAGTATGTGACACATTGTATAACTTGTATCCATAGTCACCTCTAGTATTAGGTGGGTTATACAGTATTGTTTGCATTGTATCTATACGAGCACTAGCCTTGGTGTTTTCGTGATTCTGCCGGTGACCCCGCCTGCACCCCTGGCCCCGGTGTACTCGGAGGACCCTCTGCTAATTCCCGTACAATGGCGAGCGCGGTTAATGAGGCAGCTGTATAAGCATCGCGTTTTATAACCCCAATTAATATGGAGAACCAGTTGTTTAACAGCTGCGGCCGAAAACCTGATTAACTGCGACACGAGCCCCGAAAGCAGCTGCGAGCTCATTGTAGGCAGACTATGGGGCCAGTGTGTACCTGTCGCTGCACCGGCGCTCGCCTCCCGCATGTTATTGGAAAATGGTTGCAATTTAAGCATTTCCTGAGGCTGTCAGCACCTCCTCAGCCGGAGCAGACCCCAGACTCGCCCCACGTCCCCCTGGAGAGAATTCCCCCAAACACCGCAGTCATTTCACTACATTCCCACGAATATCTTAACGGAGGGAAGTCTGCGGCTCAGGACAAAGGGGAGAAACCCAAAGATTGTATCTATCACTTGTAGAATCCACACGGAACATTCTAGAGAGTTATCTGCAGGAATGACAATGTATCTAATCCTACAATGTCAGATCCCGAATGCCGAACTCCAACCTCGTGTGATACTATCATATGTAATACAGTTTGCTGGGCCGCTGTATCTAAGCCTAGCAAGTGTGATATTGTCGGTTTAGCACAGAAGTGTAGCCCAAGTTCGGATACCCAATGCCATGTGTATTACTGCCCGCTGACCTATGTCTATAAGTCTAGTATATGTGACACTCGTTCCCTTTCCCCCATCCCATAGACCCGTCCCATACAGTGCTATGGAGCAGCGCCCGCCCGGGCTCCGTACACCGCGGCCCCTTCCCCGCTCCCCTGACTTTCTGGCTGCTTTTTATCACATCCTGACACATGAAGAATAGCAATGATCCCTTCTGGCTCCGTTTAACTGTAATTTCTCCTTTTGGCCAAACTTACCGAGCCCCCCGGCGTGAGCGTCAATGAGGGAAGCGGCCACGGCGATCCCGTCCGGAAGGCCAAGGTCACGGGCAGCTTGTGACGTGAGGTTATTCCCCACGGGGACTCCTGGAGACACAACGCGGTTTCCTGGGCAGACGGAGGAAAAATAACAAAAGTTCACACTGATAAAGAGAAATAAAGCAGATTCTCTGAGTAACATGGTGGCGGGGACGGCGAGAAATCCGGACTTATGTCTACTGGAAGGATAAGAGGGGCTGGGGGGGGGGGGGCACAAAGTCTAATAATGGCCCATAGACATTGCCCACCTGGGAGAGCCAATAGATTAGGGCCACAATGACTTACTGCTGGGCCCTTAGTAAATCTGACACTTTTTGGTAATTTTAACAATTCCTTGGCTATCATAGACAGAGTTTCCCCTCTATGGGGCAGAGAGAGCGGCCTCGAGTCATCCTTGTACTATACTGATAGTCGCCATGGCTGGTAATGGGGCGAGTCCCCACCATTCACCATTGTCTTCTGAGCCCTCAGTCCTGCACTGCCATCAAGGGCACCCCAAGAACCACCAAGCTCAGGAAGACTTACTATAGGGAGTGTCCTGGGAGATACTACCGCCACCACCATCCCCAATGAAGACCGCCATCATCACTATAGCACCGTTCAACGTGGATTTCCAGAAGACTAATGGATCCAACGACAGCCCCTGTGAGCCCAACTGTTACTGACTACCACTCCCATCCTCCCGGGATTCCTCCAATGATCTGAGCTGATGGCCATGGCGCCTGCATATACTGCAGTATCGCTCACACCTGAGCCCGGGGGCTGGGAGGTCCGAAGGCTCCTGTGTTGCAAAGTAAGGCCCCAAATGGCACATGGTATCACTTTTCTGTGCCAAAAAGGAAGAAGCAAAGCTATTTATCTATAATGGCAGTCGCCTGTGCGCGGTTATTTGGATTTCTCAGTCTCGGACTTCTAGACATATACAGGAGGATAAAGGTCTCCATACTACTGAGGAGGACGGAGCAGCTGAAACATCATGGCCGCCGTGGCGAAATAATCTATCCTTCCCAATAAAAAACAAATGTCGTCTGAGCACTCAGCAGATTTTTGATGTTGTGGGATGATGGATTACGCTGCGAGCGCTGCGAGGGTCAGAGCGTCTCCGGCGAGTGGGAACCAGATGTTTTTGCATAAATCATGGATACAGTTTGTGTTCTGTACAGTTCAGCTGTTTAGAAGGGACATGAGGATACGCAATAATATAACCTGCCTGCAGGGGGCAATAGTGAGGGGGTAAAATATCAGGGGCTCAGAATGTGGAGACAGAAAGGGTGGAGTGGTCAGTAATAGAAGGGGAAAGTGACAGATACATGTAAGAAATATCAGCATAAATGTCTTATTATAACTCCTATCTATCTATCTATCTCCTATCTATCTATCTCCTATCTATCTATCTATCTATCTATCTATCTTCTATCTATCTATCTATCTATCTATCTCCTATCTATCTATCTATCTATCTATCTATCATCTATCTATCTATCTATCTATCTATCTATCTATCTCCTATCTATCTATCTCCTATCTATCTATCTATCTCCTATCTATCTATCTATCTATCTATCTATCTATCTCCTATCTATCTATCTATCTATCTATCTCCTATCTATCTATCTATCTATCTATCTATCTATCTATCTCCTATCTATCTATCTCCTATCTATCTATCTATCTATCTATCTATCTATCTCCTATCTATCTATCTATCTATCTATCTATCTATCTATCTCCTATCTATCTATCTATCTATCTATCTATCTATCTATCTCCTATCTATCTATCTATCTATCTATCTATCTATCTATCTATCTCCTATCTATCTATCTATCTATCTATCTATCTATCTATCTATCTATCTCCTATCTATCTATCTATCTATCTCCTATCTATCTATCTATCTATCTATCTATCTATCTATCTCCTATCTATCTATCTATCTATCTATCTATCTATCTATCTCCTATCTATCTATCTATCTATCTATCTATCTCCTATCTATCTATCTCCTATCTATCTATCTATCTATCTATCTATCTATCTATCTATCTATCTCCTATCTATCTCCTATCTATCTATCTATCTATCTATCTATCTATCTATCTATCTCCTATCTATCTATCTATCTATCTATCTATCTACTATCTATCTATCTATCTATCTATCTATCTATCTCCTATCTATCTATCTATCTATCTATCTATCTATCTATCTCCTATCTATCTATCTCCTATCTATCTATCTATCTATCTATCTCCTATCTATCTATCTATCTATCTATCTATCTATCTATCTATCTATCTATCTCCTATCTATCTATCTATCTCCTATCTATCTATCTATCTATCTATCTATCTATCTCCTATCTATCTATCTATCTATCTATCTATCTCCTATCTATATATCTATCTATCTATCTATCTATCTATCTATCTATCTATCTCCTATCTATCTATCTATCTCCTATCTATCTATCTATCTATCTATCTCCTATCTATCTATCTATCTATCTATCTATCTATCTATCTATCTATCTCCTATCTATCTATCTATCTATCTATCTCCTATCTATCTATCTCCTATCTATCTATCTATCTATCTATCTATCTATCTATCTATCTATCTCCTATCTATCTATCTATCTATCTATCTCCTATCTATCTATCTCCTATCTATCTATCTATCTATCTATCTATCTATCTATCTATCTATCTCCTATCTATCTATCTATCTATCTATCTCCTATCTATCTATCTCCTATCTATCTATCTATCTAT
The DNA here is from genome assembly GCF_031893055.1 of Leptodactylus fuscus. Classification (NCBI taxonomy): domain Eukaryota; kingdom Metazoa; phylum Chordata; class Amphibia; order Anura; family Leptodactylidae; genus Leptodactylus; species Leptodactylus fuscus. The sequence goes on along the minus strand of NC_134273.1, from coordinate 6,351,186 downwards.
CTATCTATCTATCTATCTATCTCCTATCTATCTATCTATCTATCTATCTATCTATCTATCTCAGAGCACTTCAGCACGGGGCACCTCTGGGGTAAATCCTGGAGCAACCTCCATTATTAGAAGCCTCTGCCTCGGTCTGTGTGACCTTGTGTCCTTTGACCCCACCTAGATCTGTCAGCAGTTATACAAGGTCCAACCTGCTGACAGTCTCCCTATAAGCGTGGCTCGCACAGACATTTATTACACTTCTCCTCACATATAATTTATAGTTCTCTAAATCTACTGAATAATTTTGGACTGAGAGAGAAATATGGAAGAAATTTTCCTTGGAATCTTGAAGACTCTCCAGTTCTTATAATGTTGGTCTTAGAGGATCGCGGTAAAATAAGACTTTCCAGGGAAACAGTCAGGATTCTGCTCGGCTTCAATACAATAACACACAAGTGTTCAATGGACCATCACACAAATCCTGAATCCAGACCCAACGAATGAGCCGTGTAGAGCTCCAAGTAACAGGAGACACAGCCACGGGGGGCAGATTTGGATCCCCAAAGTCGGCTCATCCTGTGGGGTGAAGGGCTGGAGGCCACTGCTCATCTGCACCGAGCCTGGTCCTGGCTACAAGCATAGAAAAGAGGTAGCCTGTCAAGTGCACTGGGGGCGGGACTGACTATATACTGTTAGGAGTATTTAGGTTCTTTACTTTCTATTTTTCTTACCTGGGGAGTTTTTGGCTGCGCAGTGTCTGGGGTGGCATCCTGGCGCTGCAGGATTGTCCTGTCGTGAGTATTGGTGCACACCTTCTGACTTGCACGCGCGCACTGATGGTTGGCAGCTTTATCTCCTGGTTGATTAGTCTGTCCCCCCATTTGCACCTGGGAGGAGTGGTCTCTACTCTGTATTTAAACCCATGCCTCCCATGGTTCTGTGCTGAGTGTCGCTTTTACAGAGCTAGGCCTTAGCAGGAGGAGTAGGTGGTGTTCTGGGATAGAGGAAGTTCCGTGGTTGATTTTTGGGAGGTTTGGGTGAACGAGTTGGTTTGTGTGTTTTCCCTTCTGTGTTCACCAATCCTCCCTCTGTGTATAATTGACTGTGTGAGTGAATTGCCTTATCCTTTGATCTCTACTCAGTTTCCCTGTGTTTGTTTCCTAGTGTACGGTTCCTTCCCATATTGGTTTGGGGAATTCCTTTCCTACATGTTTCCTGTGTGCTGCTTGTGTTGTTAGTCAGCGCACACCCTTGTCAGTCCCTGTCAGTAGCAGCTTCACTTGTTCGTTAGGGGTGACCCCCTTTAGTCTCCAGTCCCTAGAGGTCTTATAGGGCATTCCTTCTCCCACTTCCCTCTAGGCCTACGGAATCAGTGAGAGAGGAGCTGTCGGGGTCAGGCTTAGCCTGAGTACAGCCGACCTACACCCGTGAGGCAGGGAGCGGGATAGCTAGTGGGAGTAGTGCAGGGCGAGATTCCCTACTGCTATCCCTTAGCCCCGTTGCAGCTACCTGGACTGACATAACATATACAGCAGAAAGTGAGCACTATACTACTAGAGACCAGGACCGGGGCACTGCATTACTGTGCACCAGGACTGGGGCACTACACCACTGTACACCAGGACTGGGGCACTATACAACTAGAGACCAGGACCGGGGCACTATACAACTAGAGACCAGGACCGGGACACTATACAACTAGAGACCAGGATCGGGGCACTATACAACTAGAGACCAGGACCAGGGCACTATACAACTAGAGACCAGGACCGGGGCACTATACAACTAGAGACCAGGACCGGAGCACTATACAACTAGAGACCAGGACCGGGACACTATACAACTAGAGACCAGGACCGGGGCACTATACAACTAGAGACCAGGACCGGGGCACTATACAACTAGAGACCAGGACCGGGGCACTATACAACTAGAGACCAGGACCGGGGCACTATACAACTAGAGACCAGGACTGGGGCAATATACAACTAGAGACCAGGACTGGGGCACTATACAACTAGAGACCAGGACTGGGGCGCTATACAACTAGAGACCAGGACTGGGGCGCTATACAACTAGAGACCAGGACTGGGGCACTATACAACCAGAGACCACGAGCGGGGCACTATACAACTAGAGACCAGGACTGGGGCAATATACAACTAGAGACCAGGACCGGGGCACTACACCACTGTACACCAGCACTGGGGCAATATACAACTAGAGACCAGGACTGGGGCACTATACAACCAGAGACCATGACCGGGGCAATATACAACTAGAGACCAGGACCGGGGCACTATACAACTAGAGTCCAGGACTGGGGCGCAACACCACTGTACACCAGGACCGGGGCGCTATACAACTAGAGACCAAGACCGGGGCGCAACACCACTGTACACCAGGACCGGGGCGCTATACAACTAGAGACCAGGACCGGGGCGCTATACAACTAGAGACCAGGACTGGGGCACTATACAACTAGAGACCAGGACCGGGGCAATATACAACTAGAGACCAGGACTGGGGCACTATACAACTAGAGTCCAGGACTGGGGCGCTATACAACTAGAGACCAGGACCGGGGCACTATACAACTAGAGACCAGGACTGGGGCACTATACAACTAGAGACCAGGACTGGGACACTATACAACTACAGACCAGGACCGGGGCACTATACAACTAGAGACCAGGAGCGGGTGCTATACAACTACAGACCAGGACCGGGGCACTATACAACTAGAGACCAGGACCGGGGCACTATACAACTAGAGACCAGGACCAGGGCACTATACAACTAGAGACCAGGACCGGGGCACTATACAACTAGAGACCAGGACCGGAGCACTATACAACTAGAGACCAGGACCGGGACACTATACAACTAGAGACCAGGACCGGGGCACTATACAACTAGAGACCAGGACCGGGGCACTATACAACTAGAGACCAGGACCGGGGCACTATACAACTAGAGACCAGGACCGGGGCACTATACAACTAGAGACCAGGACTGGGGCAATATACAACTAGAGACCAGGACTGGGGCACTATACAACTAGAGACCAGGACTGGGGCGCTATACAACTAGAGACCAGGACTGGGGCGCTATACAACTAGAGACCAGGACTGGGGCACTATACAACCAGAGACCACGAGCGGGGCACTATACAACTAGAGACCAGGACTGGGGCAATATACAACTAGAGACCAGGACCGGGGCACTACACCACTGTACACCAGCACTGGGGCAATATACAACTAGAGACCAGGACTGGGGCACTATACAACCAGAGACCATGACCGGGGCAATATACAACTAGAGACCAGGACCGGGGCACTATACAACTAGAGTCCAGGACTGGGGCGCAACACCACTGTACACCAGGACCGGGGCGCTATACAACTAGAGACCAAGACCGGGGCGCAACACCACTGTACACCAGGACCGGGGCGCTATACAACTAGAGACCAGGACCGGGGCGCTATACAACTAGAGACCAGGACTGGGGCACTATACAACTAGAGACCAGGACCGGGGCAATATACAACTAGAGACCAGGACTGGGGCACTATACAACTAGAGTCCAGGACTGGGGCGCTATACAACTAGAGACCAGGACCGGGGCACTATACAACTAGAGACCAGGACTGGGGCACTATACAACTAGAGACCAGGACTGGGACACTATACAACTACAGACCAGGACCGGGGCACTATACAACTAGAGACCAGGAGCGGGTGCTATACAACTACAGACCAGGACCGGGGCACTATACAACTAGAGACCAGGACCGGGGCACTATACAACTAGAGACCAGGACCAGGGCACTATACAACTAGAGACCAGGACTGGGGCACTATACAACTAGAGACAAGGACCGGGGCAGTATACAACTAGAGACCAGGACTGGGGCACTATACAACTAGAGACCAGGACTGGGGCACTATACAACCAGAGACCACGAGCGGGGCACTATACAACTAGAGACCAGGACTGGGGCAATATACAACTAGAGACCAGGACCGGGGCACTACACCACTGTACACCAGCACTGGGGCAATATACAACTAGAGACCAGGACTGGGGCACTATACAACCAGAGACCATGACCGGGGCAATATACAACTAGAGACTAGGACCGGGGCACTATACAACTAGAGTCCAGGACTGGGGCACTATACAACTACAGACCAGAACCGGGGCACTATACAACTAGAGTCCAGGACTGGGGCACTATACAACCAGAGACCACGACCGGGGCAATATACAACTAGAGACCAGGACTGGGGCACTATATAACTAGAGACCAGGACCGGGGCACTACACCACTGTACACCAGGACCAGGACACTATACTACTATAGACCAGGACCAGGACACTATACAACTAGAGACCAGGACCAGGACACTATACAACTAGAGACCAGGACCAGGACACTATACTACTATAGACCAGGACCAGGGCACTATACAACTAGAGACCAGGACCAGGACACTATACTACTATAGACCAGGACCAGGGCACTATTCAACTAAACACCAGGATTGGGACACTATACAAAAACAGCACCATAGACACCATGACATGTTTGGGAATCAGTGACTTGGCTATTTGGGTTTTAGACCAAGCCATAGAGAAGACACCACGTTGGTCATGGCCAGCAGAAGACCTTCTCTCACCACATAATAAACCTGTGCATCAGATGTTAAACCAATGAACCCTCCACTTTGGGAACTACAACTTCTTCTTATCCTTTTTTGTGCAATCTGTACATCCTACTCCGACCACATCAGAAACACAAAGAAAAACACATTGTGCCACAAGTATAACCTCAGCGACCCGGGAGTAACGCTGACTCTGTGAGAAGATCAGACATTGTTTAGCTTTGTGGCCTCCGTCACAATGTATCATTATAGCGGGGCAGATGCTCCAGAGCACAGGGAGCGCCCAAGAATAACCCCACCGCTATAAGCCGGGATCACTTCTAAAAATTTATAGTCAACAAGCTGAAATCTCAAGGAAGAAGAAGGTCTGAGAGAAACGCCGTGTTCCCAGCAGTCACCGACCGCACAGCTGGAAGAAGTTTAATAGACGGCTCAGAAATCTGCCATCTCTGCAGCTTTTTCTCTCAAGTCAGCTGCACAGAATGTAAACACGTCGCTGCGCGCTCAGCGTGGAGGACAAAACTACTAATTATTACTCCCAACCTTCTGGGGCATCGCCAGCCAATCACAAGACAGCGCTCACGTATGGGTTTATAATTGACGGCTTTGTGGAAATTGCACCCTATAGTTCAAGGTATTGAGAATGTGATGGAACATTGGCTACGACCGTCACCGCTATAAACTGAGATTCCCACAAAACGTCAATAGCACAAAATAAACAGCACGAAATCCATGACGTCTATAGCGGGAAAGTGAGAAATAAAGGAAAACCACAAAATACGAGGAGCAGAGGACATTGTAAATAATGGTATATACCTACCTCTAAATAATAATACTGCTCCTATGTACAAGAATATAACTACTATAATACTGCTCCTATGTACAAGAATATAACTACTATAATACTACTCCTATGTACAAGAATATAACTACTATAATACTACCTCCTATATACAAGAATATAACTACTATAATACTACCTCCTATGTATAAGAATATAACTACTATAATACTGCTCCTATGTACAAGAATATAACTACTATAATACTACTCCTATGTACAAGAATATAACTACTATAATACTGCTCCTATATACAAGAATATAACTACTATAATACTGCTCCTATGTACAAGAATATAACTACTATAATACTACTCCTATGTACAAGAATATAACTACTATAATACTACCTCCTATGTATAAGAATATAACTACTATAATACTACTCCTATGTACAAGAATATAACTACTATAATACTACTCCTATGTACAAGAATATAACTACTATAATACTACTCCTATGTACAAGAATATAACTACTATAATACTGCTCCTATGTACAAGAATATAACTTCTATAATACTGCTCCATGTACAAGAATATAACTACTATAATACTACCTCCTATGTACAAGAATATAACTACTATAATACTGCTCCTATGTACAAGAATATAACTACTATAATACTACCTCCTATGTACAAGAATATAACTACTATAATACTACTCCTATGTACAAGAATATAACTACTATAATACTACCTCCTATGTACAAGAATATAACTACTATAATACTACCTCCTATGTACAAGAATATAACTACTATAATACTGCTCCTATGTACAAGAATATAACTACTATAATACTACTCCTATGTACAAGAATATAACTACTATAATACTGCTCCTATGTACAAGAATATAACTACTATAATACTACTCCTATGTACAAGAATATAACTACTATAATACTACTCCTATATACAAGAATATAACTACTATAATACTGCCCCTATGTACAAGAATATAACTACTATAATACTACTCCTATGTACAAGAATAGAACTACTATAATACTACTCCTATATACAAGAATATAACTACTATAATACTGCTCCTATGTACAAGAATATAACTACTATAATACTACTCCTATATACAAGAATATAACTACTATAATACTGCTCCTATGTACAAGAATATAACTACTATAATACTGCCCCTATGTACAAGAATATAACTACTATAATACTACTCCTATGTACAAGAATATAACTACTATAATACTACTCCTATATACAAGAATATAACTACTATAATACTACTCCTATATACAAGAATATAACTACTATAATACTACTCCTATGTACAAGAATATAACTACTATAATACTACCTCCTATGTACAAGAATATAACTACTATAATACTGCTCCTATGTACAAGAATATAACTACTATAATACTACTCCTATGTACAAGAATATAACTACTATAATACTGCTCCTATGTACAAGAATATAACTACTATAATACTACTCCTATGTACAAGAATATAACTACTATAATACTACTCCTATATACAAGAATATAACTACTATAATACTGCCCCTATGTACAAGAATATAACTACTATAATACTACTCCTATGTACAAGAATAGAACTACTATAATACTACTCCTATATACAAGAATATAACTACTATAATACTGCTCCTATGTACAAGAATATAACTACTATAATACTACTCCTATATACAAGAATATAACTACTATAATACTACTCCTATGTACAAGAATATAACTACTATAATACTACCTCCTATGTACAAGAATATAACTACTATAATACTGCTCCTATGTACAAGAATATAACTACTATAATACTACTCCTATGTACAAGAATAGAACTACTATAATACTACTCCTATATACAAGAATATAACTACTATAATACTGCTCCTATGTACAAGAATATAACTACTATAATACTACTCCTATATACAAGAATATAACTACTATAATACTACTCCTATGTACAAGAATATAACTACTATAATACTACCTCCTATGTACAAGAATATAACTACTATAATACTGCCCCTATGTACAAGAATATAACTACTATAATACTACTCCTATGTACAAGAATATAACTACTATAATACTACTCCTATATACAAGAATATAACTACTATAATACTACCTCCTATGTACAAGAATATAACTACTATAATACTGCTCCTATATACAAGAATATAACTACTATAATACTACTCCTATGTACAAGAATATAACTACTATAATACTACCTCCTATGTACAAGAATATAACTACTATAATACTGCTCCTATGTACAAGAATATAACTACTATAATACTACTCCTATGTACAAGAATATAACTACTATAATACTACTCCTATATACAAGAATATAACTACTATAATACTGCCCCTATGTACAAGAATATAACTACTATAATACTACTCCTATGTACAAGAATAGAACTACTATAATACTACTCCTATATACAAGAATATAACTACTATAATACTGCTCCTATGTACAAGAATATAACTACTATAATACTACTCCTATATACAAGAATATAACTACTATAATACTACTCCTATGTACAAGAATATAACTACTATAATACTACCTCCTATGTACAAGAATATAACTACTATAATACTGCTCCTATGTACAAGAATATAACTACTATAATACTGCCCCTATGTACAAGAATATAACTACTATAATACTACTCCTATGTACAAGAATATAACTACTATAATACTACTCCTATATACAAGAATATAACTACTATAATACTGCCCCTATGTACAAGAATATAACTACTATAATACTACTCCTATGTACAAGAATATAACTACTATAATACTACCTCCTATGTACAAGAATATAACTACTATAATACTGCTCCTATGTACAAGAATATAACTACTATAATACTGCCCCTATGTACAAGAATATAACTACTATAATACTACTCCTATGTACAAGAATATAACTACTATAATACTACTCCTATATACAAGAATATAACTACTATAATACTGCCCCTATGTACAAGAATATAACTACTATAATACTACTCCTATGTACAAGAATATAACTACTATAATACTACTCCTATATACAAGAATATAACTACTATAATACTACCTCCTATGTACAAGAATATAACTACTATAATACTGCTCCTATGTACAAGAATATAACTACTATAATACTGCTCCTATGTACAAGAATATAACTACTATAATACTACTCCTATATACAAGAATATAACTACTATAATACTGCTCCTATGTACAAGAATATAACTACTATAATACTGCCCCTATGTACAAGAATATAACTACTATAATACTACTCCTATGTACAAGAATATAACTACTATAATACTACTCCTATATACAAGAATATAACTACTATAATACTACTCCTATATACAAGAATATAACTACTATAATACTACTCCTATGTACAAGAATATAACTACTATAATACTACCTCCTATGTACAAGAATATAACTACTATAATACTGCTCCTATGTACAAGAATATAACTACTATAATACTACTCCTATGTACAAGAATATAACTACTATAATACTGCTCCTATGTACAAGAATATAACTACTATAATACTACTCCTATGTACAAGAATATAACTACTATAATACTACTCCTATATACAAGAATATAACTACTATAATACTGCCCCTATGTACAAGAATATAACTACTATAATACTACTCCTATGTACAAGAATAGAACTACTATAATACTACTCCTATATACAAGAATATAACTACTATAATACTGCTCCTATGTACAAGAATATAACTACTATAATACTACTCCTATATACAAGAATATAACTACTATAATACTACTCCTATGTACAAGAATATAACTACTATAATACTACCTCCTATGTACAAGAATATAACTACTATAATACTGCTCCTATGTACAAGAATATAACTACTATAATACTACTCCTATGTACAAGAATAGAACTACTATAATACTACTCCTATATACAAGAATATAACTACTATAATACTGCTCCTATGTACAAGAATATAACTACTATAATACTACTCCTATATACAAGAATATAACTACTATAATACTACTCCTATGTACAAGAATATAACTACTATAATACTACCTCCTATGTACAAGAATAACAAGAATATAACTACTATAATACTGCCCCTATGTACAAGAATATAACTACTATAATACTACTCCTATGTACAAGAATATAACTACTATAATACTACTCCTATATACAAGAATATAACTACTATAATACTACCTCCTATGTACAAGAATATAACTACTATAATACTGCTCCTATATACAAGAATATAACTACTATAATACTACTCCTATGTACAAGAATATAACTACTATAATACTACCTCCTATGTACAAGAATATAACTACTATAATACTGCTCCTATGTACAAGAATATAACTACTATAATACTACTCCTATGTACAAGAATATAACTACTATAATACTGCCCCTATGTACAAGAATATAACTACTATAATACTACTCCTATGTACAAGAATATAACTACTATAATACTACTCCTATATACAAGAATATAACTACTATAATACTGCTCCTATGTACAAGAATATAACTACTATAATACTACCTCCTATGTACAAGAATATAACTACTATAATACTACTCCTATGTACAAGAATATAACTACTATAATACTACCTCCTATGTACAAGAATATAACTACTATAATACTGCTCCTATGTACAAGAATATAACTACTATAATACTGCCCCTATGTACAAGAATATAACTACTATAATACTACTCCTATGTACAAGAATATAACTACTATAATACTACTCCTATATACAAGAATATAACTACTATAATACTGCCCCTATGTACAAGAATATAACTACTATAATACTACTCCTATGTACAAGAATATAACTACTATAATACTACTCCTATATACAAGAATATAACTACTATAATACTACCTCCTATGTACAAGAATATAACTACTATAATACTGCTCCTATGTACAAGAATATAACTACTATAATACTGCTCCTATGTACAAGAATATAACTACTATATTACTACTACTATGTACAAGAATATAACTACTATAATACTACTCCTATGTACAAGAATATAACTACTATAATACTGCACCTATGTACAAGAATATAACTACTATAAGGGTGCATTCACACTGAGTAAACGCTAGCTTATTCTGAACGTAAAACACGTTCAGAATAAGCGGCGTCTAAAGCAGCTCCATTCATTTCTATGGGAGCGGGGATACGAGCGCTCCCCATAGAAATGAATGGGCTGCTTCTTTCACTCCGTGCAGTCCCATTGAAGTGAATGGGGAGTGCCGGCGTGTACGCTCCGGCATGAGCAGAGCTTGCCGTACACGCCGGCACTCCCCATTCACTTCAATGGGACTGCACGGAGTGAAAGAAGCAGCCCATTCATTTCTATGGGGAGCGCTCGTATCCCCGCTCCCATAGAAATGAATGCAGCTGCTTTAGACGCCGCTTATTCTGAACGTGTTTTACGTTCAGAATAAGCTAGCGTTTACTCAGTGTGAATTCACCCAAATACTGCTCCTATGTACAAGAATATAACTACTATAATACTACTCCTATGTACAAGAATATAACTACTATAATACTACTCCTATGTACAAGAATATAACTACTATAATACTACTCCTATGTACAAGAATATAACTACTATAATACTGCTCCTATGTACAAGAATATAACTACTATAATACTGCTCCTATATACAAGAATATAACTACTATAATACTACTCCTATGTACAAGAATATAACTACTATAATACTGCTCCTATATACAAGAATATAACTACTATAATACTACTCCTATGTACAAGAATATAACTACTATAATACTACTCCTATGTACAAGAATATAACTACTATAATACTGCTCCTATGTACAAGAATATAACTACTATAATACTGCTCCTATATACAAGAATATAACTACTATAATACTACCTCCTATGTACAAGAATATAACTACTATAATACTGCTCCTATATACAAGAATATAACTACTATAATACTGCCCCTATGTACAAGAATATAACTACTATAATACTACTCCTATGTACAAGAATATAACTACTATAATACTACTCCTATATACAAGAATATAACTACTATAATACTGCTCCTATGTACAAGAATATAACTACTATAATACTACTCCTATATACAAGAATATAACTACTATAATACTGCTCCTATGTACAAGAATATAACTACTATAATACTACTCCTATGTACAAGAATATAACTACTATAATACTACTCCTATGTACAAGAATATAACTACTATAATACTACTCCTATATACAAGAATATAACTACTATAATACTGCTCCTATGTACAAGAATATAACTACTATAATACTACTCCTATGTACAAGAATATAACTACTATAATACTACCTCCTATGTACAAGAATATAACTACTATAACACCGCCCCTATGTAACTTTTCTTTCCTGTGTTAAGGACTTACTAGTGTGCCTTAGCAGTATTTGGGGGGGGGGGGGGTGTATCATGGTGGGTCATCTCTAGGTCTATATGGTATAATGTATGGGGGGGTTACATTGCTGTAGAATTGTCCGGATAGCAGTCACATTTTGCAGCTGTCTGCGGTGGGCTCCTGATTCGGGTGTTGCGCTCGCACATGGTGGGGGGTCGCAGACGGTCAGACAGAAGCCCTTGAACTTGTAGATTCCCAGCTGCTGGGGGGGGGACTATCCTTGTTGACACTTTGACATCAGCAGGTTTGAAGTTTTTATGGAGCCGACATCTCGTTCTCTTAGAGGACTGATGACATGTTTGGTAATAACCTGTCAGTGTTACACAGGACGGGTTTATAAGCTGCCGCCATTCTTACCATCTATAGACAATTTCAGCCTCCCATAGACATCTCCCTTTATCTCTTCCCCAGGCCCGGACACAATGGCTGCGGATGATATAAGATTTGCATAATACCGTAAAAGAACTGACTATTGCTAACTAGTCCCAGGTCAGGGACTGACGTCCGTTACGGTGGGCGGGACTGTGACAACCTCTATATAATTTTCATTACACAGGATGATGGTTGTCAGATATTAAATTTACTGTAATACAGGGAAAGTTCTATAGGATCCAGTAAGACCTCCAGCAGTCAGGGCGACTGGTTTAGTCTCCTGGGAATTTTATGGATAGTAACAGAAGTTCTCTTAAACATTTTATCACCAGGAGCGGTTTTATAGGTGTAACCTCCGGGCCTCTGGGATCCTACAGAACAACATGAGGACCCCGGGGAAGACACAAATTGTTAGAGGAATTACAGTCTTTATGAAAGGGCCATCCCATAAAAAGTATAAAAGTGAGACATATACAATTCTTTACTTTTATACCAAAAGTGTTAACTGTGATCACAGATTCTCTCCTTGACTGTGGGCTGTTAACACTCTCCTTTCTGACAGTGGAAGGCTGTGTATCATAAATCTCCTTTCTGACAGTGGAAGGCTGTGTATCATAAATCTCCTTTCTGACAGTGGAAGGCTGAGTATCATAAATCTCCTTTCTGACAGTGGACGAATGTGTATTATAAATCTTCTCACTCCAGTGCACCAAAGGGCAGGGGGAATACATTTATGATGCACAGACTGATGGCCATCAAAGGGAATCAGAAAAGTTTATCCAGTCCTAGTGTGGTGGGGAGGACCGGTGTGCCCCAACAGCTTCCTGGTCCCTTCATAGCTATCGCCACTGTGACCCCTATAGTCATGCAACCCTTGGTGCATGCATTTTTATAGCAGAGTTTCAGGGGTTGTCACTCAAGTTCTCTGAGCATCTGAATTTGCCAGGAACTGGTGCAGGACACAATCTATGGACCGCTGATGGCCGCCATATTGGATGGTTCTATCATGGCGGCCAGTAACAGTCCATAAGTTGTCCTGGACCAGTTCATGACAAATAGAGCATTCAGACGTTCAGAGAATTTGGGTGACAACCCCTGGAGCACTGCTATGAAAATGGGTTCGCCAAGGGCTCCAGGACACCGTGCTGCCGCTGCTGGTGACTTCTATCTTCATTTTTGGGGTCGATGCCCTTATAAACAACCTTGCAGAGTTCACGAAGAGTTGAAACCAAGTGATTCATCCTTCTGACCTCATAGTAACCAGTCCCGACTTGATCACGGAGCTCTGATCCATTTCGCAGACTTTTTGTTGCTTTTTGGTCTGCAGTGTTTTCCTCTGTGCGGTTAGTGCGATGCTCTGCGCGCTGGATGACGCTGGTTTTACAGGGTCACTGACTCGACACCTTTCATGTGGTTTTGCCAGTAACCTGATATTTACTGGACGTAAGCGGCGCAGACAACAATACGTCTCTGGTCGTCAGATATAGCGGGTAATACAACAGTGTAAAATGGCCCCAGCGGGCGGCCGGGCGGCCCCACCTCGTGAACACTCCATATCCGTCATGTAAAACTTGGCCACTTTGTGTGTAATATCGTTATGGCTGGCAGCGCGGCTGTGAAAATCACCCAGCCAAAAAAGACAAAAGGACAAAGTTCTGTTCCCAGTAACCTGTCTGCCAAAAACACAGAGGCCCATTGTACGGGCGGCGAGAAAAGGACGAATGTAATGGAATTCCCTGAGATGCGGCTGCAATGGCCAAAAAGAGATAAGACCCCGACCCCGGAATGTGTCTGCTATGTAAGCAACATATATATATGAATCAGGGAGCGCAGGATGAACATTGTATGCATCTATAGCATACCTCCCATCCGTCCCGATTTCCGCGGGACATTCATGAATTCGATGTCCTGTCCCACAGTCCCGGTCGGCATGTCCCAGTTTTAACTCATCGGCGTCCAGAGTTGAATACATAGGCAATTAAAGCAGGAGCTGCCTTACCGCTGCGCTCCGGCTTCTGCACGTGTAGGCACGAAGTGATGACATCACATCAGGCCTACAACTATGTGAGTGGAGTGAGAGAACAGAGAGAGCGGCGGCGGAGCGTTGGAAGGTGAGTATAAGTATTTGTTTGTGTTAAACATTGAGGGGAACATAATGAAGGGGGCCCATGACACTGGGGCAGATGAAGGAGGGTGGGCGGCATGAAACTGTGGTCAGAGATGGGGGGCATATGAAACTGGGGGCAGAGATGGGGACATGAATCTGGGGGCAGATGAAGTGGGGAGAATGGCAAGACACTGGGGCAGATGAAGGAGGGTGGGCGGCTTGAAACTGTGGTCAGAGTTGGGGGGCACATGAAACTGGGGGGCAGATGAAGGGGTTATATGAAGCTGGGGGAGAGATGGGGGGATATGAAACTGAGGACAGAGATGAAGAACATGAAACTGGGGACAGAGATGGGGGACATGAACCTGGGGACAGAGATGGAGGACATGAAACTGGGGACAGAGATGGAGAGACTTAAAACTAGGGGCAGAGATGGGGGGACATGAAACTGGGGGCAGATGAAGGGGTTATATGAAACTGGGGGAGAGATGGAGGGGGAATATAATTTACAGGAGACTGTAGCAGGATTATACTGTGTGAGGGCACATGAAAAATGAATGAGAATGGGCAGAATCAAAATAAAAGTGGGCGGAGCTAACTTTGCCGCATATATTGTCCCTCTTTCGGCTCTTCGGAAGCTGGGAGGTATGTTATAGTATTCTGCCATATGCTGTGTTATGTGGTTATGGAGAAAGGGGCTGAGATAAACTTTTATGGGGGTTTTGTTATTTTTAGTTTTGCGCCCCCTTATTGGTCTTGAACCCTGTGCGTATGATCACTAGTACAATATACTGCAGTGCTGATGCATTGCAGTATATTGTAGAATGCACAGACAGGCTGCCTATGGTGACACAGCTGCGGAGACCTGGCGACTACGGTGCTTACTCATCTCCTGAGCGGCCGCCATCTTTAAAAACCTGAAATCCATCGTAATAATCTAGTAGATGTCAGAATAGGGTTAACAGTAACGATGAGGTCACTCGCCGCCACATTGTGTATTGTATTATTTAGCACGGTCTTTTTGGTGACTTTTCCCGTCTCTGCGTTCGCTCCGGACATGTGACCTCGCTCTCAAAAATTTCCTAATTAAATTATTATCCAGATTTCAAAATCCAGTTACAAAATTTCATAAAACGAGCAGAAAACTGAGCGTCTATTCAGCGCGACATGGAAACACTTTAATTAAGGGTCCGAGACGCGCACTGTACAAACTGCGGCGGCTGCCAAAAACCCGGCTTTTATCAACGGAAAAAAAGCGAAAAAAAAAAAAAAAACCCTTGTAAACTAACACGTTCCTCGAAATGAGAAGAACGTAAACAGCCAAGAAAAACAGCGAGAAACAGTCCCAAATACAAGCTAACATCTGAAGACTGTAAGGACCTGTACCTGCGCCCATGGACGGAGGTGTGAACGCGGCGCCCGGTGTTTTTCTTTTAGGTTCCTTTCATATTGAGCTTAATAGGGACGAGCGTCGCGGGGAGGGCGGCCAATGAGGTCATAAGACGGGTCCGCGCAAGGAATTAGCTTAAACGTGGACGCCGAGAATAACATCAAACGCCGCAAAATTCACGGACTCATCTGTAGGAATAAGGGACTATGAGAAAAACACAAAACAGCAGGCGCCGCCTCAAAATCTCCAAAAAGTTTGTAAAAATGAAAAACAGGAGAAGCGGAAAACAGGAAGGATTAGAGAGAGAGCCTGGACAAAGGCGGTCAGAAGAACGTAGGACCCCGCGAAATACTGAATGATGATACAGAAGAGAGGAGAAGAAATTACAGATAAAGAGGATTAGGAGGCGACAACGAACCAAAGGGAGATTAAATGCAGATAATCCGGAATGTACTGCAGAGCGTTATACACAAAAAGAAGAGGACTGCGCCGCTGCAGTCACTGTGTACATACATTACATTACTTATCCTGTATTATACTCCAGAGCTGCGCTCACTATTCTGCTGGTGCGGTCACTGTGTACATACATTACATTACTTATCCTGTATTATACTCCAGAGCTGCGCTCACTATTCTGCTGGTACAGTCACTGTGTACATACATTACATTACTTATCCTGTATTATACTCCAGAGCTGCACTCACTATTCTGCTGGTGCAGTCACTGTGTACATACATTACATTACTTATCCTGTATTATACTCCAGAGCTGCGCTCACTATTCTGCTGGTACAGTCACTGTGTACATACATTACATTACTTATCCTGTATTATACTCCAGAGCTGCACTCACTATTCTGCTGGTGCAGTCACTGTGTACATACATTACATTACTTATCCTGTATTATACTCCAGAGCTGCGCTCACTATTCTGCTGGTACAGTCACTGTGTACATACATTACATTACTTATCCTGTATTATACTCCAGAGCTGCGCTCACTATTCTGCTGGTACAGTCACTGTGTACATACATTACATTACTTATTCTGTATTACACTCCAGAGCTGCGCTCACTATTCTGCTGGTACAGTCACTGTGTACATACATTACATTACTTATCCTGTATTATACTCCAGAGCTGCGCTCACTATTCTGCTGGTACAGTCACTGTGTACATACATTACATTACTTATCCTGTATTATACCCCAGAGCTGCGCTCACTATTCTGCTGGTACAGTCACTGTGTACATACATTACATTACTTATCCTGTATTATACTCCAGAGCTGCGCTCACTATTCTGCTGGTACAGTCACTGTGTACATACATTACATTACTTATCCTGTATTATACTCCAGAGCTGCGCTCACTATTCTGCTGGTGCAGTCACTGTGTACATACATTACATTACTTATCCTGTATAATACTCCAGAGCTGCACTCACTATTCTGCTGGTACAGTGCTGTACTGACTTTATGTTTGGGATCCCCCATATCTATATTTGTATACCTTGCTCCTCTTTATCAGATCCGCCCATATTTTATGGTATTGATTTCTGCTGCATCTTAGACCTTGTATGACATCACAGATATCACATGATGTCACACTTGGTGTACAATGTTTACACTTAACAGGAGCCATTGTGTCACTTGACAATGGTGGACGGGTCAAATTGAGAGTGAAGATCTCTGTGGCCTCCACCCGGCCTGACTTGAGGGTCACTGCGACCGTTTGGTAGATTATAGGGCCAGTAACATTTACATTACAATGTTGCCTATTCAATGAAAACATTACTAAATATCTACATTGTGGCGATTGTGTCATAAGATGTCTCATTACTGAGTGACCATGATGAGAGTGATCGCAGCCGCTCCATACACAGCTAGACAGGGCTTCAGCTCATATACATATATATGGTGACTGCTGGACCAAGGCCTATAGGAGGCGCCACATACAGAGAGCAGATCACTTATGACCCAACCACTGTGATGTTATAATGTCAAGGGCTGTCAATACAGTGCAAATGTTGTGGGGTTCAGTGTTATAGGATTGAGATTATGGGATTCAATGTTCCAGGGTTCAGTTTATAGGTATGGATGTTATGGGGTTCAGTCTCCCTGATGGGGGGGGGGGGGCAATAACAATGTCGGTGTCCTCAAATTAGTGCAACTGAACACAAGTGACAGGGACTTGTTGTAAAATATAGGAAATAGATTATAAATCCCATAAAAAAGGGGCCACTGAGCAAAGACTGGAAATAGCTGCAGTGATGTGTGTCATATATTATAGTGTCAGAGTCCCGTGTGCGCCCTCTAGTGACTGGGGCAGAGACTGCAGTGCTTTACCAGTCACCATACAGCTCTGCTAGCCACAGCCGACCACCGCATTGTGCTTAGATAGAAGCAGCACCTTATGTCGTAATTCACACTTCATAAATAATTAACTTCAACTTGTGCAACACTAATACCGGCAGATGTGGAATAAAGGGGGGTCCGAATCCTGGAGCTGCAACACTGCAGCGGAGACCCCCCAAAACGCATCACAAATCAGAAGAAGCCCAGACTGAGCCACAAAGTACCAAGAGAGGGGGCAGCAGGAACACCTGTAATGTAGCAGGAGGATGTAATACCGAAATATAGTAAAGACCTACAGCGGAGCGACCGAAAGATACAACAGAACATCAATAGAACAAAGGACCACCATCAGTCTGAACATATACAATGTGTACAGTATTATTGTACATAGGAGGTAGTATTATAGTAGTTATATTCTTGTACATAGGAGTAGTATTATAGTAGTTATATTCTTGTACATAGGAGTAGTATTATAGTAGTTATATTCTTGTACATAGGAGTAGTATTATAGTAGTTATATTCTTGTACATAGGAGTAGTATTATAGTAGTTATATTCTTGTACATAGGAGCAGTATTATAGTAGTTATATTCCTGTATATAGGGGCGGTATTATAGTAGTTATATTCTTGTACATAGGAGTAGTATTATAGTAGTTATATTCTTGTACATAGGAGCAGTATTATAGTAGTTATATTCTTGTACATAGGAGCAGTATTATAGTAGTTATATTCTTGTACATAGGAGGTAGTATTATAGTAGTTATATTCTTGTACATAGGAGTAGTATTATAGTAGTTATATTCTTGTACATAGGAGCAGTATTATAGTAGTTATATTCTTGTACATAGGAGTAGTATTATAGTAGTTATATTCTTGTACATAGGAGCAGTATTATAGTAGTTATATTCTTGTACATAGGAGGTAGTATTATAATAGTTATATTCTTGTACATAGGAGTAGTATTATAGTAGTTATATTCTTGTACATAGGAGTAGTATTATAGTAGTTATATTATTGTACATAGGAGTAGTATTATAGTAGTTATATTCTTGTACATAGGAGCAGTATTATAGTAGTTATATTCTTGTACATAGGAGCAGTATTATAGTAGTTATATTCTTGTACATAGGAGCAGTATTATAGTAGTTATATTCTTGAACATAGGAGCAGTATTATAGTAGTTATATTCTTGTACATAGGAGGTAGTATTATAGTAGTTATATTCTTGTACATAGGAGGTAGTATTATAGTAGTTATATTCTTGTACATAGGAGTAGTATTATAGTAGTTATATTCTTGTACATAGGAGTAGTATTATAGTAGTTATATTCTTGTACATAGGAGCAGTATTATAGTAGTTATATTCTTGTACATAGGAGCAGTATTATAGTAGTTATATTCTTGTACATAGGAGCAGTATTATAGTAGTTATATTCTTGTATATAGGAGCAGTATTATAGTAGTTATATTCTTGTACATAGGAGCAGTATTATAGTAGTTATATTCTTGTACATAGGAGCAGTATTATAGTAGTTATATTCTTGTACATAGGAGCAGTATTATAGTAGTTATATTCTTGTACATAGGAGCAGTATTATAGTAGTTATATTCTTGTACATAGGAGCAGTATTATAGTAGTTATATTCTTGTACATAGGAGGTAGTATTATAGTAGTTATATTCTTGTACATAGGAGTAGTATTATAGTAGTTATATTCTTGTACATAGGAGGTAGTATTATAGTAGTTATATTCTTGTACATAGGAGTAGTATTATAGTAGTTATATTCTTGTACATAGGAGTAGTATTATAGTAGTTATATTCTAGTACATAGGAGTAGTATTATAGTAGTTATATTCTTGTACATAGGAGGTAGTATTATAGTAGTTATATTCTTGTACATAAGAGTAGTATTATAGTAGTTATATTCTTGTACATAGGAGGTAGTATTATAGTAGTTATATTCTTGTATATAGGAGCAGTATTATAGTAGTTATATTCTTGTACATAGGAGTAGTATTATAGTAATTATATTCTAGTACATAGGAGTAGTATTATAGTAGTTATATTCTTGTACATAGGAGTAGTATTATAGTAGTTATATTCTTGTACATAGGAGTAGTATTATAGTAGTTATATTCTTGTACATAAGAGTAGTATTATAGTAGTTATATTCTTGTACATAGGAGGTAGTATTATAGTAGTTATATTCTTGTATATAGGAGCAGTATTATAGTAGTTATATTCTTGTACATAGGAGTAGTATTATAGTAGTTATATTCTTGTACATAGGAGCAGTATTATAGTAGTTATATTCTTGTACATAGGAGGTAGTATTATAGTAGTTATATTCTTGTACATAGGAGTAGTATTATAGTAGTTATATTCTTGTACATAGGAGTAGTATTATAGTAGTTATATTCTTGTACATAGGAGTAGTATTATAGTAGTTATATTCTTGTACATAGGAGCAGTATTATAGTAGTTATATTCTTGTACATAGGGGGTAGTATTATAGTAGTTATATTCTTGTACATAGGAGTAGTATTATAGTAGTTATATTCTTGTACATAGGAGTAGTATTATAGTAGTTATATTCTTGTACATAGGAGGTAGTATTATATTAGTTATATAGATGTAGTATTATAGTTATATTCTTGTTCATAGATGTGGTAGTATTGCGGTTATATTATTGCACTCAGGGCAGTATTATAATAGTTTTGTTTCCTTATAGCTGTCTTGTATTCTCCTTATTGGCACAGTGACTGATGACATTTGTTGCAGATCTGTTCTGTGTGACTAATGTTCTGTGTATGATACAATATATGATGTTGCGGAGTACAAGGTGACAGTTTTATAGGTTAATATGCTGAGTGTTGATGTCTTTATTTCAGTTTGTTTTGAACTTTATGAACAGATTCCGGCGCAGGACAGGGGCGGCTGGTGACCTAAACTCTACAGCAGATGCTCGCACTTCGCTTCCCTTTTCTTAACAACTTCCTTCCCTCTTGTACAGATTTCCTTCTCAATTTTACAAAAAGTGAAATAATATAAATACAATAAATCATCGTCTCCAGACGGTTCTGTCTCTGTGAATATGAGCACAGACACTGTATACGTTACATCGGCCGCAGCCGAGATATAATAACCCCATGAGACTAAGACTGTATAGACATGAAGGTTTCCTTGAAGCTCCTGAGTCTTCCTCAGTCTGACAATAGTCTCTCCCGCCAGGGCTGTGCTACCTGCTGTGCTGACAACCACTAATGGCCGCCATAACACAGAGGTTGTCACATGTCTGATATACCGAAGATATACAAGTATTTCCTATAATTTCTTACCTATTTTTGAATAGTTGTCTTCTGTTATATCCTCCAGTCCGATCTCCTTCCAGAATCCTTTATCCCATCCTCCATCTGCAGAATACGTCCATTTACAGACCAGGGTACAAAGAGACCTGACAGAGGAGGCAAATAGTGTGATGTAATATGTGATGGAAGGGTTAATAGCTTATATGGACGTCACAACATAACAATGTATAGAGGACTATAGAGGGGTCCTGTACCCCAAGTGTCAGCCTGTCATTATCCTGTACCCCGAGTATCAGCCTGTCATTATCCTGTACCCCAAGTGCCAGCCTGTCATTGTCCTGTACCCCAAGTGTCAGCCTGTCATTATCCTGTACCCCAAGTATCAGCCTGTCATTATCCTGTACCCCAAGTATCAGCCTGTCATTATCCTGTACCCCAAGTATCATCCTGTCATTATACTGTACCCCAAGTATCAGCCTGTCATTATCCTGTACCCCGAGTATCAGCCTGTCATTATCCTGTACCCCAAGTATCAGCCTGTCATTATCCTGTACCCCGAGTATCAGCCTGTCATTATCCTGTACCCCGAGTGTCAGCCTGTCATTATCCTGTACCCCGAGTATCAGCCTGTCATTATCCTGTACCCCAAGTGTCAGCCTGTCATTATCCTGTACCCCAAGTATCAGCCTGTCATTATCCTGTACCCCAAGTATCAGCCTGTCATTATCCTGTACCCCAAGTATCAGCCTGTCATTATCCTGTACCCCAAGTATCAGCCTGTCATTATCCTGTACCCCAAGTATCAGCCTGTCATTATCCTGTACCCCAAGTATCAGCCTGTCATTATCCTGTACCCCAAGTATCAGCCTGTCATTATCCTGTACCCCAAGTATCAGCCTGTCATTATCCCGTACCCCAAGTATCAGCCTGTCATTATCCCGTACCCCAAGTATCAGCCTGTCACTATCCCGTACCCCAAGTATCAGCCTGTCATTATACTGTACCCCAAGTATCAGCCTGTCATTATCCTGTACCCCAAGTGTTAATGAGCCATTATTGTAGAAATGTCATTATCCAATAAACAAAGATGGATTTTTCGGACTTGCGCAGTAATGGAGGACACAGTGATAGATATACGCTCCGTCGGCCGCCAGCATCGTTATTACACGACGCGGGATCGCTCCGCCATATATACAACCAGTTATTTGTGTGTTTTAGGTTTTTATCCCATGATTTATTGAATTTGTGCACCAGACTGTGGATAATGTGAGCAGGAGCGGCGGAGACAAAGTAACAAGTCGTCTTCATGCATCTTTTATGATTCCGAAGTGACAAATTTAGAAATATCAAAATGAAGTCTTTACATAAAACGTGCTAATGGATTTCTTTGTAGGTCGGAGTCAGAATTTGCTGCTGTAATTCACATGATCGCCATCTTAGCCCTCGTTTGGGTCTACAATGAGGCCCCCACTCACTCCATCACCCAGCTTTTCTGCAATCCTGAATGCCTATTGCACACTATGCTGTAATACCTATCCTGCCCTTGTATATTCAAATCTATAGGAAATCTTGGAAGAAGTTGCAGTGGCGGCCATGTTGGATGCCACCCAGCTTTCTCGGGAGCGGATATCACCACCATTTTTCCAGTTGGGTTATGTCCTTATACACTCTTAGATTGTCCATTTAGAGCTGTCAGATTCAGGGACACGCTTCTATCACAAGGGGACTATAAACACACAGATGACAATTCATTTGTATATTTCCAGGAAGAATAACAGAGGAACAAAGAGTATTCATGAAAAGCAGAAGTATTTACTGAACTGGACACGTCTGGGAGCAGAACTATACGTTAAATCGTTCCTGTCAGCGGAAAATAGAGAAATTTCCCCTTATTTCACCGTTCTAAAGGGAAGAGAATAATCCGGGTGGCGGCGGTGGCGGCGGTGGTGGTGGCAGCGTGTATCCTGTGGTTACACAATGACCCAGAATGTGCTCACATCACCAAACAGATCTGATCTCAGGAGGAAGCAGCGCGCGCCGTATAGCGAGATATGCGCAGAGTTAAGTAGGGACATGAGATGGGGATTAATATTCAGGAATCCTCAGCCACTTAGAGGAAATTTGGTTTTGCAGGCCGGAGGAGAATTTCAGCCGCTGCAAGTTTTCAATTATAGGCGGATGTGGTGCCAGGGATAAAGAAATCTCTATTTTACTCGATGCGATGAGGGTGTTGATTACCGAGCGGCGGCGGCGCCCAGAAAGTTCTACCATTATTTAGGTTTCCACATTTTTATAGATGGAAATTTTTTGCATATTCTGTTCTGGAGAGGTCGTGCCCTTAAAATGCACACAGAGTCTGAATGGGCGCTTGTACCCCTGCCGCCCGGAGCCCAGTATGGACAGACACAGCTGAGGACCCCGGTACAAGAGCGGAATACAGGGTCCATCAAGCTATAAGGGGCCGCAGTGGCATCGTACTGTGATCCTATAGGACCCTCGGCCTCCATATATACCAAACATATGATAGGAGGAAGTAATGGGCCAGAGGAAAGAAGTGGCAGACGACACACTGACCCCATGTAGTCTGCGTCAGGCCCTCTGGTAATGGAGGCTTTGTATGGACTGAGATAACATGGAGTCAGTGCCAGGCAGAGTATTGTATAACGTATGTGACCCCGGGGATCTCAGGCGAGTCTTGTTCCCTCCGCGCTGTATTGATCGTCTCCACATTACTCAGGTGACAGCTTTGTTTTCTAGGTATTTTATTAACTAAGGTATCAGGTGACCTTTACAGAAACCCCGTTGCGGTGCGAGTTACCTGCAGCCTCACATGGGCCCTTGATCTGTGATGGTTGTTACAAGCACCTGAAAGAGCGAACACGACATTCTGCGCCGACAAAGGTCACGGGGTGGCGAGGTGATATTACTGCGTGCAACGCGGAGGAGACGAGGCTTTGATGTGGGAGATGAAATATTTACAGTCAGGACTGAACTGATTTATATCTCTGCACATTCTGGAAACTACAACCCAAATCACTTAACCTGCAAATCCCCGAATATCAAAGAGCCTGAGAAGCAAAAAGATCCAGCGAGAAACATTGTAACGACTTGTAACCACCAGGATAGTGCAAGACCCCCCCCCCCCCTCCTTACACACCGCTCACCCCCACGGCAGGACACAATACACTAATGTTAACAGAAGGATTCATTACATAACCAGTCTTACAGCCAGAATATCTGGTACCAGCAGGAGGACGCGGCTCGCACGGGTAGATTTCATATTTTGTTTGTGTAGTGGCCCTATAAGAATTGCCCAGGTTTGCACTCGTGTATTTTGTATGTCTCTGCCTGTGACTTCATCTGCGTGTTGTTGGCATTGATGGTTTTCCTGCTCTGGCGTTTCGGCAGCTCTTAAGTTTTCCAGCTGCTGAACTTGTTCCTCGCGCTGTGCCTGTGATTGTTTCGGCATCTCAGCAGCTCGCTGGGACGTCATATAATGAGCGTGTTGCTGGCGTTGATGATCCACCTGCTCCAGCGTTTCGGCAGCTGTTAAGCTGCCCTGTCACTGAACTCATTCCTTGCACTGTGCCTGTGATTGTTCCGGCATCTCAGCAGCTCGCTGGGACATCATATGATGAGCGTGTTGTGGGCGCCGTTGATCCCCGTCAGCTCCACTTGAGGAGAGCTCTGTGACTTCTGGCTCCTTCATAGCTGTTGTTTTAGAATTTTGCAACAAATGAGATTTTCTTTTTCCCGCCATGTTTCCCACCCCATGTATGAGACCTTGATGGGACTTGGCAGCACTGTAAGTGACCGTCTGCTTCACCCCAAGTGTGAGAAGGAGCGCTATCGCAGGTCCTTCCTTCCAACCGCGACCAGGCTGTATAATCTACATCAGACCAAACGAAGACTCCGCACAGAGAACTAATGATTATGATTATGACCATGAAGTCTTCCTCCTTCTTTCTCTTCTGTTCCTTAGCTGCTATGGACTCCTAGTATATCTTCTCTACTCAGCATATGTGTGTCTATGTCTGTAATATATTACTGTGTATTATCCTGTATCTGTATTACTATGCTGCTGAAATTTCCCCACTGTGGGACTATTAAAGGATTATTTTATCTTATCTTATTAGCAAACTGCCAATTTGGATTAAAAGTGTCTTCCCATCCAGTGTGTCAGCACTGCCTGGAGCAGATCAGATAATATGCAGATGTGTGTACATAAACCACTGAGGGATAGCTGTGTATTTACACAGAGATAACAGACCTGGCTTTCTCAGAAGCTGAGATAAGAGCAGTGTAATATAGTATGTGAACATAAATTCATAACAGCCATGAAGACGTGTCATTTACCAGCATGTTAATCGAGGTTACAAACTATCTATGTGCCAAATTTCATTCAAATCCGTTCAGCCGTTTTTGCGTGATTGAGTAACAAACATCCAAACTTTCACATTTATAATATTAATAGGATAGGATAGGATACCAGCAGTACATATAGAATTATATACAGGAGATACCCAAGTTATACCGGCTGTACATATATAATTATATACAGTATATACCCAGGTTATACCGGCTGTACATATATAATTATATACTGTATATACCCAGGTTATACCGGCTGTACATATATAACTATATACAGTATATACCCAGGTTATACCGGCTGTACATATAGAATTATATACAGTATATACCCAGGTTATACCGGCTGTACATATAGAATTATATACAGTATATACCCAGGTTATACCGGTTGTACATATATAATTATATACAGTATATACCCAGGTTATACCGGCTGTACATATAGAATTATATACAGTATATACCCAGGTTATACCGGCTGTACATATAGAATTATATACAGTATATACCCAGGTTATACCAGCTGTACATATAGAATTATATACAGTATATACCCAGGTTATACCAGCTGTACATATAGAATTATATACAGTATATACCCAGGTTATACCAGCTGTACATATAGAATTATATACAGTATATACCCAGGTTATACCGGCTGTACATATACAGTATATTATACACAGTATATACCCAGGTTATACCGGCTGTACATATATAATTATATACAGTATATACCCAGGTTATACCGGCTGTACATATATAATTATATACAGTATATACCCAGGTTATACCGGCTGTACATATATAATTATATACAGGAGATACCCAGGTTATACCGGCTGTACATATATAATTATATACAGTATATACCCAGGTTATACCGGCTGTACATATATAATTATATACAGTATATACCCAGGTTATACCGGCTGTACATATATAATTATATGCAGTATATACCCAGGTTATACCGGCTGTACATATATAATTATATACAGTATATACCCAGGTTATACCGGCTGTACATATATAATTATATGCAGTATATACCCAGGTTATACCGGCTGTACATATATAATTATATACAGTATATACCCAGGTTATACCGGCTGTACATATATAATTATATACAGTATATACCCAGGTTATACCGGCTGTACATATATAATTATATACAGGAGATACCCAGGTTATACCGGCTGTACATATATAATTATATACAGGAGATACCCAGGTTATACCGGCTGTACATATAGAATTATATACAGGAGATACCCAGGTTATACCGGCTGTACATATAGAATTATACCCAGGTTATACCAGCATGGTCCATATCACTGTATATAAGATATTACATATATTATAGCCGCTGTACAGATATGTATTCGCCTCATTCTCTCTGCTGCTGTTTGTCCGCAGTTCACACTCGGCCTTCTGTCCCAGGAACACAATGAAGACTTCTCTTATTTGCCGCCCTGATGAGGTGTCAGAAATGTTCGGCTGCTTTTGCTCTTACGTCTCTGGCAGAAGGAACCTCAGTAAAATATTTAGCAGGAATATTCTGTTTGGATGGGAGACAATGACACTGTATGTTACTCCATAAACCAGTGTGAGCAGCGGCAGGGGACTGGGAGCACTGGGGCGGGATGTCTTACACTGGGCCAGGACCGCCGTCTCTGTACACAGCCCAGGGGTCCGGCACGGCCTCCAGATTCTGCTCAGCTATTTGCTAACTACATCATGTTACTGGACAACTAAGATGACCCCAGCATTGCCACTCAGCTTTCCCAAACTCCTGATCAGCTAAGCTGCCTATTTCTGCTGACTATCAGGATTCACATGAATATATTCACTTACATCCCTGGGGATATTCCCAACCAGCGACTACTAAAGTCACCACGATTTACTCCAATGGTCCGTGACTTAAAGTGACCTCCAGATATAAAACCACTTGTCATAAATGAACAGTGCGGAGGAATAGAAGAAAGTGTAGAATAGATCTTATATCCAGCCTCACACACAGAAGTCTATGGAGAGGGGAGGTGGAGGAGACTGCTGCCAGCAGATTATTGGCCTCATTCTGTCATGTAGTCTATACCTTAATACATAAGGTATAGAAGTCTATGGAGAGGGGAGGTGGAGGAGACTGCAGCCAGAAGATTATTGGCCTTATTCTGTGGTGTAGTCTATACCTTAATATATAGTATATAGAAGTCTATGGAGAGGGGAGGTGGAGGAGGCTGCTGCCAGCAGATTATTGGTCTTTTTCTGTGGTGTAGTCTATACCTTAATACATAGTATATAAAAGTCTATGGAGAGGGGAGGTGGAGGAGGCTGCTGCCAGCAGATTATTGGCCTCATTCTGTGGTGTAGTCTATACCTTAATACATAGTGTATAGAAGTCTATGGAGAGGGGAGATGGAGGAGGCTGCTGCCAGCAGATTATTGGTCTTATTCTGTGGTGTAGTCTTATCTTGAAGCACAGCAGTGTCAGAAGAGCTCTCTGACTCCCCACCCCTCTCCATAGACTTCTTTGTAAATAAGAACCCAGCCTGATATCAGGAGGTAGAGACATTTTCTTCTAATATAAAATGACTCTGTCCGTTACAAAGTGATCCAGTCCTTTGCGTTGATGTCCTGATGTTTTGATGTGACTATCATTAGCGCTCCCCTGAGTATAATAATGGCACTTCCAGTACAAATTTGGTCCTTATTGAAATTTGGGGGAGACCTGTAGAATATTCCGATTGGGGTCCCCACCTCTAACCATCCACTATCCTGTTACTCTACATCGCACCGTGTTGGCCGCCAGTGAGAAGCCATGTGGTCCCGGCCGTAGTACGGAGTCACTCCTGGGGGCCTCTTACTTCACCTGTGAGCCCGGGGTAGGGGGCCGTCAGGCTTCTAGATACACCCCCGGGTCACCATGAATGTTACCGCTCACTGGCAGCAAGCAGAGATCTTACAAGGTGAGCGAGTGGGATCCACTCCAGTGATCGCTCCACCCACATGGACAATTCCTTTAAATACGTATCAGACAGTGCAGCAATTCCTCGCACACAATCCCTGAGCTCATTCCTCCCAAATAGACAAAGGGCGCGCGCCGGGCTCAGGTTTCATATCTCGTACAGAGCGAGATGAAAAGCCGTCAGTAAGCTGCATTAGTGCGGGGGGGGGGAGGGGTGCGGGGATCGGGGCTCGGATTTCACAGTTTCACATGATATCGAAACTCATCTTCAGATCGCTTCCCACAGAACCGTCTTTAATTGTTTATCAAGTAGCCATTGCTTTGTCAAATTAAGGCTCATTGGCGAGGCTCAGAGAGGCTGCCATGGAGGATGACTTCATCGTTGGCTGCCATGATGGCCGCCTGCCAGGAATCTCTCCGCGGCCGCTCCCCTCCATCTTCTCTGTGAAGCGTCTGGCCCTACAATGCATGTTCAGGACATCAACAAACAGCGCGGCGGTGCAGCCAGAGCGGAGAGCCAGGCCGGGGGTGCAAGTGACGGGGCAGGGGGCGTCTAGAGGCGGGGAAGACAGACTTAAAGGGGGTGTGTCACCGGAAGATGAACTGGTTTTTAAGAATTTTTGATAATATTTATTTTTTAATACAGATTTCACTCTGGCCACTAAGCCTAATAATAGACTGCCAATTTCATAGGGGTTTTCTTTACAGCAGTCGCCTCATTTACATCACAGACAGGATTACAATAGAAGATAACACTTCTATAGATAACACCACTGCAATAGATGATGTCATAGCTTATCTCCGCCCCCTCCCTGCACCCTCCATAGACTTCAATGCCTCGGCTCCAGACTATTGCTGCCTGTGCTGAATAAATTAATGGATCTGATAAATATATTTATGACCTGTCCCTTTAAGCTGACAACGACTCTGACAACTCTGCTATCTGTGTGTTATATCCACCTGTGACCCCGCTTATATTGGGGGGCGCTCTATGGTCGGACTATAGACAGTAGCTGTAACCCTGGCAGTGTCAGGTCTATGACCCCGGGCCCATATTACTTTGCAGCAGTTGCGTCGGTTCCAGCGCTCTGTCATAGACGAAACGTGGAGCCCAGGAATCCGGTAACCTGAGCTGAGCGGCGGCTCAGACACTATGTGAATAATGAGCCTGTCAGGACCCGGCTGCGGCCCAGATCACCTTACAGGCGGCTCTTATACCATTGTTGTTAATAAGACAGGCTTAGCGCAACTTCTGAAGTCCACGATCTAAAGAGACACGAGGGACGGCGGCAAATACCGCGCCAATGATCCAAGACGACTCACCGCTTATATAAGAAAAGAAACATCAGAGCAGAGAATAAGCTCACTGGTGTCAGACACAATAATGTAAGGTGATCCTGGATGGGCTAAGAACCGGCGGCGCGGATGTAATATGTGAGCAGATGTAGCAGAGCTGAGTGTGTAAGGTCCCATAGGCGAAAACAGAGGGTGAACATTCTAACACAGACTTGGGCAATGACAAGTCCAGCTCTGCTACATCTGGATAAATCAGAGTGTCGCCACCTCCTGGAACAAATGATGGAGTCAGAGGGCAGGGATGGGGCGGGAACAGTCATAGCTCTGGGTCAGGGGTAGGACAAGATGTCAAGGGGCCCAGAGCATGAATTTTAGGATCTTCCTCCAGCTTTGGAACCTCGTCATGCTAGCTGGTTACAGGGAAGCGCCCATTGTACCCCATAATCCTCGTTCATCCCTACATCGCTCCCCTCCATTAATGGAGCCCTAGTCACCTGCCCTCTGTGCCTGGCCCCGCTGTATACCTTACTACCCCAAGATATGGAAGGGGGTATATAGAGACAAGAGGCCCTCGGGGGCGGGAGTCAATATCGAATGCTAGATTATTGGACTCACTTTACCGTCCTTCCCCTTGTAGTAGCCCGAGAGTCTGCTGGCCAAGGGTTCGCCGCCTGAGGGTCCGCTGCCCAAGGGTCTGCCACCCGAGGGTCCGCCGCCCGAGGGTCTGCCACCTGAGGGTCCGCCGCCCGAGGGTCTGCCGCCCGAGGGTCCGCCGCCCGAGGGTCTGCCGCCCGGGGGTCTGCTGCCCGAGAGTCTGCCGCCTGAGGGTCCGCCGCCCGAGGGTTCGCCGCCCGATGGACTGCCGCCCGAGGGTCCGCCGCCCGAGGTTCCACCGCCGGGTCACACTGTTCTCATGTTGCCTTTGATTCCTCTACAGAATGTAACAAATCCCATAAAAACTAAAATGACGCAAAACTTTTTCATAAAAATTCCAATTTACTTTTCATTTTTTCTTGGACTTTTCCTGGTGAAGAGATTGTTGTTTTTGGTGTCGAATCGTAAAGGGCACGAGGTATAAATCAGACCTCACAATGTGACCGGCGGCGGAAAAATCGGAACGCACGGAAAGATTCATCAGAAATCCATTCCATGGGAGAGAAGGAGAGAAGAAAGTCTTCTATTAGGGCGAGCGCGGGCCAGGCGGAGCAGCGAGAGGGACCAGGGTTATTATTACCTCTGCATATCTGTTATAAGGAGACCCCCCCTCCCCCGGCCGCCTCCGGTCCCCGCTACTAAGCTCTTGGCTTGGGGTAAGACATTTGGAGGGCGTTTTAGGGAGATCAGGGGGATGATAGATGATGATGATTATCTGGGGCTGGTTTGGGATCAAGGAGGGTTTGGTTTCAGAAATGCAAAAGTTAGGATTTAAGGTTTAAGACTGTGAAGTTTTCGGATCGGATTTCCTCATCAGGAATAAAAATCTTGAAACAAAAGGCGCTTTACAGGGAAGAATTAGGAGTATCCACTGCCGGCCGTGTCTGTGTCATGGATAGGTTTTCCTGCACGGGATATTAAAGGGGTTCAGGGCTGGGGCCGGTTTTGATATCCTGAGTAAAGGTGAATAGTAACAGGTCAGTGGGGGGCCTGACACCCGAACCTGCGGGGAGCAGCTGATCTAGTGCCAGAGCCACAGGGGACGCAGCTGGAAGCAGAGGGCTCTGTGCACTGTATAGCGTCTGTGCTGGAGTACTGCAGCTCTGCTCCTAGTAAGGTGAATAGTAACAGATCAGTGGGGGGTCTGAAACCAGTGCCAGAATCTATGCAGGGGACATCGCCGCTATACAGTTAATGGAGTCTTCTGCTTCTGACTCTGTGCACTGTATAGCGTCTACCCGGGAGTACTGCAGCTCTACTCCTAGTAATGTGAATGGCAACAAAGTTACAGCACTGACATTATACAGTTGATGGAGACTTCTGCTTCTGGCTCTGTGCACTGTATAGCGTCTGCCCAGGAGTACTGCGGCTCTACTCCTAGTAATGTGAATGGTAACAGAGAAGTAACACTGCGACATGGCCACTATACAGTTAATGGAGTCTTCTACTTCTGGCTCTGTGCACTGTATATCGTCTGCACTGGAGTACTGCAGCTCTGCTCCTAGTAATGTGAATGGTAACAAAGCTACAGCACTGTGGCTCCACTGATATACAGTTGATGGAGTCTTCTGCTTCTGGCTCTGTGCACTGTGTAGCGTGGAAATTTGAGAAATCTCTAAAGAGATTATTCACAAGTGACAACCACTCTCACCTGCCAGCTCTAGGTTTACTGCAGTTGTCACCTCCCTTCCCCCGTATAAGATGTATTATCCAGCAGGGGGCGACAATGAGCACAGGATAAGAATATAGAACAGTGCTGCACCGAGGCATGATGGGAAGGATATTTATGCAAGGCACGTATCCGTATCTGCTGTATATACAGGGTGAGCGGTGCGGCCTACCTGGTGAGGGAACCGGTTGCTTTCCAGGATAAAAAATCCGGCAGATCGAAGAAGTGTCCGGCCTTACCCCAGCAGTCCGGGCCTAGAGTCTACAGATAAAGGGCAGAAAAGACAAATCAGCTCAGCCATAGTGTCCCAGCTGTCAGTCGCCACCACTAGGGGGAGCCGGGGAGATTTCTACATACTACAAATACATTGAGCTCAATAACAGCACTGTATACAGTAGGCGCCTCCTGAGCTCCCCCTAGTGGTGCTCAGGGTTTTACCATGTGATTATATCTATGCAGGAGATTTGCAATCTTGTATCAAGAAATTGAGCTCTGAATGAAATAACAAAGTATTAAGAAGTGATCTGCACCGAAACCAGGACCTAAATATGTCAGCGTGTTAGGAAGTGGACATTCCCTTTAAGTAATGTGGCTAGCTATGGGGCGGTCATGTGACCAGTGTAAGCTGGGAGTCAGTCATTAGCAGATATTCATTAGTCTGGGGCTGTCATGTCCGCTGTGAGATGATGGAGTGAGTGTGAGATAAGGCCGTGTTATCGGGCCCCTCTCCCTGGTGTCCACATGGAGGGGCCGCAGGGGCCGCAGTCTCTTCCCTCATTACAGAGGCCTAGAGATAGTGTAACTCTGAGGGTCTTGTGTTCCCCACCAGCTGGAGCGCAGCAGGTGAGGACAAACTTCAGCCTTTCACAAAACGTATCATGTGACGCCTGAAAATGGACGTGAATTATAAGATCATAAAAGTGAAATATCCCCCCGGTGTCAGCTCTGGCAGCGGCCGCAGTGTATGGGTATACAGCGAGACCCCTCCCCATAAAGATCACCAGCTAGACGTCCTTGAGGTGTCCCCTTCTGGAAAAGCTGGATGACAAGAAAGCCACCATCTAGCATCCAGAAGGGCTGTCACCCAGCTTTCCTAGAATCCTGACTGCTATAACTGCCTGGTTGTAGAGTGTTATACATCTCACTCCTGTACTGCAGCATCAATAAGCAGGTCTGCCATTCAGGAGCTTGGGAAAGAATGGAGAGGACATGTCATATCTTGCAGATGCTTTGGGGCCCTTTAGAGGATTTGGGGCCAATCCCATTACTCCTTCTCGATTCACCAATGTATAGTTACTATCTAGATAGGGGAGCGACCCCTCCCCCCCTTATATGTTATGGGGAGGGGTCCGGCACCCAGTCCTTTCACTTTCATACCAACAACCATTGATTTCTGATTAGGACATGGCTGCTTGTTCCCCAGAAACAGCTCCACCCCTGTGCTCAGGCTGTCTGTGGTATTGCAGTCATGTTTTCTTTACTAGAGCTACAATAAGAGACACAAACCATCAAAGTAAATATGGCTGCAATACCACGTACAGCCTGAGGTCAGGTGAGGAGCTGTTTTGATGTGAGTTATAGCGAATGCTAGTAAAATTTGGTTGCCAGTGTGAATCTGGTGGTCACCGAACAATAGATGGGCAAACGGGGAGACCCCTGCAGTGCCGAGAACGAGAAGAGGATGGGAGGAGACGGAGACCAGAACGTGGAGCGGAGTCCTGACCCCAAGGAGAGTCCAAAGGCAACCGAATTCCCAGCAGATGGACAGAGGAGGCCACTGCTCAAAGGTAACACCAACAGTACCAGAACCTACACCATGTGGGGGAGACATCCATTGCACCGGGCGGGTGATTGAAGACAGTCAGCAGAAATCTTGTTGACTGTTTCCCTTGGATTACTCTACTTCTAGTTACTCAATGTGCATCCAGTTGCAGTAAAGACTCTTGTACATGTAGTTGTTGTTTCTGCCGCTCTCCTGCACGGTACATATTACAGTCAGAGAATCTTATAGGGGAAGTACAAAGAGGGGCCTTATATTTTAGGGTGCAATGGCTTTGGGGCTGGTATAAAGTCTGTGCGGGGGCCATTGGTCTCTCGTCTGCTAAGTCCTTGCCTGCGTCTAAACTGGAGTATGCAGAGAATGCCCTTGTAACAGAACATAATGTGGCCCCTAAACTGGACGCCTAGGACACCCCCAAAAGCCCCATCTGTAATAATTCCACTCTAGAGTCTACACTAGCCCACACGGCTCCTCCAGACCTCCCAGGACCCCCCTACTGGATTCAGGGCACTTGATGCCCTGACATGCTTTACTATGTTTTGACTAGTCTCGTAGATTCACCCGCCATTGTCCATCCACCATTAATCTCCTTCGGTTGTCCCGTCTGCTGGAAATAATTATCACGCGGATGATCTGTAGCCAAAAATGTGTCCAAAGTAAAGATGTTACAGAAAGAACCAGCAAAGACACATATGAAGGATATTCCTGGGCGTCAGTAACAGAACACAATCCCTCTAATCTAGGAGTCCTATGCGCCGCACGTTTGGGGTCGTAAATCTCGGCGGCTTTCAGGCAGGAGGCAGCGAGGAGCTGATTTATTCCGGCTAAGTAATGGAGAGAGCAAATGGACTTAAACAATTGATATCCACCTTTCAGGAGAACGCCGCCACCGCCGCCAACAATGTTAATGACGCCCCATTAATGTGAGACTGTCAAGTGCGTCTTGGTTGTTCTTCCTCCTGACCTTACCCCGAGGTCTGCACCTTATTCGCTGTGTTTATAAGGAGGCCGCGTCCTCTGCGCGAAGCCAGCACCACTTCTTACACATTTGGCATTCATTAGGAGGACAGTGGAGGAGATCAAACGAGAAGGGGCGAGCCAAAAAACGGGAAAAAAAATCCAAACAAACTTGCTCGGAACAAAAAAGATTTGTTTTGGTTAAATGAACGACGACCACAACAAGGAGTCATAGAAAATAGATTAAAAAACGTTGGCGGAGAAAGGAATTTTCATGTTTTTCTATTTTTTTTTTTTATTTCATTTCAAATTTCTTGGTTGAGAATCTTTCCTCGGGGGAATCTATTGGGAACTGGAAGATTTGTTTGGATTTTCCATAACTATGCATTGATGACTATCCTTACCAATGTGCGAGGAGTCGGGGCCAACCTCAAAAACTGAGGAGGCCGTATCATTAGGATGGGAGGAGGCTGTATCATTAGGATCGGAGGAGGTCGTATCATTAGGATCGGAGGAGGTCGTATCATTAGGATCGGAGGAGGCCATATCATTAGGACGGGAGGAGGCCGTATCATTAGGATCAGAGGAGGTCGTATCATTAGGATGGGAGGAGGCCGTATCATTAGGATGGGAGGAGGCTGTATCATTAGGATGGGAGGAGGTCGTATCATTAGGATGGGAGGAGGCTGTATCATTAGGATGGGAGGAGGCTGTATCATTAGGATGGGAGGAGGCTGTATCATTAGGATCGGAGGAGGTCGTATCATTAGGATGGGAGGAGGCTGTATCATTAGGATCGGAGGAGGTCGTATCATTAGGATCGGAGGAGGCCGTATCATTAGGACGGGAGGAGGCCGTATCATTAGGATCAGAGGAGGTCGTATCATTAGGATGGGAGGAGGCCGTATCATTAGGATGGGAGGAGGCTGTATCATTAGGATGGGAGGAGGTCGTATCATTAGGATGGGAGGAGGCTGTATCATTAGGATGGGAGGAGGCTGTATCATTAGGATGGGAGGAGGCTGTATCATTAGGATCGGAGGAGGTCGTATCATTAGGATGGGAGGAGGCTGTATCATTAGGATCGGAGGAGGTCGTATCATTAGGATCGGAGGAGGTCGTATCATTAGGATGGGAGGAGGCCGTATCATTAGGATCGGAGGAGGCCGTACAATTAGGATCGGAGGAGGCCGTATCATTAGGATCGGAGGAGGTCGTATCATTAGGATGGGAGGAGGCCGTATCATTAGGATCGGAGGAGGCCGTACAATTAGGATGGGAGGAGGCTGTATCATTAGGATGGGAGGAGGTCGTATCATTAGGATGGGAGGAGGCTGTATCATTAGGATGGGAGGAGGCTGTATCATTAGGATGGGAGGAGGCTGTATCATTAGGATCGGAGGAGGTCGTATCATTAGGATGGGAGGAGGCTGTATCATTAGGATCGGAGGAGGCCATATCATTAGGATCGGAGGAGGCCGTATCATTAGGACGGGAGGAGGCCGTATCATTAGGACGGGAGGAGGCCGTATCATTAGGACGGGAGGAGGTCGTATCATTAGGATCGGAGGAGGCCGTATCATTAGGATCGGAGGAGGCCGTATCATTAGGATCGGAGGAGGCCGTGTCATTAGGATCGGAGGAGGCCGTATCATTAGGATCGGAGGAGGCTGTATCATTAGGATCGGAGGAGGCCGTACAATTAGGATCGGAGGAGGCCGTGTCATTAGGATCGGAGGAGGCCGTGTCATTAGGATCGGAGGAGGCCGTGTCATTAGGAACAGAGGAGGTCGTATCATTAGGATCGGAGGAGGCCGTACAATTAGGATCGGAGGAGACCGTATCATTAGGATAGGAGGAGGCCGTATCATTAGGATCGGAGGAGGCCGTATCATTAGGATTGGAGGAGGCCGCATCATTAGGATCGGAGGAGGCCGCATCATTAGGATCGGAGGAGGCCGTATCATTAGGACCGGAGGAGGCCGTATCATTAGGATCGGAGGAGGCCGTATCATTAGGATCGGAGGAGGCCGTATCATTAGGATCGGAGGAGGCCGTACAATTAGGATCGGAGGAGGCCGTATCATTAGGATCGGAGGAGGCCGTACAATTAGGATCGGAGGAGGCCGTATCATTAGGAACGGAGGAGGTCGTATCATTAGGATCGGAGGAGGCCGTACAATTAGGATGGGAGGAGGCCGTACAATTAGGATGGGAGGAGGTCGTATCATTAGGATCAGAGGAGGTCGTATCATTAGGATCGGAGGAGGCCGTATCATTAGGATCAGAGGAGGTCGTATCATTAGGATGGGAGGAGGCCGTATCATTAGGATGGGAGGAGGCTGTATCATTAGGATGGGAGGAGGTCGTATCATTAGGATGGGAGGAGGCTGTATCATTAGGATGGGAGGAGGCTGTATCATTAGGATGGGAGGAGGCTGTATCATTAGGATGGGAGGAGGTCGTATCATTAGGATCGGAGGAGGTCGTATCATTAGGATGGGAGGAGGCCGTATCATTAGGATCAGAGGAGGTCGTATCATTAGGATGGGAGGAGGCTGTATCATTAGGATCGGAGGAGGTCGTATCATTAGGATGGGAGGAGGCTGTATCATTAGGATCGGAGGAGGTCGTATCATTAGGATCGGAGGAGGCCGTATCATTAGGATCGGAGGAGGCCGTATCATTAGGATGGGAGGAGGCTGTATCATTAGGATGGGAGGAGGTCGTATCATTAGGATCGGAGGAGGCCATATCATTAGGATCGGAGGAGGCCGTATCATTAGGACGGGAGGAGGCCGTATCATTAGGACGGGAGGAGGCCGTATCATTAGGACGGGAGGAGGTCGTATCATTAGGATCGGAGGAGGCCGTATCATTAGGATCGGAGGAGGCCGTATCATTAGGATCGGAGGAGGCCGTGTCATTAGGATCGGAGGAGGCCGTATCATTAGGATCGGAGGAGGCTGTATCATTAGGATCGGAGGAGGCCGTACAATTAGGATCGGAGGAGGCCGTGTCATTAGGATCGGAGGAGGCCGTGTCATTAGGATCGGAGGAGGCCGTGTCATTAGGAACAGAGGAGGT
The DNA here is from genome assembly GCF_031893055.1 of Leptodactylus fuscus. NCBI lineage: Eukaryota > Metazoa > Chordata > Amphibia > Anura > Leptodactylidae > Leptodactylus > Leptodactylus fuscus. Next base: position 6,312,775 of record NC_134273.1, on the reverse strand, counting down.
CGTATCATTAGGATCGAAGGAGGCCGTACAATTAGGATCGGAGGAGACCGTATCATTAGGATAGGAGGAGGCCGTATCATTAGGATGGGAGGAGGTCGTATCATTAGGATGGGAGGAGGCTGTATCATTAGGATGGGAGGAGGCTGTATCATTAGGATGGGAGGAGGCTGTATCATTAGGATCGGAGGAGGTCGTATCATTAGGATGGGAGGAGGCTGTATCATTAGGATCGGAGGAGGTCGTATCATTAGGATCGGAGGAGGTCGTATCATTAGGATGGGAGGAGGCCGTATCATTAGGATCGGAGGAGGCCGTACAATTAGGATCGGAGGAGGCCGTATCATTAGGATCGGAGGAGGTCGTATCATTAGGATGGGAGGAGGCCGTATCATTAGGATCGGAGGAGGCCGTACAATTAGGATGGGAGGAGGCTGTATCATTAGGATGGGAGGAGGTCGTATCATTAGGATGGGAGGAGGCTGTATCATTAGGATGGGAGGAGGCTGTATCATTAGGATGGGAGGAGGCTGTATCATTAGGATCGGAGGAGGTCGTATCATTAGGATGGGAGGAGGCTGTATCATTAGGATCGGAGGAGGTCGTATCATTAGGATCGGAGGAGGCCGTATCATTAGGACGGGAGGAGGCCGTATCATTAGGATCAGAGGAGGTCGTATCATTAGGATGGGAGGAGGCCGTATCATTAGGATGGGAGGAGGCTGTATCATTAGGATGGGAGGAGGTCGTATCATTAGGATCGGAGGAGGCCATATCATTAGGATCGGAGGAGGCCGTATCATTAGGACGGGAGGAGGCCGTATCATTAGGACGGGAGGAGGCCGTATCATTAGGACGGGAGGAGGTCGTATCATTAGGATCGGAGGAGGCCGTATCATTAGGATCGGAGGAGGCCGTATCATTAGGATCGGAGGAGGCCGTGTCATTAGGATCGGAGGAGGCCGTATCATTAGGATCGGAGGAGGCTGTATCATTAGGATCGGAGGAGGCCGTACAATTAGGATCGGAGGAGGCCGTGTCATTAGGATCGGAGGAGGCCGTGTCATTAGGATCGGAGGAGGCCGTGTCATTAGGAACAGAGGAGGTCGTATCATTAGGATCGGAGGAGGCCGTACAATTAGGATCGGAGGAGACCGTATCATTAGGATAGGAGGAGGCCGTATCATTAGGATCGGAGGAGGCCGTATCATTAGGATTGGAGGAGGCCGCATCATTAGGATCGGAGGAGGCCGCATCATTAGGATCGGAGGAGGCCGTATCATTAGGACCGGAGGAGGCCGTATCATTAGGATCGGAGGAGGCCGTATCATTAGGATCGGAGGAGGCCGTATCATTAGGATCGGAGGAGGCCGTACAATTAGGATCGGAGGAGGCCGTATCATTAGGATCGGAGGAGGCCGTACAATTAGGATCGGAGGAGGCCGTATCATTAGGAACGGAGGAGGTCGTATCATTAGGATCGGAGGAGGCCGTACAATTAGGATGGGAGGAGGCCGTACAATTAGGATGGGAGGAGGTCGTATCATTAGGATCGGAGGAGGCCGTGTCATTAGGATCAGAGGAGGTCGTATCATTAGGATCGGAGGAGGCCGTATCATTAGGATCAGAGGAGGTCGTATCATTAGGATGGGAGGAGGCCGTATCATTAGGATGGGAGGAGGCTGTATCATTAGGATGGGAGGAGGTCGTATCATTAGGATGGGAGGAGGCTGTATCATTAGGATGGGAGGAGGCTGTATCATTAGGATGGGAGGAGGCTGTATCATTAGGATGGGAGGAGGTCGTATCATTAGGATGGGAGGAGGCTGTATCATTAGGATGGGAGGAGGCTGTATCATTAGGATGGGAGGAGGCTGTATCATTAGGATCGGAGGAGGTCGTATCATTAGGATGGGAGGAGGCTGTATCATTAGGATCGGAGGAGGTCGTATCATTAGGATCGGAGGAGGTCGTATCATTAGGATGGGAGGAGGCCGTATCATTAGGATCAGAGGAGGTCGTATCATTAGGATGGGAGGAGGCCGTATCATTAGGATGGGAGGAGGCTGTATCATTAGGATGGGAGGAGGTCGTATCATTAGGATCGGAGGAGGCCATATCATTAGGATCGGAGGAGGCCGTATCATTAGGACGGGAGGAGGCCGTATCATTAGGACGGGAGGAGGCCGTATCATTAGGACGGGAGGAGGTCGTATCATTAGGATCGGAGGAGGCCGTATCATTAGGATCGGAGGAGGCCGTATCATTAGGATCGGAGGAGGCCGTACAATTAGGATCGGAGGAGGCCGTATCATTAGGATCGGAGGAGGCCGTACAATTAGGATCGGAGGAGGCCGTATCATTAGGAACGGAGGAGGTCGTATCATTAGGATGGGAGGAGGCCGTACAATTAGGATGGGAGGAGGCCGTACAATTAGGATGGGAGGAGGTCGTATCATTAGGATCGGAGGAGGCCGTATCATTAGGACTGGAGGAGGCCGTATCATTAGGATCAGAGACGAGATAAAACATGAAAGGGCCAAAAACAGAAAAAAATTACAAAAAGTAATCAGAGCGGAACAAAAAAGATTTGTTTTGGTTAAATGAACGACGACCACAACAAGGAGTCATAGAAAATATATTTAAAAATATTGGCTGAGAACAAATTTCATTGTTTTTCTACTTTATTAAAATTTTTATTTCAAATATATTTTTTGAAAAAATTTTAAATGAGACTTTTCAGATCTTTTGGGGTTTTTTTTGTTTGAATTTTTGAATGTATTTTTGGTAGATGATTGAGAAGATTTCCTTGGGGGGGAGACTATTTGGGATCAGACATTTTGGATCTTCTTGTCTTTATCTTATTCTTTTCCATATACATTGAGGACTATCCTTACCATGGGCTATTATGTGTGATGAGTGGGGGGTCCAATATCTGGCACCTCAACTATTAGTATCATGGATAAACCACATCCCCTTTAACATTTTTTTAGACACCGCATCAGGTACTGCAGTTTAAGACTCCTTTCCTGTTCCTTGGCCTAGATCGGCTCCTCGTGGGTGGAGCAATCAGTGCTCCTCCCCCTCTGTGCACACACCCCTGAAGAGTTGCAGATCATAGATACTGAACTATAACTACAGACTTTCTATAGAGATTCTTGTTAGACGTCTCCTTAACTGTTGGATCTTATTGAGGATTAGTATTGTAGGATCTTTGCTTGGTGTTGAGTGAGGACTCAGCTTTTCTATGACACTTACTTCCTTCAGCCAGAGGAGTTTGGGTGGTTGCATCTCGACAGACATCACGCCGCCAACATAACGCAATACGCCATGTTTAGTTCTGTTAATCCGCTCTACTTGACTCCCCGCCCGATGATCCATCCACATGATCACATTCCTGTTATGGTCACCTGAGGAAAACAAGAAGGTGGTGAAAAGAGAAAAAACAGAATAAATTACTAAGACGTCACTTGTCTGACGCAGGAGGCCCCATAGGCTGGAGATACAAGGTATCAAATATAAGAATCGGCCCATAATTCTTTGTTCTATATCAGCCCCCCGTCTGGGAAGGACTTAGCTTTGTTCTTCCTGATCTTACAGATTCATGAATAGAATTCCAGAAGTACATTAAAGACTGACACTGGTGAAGAAGAAGGAGAGAGACCAAAGGAGAGGTGAATATGTCACTTTATAACAGTATAGACCTATAGTCAGGGGACAGTTCTATGAATCCCTGCTGACCAGGGTTCAGTAGTCCTGGGGTGAACTGTGAGAGTCATGTGAGTGCAGGGAAGCCGCAGCCGATGGAAGGATAGACGTCAGCCATGCTCCACGTGCAGCACTAGGATGACCCCCATGTGGGAACTTGTTCTCCTCCTGCCTATAAACATGGAAACTCCTGTATCCAGTGACCCCTGATGTCAGTGCACAGTAGTGACAGGCGCGGCAATCATCACTGTGATAGATGGAGATGTTCTCTGTGTAGAGATAGACCTGATACAACACCTCATTCCTCAAGACGTTTCAACACCTCTGCGCATATCTGAGTGCGCCCTGCAGACAGCGCAGACGCCAGATGCCCCGGGTGACGGGATCGTCTTACTGCTAACAATAATGACTTATAATTGCGCCCACGAAAACCTGACAAATACAGATTTCCAAGTAACACGATATTACAACTTATCCGAAGACTCGAGGAAAAAAGAAATATTCTGGCTGTGTGAACAAAGCCTGATCGCTTTCTAATAGACTCTGTGCTTCAGATCTCTGCTGGCTGTCAGTGAATGGGAACAGAGATGTACAGGCCCAATACGTCACACAGCTGAGTGTTTGTTACAGTGTAGACAATCCTCTGTGCAGTAATATGGCAGCAGAATCTCCCTCCTAGGCGGATAGTTTGTTACTAGAGATGAGCGAGTACTATTCATAACTCCCGTTTCAAATAGCACGCACCCATAGGAATGAATGGACGCAGCCGGCATCCAGGGGGTTAAGTGGCCGGCCGCCGGCAAAGTCTGCGTGCCGGCTGTGTTCATTCATTCCTATGGGTGCGTGCTATTCCAAACGGGAGTTATGAATAGTACTAGCTCATCTCTATTTGTTACAATGTATCAATGCAGAATGTATAATCCTGATGATTGTCTAGTCTGGATACAATTGTAGCAAACCCTCACCACTTATAGCTAAACCTCAGGTACGTGTTTGTAGCTCCTTTTAGTGCCTGTTTGGGGTATTCCAGGAGGGGACGAGCTGCAATACCAGATACAGCCATTGACTTGAGAGGCGCTATTTCCATGTTTATTCCTAAATCATGTGAATTCTGGATTATACTGTTATAACAGAAGTAACTATGAGCAGAGGGTTGTGAGGGCGATTCTGTGCCGGACTAAAGGAATTTTACTGTATTATTTCATCGTACCTTCTACATTTACCGCCAAGGGCCTGAACTGTTTATCCAGAACCACAAGGGAGCAGGTGGCATCAAATCCCAGGCCGCGGATCTGACCGATTCCTGCTGACCGAGCGACTTTCTGCAAGACAAAAGTGTAAATGACTTTCTATTAAAATCTGAGAATGTGACCTGTATTACTACAGTGTAGGGCCAGGAGGGTCAGTAACCCCGCCACGTCTGCTGTATACCCCAGGCTGGTATATAAGGGGAGGGTCGCCGCTTCCTCTGCACATTCACTTCCCAGAATTGCGTGGTTTAAACTTGTTAAGGATGAAATAAAAATACATAGAAGATAAAGCGCGAGGCGTCAGGGAGTTGTAGATTCCTAATAGATGGAGACTACGGCATTAGTATATAGATTAGAGCAGGGGCCAAACTGGAGGGCCAACGTCCGAATCTGCACTGGGGATACCGGGTGTCTGGATCCAACAAACATATGCATAGGAGGGAGCGGAAGTATTGGTGGGGCCTGGCAATGGCTACTGAATGGCTACTGAAAGGATGGTGTGTACTGATCTGAGTGTATGTTACTCTGGTCTGGTCTGGGGGCTTATTTATTTCAGGGGTCTGATCTGTTTAGGTCCTAAGCTTTAGGATATTGGAGTTTCAATGTATTTGAGGGATCTCCTATCTATCTATCTATCTATCTATCTATCTATCTATCTATCTATCTATCTATCTATTTGTTTATTACACATTTGTTACATTGTTCTTTGTTACATTGTTCTTTGCTTCCTGTCAGTCCCTATAGTCAGTGTCTATAATGTTGGGGCACAGAGCACATGAAGCAGCTGTATCCCCCCACCTCCTGCTGTGTATACTAGCGCCCCCCGTCCTGTATACATGGTTTCATCCCGGGCTCTTGGCACATCTCATTAATGATTGATCAGAGTGATCGATGCAGCGCGCAGAGAGCTGACCCGTCTACCGCGGACGCCATGAATAATACAACAGCTGGATCTTCTTAAAGGGACCTTGAACAAAACAAAGATCTGCAAAGCTCTTCCTAAATCATGAATAGAATTTGAAACCTTCAGTAAGACTGACATTTGTACGGCATAGTAGTAACTTGCTCACTTATATAGCGCCACCATATTCCGCAGCGCTGTACACACATTGTCAGTCACCGTCCCATGTAGGAATCACAATTTACATTCCCATAGAGGGGGCCGGGGTCTTGTAGGATTTTTAGTAACAAGGTCAATTTGCAGGATTCCAGTATAACCATCAGGACCGGGCAGAGAAAACATTTCTATCATGAGCGAGGCCGTATTACTGTCATCTAGAAAACAATTAGACTAATGAGGCCGATTATCTTGTTAAGTCCCATCAAACCATCTCACTTAGTGACAAGTCCTCCATAAGATCCCAGGCGGCCCCATCACAAGTTCAAAGGATCCCCCCCCCCCCCCCCCTCTGAAGTTTCTCAGGGGAAGTTGAACATTAATAGGGTCAAAGGGCAGAAGAGGTCAAACGTTACGAGTGATACCCGGAGAACACAGAGATACAGAGAGAACCTGAGCGGCCCCTCCAAATGGCAACCTGTGTAAATGCCCTAATGAAGGTAAATTACAGGATAGTGTAGATACGGCCCAAGGCCTCGTTCACATCTGCATTGGTATTCCGTCTAGGAGATTCCGCATGAGGACCCCCCGAACGTAATACCAAACGCAATTGCAAGCGGTGTGCAGTAAAAGCACACAGACCCCATAGACTATAATGGGGTCCATGTGCTTGCCGCGCCCTGCCTGCACAAATCATGTGGACAGGAAAGTAGATTGTAAACTACATGTTCTGTGCGGAGATCTGGCGGCAAGCACACAGACGCGCTGCTGGCAGCCTGGGGCCCCGGGCTAACCAATCCAGCCCCTGCCACTAGCAGTGCTCAGTTTATCAATGCAAATGCACTGGACAGGGGCCCGAACCAGCCCCTGACGTCCCGATCGGGCCCCTGACCAATGCTTCTGCATTGAGAAAATGAGGACTGACAGTCAAGGCTCGGGGTCCGCCGGGAGATTCCCCGGTTCCCCGGTGGGCCAGTCCGACCCTGCACAGACCCCATTATAGTCTATGGGGTCCGTGTGCTTTTTCTGCACAGCGTTTGCAATTGTGTTGGGTATTCCCTTCGGCGAGTCCCCGTGCAGACTCCCCCAGACGGAATACCAACACAGATGTGAACGAGGGGTAAGAATTTTCTGCATCTTCTCACTCTATCAAATGTGCGACCTATGAGGTCAGAAGGAATTTTTGAAATGAAATATTAAAAGATTCCTTGTTGGTATCGGTGGGGGAGGAAGAAGCTGCTGTCTCCTCCTCATCTCCTCCTTCATGTCACTGGATATATGCCCTGATACATGACTGGAGTAATTAGTGGGGTCCTCACTGATCGGGGGTCCCTTGTGGGGTGCAGTGGGGTATGCCAACACACAATCCTCCCAGAGGTGACCACTTGGGGGTGTCTGAAAAGTGAATTGACAAGTCTGAAGGTGACAGCCTCCTTATTGTAAGGTGAGGACATGAGACAACAGGGCTCAGTATGGGCGTGCGAGGGGTCTCTCATTGGCAGGATTTTTCCTTCACCTTTTTGGTCATTTTTACTTGTTTATTTGGAAGTGTAATAAAGTATTTTGTGTCTTTCTTTGCAGGGTCGTGCTCGGTACCTCGCTGACAGCACAGCACGCTCTCCAGATGTCATCCGATGACTGCTCGTAGTGGTCCGGCCGCGGTTCCCATATAGTCAGAGATTCTTCCGCCTGGTCAACCACCGTCCCAGCCTGGTCCACCAATGCCGCACGGACGCTGGCTGTGCCCACATCTATGCCAATGTAGTACGAGGCCGCTTCCGCTTTTGTCTTCTGCATTTCGAATTTGGCTAAAAATGGGACAGATTAGGAAATAATGGGTGACTCAGGATAATACATGAGTAATAGGAGTTATTATAGAAAAGGAGACGTTGACTAATGGAAGAAGGAAACGGCCGCAGCGCAGAATGTAAGCTGGATTTCCTCAGGAGTCAGCAGAAGTTACTCACAAATTGGCCTTTTTTATGGGGCATTTTACAAACTGACTTTTTGTGTATTTTTTGCAGGATTTTTTACCCACCTGCCAAAAACTTTTGCACCGCACTGTACGTTTTTGGAATTGCCCCTCTCCCATATTGTGACATTTCTAGTCTGGCTTTTCTATATAACCTCTCATGATTTGGTCTATTTTTGCCTCCTGGCCTTGCAGAGACTCCTCCGCCATACTCCAAGGGCCCCGTAGTACCCACATGGGCCACCAATGTAGCATTCCTTCCAGACATGTCTGCCTTCCTTAAGCCTCCTGATCTACTGTATTATTATTGGTCACACATATTAGATGTACTAGACCTGCATTAGTCCTGAGTGTTGGCGGGGGGAGGGGGTTCTTAGCCGCATCCATCACCCTTCCTACAGCATGCATTTGAGAATTGGCGCTGCTAGGACATCTGCTTCTATTTTTTTTCTCCCTCTGATACTGGGCAATGAAAGCAATTTATAAAGTAAAATCAATTTGGAAATGTTCTCTCTCTCGATCGTCTCCGCTGTGATTGAAAGCGAGAGGAGAGCGGGCCAGTCGCTGACTCCAAAACAAGCCGCGCTGACCTCCATTTAGAGAGACTCTCTGTATAATGAATCTTAATTAAGATGGGGCTGTCAGCCTTCTCCGAGCCGCAACTTTGTAAAATGTAACATTGAAATAAACTACAAGGGAATATTAATCACGTCTCCGTCCGCGTCTCCGTGCAAGTTAAGTGCATTTTGGGCTACAGAGGTTGTTTAAAGGACAACGGCGGCGGCAGCGGAGCGAGAACTCGTCTGCATGCAAAACACAGTCTGACACCATGGAGATGCGGTCAGCGCGGATCACTGCGCCATCACCGTGATTGTTTTATCTCTTCCATCTGTCCTTGTGCTAATTCATTACGGTTGTAGCACGGCGGCCGGGCCGCCACTATGGGAAGAGGCGCAGTAGATTATCCGCGGGTGACGTGAACCTATTACTACCAATTATGTCAACAATGGAAATAGGAATTATTATCTGTTCTTCTTCTTCGTCTTCCAGGACAATCGATGATGCCGAAGATTAAATCAGTCAAGTGACATCAAGACGCTTTGTTGGTCTAGTGACATGTCTTGGCTTGTCCATGATCTCATCTGTTCACTATAGAAAGGAAAGAAGGAGGGAGGAAGATAAGAAGGAAAGATGGAAGACTGGAAGGAAGAAAGGAACGGGCAGGGAGGGAGGAAGGATGGAAGATAGGAAGACGGAAGGAAGGAAGGAAGGAAGGAAGGAAGGAAGGAAGGAAGGAAGGAAGGAAGGAAGGAAGGAAGGAAGGAAGGAAGGAAGGAAGGAAGATAAGAAGGAAAGATGGAAGACTGGAAGGAAGAAAGAAAGGAACGGGCAAGGAGGGAGGAAGGATGGAAGATAGGAAGACGGAAGGAAGGAAGGAAGGAAGGAAGGAAGGAAGGAAGGAAGGAAGTAGGGAGGAAGATAAGAAGGAAAGATGGAAGACTGGAAGGAAGAAAGAAAGGAACGGGCAAGGAGGGAGGAAGGATGGAAGATAGGAAGATGGAAGGAAGACAAGAAGGAAGGAAGGAACAAGCAAGGAGGGAGGAAGGATGTAAGATAGGAAGACGGAAGGAAGGATAGGAAGATGGACGGAAGACAAGAAGGAAGGAAGGAACGGGTAAAGAGGGAGGAAGGATGGAATATAGGAAGATGGAAGGATAGCAAGATGGAAGGAAGACAAGAAGGAAAGAGGGGGCAAGGAGAGTGCAAGGAAGATAACAAGTAAGGATGAAAGGCACGAAGACAGAAGGAAGACAAAATGGAAGGAAGAGGCAAGGAAGGAGAAAGCTAAGAAGAAAGGATGGAAGACAGAAAGCTGAAAGGAAGAAAAGAAGGAAGGAAGGGGCAAGGAGGGAGGAAGGAAGATAAGGAAGGATGAAAGGCATGAAGATGGAAAGAAGACAAGAAAGAAGGAATGATAGAGACATGAGGATGGAAGGAAGAGGAGAAACAAAGATGAAAGACAGGAAGATGGAAAGAAGACAAGAAGGAAAGAAGGAGGAAGTTAAGAAGAAAGGATGGAAGACAAGAAGAATATAAAGAAGGAAGGGGCAAGGAGGAAAAAGGGAGATAATGAAGAACAGCATAAAGACAAAAGGAGTAGAGATGAGCGAACACTGTTTGGATCAGCCGTTCCGAACAGCACGCTCCCATAGAAATGAATGGAAGCATGTGGCACGGCGACCGGCCGCCGGCAAAGTGTACGTGTCAGGTGCTTCCATTCATTTCTATGGGAGCGTGCTGTTCGGAACGGCTGATCCAAACAGTGTTCGCTCATCTCTAAAAAGGAGGACAGGAAGGAAGACAAGAAAGAAGAATGTAAGACAGGAAGATGAAAAAGAAAGATAGAAGAACAGAAGACATAAAAAGGAAGGACAGAATAAAAAATTAAAAGGAAGAATGTGCTCACAACTGGCCCAGCGATAGGAAAAAAGAGGAAGCATGGTAATGGGGAATACTCAGACTGGGTCACAGTTACCAGTGGGGTGCTACAGGGGGCAGTATTGGGGGGTCACAGTTACCAGTGGGGTGCTACAGGAGGCAGTACAGGGTCCTCTCCTATAATACCTTTACCTGGTAGAGGGTTACAGAGCAGGGCGTCCATATTTTAAGATGATACTAAACTCTATAAGCTAATATGAGGAAATATGAGGAGGATAGTAGAATATTACAGGGGGATCTAAGGAAGCGGGAAGCATGGGCGGATATATAGTACATAAATTTTAATAATGAAAAACTTTGAGATTGTGGAGGACAGTAAGATTACCGCTAGTGATCAGTGCCAGGCAGCGGCTGCCAAGGCAAATAAAACTATGGGATGTAACAAGAGAGGCCGAGACGCTCCTAGTTATATCTATACAAATCACTGCTTACTGCCAGTGGCTAAATATCAGTCCATGGCCATGTGATATACGGTCTATGGTCATGTGATATACAGTGTATGGTCAAGTGATATACGGTCTATGGTCATGTGATATACGGTCTATGGCCATGTGATATATGGTCTATGGTCAGGTGATATACGGTCTATGGCCATGTGATATATGGTCTATGGTCAGGTGATATACGGTCTATGGCCATGTGATATATGGTCTATGGTCAGGTGATATACGGTCTATGGTCATGTGATATACGGTCTATGGTCATGTGATATACACACAGGTGCACAGCTCATGAATCAGATATGTGTCTGAAAATGAGCTGTGCACCTATGTGTATATCACATGACCATAGACCATATATCACATGACCATAGACCACATATTACATGGCCATGGACTGATTTGTAGCCACTGGCAGTAAACATAGAATGATTGACAGCAAGCAGAAATCTAGAAAACTCAGACTAACAAGGAAAGTATATTAGGGGATTGAAGAACTTTCCATGACACCCTGCTACAGACGGGTACGAGGGCATCTCTGGCCACATCTGGTTACATTGCTGCAGGATGAGGAGAGGATACAACTTAGTTATAAATCAATAGAAACAAAGAAACATTTTTTATACGAATATTAATATTATTCTGCGCTGGTGCATTGTGGGACATGTAGTGTTTCCAGCACAGGTGTCACTACATGAACATTTCAGCGATATCTCGCCAAGACGTCTGGATCGCACCTTGTGTTATCGAAGTCTTAAGAACAGACATTTTTCTACCGTTCAGGTACAAAGAATCCCTTGAAAGAGTCAAGTCCAGTAATGAAAACTAAATATTGACGGGTCCATTTTAAGAAGCAGCTTCAGTCAATATTAAATATGAACAAGTCTAAGTAGGACGTCGTCCAGCTGACAGCAAATACACAAAGCGGGCGAGACCGGCACCGAGACAGAATAGCGTAGTATTGGAGAAGACAATAAGTTACACAAGCATCAAAGACGATATTCTACAGAGCAGGATGTTATACCGGGCGCCCGACCTGTACCAATGTATCCATGGAAGGAAAATAAACTTCTACAACCTGTTACTGGCAGGACATGCTGGTCACATGATAAAAATATGTGTAAAAAGGAACAGAACTAGGAAGAGTCCCCAATCAGAATTGTAATGATCCTGAGTTATATCCTGTATTATACCCCAGAGCTGCGCTCACTATTCTGCTGGTACAGTCAATGTGTACATACATTAAATTACTTATCCTGTATTATACTCCAGAGCTGCGCTCACTATTCTGCTGGCGCAGTCACTGTGTACATACATAACATTACTTATCCTGTATTATACTCCAGAGCTGCGCTCACTATTCTGCTGGTGCAGTCACTGTGTACATACATTACATTACTTATCCTGTATTATACCCCAGAGCTGCACTCACTATTCTGCTGGTACAGTCACTGTGTACATACATTACATTACTTATCCTGTATTATACTCCAGAGCTGCGCTCACTATTCTGCTGGTGCAGTCACTGTGTACATACATTACATTACTTATCCTGTATTATACCCCAGAGCTGCGCTCACTATTCTGCTGGTGCAGTCACTGTGTACATACATTACATTACTTATCCTGTATTATACCCCAGAGCTGCGCTCACTATTCTGCTGGTACAGTCACTGTGTACATACATTACATTACTTATCCTGCATTATACTCCAGAGCTGCGCTCACTATTCTGCTGGTACAGTCACTGTGTACATACATTACATTACTTATCCTGCATTATACTCCAGAGCTGCACTCACTATTCTGCTGGTGCAGTCACTGTGTACATACATTACATTACTTATCCTGTATTATACTCCAGAGCTGCGCTCACTATTCTGCTAGTACAGTTACTGTGTACATACATTACATTACTTATCCTGCATTATACTCCAGAGCTGCACTCACTATTCTGCTGGTGCAGTCACTGTGTACTTACATTACATTACTTATCCTGTATTATACTCCAGAGCTGCGCTCACTATTCTGCTGGTGCAGTCACTGTGTACATACATTACATTACTTATCCTGTATTATACTCCAGAGCTGCGCTCACTATTCTGCTGGTACAGTCACTGTGTACATACATTACATTACTTATCCTGTATTATACTCCAGAGCTGCGCTCACTATTCTGCTGGTACAGTCACTGTGTACTTACATTACATTACTTATCCTGTATTATACTCCAGAGCTGCGCTCACTATTCTGCTGGTACAGTCACTGTGTACATACATTACATTACTTATCCTGTATTATACTCCAGAGCTGCACTCACTATTCTGCTGGTACAGTCACTGTGTACATACATTACATTACTTATCCTGTATTATACTCCAGAGCTGCGCTGACTATTCTGCTGGTACAGTCACTGTGTACTTACATTACATTACTTATCCTGTATTATACTCCAAAGCTGCGCTCACTATTCTGCTGATGCAGTCACTATGTACATACATTACATTACTTATCCTGTATTATACACCAGAGCTGCGCTCACTATTCTGCTGGTGCAGTCACTGTGTACATACATTACATTACTTATCCTGTATTATACTCCAGAGCTGCGCTCACTATTCTGCTGGTGCAGTCACTGTGTACATACATTACATTACTTATCCTGTATTATACTCCAGAGCTTCGCTCACTATTCTGCTGGTGTAGTCACTGTGTACATACATTACATTACTTATCCTGTATTATACTCCAGAGCTGCGCTCACTATTCTGCTGGTGCAGTCACTGTGTACATACATTACATTACTTATCCTGTATTATACTCCAGAGCTGCGCTCACTATTCTGCTGGTGCAGTCACTATGTACATACATTACATTACTTATCCTGTATTATACTCCAGAGCTGCGCTCACTATTCTGCTGGTACAGTCACTGTGTACATACATTACATTACCTATCCTGTATTATACTCCAGAGCTGCGCTCACTATTCTGCTGGTGCAGTCACTGTGTACATACATTACATTACTTATCCTGTATTATACTCCAGAGCTGTGCTCACTATTCTGCTGGTGCAGTCACTGTGTACATACATTACATTACTTATCCTGTATTATACCCCAGAGCTGCGCTCACTATTCTGCTGGTACAGTCACTGTGTACATACATTACATTACTTATCCTGTATTATACTCCAGAGCTGTGCTCACTATTCTGCTGGTACAGTCACTGTGTACATACATTACATTACTTATCCTGTATTATACTCCAGAGCTGCGCTGACTATTCTGCTGGTACAGTCACTGTGTACATACATTACATTACTTATCCTGTATTATACTCCAGAGCTGCGCTGACTATTCTGCTGGTACAGTCACTGTGTACATACATTACATTACTTATCCTGTATTATACTCCAGAGCTGCGCTCACTATTCTGCTGGTGCAGTCACTGTGTACATACATTACATTACTTATCCTGTATTATACTCCAGAGCTGCGCTCACTATTCTGCTGGTACAGTCACTGTGTACATACATTACATTACTTATCCTGTATTATACTCCAGAGCTGCGCTCACTATTCTGCTGGTGCAGTCACTGTGTACATACATTACATTACTTATCCTGTATTATACTCCAGAGCTGCGCTCACTATTCTGCTGGTGCAGTCACTGTGTACATACATTACATGACTTACCCTGTGTTATACACTATATTAGTTGGTGTACAATGTTGTATATTGTCCTTATTATATATTATATTGGGCATTAGTCAGATATCACCTTGTGGTCATGGTCACACTGATGTCACTTGCTGTAGTAATAATAGTCCTGCAGTTCCATGGACAGACTATAGGCTGCTGTATATGACGCCTTTTATTCTGCTGGGGGGGGGGGGGGGTTGATATTATTTGTGATAGTAAGTTTACATTGTGGTATATTCTCCTGTCATATCCTCCCCCAGGTCTCAGTAGTTCTGTATGGAGATGGTGGTGCAGTAGTCACTTACTTGTAGGCCCTGTACACACTGGTTACTTTCACAGCAGTTTGTTACAATGTTTCTGTCTCAGCTTCCTCTGAGATTCTGCAGTTTATGGGATTTGTCAGATTGCTGGTGATTGGTCTTTTGTACAGATTGTGGGATTGGCTCAGATCTGGTTTGCACTTCGCCCCGGGGCAGACAGTCTGAGGTTGCTCTATAACCCGCACTGTCTCATTCTTCTCCAGCAGGGGAGGGGTGGGTTATGTTTTTTGGGACTGTAAAGCCCCCGGTTCTGTTTAAGGCTGGAGAACAGCAGACAGGTCTGACTTGTGTCCACATCAACACGTCCTGGTAGAGATTTTCCAGGAGAAACAGAAATTTATTAGGTTTAAATAAAGGAACTTTTTATTTGTGTCCTGGAGAAGTCGGGATAAATCTCCTACAAGGTGTGAATTGTTACTATGTACGACCGAATAGTCTGTGCAATCGCAGGGTAACAGGGACTGACTATAGTCTGGGCCCCGGGCAGTAGCACTCACCCACCAAGGGTGTAACCAGAGGGGTGCAGAGGCAGCATGTGGCCCCTGGGGTGTGAGACAGGCCTCAGCCATCCTGCTGGCCCAATGACATCACTCAGGAGGTGAGAGGAGGCGCACAGAGGACAGGAGAGGTGAGTATGAGGGAGTATTATGTAGACCTTAAAGTAAAATAGTGGTTTGTAGGTGGTGAATCCCAAAAATTCAGAAAATTTGTAACAAACCAGTTTAGTTATCCTCAGATGATATTTGACTCTGAGCCCTCAGACCTTCAGGTTCTACCTGTTATTCCGGCACCTGATTTTTGCTTGAAATTTTTGAAGCCAAAACCCCTTATGAATTGTAAAGAACAATGCTACGCCACCTGAGACGGGGAATGTACTCTGTCCAGAGACCCGGACTCATTGTATCATAGATATCTATAACACTGCGAGCCACTGCCGCACCGCTACTGTCCCATACTGTAATGTCCAGGGTGTTCAGGAGGGCCACCAGGGTGTCTGAAGTACTGAGGAGGGGCTACCAGGGTGTTCAGGGTATCAAGGAAGACTATTAGGGAGCATTCACACGGCGTAACGTCCCGCGAGATTTGGCACGTATACGCCGCGTGACCCTTTGCATGCCGTACACGCTCCCATTCATTTCAATGGGAGCGGGGAGCGTATGCGCCGCGCAGGAGGCTGACCATTGTGGGCTACCAGGGTGAGTCCCGTATATTAAGGAGAGCTGTCAGGGAGTCCAGGGTATTGAGTAAGGGAACCAAGATGTCCAGAATATTGAGAAGGGCTAACAGAGTGTCCAGGGTATCTAGCAGGACTACCATAGTGTCCAGGGTATCTAGCAGGACTACCATAGTGTCCAGGGTATCTAGCAGGACTACCATAGTGTCCAGAGTATCTAGCAGGACTACCATAGTGTCCAGAGTATCTAGCAGGACTACCATAGTGTCCAGAGTATCTAGCAGGACTACCATAGTGTCCAGGGTATCTAGCAGGACTACCAGGGTGTGTCCAGGGTATCTAGCAGGACTACCATAGTGTCCAGGGTATCTAGCAGGACTACCATAGTGTCCAGAGTATCTAGCAGGACTACCATAGTGTCCAGGGTATCTAGCAGGACTACCATAGTGTCCAGGGTATCTAGCAGGACTACCATAGTGTCCAGAGTATCTAGCAGGACTACCATAGTGTCCAGAGTATCTAGCAGGACTACCATAGTGTCCAGAGTATCTAGCAGGACTACCATAGTGTCCAGGGTATCTAGCAGGACTACCAGGGTGTGTCCAGGGTATCTAGCAGGACTACCATAGTGTCCAGAGTATCTAGCAGGACTACCATAGTGTCCAGAGTATCTAGCAGGACTACCATAGTGTCCAGAGTATCTAGCAGGACTACCATAGTGTCCAGGATATCTAGCAGGACTACCATAGTGTCCAGAGTATCTAGCAGGACTACCAGGGTGTGTCCAGGGTGTTTAGCAGGGCTACCATAGTGTCCAGGGTATCTAGCAGGACTACCAGGGTGTGTCCAGGGTGTTTAGCAGGGCTACCATAGTGTCCAGGGTATCTAGCAGGACTACCATAGTGTCCAGAGTATCTAGCAGGACTACCATAGTGTCCAGGGTATCTAGCAGGACTACCAGGGTGTGTCCAGGGTATCTAGCAGGACTACCATATTGTCCAGAGTATCTAGCAGGACTACCATAGTGTCCAGAGTATCTAGCAGGACTACCATAGTGTCCAGGGTATCTAGCAGGACTACCATAGTGTCCAGGGTATCTAGCAGGACTACCATAGTGTCCAGGGTATCTAGCAGGACTACCATAGTGTCCAGGGTATCTAGCAGGACTACCATAGTGTCCAGGGTATCTAGCAGGACTACCATAGTGTCCAGGGTATCTAGCAGGACTACCATAGTGTCCAGGGTATCTAGCAGGACTACCATAGTGTCCAGGGTATCTAGCAGGACTACCATAGTGTCCAGAGTATCTAGCAGGACTACCATAGTGTCCAGAGTATCTAGCAGGACTACCATAGTGTCCAGAGTATCTAGCAGGACTACCATAGTGTCCAGGGTATCTAGCAGGACTACCAGGGTGTGTCCAGGGTATCTAGCAGGACTACCATAGTGTCCAGGGTATCTAGCAGGACTACCATAGTGTCCAGAGTATCTAGCAGGACTACCATAGTGTCCAGGGTATCTAGCAGGACTACCATAGTGTCCAGGGTATCTAGCAGGACTACCATAGTGTCCAGAGTATCTAGCAGGACTACCATAGTGTCCAGAGTATCTAGCAGGACTACCATAGTGTCCAGAGTATCTAGCAGGACTACCATAGTGTCCAGGGTATCTAGCAGGACTACCAGGGTGTGTCCAGGGTATCTAGCAGGACTACCATAGTGTCCAGAGTATCTAGCAGGACTACCATAGTGTCCAGAGTATCTAGCAGGACTACCATAGTGTCCAGAGTATCTAGCAGGACTACCATAGTGTCCAGGATATCTAGCAGGACTACCATAGTGTCCAGAGTATCTAGCAGGACTACCAGGGTGTGTCCAGGGTGTTTAGCAGGGCTACCATAGTGTCCAGGGTATCTAGCAGGACTACCAGGGTGTGTCCAGGGTGTTTAGCAGGGCTACCATAGTGTCCAGGGTATCTAGCAGGACTACCATAGTGTCCAGAGTATCTAGCAGGACTACCATAGTGTCCAGGGTATCTAGCAGGACTACCAGGGTGTGTCCAGGGTATCTAGCAGGACTACCATAGTGTCCAGAGTATCTAGCAGGACTACCATAGTGTCCAGAGTATCTAGCAGGACTACCATAGTGTCCAGGGTATCTAGCAGGACTACCATAGTGTCCAGGGTATCTAGCAGGACTACCATAGTGTCCAGGGTATCTAGCAGGACTACCATAGTGTCCAGGGTATCTAGCAGGACTACCATAGTGTCCAGGGTATCTAGCAGGACTACCATAGTGTCCAGGGTATCTAGCAGGACTACCATAGTGTCCAGAGTATCTAGCAGGACTACCATAGTGTCCAGAGTATCTAGCAGGACTACCATAGTGTCCAGAGTATCTAGCAGGACTACCATAGTGTCCAGGGTATCTAGCAGGACTACCAGGGTGTGTCCGGGGTATCTAGCAGGACTACCAGGGTATGTCCAGGATATCGAGGAGAGTTGCCAGGGTGTTCAGGGTACTCCGGAGAGTCGCTGTGCAGGTTACTTGTCAGTATTGTATCATGGACAGTCGGTTATTCCACTATTCATGTTTTCCACTAAACTTCCATCAAATGTCACGTGCCCCTCTGTTTCCGTCCACCGCCCGCTATATTCAGATACAGACTCATTATACACTGACAGACTGATTCTAAATATTTTTCCAGCCTGAGATGTCTTCTCCGACGTCGGGTAATTTGTCGTCTGTGTCTGGCGTTTCCAGTGCAGATAAACGTTACACAAGAAACCCACAGGACCCGCCATCACCCCTCAGTGGGTACTGTATGGAAGGTGCCCAGTAGTAGGACCCGCACCCATAACCAGCTCAGTGCCTATCACCCCAGACTAGTAATCCTGAGTGCCCGATCCCAAATGACACCAATAATCTGATCAGAAGGGAGGAGACAATCGCAGAGATTTTTCCGACTTTCTCATGTATTTCAGAATTCCAGGCACTTGACATTCAGACGGATGGAACTGATCTGCTGTCAGAGATATTTCTGCAATTAATCTGATACATGTGAATTAGCTCTGAGGTTTGTAGGTCATGGGGGGTCAAAATAGGGCTGATATAATAGCACAGGCCCCCCCTATATTTTGGCATGGCTGTAAGTGTATAATGAAGGGGCTTCTACAGGGTCCCACGTCACAGTATACAGGAGTGCGCTGTATATACCACTGCAGGGCAGGCAACTCGCCCTTGGTCCAATAGAGCTTGGCGATCTTAAAGGTCTGGGCGATCGGGCAGATGCAATGGCAGTGAGTCTAGTGTGAGCTCCTATGGATGTGGACAGGAACAACGGGAGGTCATGGAGGCCTGTACTAGAGGCCATCTTGCCAGCCACAGACTGGAGCCAGCGGTACGGCTTCCATTGGAGAGGGATTGGTGCAGATGATATCGGTATGTTCTGTGTGAGGAGAGGGAGACTCCCTGTATACAGGCGAGGTGACAGAGGACTCAGGAGATTTGCTGAGTATTTCCTCCATACTGTTTCACTGCTTATCTACATTATAGACTTTAGTAAAATCTGTTCATGTCAGTAACTCACTGTCATTGTCTTGTCGACCCTGCACATATTACACTACCATTCAGAAGCAAGATGGCGCCCCTTACACTGAGGCCCCTCTCCAAGGGCCCCGCAGCAGCTTGCACTTAAGACCCAGATATCTCGTCTTTCAATCTCCCATACGAGGATTATGTCGGTGAATGGCAGTGATGAAAGATTTCGCCACATGAAGCTTTTAGCTGAAGACATTATATTGTGGTAAACGCCAACGTGGGGGATTAAAGGCGAGAAAAACAAGATTAGAGGGAGTTGCTCACCTGAGGACGAGGCCGCATCAACGTCTGGATCGCTGGGTAAGACGTCTGGAAGGAGGAATCTCGCTCTGTCTTACCACATGAATGGGGCAGGTTAGCGGGTGACCCTGCAGTGGTGGGGCGGTCACAGGGTGCGGAGCTTGTCTGGGATAGTTTTACGTAATCTACAACTAATCTCAAGGGAAAATCTGGAAAATGAAGGTTGGGGAAATATACAAATGGGCAAATATAAGAGATCTCCTTATGTAATGAACATTTGGTGCTGAATGACATATTGGCAGCAACTGAACCAATCCAGTGATGCCGAAATATCAGACCGGGGGAAGGCTCCTCCTCATAGGGATCAGCGCTCCCTATTCACACTCCAGATCCCCCTTCCTCCATCCACCTGGAAGTCTTCCTAGTACTGACAGCCCCGACCAGGAGAGATAATGATGATGCGTCACCCTGGCAGATATATTACCTGCCACATGAGTATTAGATAATTCTGTGCCTGTGTAATACCGCCTGATATCACCCCATGGCTGCCATCCCAAATCATACCTCATAAGGAGGAAGCTCACCTGGATATCACTCTACAGTACATATGCTGGGAGCGTGCAGGCGCTGCGGGGTGCGGTGCGCTCCGGCTCTGTCACTAGCTCCTTATTTATTTGCACATCTATCAACAGCGGTCTCACACCCGTCTCACTAATGTCTCACACCCGTCTCACTAATGTCTCACACTCGTCTCACTAATGTCTCACACCCGTCTCACCACAGACTCACACACGTCTACCAAGGCAAATCCAGGCTGAGTGAAAATATCAAAACCTACTAATGCACGTCCAGGTCAGACATATAGAAGCATTGCTGCGTCACAGTATGGAAATGCTGCTGCAACGGTGCAGTAACCCGTCATTACATGATGATATCAGGGCACAACCTCAGGGTATAATATTATAGATGTGGACTATGATGGGGTCAGACTGGACCATTGGAGAACTCTCTAAAGCAGGGGTAGGGAATGTACGGCTCTCCAGCTGTTGCAAAACTACAACTCCCAGCATGCATACTGGCTCTGCTGTTCTTGGAACTCCCATGGAAGTGAATGGAGCATGATGGGAGTTGTAGTTTCACAGCAGCTGGAGAGCCGAAGGTTCCCTATCCCTGCTCTAAAGGGTCCATGTTATACCAGGAGGACCAGTGGAATATACCAGAGTACCCACTAGTGTCACAGGGGTCACAGCTGCATTGGGGCCCAGGTGCCCGGGGGCCCACAGGTCTCACCACACTAGGGATCCATGAACTTCTGTAATCTCCTTTCTGATCCTCTTAGATATCTGGCAATCTGTGCATCGTAAATGTATTCCCCCTGCCCTTTGGTGCACTGTATTCAGAAGATCTATGGTGCACACTCCCTTTAAGGATGTAGAAATAAACCATGACATGACTTATGTAAAGATACAAGTGTGCGGCTGTAATACCGCCATGGCTGCACATCCTGATATGAGGTGGCGTGCTGTAATTGTTTGGTAGCAGATGATGATATCACTATCCAGAGGTGAAAATAGATGGAAATATTATTAGAATACTCAGCCCTGAGGCGCGCAGAGACACGAGAACATACAAAACATGGTGTAATATGTGGTAATAGCTGCACACGGTGACTGCGGAGAGCACATGAGCACCCAGCCCGGAAACGGGGAGAGACGCCAAAAACATCCAGCCAATCCAGCCAATAGGAATGTATTAGAGTCTAACAAGGGGGATCTGTAGATGACACGTATGGGGGATCTGTAGGTGACACTGTTATGGGGGATCTGTAGATGACACGTATGGGGGATCTGTAGGTGACACTGTTATGGGGGATTTGTAGATGACACTGTTATGGGGGATATGTAGGTGACACTGTTATGGGAGGATCTGTAGATGAGACTGTTATGGATGATCTGTAGATGACACTGTTATGGGGGATCTGTAGGTGACACAGTTATGGGGGATATGTAGGTGACACTGTTATGGAGGGTCTGTATGTGACACTGTTATGGGAGGATCTGTAGATGAGACTGTTATGGGGGATCTGTAGGTGACACTGTTATGGGGGGGATCTGTAGGTGACACTGTTATAGGGGGTCTGTAGAAGACACTGTTATGGGGGATCTGTAGAAGACACTGTTATGGGGGGATCTGTAGATGACACTGTTATGGGGGATCTGTAGATGACACTGCTATGGGGGATCTGTAGATGACACTGTTATGGGGGGATCTGTAGATGACACTGTTATGGGGGATCTGTAGATGACACTGCTATGGGGGATCTGTAGATGACACTGTTATGGGGGATCTGTAGATGACACTTATGGTGGATCTGTAGATGACACTGTTATGGGGGATCTGTAGATGACACTGTTATGGGGGATCTGTAGATGACGCTGTTATGGGGGGATCTGTAGATGACGCTGTTATGGGGGATCTGTAGATGACGCTGTTATGGGGGGATCTGTAGATGACACTGTTATGGGGGATCTGCAGGTGACACTGTTATGGGGGATCTGTAGATGATACTGTTATGGGGGATCTGTAGATGACACTGTTATGGGGGATCTGTAGGTGACACTGTTATGGGGAATCTGTAGGTGACACTGTTATGGGGGATCTGTAGGTGACACTGTTATGGGGGATCTGTAGATGACACTGTTATGGGGGATCTGTAGATGACACTGTTATGGGGGGATCTGTAGATGACACTGTTATGGAGGATCTGTAGATGACACTGTTATGGAGGATCTGTAGATGACACTGTTATGGGGGATCTGTAGATGACACTGTTATGGGGGATCTGTAGATGACACTGTTATGGGGGATCTGTAGATGATACTGTTATGGGGGATCTGTAGATGACACTGTTATGGGGGATCTGTAGGTGACACTGTTATGGGGGATCTGTAGGTGACACTGTTATGGGGGATCTGTAGATGACACTGTTATGGGGGGTCTGTAGATGACACCGTTATGGGGGGGATCTGTAGATGACACTGTTATGGGGGTCTGTAGATGACACTGTTATGGGGGATCTATAGATGACACTGTTATGGGGGATCTGTAGATGACACTGTTATGGAGGATCTGTAGATGACACTGTTATGGGGGATCTGTAGATGACATTGTTATGGGGGATCTGTAGGTGACACTGTTATGGGGATCTTTGACTAATAGGATATCCTTCATATACTGCATATATATATTTGACATTTTGTTGCCTTGTTTCCCATTTGTAATATTAATGAGTTATATTTTCAGGTCTCAGTATGAACGATGAGAAGAAATCCTGATTTTACCACAAAAATGCCAAACATAATGGAGAGCAGATGCCGAGTCTGAACGTGGCTAATATTAAACCTTCTCACATTGTTCTCCAATTAAATCTAAAATAAATCTCGTCCTGAATCTCACATATTCTCACTACTTTACTGTTTCTTGGTTACATTTTATTTTTGTAATAAAAGCAGTGCCATATGTTGGAAACAAGCGATAATATTTTATAAATTCTAATTTTATTTCATGTAATCTAATAAATCACACTCTGAGAGACCGACCTGCAGCCTGAGCCCCAAGCACCATGGAGAGAAACAGCACATACCGCAATACATGCACAAGTTATACTGCTAAATAGCTAATACTATGTGCAATAGGTTACTGCTATAGCACCGACTAGTGCAAAATACTGCCCCCTGTAGGCTAGAAGTAATGTTATACTGTCTATGATGTACAAAAATACAACTAACATAATACTACTCCTATGTATAAGAATATAACTACTATAATACTATCTCCTATGTACAAGAATATAACTACTATAATACTACCTCCTATGTACAAGACTATAACTACTATAATACTACTCCTATGTACAAGAATATAACTATTATAATACTGCTCCTATGTACAAGAATATAACTACTATAATACTACTCCTATGTACAAGAATATAACTAGTATAATACTACTCCTATGTACAAGAATATAACTACTATAATACTACTCCTATGTACAAGAATATAACTACTATAATACTGCTCCTATATACAAGAATATAACTACTATAATACTACTGCTATGTACAAGAATATAACTACTATAATACTACTCCTATGTACAAGAATATAACTACTATAATACTACTCCTATGTAAAAGAATATAACTACTATAATACTACTCCTATGTACAAGAATATAACTACTATAATACTGCTCCTATGTACATGAATATAATTACTATAATACTGCCCCTATGTACAAGAATATATCTATTATAATACTACTCCTATGTACAAGAATATAACTACTATAATACTGCTCCTATGTACAAGAATATAACTACTATAATACTGCTCCTATGTACAAGAATATAACTACTATAATACTACTCCTATGTACAAGAATATAACTACTATAATACTGCTCCTATGTATAAGAATATAACTACTATAATACTACTCCTATGTACAAGAATATAACTACTATAATACTGCTCCTATGTACAAGAATATAACTACTATAATACTGCTCCTATGTACAAGAATATAACTACTATAATACTACTCCTATGTACAAGAATATATCTACTATAATACTACCTCCTATGTACAAGAATATAACTACTATAATACTACTCCTATGTACAAGAATATAACTACTATAATACTGCTCCTATGTACATGAATATAATTACTATAATACTGCCCCTATGTACAAGAATATAACTACTATAATACTGCTCCTATGTACAAGAATATAACTACTATAATACTACTCCTATGTACAAGAATATAACTACTATAATACTACTCCTATGTACAAGAATATAACTACTATAATACTACTCCTATGTACAAGAATATAACTACTATAATACTACCTCCTATATACAAGAATATAACTACTATAATACTACTCCTATGTACAAGAATATAACTACTATAATACTACCTCCTATATACAAGAATATAACTACTATAATACTGCTCCTATGTACAAGAATATAACTACTATAATACTGCTCCTATGTACAAGAATATAACTACTATAATACTACCTCCTATGTACAAGAATATAACTACTATAATACTACCTCCTATGTACAAGAATATAACTACTATAATACTACCTCCTATGTACAAGAATATAACTACTATAATACTGCTCCTATGTACAAGAATATAACTACTATAATACTACTCCTATGTACAAGAATATAACTACTATAATACTACCTCCTATGTACAAGAATATAACTACTATAATACTGCTCCTATGTACAAGAATATAACTACTATAATACTGCTCCTATGTACAAGAATATAACTACTATAATACTACTCCTATGTACAAGAATATAACTACTATAATACTGCTCCTATGTACAAGAATATAACTACTATAATACTGCTCCTATGTACAAGAATATAACTACTATAATACTGCTCCTATGTACAAGAATATAACTACTATAATACTGCTCCTATGTACAAGAATATAACTACTATAATACTACTCCTATGTACAAGAATATAACTACTATAATACTGCTCCTATGTATAAGAATATAACTACTATAATACTATCTCCTATGTACAAGAATATAACTACTATAATACTGCTCCTATGTACAAGAATATAACTACTATAATACTGCTCCTATGTACAAGAATATAACTACTATAATACTACTCCTATGTACAAGAATATAACTACTATAATACTGCTCCTATGTACAAGAATATAACTACTATAATACTACTCCTATGTACAAGAATATAACTACTATAATACTGCTCCTATGTACAAGAATATAACTACTATAATACTGCTCCTATGTACAAGAATATAACTACTATAATACTACTCCTATGTATAAGAATATAACTACTATAATACTACCTCCTATGTACAAGAATATAACTACTATAATACTACTCCTATGTACAAGAATATAACTACTATAATACTGCTCCTATGTACAAGAATATAACTACTATAATACTACTCCTATGTACAAGAATATAACTACTATAATACTACTCCTATGTACAAGAATATAACTACTATAATACTACCTCCTATGTACAAGAATATAACTACTATAATACTACCTCCTATGTACAAGAATATAACTACTATAATACTACTCCTATGTACAAGAATATAACTACTATAATACTGCTCCTATGTACAAGAATATAACTACTATAATACTACTCCTATGTACAAGAATATAACTACTATAATACTGCTCCTATGTACAAGAATATAACTACTATAATACTACCTCCAATATACAAGAATATAACTACTATAATACTACTCCTATGTACAAGAATATAACTACTATAATACTACTCCTATGTACAAGAATATATCTACTATAATACTACCTCCTATGTACAAGAATATAACTACTATAATACTGCCCCTATGTACAAGAATATAACTACTATAATACTACCTCCTATATACAAGAATATAACTACTATAATACTACTCCTATGTACAAGAATATAACTACTATAATACTACCTCCTATATACAAGAATATAACTACTATAATACTGCTCCTATGTACAAGAATATAACTACTATAATACTACTCCTATGTACAAGAATATAACTACTATAATACTACTCCTATGTACAAGAATATAACTACTATAATACTACTCCTATGTACAAGAATATAACTACTATAATACTACCTCCTATGTACAAGAATATAACTACTATAATACTACCTCCTATGTACAAGAATATAACTACTATAATACTGCTCCTATGTACAAGAATATAACTACTATAATACTACTCCTATGTACAAGAATATAACTACTATAATACTGCTCCTATGTACAAGAATATAACTACTATAATACTACTCCTATGTACAAGAATATAACTACTATAATACTACCTCCTATGTACAAGAATATAACTACTATAATACTGCTCCTATGTACAAGAATATAACTACTATAATACTGCTCCTATGTACAAGAATATAACTTCTATAATACTACTCCTATGTACAAGAATATAACTACTATAATACTACCTCCTATGTACAAGAATATAACTACTATAATACTGCTCCTATGTACAAGAATATAACTACTATAATACTGCTCCTATGTACAAGAATATAACTACTATAATACTGCTCCTATGTACAAGAATATAACTACTATAATACTACTCCTATGTACAAGAATATAACTACTATAATACTACCTCCTATGTACAAGAATATAACTACTATAATACTGCTCCTATGTACAAGAATATAACTACTATAATACTGCTCCTATGTACAAGAATATAACTACTATAATACTGCTCCTATGTACAAGAATATAACTACTATAATACTACCTCCTATGTACAAGAATATAACTACTATAATACTACCTCCTATGTACAAGAATATAACTACTATAATACTACTCCTATGTACAAGAATATAACTACTATAATACTACTCCTATGTACAAGAATATAACTACTATAATACTGCTCCTATGTACAAGAATATAACTACTATAATACTACCTCCAATATACAAGAATATAACTACTATAATACTACTCCTATGTACAAGAATATAACTACTATAATACTACTCCTATGTACAAGAATATATCTACTATAATACTACCTCCTATGTACAAGAATATAACTACTATAATACTGCCCCTATGTACAAGAATATAACTACTATAATACTACCTCCTATATACAAGAATATAACTACTATAATACTACTCCTATGTACAAGAATATAACTACTATAATACTACCTCCTATATACAAGAATATAACTACTATAATACTGCTCCTATGTACAAGAATATAACTACTATAATACTACTCCTATGTACAAGAATATAACTACTATAATACTACTCCTATGTACAAGAATATAACTACTATAATACTGCTCCTATGTACAAGAATATAACTACTATAATACTACTTCTATGTACAAGAATATAACTACTATAATACTGCTCCTATGTACAAGAATATAACTACTATAATACTACCTCCTATGTACAAGAATATAACTAATATAATACTACTCCTATGTACAAGAATATAACTACTATAATACTACTCCTATGTACAAGAATATAACTACTATAATACTGCTCCTATGTACATGAATATAATTACTATAATACTGCCCCTATGTACAAGAATATAACTACTATAATACTGCTCCTATGTACAAGAATATAACTACTATAATACTACTCCTATGTACAAGAATATAACTACTATAATACTACCTCCTGTATACAAGAATATAACTACTATAATACTGCTCCTATGTACAAGAATATAACTACTATAATACTACTCCTATGTACAAGAATATAACTACTATAATACTACTCCTATGTACAGGAATATAACTACTATAATACTGTCACCTATGTACAAGAATATAACTACTATAATACTGTCACCTATGTACAAGAATATAACTACTATAATACTACTGCTATGTACAAGAATATAACTACTATAATACTACTCCTATGTACAAGAATATAACTACTATAATACTACTCCTATGTACAAGAATATAACTACTATAATACTACCTCCTGTATACAAGAATATAACTACTATAATACTGCTCCTATGTACAAGAATATAACTACTATAATACTACTCCTATGTACAAGAATATAACTACTATAATACTACTCCTATGTACAGGAATATAACTACTATAATACTGCCACCTATGTACAAGAATATAACTACTATAATACTACTCCTATGTACAAGAATATAACTACTATAATACTACTCCTATGTACAAGAATATAACTACTATAATACTACTCCTATGTACAGGAATATAACTACTATAATACTGCCACCTATGTACAAGAATATAACTACTATAATACTACTCCTATGTACAAGAATATAACTACTATAATACTACTCCTATGTACAAGAATATAACTACTATAATACTACTCCTATGTACAGGAATATAACTACTATAATACTGCCACCTATGTACAAGAATATAACTACTATAATACTACTCCTATGTACAAGAATATAACTACTATAATACTACTCCTATGTACAAGAATATAACTACTATAATACTGCTCCTATGTACAAGAATATAACTACTATAATACTGCTCCTATGTACAAGTATTATATATATAGGTTTTCCTCTGTGAGTTGCGGTACTTTCTTGTATTTTGGATGAGTTTTGCTTCCTACATGATATTTGATACTAGACATAGATCAGACCCTTGCTGTATATAAGGTCCTCAGTGCTGGAGGTAACAATGTGGGTGGTTATATTGTTAGACGTTCCCTAAGTGGCTTCCTATAATGGAGGTCCTTGGGCAGGTGCCCGCCTTGCCCATCCTACACCTGGGCCCTGCAGTAAGCGCTGGGATGTCTCGGTGCAGGTTCGGTTTTTGCTGACGCTGCACAAATTAATGATGGGAGTGCCCGAGGATCATATTATTCTTTCTGCGAATGAAACTTTCATGTTTCAGCAAGTTCTAGACTAAACCCGTCTTACAAACACGTTATAAAACCTCCCCATCCCCCGCTGTAGCCCCATTACCGTGCGCTAAAGTCAAAAATAAAAAAAAACTGAAAAAATTGTGAAAAAATATTAAGATATAAATAAGAAAAATAAGTGTTTTTGTGTTGTGCTCTGTAGGACGTCGCCATATGCGGTTTTCTACTAGTCCCTGTTTTCCCTCTATTTGTAGTCATCCGTCCAGGCGCTTGTTCCAGGATTTGGACGCCAAATGCGATAAACACGTATGGAAATGTCATGGAAAGAAAGGCTTTACAAACCCAGATGGTTGTTTTTGGGTGGATTGAAGGAAGATGGCGGAAGGCCAAAGTCTTGTCAATCTGAGTAAGAGGACCAGCTGGCTCCTGCTCTCGCTCGGGTTCGGTGCGGCGCTGCGGCTCTCTCGTCTCTGCTCTCTATCTCTGCGCCTTGTGGAAATTTCACAGGGATTAAAGAATCTTCTCACTTTTCATAGTTCACAGTCACGGCGGCCACTGGCGAGGGCGATACCGAGTCCCGACCCATCGTCCGTATGGAGACATTGGCTGCAAGTGATAACCCAGGATGGATTCGGTTCCTCCGTCCGATGCGATTGGTGGGATTTCAGTTGATTGAATTGTATCTTTATGTTACATTATATGTGATATATGTGACTGTTACAAGATTCTATTCTCCATAACATCTCCTTACCCCAAATTATATCGCTCCACTAATCCCCTCTTGTCCTGCACTAGACCTGCGCTACTGCTCTGACAGCCCTCCATAGTGCGGACTAGGTATATAGAAAGTGTATAGAAAGCTGACAACTATCAGAGACCACAGCGATGTGTCTATTGTGTGTATGGGGTTGTCACCGATACAGGAAGGAGAAGAAGACAACATGTGCACAGTTACCAAGATCTGCTCGGGTAACATCAGACCCTGACCCAAAACAGCAAGTCCACCTGGGACCACCAACTGGAGCTTCACAAGGACATCAGAGTGGAACAGTAATACACACAGTGATGTCACAGTACAGGATAATACACACAGTGATGTCACAGTACAGGATAATACACACAGTGATGTCACAGTACAGGATAATACACACAGTGATGTCACAGTACAGAGATAATACACACAGTGATGTCACAGTACAGAGATAATACACACAGTGATGTCACAGTACAGAGATAATACACACAGTGATGTCACAGTACAGGATAATACACACAGTGATGTCACAGTACAGGATAATACACACAGTGATGTCACAGTACAGGATAATACACACAGTGATGTCACAGTACAGAGATAATACACACAGTGATGTCACAGTACAGGATAATACACACAGTGATATCACAGTACAGGATAATACACACAGTGATGTCACAGTACAGGGATAATACACACAGTGATGTCACAGTACAGAGATAATACACACAGTGATGTCACAGTACAGGATAATACACACAGTGATGTCACAGTACAGGATAATACACACAGTGATGTCACAGTACAGAGATAATACACACAGTGATGTCACAGTACAGGATAATACACACAGTGATGTCACAGTACAGAGATAATACACACAGTGATGTCACAGTACAGGATAATACACACAGTGATGTCACAGTACAGAGATAATACACACAGTGATGTCACAGTACAGAGATAATACACACAGTGATGTCACAGTACAGGATAATACACACAGTGATGTCACAGTACAGAGATAATACACACAGTGATGTCACAGTACAGAGATAATACACACAGTGATGTCACAGTACAGAGATAATACACACAGTGATGTCACAGTACAGAGATAATACACACAGTGATGTCACAGTACAGGATAATACACACAGTGATGTCACAGTACAGAGATAATACACACAGCGATGTCACAGTACAGGATAATACACACAGTGATGTCACAGTACAGGATAATACACACAGTGATGTCACAGTACAGAGATAATACACACAGTGATGTCACAGTACAGGGATAATACACACAGTGATGTCAAAGTACAGGATAATACACACAGCGATGTCACAGTACAGAGAAAATACACACAGCGATGTCACAGTACAGGATAATACACACAGTGATGTCACAGTACAGGATAATACACACAGTGATGTCACAGTACAGAGATAATACACACAGTGATGTCACAGTACAGGGATAATACACACAGTGATGTCACAGTACAGAGATAATACACACAGTGATGTCACAGTACAGAGATAATACACACAGTGATGTCACAGTACAGGATAATACACACAGTGATGTCACAGTACAGAGATAATACACACAGTGATGACACAGTACAGGGATAATACACACAGTGATGTCACAGTACAGGATAATACACACAGTGATGTCACAGTACAGAGATAATACACACAGTGATGTCACAGTACAGGATAATACACACAGTGATGTCACAGTACAGGATAATACACACAGTGATGTCACAGTACAGGGATAATACACACAGTGATGTCACAGTACAGGGATAATACACACAGTGATGTCACAGTACATAATACACACAGTGATGTCACAGTACAGGATAATACACACAGTGATGTCACAGTACAGGGATAATACACACAGTGATGTCACAGTACATAATACACACAGTGATGTCACAGTACAGAGATAATACACACAGTGATGTCACAGTACAGAGATAATACACACAGTGATGTCACAGTACAGAGATAATACACACAGTGATGTCACAGTACAGGGATAATACACACAGTGATGTCACAGTACAGGATAATACACACAGTGATGTCACAGTACAGGGATAATACAGACAGTGATGTCACAGTACAGAGATAATACACACAGTGATGTCACAGTACAGAGATAATACACACAGTGATGTCACAGTACAGGATAATACACACAGTGATGTCACAGTACAGGATAATACACACAGTGATGTCACAGTACAGGGATAATACACACAGTGATGTCACAGTACAGGGATAATACACACAGTGATGTCACAGTACAGGGATAATACACACAGTGATGTCACAGTACAGAGATAATACACACAGTGATGTCACAGTACAGAGATTATACACACAGTGATGTCACAGTACAGGGATAATACACACAGTGATGTCACAGTACAGGATAATACACACAGTGATGTCACAGTACAGAGATAATACACACAGTGATGTCACAGTACAGAGATAATACACACAGTGATGTCACAGTACAGGATAATACACACAGTGATGTCACAGTACAGGATAATACACACAGTGATGTCACAGTACAGGGATAATACACACAGTGATGTCACAGTACAGGGATAATACACACAGTGATGTCACAGTACAGAGATAATACACACAGTGATGTCACAGTACAGGATAATACACACAGTGATGTCACAGTACAGGGATAATACACACAGTGATGTCACAGTACAGGATAATACACACAGTGATGTCACAGTACAGAGATAATACACACAGTGATGTCACAGTACAGAGATAATACACACAGTGATGTCACAGTACAGGATAATACACACAGTGATGTCACAGTACAGGATAATACACACAGTGATGTCACAGTACAGAGATAATACACACAGTGATGTCACAGTACAGAGATAATACACACAGTGATGTCACAGTACAGAGATAATACACACAGTGATGTCACAGTACAGGATAATACACACAGTGATGCCACAGTACAGGGATAATACACACAGTGATGTCACAGTACAGGGATAATACACACAGTGATGTCACAGTACAGGGATAATACACACAGTGATGTCACAGTACAGGGATAATACACACAGTGATGTCACAGTACAGAGATAATACACACAGTGATGTCACAGTACAGGATAATACACACAGTGATGTCACAGTACAGGATAATACACACAGTGATGTCACAGTACAGAGATAATACACACAGTGATGTCACAGTACAGAGATAATACACACAGTGATGTCACAGTACAGAGATAATACACACAGTGATGTCACAGTACAGAGATAATACACACAGTGATGTCACAGTACAGGATAATACACACAGTGATGTCACAGTACAGGATAATACACACAGTGATGTCACAGTACAGGATAATACACACAGTGATGTCACAGTACAGAGATAATACACACAGTGATGTCACAGTACAGGATAATACACACAGTGATGTCACAGTACAGAGATAATACACACAGTGATGTCACAGTACAGAGATAATACACACAGTGATGTCACAGTACAGGATAATACACACAGTGATGTCACAGTACAGAGATAATACACACAGTGATGTCACAGTACAGCATAATACACACAGTGATGTCACAGTACAGGATAATACACACAGTGATGTCACAGTACAGAGATAATACACACAGTGATGTCACAGTACAGGATAATACACACAGTGATGTCACAGTACAGAGATAATACACACAGTGATGTCACAGTACAGCATAATACACACAGTGATGTCACAGTACAGGGATAATACACACAGTGATGTCACAGTACAGGATAATACACACAGTGATGTCACAGTACAGGATAATACACACAGTGATGTCACAGTACAGAGATAATACACACAGTGATGTCACAGTACAGGATAATACACACAGTGATGTCACAGTACAGGGATAATACACACAGTGATGTCACAGTACAGGGATAATACACACAGTGATGTCACAGTACAGGGATAATACACACAGTGATGTCACAGTACAGAGATAATACACACAGTGATGTCACAGTACAGGGATAATACACACAGTGATGTCACAGTACAGGGATAATACACACAGTGATGTCACAGTACAGAGATAATACACACAGTGATGTCACAGTACAGGGATAATACACACAGTGATGTCACAGTACAGGATAATACACACAGTGATGTCACAGTACAGAGATAATACACACAGTGATGTCACAGTACAGGATAATACACACAGTGATGTCACAGTACAGAGATAATACACACAGTGATGTCACAGTACAGAGATAATACACACAGTGATGTCACAGTACAGGATAATACACACAGTGATGTCACAGTACAGGGATAATACACACAGTGATGTCACAGTACAGGATAATACACACAGTGATGTCACAGTACAGGGATAATACACACAGTGATGTCACAGTACAGGATAATACACACAGTGATGTCACAGTACAGAGATAATACACACAGTGATGTCACAGTACAGGATAATACACACAGTGATGTCACAGTACAGAGATAATACACACAGTGATGTCACAGTACAGAGATAATACACACAGTGATGTCACAGTACAGGATAATACACACAGTGATGTCACAGTACAGGATAATACACACAGTGATGTCACAGTACAGGATAATACACACAGTGATGTCACAGTACAGGATAATACACACAGTGATGTCACAGTACAGGATAATACACACAGTGATGTCACAGTACAGAGATAATACACACAGTGATGTCACAGTACAGAGATAATACACACAGTGATGTCACAGTACAGAGATAATACACACAGTGATGTCACAGTACAGGATAATACACACAGTGATGCCACAGTACAGGGATAATACACACAGTGATGTCACAGTACAGGGATAATACACACAGTGATGTCACAGTACAGGGATAATACACACAGTGATGTCACAGTACAGGGATAATACACACAGTGATGTCACAGTACAGAGATAATACACACAGTGATGTCACAGTACAGGATAATACACACAGTGATGTCACAGTACAGGATAATACACACAGTGATGTCACAGTACAGAGATAATACACACAGTGATGTCACAGTACAGGATAATACACACAGTGATGTCACAGTACAGGATAATACACACAGTGATGTCACAGTACAGAGATAATACACACAGTGATGTCACAGTACAGGATAATACACACAGTGATGTCACAGTACAGAGATAATACACACAGTGATGTCACAGTACAGAGATAATACACACAGTGATGTCACAGTACAGGATAATACACACAGTGATGTCACAGTACAGAGATAATACACACAGTGATGTCACAGTACAGCATAATACACACAGTGATGTCACAGTACAGGATAATACACACAGTGATGTCACAGTACAGAGATAATACACACAGTGATGTCACAGTACAGGATAATACACACAGTGATGTCACAGTACAGAGATAATACACACAGTGATGTCACAGTACAGCATAATACACACAGTGATGTCACAGTACAGGGATAATACACACAGTGATGTCACAGTACAGGATAATACACACAGTGATGTCACAGTACAGGATAATACACACAGTGATGTCACAGTACAGAGATAATACACACAGTGATGTCACAGTACAGGATAATACACACAGTGATGTCACAGTACAGGGATAATACACACAGTGATGTCACAGTACAGGGATAATACACACAGTGATGTCACAGTACAGGGATAATACACACAGTGATGTCACAGTACAGAGATAATACACACAGTGATGTCACAGTACAGGGATAATACACACAGTGATGTCACAGTACAGGGATAATACACACAGTGATGTCACAGTACAGAGATAATACACACAGTGATGTCACAGTACAGGGATAATACACACAGTGATGTCACAGTACAGGATAATACACACAGTGATGTCACAGTACAGAGATAATACACACAGTGATGTCACAGTACAGAGATAATACACACAGTGATGTCACAGTACAGAGATAATACACACAGTGATGTCACAGTACAGGATAATACACACAGTGATGTCACAGTACAGAGATAATACACACAGTGATGTCACAGTACAGGATAATACACACAGTGATGTCACAGTACAGGGATAATACACACAGTGATGTCACAGTACAGGATAATACACACAGTGATGTCACAGTACAGAGATAATACACACAGTGATGTCACAGTACAGGATAATACACACAGTGATGTCACAGTACAGAGATAATACACACAGTGATGTCACAGTACAGAGATAATACACACAGTGATGTCACAGTACAGGATAATACACACAGTGATGTCACAGTACAGGGATAATACACACAGTGATGTCACAGTACAGGATAATACACACA
Source organism: Leptodactylus fuscus (assembly GCF_031893055.1). NCBI lineage: Eukaryota > Metazoa > Chordata > Amphibia > Anura > Leptodactylidae > Leptodactylus > Leptodactylus fuscus. The sequence continues at coordinate 6,276,021 of NC_134273.1, read as the reverse complement.
GTGATGTCACAGTACAGGGATAATACACACAGTGATGTCACAGTACAGGATAATACACACAGTGATGTCACAGTACAGGATAATACACACAGTGATGTCACAGTACAGGATAATACACACAGTGATGTCACAGTACAGGGATAATACACACAGTGATGTCACAGTACAGGGATAATACACACAGTGATGTCACAGTACAGGGATAATACACACAGTGATGTCACAGTACAGAGATAATACACACAGTGATGTCACAGTACAGGATAATACACACAGTGATGTCACAGTACAGAGATAATACACACAGTGATGTCACAGTACAGAGATAATACACACAGTGATGTCACAGTACAGGGATAATACACACAATGATGTCACAGTACAGGATAATACACACAGTGATGTCACAGTACAGAGTACACAGTGTATAATAATGTACAGAGCACCATGGGATTAATATAATATTGTACAGCACCATGGAAGTAATATAATAATGTACAGCACCATGGGATTAATATAATAATGTACAGAGCACCAGGGAATTAATATAATATTGTATAGAGGACCATGGGATTAATATAATACTTGATTATTGGTTATTGATTCGCCTCTGCGGGTGAAGATGAGATACATAGATACTGTACAGAGTGAAATGAAACATTGTAGCAGATCACATCACATATGACTGGACCTGTACTTCTATGAGGCATGCTGAAGGGGGCGCCTCGTGCCTCAGTATGGCAGCAGACACCAGTATTGATCCAGTGCTGCCTCCTCCGTGTCATCCATCAGTCAATGTCTCTACTTTACTCTTTAGTGAATTATTCATGGAAAGTGCTCAGTTTTTGCTTTGTTGTCCAGCGGGGGCGCACGCCAAGGTCACATGACAATCGTAAAGTAAGAGCAATGTGACGGGAGCGTGCGGCTCATCGGTTTAATCACTGGTATCACAGCTCACAATTTAAAGGGGAATTCTACCTTTAGGCCCGTTTTACAGCCTCTGCAAAGCTGATGTGAATCCCATCCACACGTTGTGGGAAAATATGCGCGCCGATTTCCAAAACCGTTGCAATTTTGGAAATCGCAACATTTCAATTATCGGAAACGGAGAGAGTCCGCAGAGGAAACCTTGCTGTGACAAATGCGTTGCCGCCACAGTTTTTCTCGCACAGTTGTTTTGCAGCGGCCCGCTTTATGAGGCTTTGGCTGTAGATGGTTTCTGGCCCCGAAGGTTCTTATATTGGGCCCAAGGACAAAGCACCCAAGTGCACAGATACCCCTCTTTGAAAAATTCAGGCAGGGCCTACAACCCTCAACAGCTACTCCTACTAATAGCATGGTCGTGCCGTGGCTGATTCTTCTACAGTTGGAATTTTTTTCTTTAGCCCCCACCCTTCCTGAGCAAGCAGTGCCGTTAGTATCAGCATCCAGAGCAGAAAGACAGGGACCGCCCACTTGACAGTAGAGCCTAATTAGCATATCAGGTTCTGAAATGTATAGCACCAATTTCTCAGGAAAGTGCTAGAGTAAAAATTCCAACTGCCTTGGAATTGGTGGAGCGGCGTGTAGTGGGGGCTGACATTGCTGGAGGTGAGGAGAGATCCCCTTTAAGCATCCAATTTACTTATGCAAAGGTACCCAAAAATGGGGTCTCAGGAATATTGTGTAAGGCAGGATTACCTAACCCAGTCACCCACTCAATGGTTGATAGCTGTCGTGACACTCCATGGCATCCTGGGACTTGTAGTCCCACCACTAATAAGTCTGATGTAACAAGATAATGGAGACCCAGCCCGGCCACGTTAGATCTGCCCCTTATAACGCAGATGTGTTGGGGCCGGGATTACAGATGTCTGGAATTCACTATATTGCTATGGAAGAAAAATATATAAGATACATTTCCTGCGTCATATTAAAGGAGAAGAAAAACATAAAATGTGGCCCCGTTATTGTTTCCAGCTGTCGCCCGCTGCAATAACCTATAAAACGCTGCAATGAAAACAAAGCGTAAACTTAACACCTATAATGGTATTTTTAATTATCCTGACAGCGGGGCTGTTACCGGCCGGAGAGTAGGATAAGCCCCCCCACCCCAGGATAACGCGGAGTTAATGTCCGTGCGGAGAAATCAATGTATTCTGCTGCATCTGATTCATTACAAGGGCTCATATCTTAAAGGGACAGGCACAATGTTACCGTGGAATGAAACATTCACATTCTGCTTAGAAACCTTGGTAATTGATGGACACACAGCTGGGTCGTTGCACCGCTCGGATAACTGGACTGTAAAGGTCCAATCACACAGAGTATTTTGGCGCCGATTTTGGCACGGAATCCGCGCCAGAATCAGGCTGGAAAAAAAGCCTCCCATTGACTTCACAAAAACGGAACCCATTGAAGTCAATGGGAGGCTTTTTTTCCCACGCTGATTCTAACACAGATTCCGCGCCAGAATCAGTGCCAAAATACTCCGTGTGAATGGACCTTTACTGGGACCAGGGCAAGTCCTGACATCTACTGCATCGGCGAGGATTGGAGTTGGTGCAGAGTCCACCTGTTTGACCCCTTGTATTGCAATATATCATACCAGTGACCTGGAGACTGGAAATTGGAGAAAAATATTTGAAAAATGTCAAATAAAAGAAAACTAAAATCCGTCTTATTCCCATTTTCAAATTGCAACTTTGTATCCCACAACTTGAAATATTACAAAATAAAATGATACAATTGCTATTTGCTCCGATCCTAAAAATAGGCAATAGAAAGTGACACCAAGAAAATATTACATCCTCCTGCAAAATACAAGTTCCTCACAAAGTCCATGCATTAGGTAAATTGTTCCGGCGACACATAAAAATGATTTTTATTTTGCAAAAGTATTAAATATAACAGGTATAAATTTGGTTTTGCTGTGATTTGACTACTTTATATTCACCCCAAGACGGTGTCTGGAAAGTGCTGCTCATCCCACAAAAACCAAGTACCTGTATGATTAGGATAAAGTAATGGCCAAAACAGGTGGGAAGTTGTGAAGGTTGGAGGGCAGAGCCTGAGCGAGGTTCCTTGGACCTACCAGATAACTATAAGGGCCCGTCCTTCAACAACGCCAAGGAAATAGACCACGGTGCCCTTCCAATTTGGGTGTCTTCTGCTGAACCGTTATAGTATTAGAGCCCAGGGCTACTGGTGTTCTGCTGGACTAGTCCCATGTCATTGGGTGGGGTCCTCAGTAGGAGGTGGGGCCTGACAGGTCAGGGTCGGCCCCTTTCTGGACATTTTTGCCAGGGCACTTCAAAGCAATCCCACCTGTTCTGTCCTCATAATACCATCTCCAATCTTTAGAAACACCAGCAAAGGTGTAACATGAAGCCCCTCAACCCAGTGCAAAATTGGACCAGGGCCCCCATCTACCATGCGCCATTTATAATACCGGTGTCTTCTTACGGGACACAAGAGCTTTTGAACTTTTTGGGTGCAACTGCGACCTCAACAACTTTTATAGCCCCAATACAAAGTCTACGCCAGTCCCTCCAAGCACAATGCATATAGTAGTAGTGTCCTCTGATGGGGTGCAGAGGCCTCGCCTGGCACCAGGACCCGCTGGATGTGACCCTGCCACGTATTTGGCCGTGAGCAGAGGGCCTGGTTGTGCATTAGAGCCGCTCACGTGCGTTGTCTCCTGTGTACGATACGATTTCACACGCTCGGTACTCTGACACCAGCCACTAATGGTATAGCCGTGCATCAGCGAGCAAGATTACACGTGAAAGCAGATATCCTGCCGATCCAGGGCCGGGTCTTAATGGCCGCCTGATGGCATTTTATGGCAGATAATCAAGTCCAGTATTGATTCCATGTTCTGCCTCTTAATCACTCAGCAGACCCGGCCCATGAATATTTTACAGGGGGAGCAGAGCGGTCCCTCTCGTAGTAAAGTCTCGCTGCGCTATAAAACGGACACAGCCCTGCTAATTCAGGGCAAGGATTTTGCAGAGTTGGCCGAGCGAGATGTTGTTCAGTCCAAGCGCTGGCCGACGGCCAAACCTCATAAATCCAAAAAAGTAAAAAAATAAAAACCTTCCCCAAGTTATTTCTCTACACTTGGACCGAAGCCGCCTCCAAAGACAGATTACAGTAATCTAATTAGGGGAACCTGTTTATTCAATTCTCCGACCGAAAACCGACATCAAACCTGCAGATCTGTTTATTTTGGGAAGGAGACAAAGACGTAACCAGGGCAACGGAATAAAAGATACAAACACAGCAATAAAGTGCGGGGAGAACGGCAGAGCCCGGGGGCGGGGGCGGGGGCGGGGGGACATAGTATTATAGGAGTTATAGTCCTGTGTATAGGGGGCAGTATTATAGTAGTTATATTCTTGTATATAGGAGTAGTATTATAGTAGTTATATTCTTGTACATAGGAGTAGTATTATAGTAGTTATATTCTTGTACATAGGAGTAGTATTATAGTAGTTATATTCTTGTACATAGGAGTAGTATTATAGTAGTTATATTCTTGTACATAGGAGTAGTATTATAGTAGTTATATTCTTGTACATAGGAGTAGTATTATAGTATTTATATTCTTGTACATAGGAGTAGTATTATAGTAGTTATATTCTTGTACATAGGAGTAGTATTATAGTAGTTATATTCTTGTACATAGGAGTAGTATTATAGTAGTTATATTCTTGTACATAGGAGCAGTATTATAGTAGTTATATTCTTGTATATAGGAGTAGTATTATAGTAGTTATATTCTTGTACATAGGAGCAGTATTATAGTAGTTATATTCTTGTATATAGGAGTAGTATTATAGTAGTTATATTCTTGTACATAGGAGTAGTATTATAGTATTTATATTCTTGTACATAGGAGTAGTATTATAGTAGTTATATTCTTGTACATAGGAGTAGTATTATAGTATTTATATTCTTGTACATAGGAGTAGTATTATAGTAGTTATATTCTTGTACATAGGGGGCAGTATTATAGTAGTTATATTCTTGTACATAGGAGTAGTATTATAGTAGTTATATTCTTGTACATAGGAGCAGTATTATAGTAGTTATATTCTTGTACATAGGAGTAGTATTATAGTAGTTATATTCTTGTACATAGGAGTAGTATTATAGTAGTTATATTCTTGTACATAGGAGTAGTATTATAGTAGTTATATTCTTGTACATAGGAGGTAGTATTATAGTAGTTATATTCTTGTACATAGGAGTAGTATTATAGTATTTATATTCTTGTACATAGGAGTAGTATTATAGTAGTTATATTCTTGTACATAGGAGTAGTATTATAGTATTTATATTCTTGTACACAGGAGTAGTATTATAGTAGTTATATTCTTGTACATAGGAGTAGTATTATAGTAGTTATATTCTTGTACATAGGAGTAGTATTATAGTAGTTATATTCTTGTACATAGGAGTAGTATTATAGTAGTTATATTCTTGTACATAGGAGTAGTATTATAGTAGTTATATTCTTGTACATAGGAGTAGTATTATAGTAGTTATATTCTTGTACATAGGAGTAGTATTATAGTAGTTATATTCTTGTACATAGGAGTAGTATTATAGTAGTTATATTCTTGTACATAGGAGTAGTATTATAGTAGTTATATTCTTGTACATAGGAGTAGTATTATAGTAGTTATATTCTTGTACATAGGAGCAGTATTATAGTAGTTATATTCTTGTACATAGGAGTAGTATTATAGTAGTTATATTCTTGTACATAGAGTAGTATTATAGTAGTTATATTCTTGTACATAGGAGTAGTATTATAGTAGTTATATTCTTGTACATAGGAGGTAGTATTATAGTAGTTATATTCTTGTACATAGGAGTAGTATTATAGTAGTTATATTCTTGTACATAGGAGCAGTATTATAGTAGTTATATTCTTGTACATAGGAGTAGTATTATAGTAGTTATATTCTTGTACATAGGAGCAGTATTATAGTAGTTATAATCTTGTACATAGGAGTAGTATTATAGTAGTTATATTCTTGTACATAGGAGTAGTATTATAGTAGTTATATTCTTGTACATAGGAGGTAGTATTATAGTAGTTATATTCTTGTACATAGGAGGTAGTATTATAGTAGTTATACTCTTGTACATAGGAGTAGTATTATAGTAGTTATATTCTTATACATAGGAGCAGTATTATAGTAGTTATATTCTTGTACATAGGAGCAATATTATAGTAGTTATATTCTTGTATATAGGAGGGCAGTATTATAGTAGTTATATTCTTGTACATAGGAGTAGTATTATAGTAGTTATATTCTTGTACATAGGAGCAGTATTATAGTAGTTATATTCTTGTACATAGGAGCAGTATTATAGTAGTTATATTCTTGTACATAGGAGTAGTATTATAGCAGTTATATTCTTGTACATAGGAGGTAGTATTATAGTAGTTATATTCTTGTACATAGGAGTAGTATTATAGTAGTTATATTCTTGTACATAGGGGGCAGTATTATAGTAGTTATATTCTTGTATATAGGAGTAGTATTATAGTAGTTATATTCTTGTACATAGGAGGTAGTATTATAGTAGTTATATTCTTGTACATAGGAGTAGTATTATAGTAGTTATATTCTTGTACATAGGAGTAGTATTATAGTATTTATATTCTTGTACATAGGAGTAGTATTATAGTAGTTATATTCTTGTACATAGGAGTAGTATTATAGTATTTATATTCTTGTACATAGGAGTAGTATTATAGTAGTTATATTCTTGTACATAGGGGTAGTATTATAGTAGTTATATTCTTGTACATAGGAGTAGTATTATAGTAGTTATATTCTTGTACATAGGAGCAGTATTATAGTAGTTATATTCTTGTATATAGGAGTAGTATTATAGTAGTTATATTCTTGTACATAGGAGCAGTATTATAGTAGTTATATTCTTGTACATAGGAGTAGTATTATAGTAGTTATATTCTTGTACATAGGAGGTAGTATTATAGTAGTTATATTCTTGTACATAGGAGTAGTATTATAGTAGTTATATTCTTGTACATAGGAGTAGTATTATAGTAGTTATATTCTTGTACATAGGAGGTAGTATTATAGTAGTTATATTCTTGTACATAGGAGTAGTATTATAGTAGTTATATTCTTGTACATAGGAGTAGTATTATAGTATTTATATTCTTGTACATAGGAGTAGTATTATAGTAGTTATATTCTTGTACATAGGAGTAGTATTATAGTATTTATATTCTTGTACATAGGAGTAGTATTATAGTAGTTATATTCTTGTACATAGGGGGCAGTATTATAGTAGTTATATTCTTGTACATAGGAGTAGTATTATAGTAGTTATATTCTTGTACATAGGAGCAGTATTATAGTAGTTATATTCTTGTACATAGGAGTAGTATTATAGTAGTTATATTCTTGTACATAGGAGTAGTATTATAGTAGTTATATTCTTGTACATAGGAGTAGTATTATAGTAGTTATATTCTTGTACATAGGAGGTAGTATTATAGTAGTTATATTCTTGTACATAGGAGTAGTATTATAGTATTTATATTCTTGTACATAGGAGTAGTATTATAGTAGTTATATTCTTGTACATAGGAGTAGTATTATAGTATTTATATTCTTGTACATAGGAGTAGTATTATAGTAGTTATATTCTTGTACATAGGAGTAGTATTATAGTAGTTATATTCTTGTACATAGGAGTAGTATTATAGTAGTTATATTCTTGTACATAGGAGTAGTATTATAGTAGTTATATTCTTGTACATAGGAGTAGTATTATAGTAGTTATATTCTTGTACATAGGAGTAGTATTATAGTAGTTATATTCTTGTACATAGGAGTAGTATTATAGTAGTTATATTCTTGTACATAGGAGTAGTATTATAGTAGTTATATTCTTGTACATAGGAGTAGTATTATAGTAGTTATATTCTTGTACATAGGAGTAGTATTATAGTAGTTATATTCTTGTACATAGGAGCAGTATTATAGTAGTTATATTCTTGTACATAGGAGTAGTATTATAGTAGTTATATTCTTGTACATAGAGTAGTATTATAGTAGTTATATTCTTGTACATAGGAGTAGTATTATAGTAGTTATATTCTTGTACATAGGAGGTAGTATTATAGTAGTTATATTCTTGTACATAGGAGTAGTATTATAGTAGTTATATTCTTGTACATAGGAGCAGTATTATAGTAGTTATATTCTTGTACATAGGAGTAGTATTATAGTAGTTATATTCTTGTACATAGGAGCAGTATTATAGTAGTTATAATCTTGTACATAGGAGTAGTATTATAGTAGTTATATTCTTGTACATAGGAGTAGTATTATAGTAGTTATATTCTTGTACATAGGAGTAGTATTATAGTAGTTATATTCTTGTACATAGGAGGTAGTATTATAGTAGTTATATTCTTGTACATAGGAGGTAGTATTATAGTAGTTATACTCTTGTACATAGGAGTAGTATTATAGTAGTTATATTCTTATACATAGGAGCAGTATTATAGTAGTTATATTCTTGTACATAGGAGCAATATTATAGTAGTTATATTCTTGTATATAGGAGGGCAGTATTATAGTAGTTATATTCTTGTACATAGGAGTAGTATTATAGTAGTTATATTCTTGTACATAGGAGCAGTATTATAGTAGTTATATTCTTGTACATAGGAGCAGTATTATAGTAGTTATATTCTTGTACATAGGAGTAGTATTATAGCAGTTATATTCTTGTACATAGGAGGTAGTATTATAGTAGTTATATTCTTGTACATAGGAGTAGTATTATAGTAGTTATATTCTTGTACATAGGGGGCAGTATTATAGTAGTTATATTCTTGTATATAGGAGTAGTATTATAGTAGTTATATTCTTGTACATAGGAGGTAGTATTATAGTAGTTATATTCTTGTACATAGGAGTAGTATTATAGTAGTTATATTCTTGTACATAGGAGTAGTATTATAGTATTTATATTCTTGTACATAGGAGTAGTATTATAGTAGTTATATTCTTGTACATAGGAGTAGTATTATAGTATTTATATTCTTGTACATAGGAGTAGTATTATAGTAGTTATATTCTTGTACATAGGGGTAGTATTATAGTAGTTATATTCTTGTACATAGGAGTAGTATTATAGTAGTTATATTCTTGTACATAGGAGCAGTATTATAGTAGTTATATTCTTGTATATAGGAGTAGTATTATAGTAGTTATATTCTTGTACATAGGAGCAGTATTATAGTAGTTATATTCTTGTACATAGGAGTAGTATTATAGTAGTTATATTCTTGTACATAGGAGGTAGTATTATAGTAGTTATATTCTTGTACATAGGAGTAGTATTATAGTAGTTATATTCTTGTACATAGGAGTAGTATTATAGTAGTTATATTCTTGTACATAGGAGGTAGTATTATAGTAGTTATATTCTTGTACATAGGAGTAGTATTATAGTAGTTATATTCTTGTACATAGGAGTAGTATTATAGTATTTATATTCTTGTACATAGGAGTAGTATTATAGTAGTTATATTCTTGTACATAGGAGTAGTATTATAGTATTTATATTCTTGTACATAGGAGTAGTATTATAGTAGTTATATTCTTGTACATAGGGGGCAGTATTATAGTAGTTATATTCTTGTACATAGGAGTAGTATTATAGTAGTTATATTCTTGTACATAGGAGCAGTATTATAGTAGTTATATTCTTGTACATAGGAGTAGTATTATAGTAGTTATATTCTTGTACATAGGAGTAGTATTATAGTAGTTATATTCTTGTACATAGGAGTAGTATTATAGTAGTTATATTCTTGTACATAGGAGGTAGTATTATAGTAGTTATATTCTTGTACATAGGAGTAGTATTATAGTAGTTATATTCTTGTACATAGGAGTAGTATTATAGTAGTTATATTCTTGTACATAGGAGGTAGTATTATAGTAGTTATATTCTTGTACATAGGAGGTAGTATTATAGTAGTTATACTCTTGTACATAGGAGTAGTATTATAGTAGTTATATTCTTATACATAGGAGCAGTATTATAGTAGTTATATTCTTGTACATAGGAGCAATATTATAGTAGTTATATTCTTGTATATAGGAGGGCAGTATTATAGTAGTTATATTCTTGTACATAGGAGTAGTATTATAGTAGTTATATTCTTGTACATAGGAGCAGTATTATAGTAGTTATATTCTTGTACATAGGAGCAGTATTATAGTAGTTATATTCTTGTACATAGGAGTAGTATTATAGCAGTTATATTCTTGTACATAGGAGGTAGTATTATAGTAGTTATATTCTTGTACATAGGAGTAGTATTATAGTAGTTATATTCTTGTACATAGGAGCAGTATTATAGTAGTTATATTCTTGTACATAGGAGTAGTATTATAGTAGTTATATTCTTGTACATAGGGGGCAGTATTATAGTAGTTATATTCTTGTACATAGGAGCAGTATTATAGTAGTTATATTCTTGTACATAGGAGTAGTATTATAGTAGTTATATTCTTGTACATAGGAGCAGTATTATAGTAGTTATATTCTTGTACATAGGAGTAGTATTATAGCAGTTATATTCTTGTACATAGGAGGTAGTATTATAGTAGTTATATTCTTGTACATAGGAGTAGTATTATAGCAGTTATATTCTTGTACATAGGAGGTAGTATTATAGTCGTAATATTCTTGTACATAGGAGTAGTATTATAGTAGTTATATTCTTGTACATAGGAGCAGTATTATAGTAGTTATATTCTTGTACATAGGAGTAGTATTATAGTAGTTATATTCTTGTACATAGGGGGCAGTATTATAGTAGTTATATTCTTGTACATAGGAGTAGTATTATAGTAGTTATATTCTTGTACATAGGAGCAGTATTATAGTAGTTATATTCTTGTACATAGGAGCAGTATTATAGTAGTTATATTCTTGTACATAGGAGTGGTATTATAGTAGTTATATTCTTGTACATAGGGGGCAGTATTATAGTAGTTATATTCTTGTACATAGGAGCAGTATTATAGTAGTTATATTCTTGTACATAGGAGCAGTATTATAGTAGTTATATTCTTGTACATAGGAGTGGTATTATAGTAGTTATATTCTTGTACATAGGGGGCAGTATTATAGTAGTTATATTCTTGTACATAGGAGCAGTATTATAGTAGTTATATTCTTGTACATAGGAGCAGTATTATAGTAGTTATATTCTTGTACATAGGAGTAGTATTATAGCAGTTATATTCTTGTACATAGGAGGTAGTATTATAGTAGTTATATTCTTGTACATAGGAGTAGTATTATAGTAGTTATATTCTTGTACATAGGAGGTAGTATTATAGTAGTTATATTCTTGTACATAGGAGTAGTATTATAGTAGTTATATTCTTGTACATAGGAGCAGTATTATAGTAGTTATATTCTTGTACATAGGAGTAGTATTATAGTAGTTATATTCTTGTACATAGGGGGCAGTATTATAGTAGTTATATTCTTGTACATAGGAGCAGTATTATAGTAGTTATATTCTTGTACATAGGAGTAGTATTATAGTAGTTATATTCTTGTACATAGGAGTGGTATTATAGTAGTTATATTCTTGTACATAGGGGGCAGTATTATAGTAGTTATATTCTTGTACATAGGAGCAGTATTATAGTAGTTATATTCTTGTACATAGGAGTGGTATTATAGTAGTTATATTCTTGTACATAGGAGTAGTATTATAGTAGTTATATTCTTGTACATAGGAGTAGTATTATAGTAGTTATATTCTTGTACATAGGAGTAGTATTATAGTAGTTATATTCTTGTACATAGGAGCAGTATTATAGTAGTTATATTCTTGTACATAGGAGTAGTATTATAGTAGTTATATTCTTGTACATAGGAGCAGTATTATAGTAGTTATATTCTTGTACATAGGAGCAGTATTATAGTAGTTATATTCTTGTACATAGGAGTGGTATTATAGTAGTTATATTCTTGTACATAGGAGTAGTATTATAGTAGTTATATTCTTGTACATAGGAGGTAGTATTATAGTAGTTATATTCTTGTACATAGGAGTAGTATTATAGTAGTTATATTCTTGTACATAGGAGCAGTATTATAGTAGTTATATTCTTGTACATAGGAGTAGTATTATAGTAGTTATATTCTTGTACATAGGAGCAGTATTATAGTAGTTATATTCTTGTACATAGGAGGTAGTATTATAGTAGTTATATTCTTGTACATAGGAGTAGTATTATAGTAGTTATATTCTTGTACATAGGAGGTAGTATTATAGTAGTTATATTCTTGTACATAGGAGCAGTATTATAGTAGTTATATACTTGTACATAGGAGTAGTATTATAGTAGTTATATTCTTGTACATAGTAGTAGTATTATAGTACTTATATTCTTGTATATAGGAGGTAGTATTATAGTAGTTATATTCTTGTACATAGGAGCAGTATTATAGTAGTTATATTCTTGTATATAGGAGCAGTATTATAGTAGTTATATTCTTGTACATAGGAGCAGTATTATAGTAGTTATATTCTTGTACATAGGAGTAGTATTATAGTAGTTATATTCTTGTACATAGGAGCAGTATTATAGTAGTTATATTCTTGTACATAGGAGCAGTATTATAGTAGTTATATTCTTGTACATAGGAGGTAGTATTATAGTAGTTATATTCTTGTACATAGGAGTAGTATTATAGTAGTTATATTCTTGTACATAGGAGCAGTATTATAGTAGTTATATTCTTGTACATAGGAGGTAGTATTATAGTAGTTATATTCTTGTACATAGGAGTAGTATTATAGTAGTTATATTCTTGTATATAGGAGCAGTATTATAGTAGTTATATTCTTGTACATAGGAGTAGTATTATAGTAGTTATATTCTTATACATAGGAGTAGTATTATAGTAGTTATATTCTTGTACATAAGAGTAGTATTATAGCAGTTATATTCTTGTACATAGGAGTAGTATTATAGTAGTTATATTCTTGTACATATCAGTAGTATTATAGTAGTTATATTCTTGTACATAGGAGGTAGTATTATAGTAGTTATATTCTTGTACATATCAGTAGTATTATAGTAGTTATATTCTTGTATATAGGAGTAGTATTATAGTAGTTATATTCTTGTACATATCAGTAGTATTATAGTAGTTATATTCTTGTACATAGGAGGTAGTATTATAGTAGTTATATTCTTGTACATAGGAGTAGTATTATAGTAGTTATATTCTTGTATATAGGAGGTAGTATTATAGTAGTTATATTCTTGTACATTTGGGCAGTATTATAGTAGTTATATTCTTGTATATAGGAGGTAGTATTATAGTAGTTATATTCTTGTACATTTGGGCAGTATTATAGTAGTTATATTCTTGTATATAGGAGGTAGTATTATAGTAGTTATATTCTTGTACATTTGGGCAGTATTATACAGTAGTAGTTATATTCTTATATATAAGGGGCAGTATTAATTATTAATGAGGTGTATATTGCACCAGTGACTTTGTATTGTGTAGTCATTACTCTATTAGCACTGAAGAGTTAAGTCTTCCTGTGTTTCTCGCTCTCGCTCTCTATAATATGAGTTAGTTATTGCTTCTTTCTCTTTCTCTTGTTTCTTCTTTGCTCTTTCATTAACCTGACATTAATACCTCCATGTCTTTACCAGCTGCACATCAAACATCATGGGCTGCTGCAGGTATTGTTGTCCCCTGAGGGCCGCTGCTGGGAATTCTGTGTGGGGCGCTGCAGTATTCCAGTTATGTGTGACTCAGCTGCGGTGTTGTGACAATGTGCTGATTCACAGGGCTGCAGAGAGTTGATGCTCCAGCCATCACACACGGAGCAGCTGCTTCCAGGCAGGACCCTCATCCTAACACTTTCTTCACCCCTTGTTGCTCCGGACCTGCTGGGTCATGCACATGCTCTCATACAGCTGTATATGATGCTGTGCTGTACCGCCATATACCTCTGCTGTACAGATATTCTGCTATCAGGGGCCACATTATGAAGATATTGAAGCAGATTACTTCATATCATTGTAATTGACAAGACTAGACCCGGCAGGTAGAAGCTATGCCAAGTTTGTTGTGATTTTTTAGGGGTATTTTGCAATAAAGTATACGTTAATAATTCGACACATTTTCGGATCAGCCGCGCCCATTATTGTAGATAACTCAGTGATGTTTTGGGAGATGTAATAAAGTCTATAAAGATGTAATAAAGTTGCTGACGGCCATATAAAGCTCATTCTGGTGCAAATTATAGGGGATTCTGCCAAACGTATATTAGTGAACCCTCCCACTGCTTATATACCGAATAATGCCCCCCTATATGTGAGGATGGGCGAACCTCATAAGATTCATTTCACCAATATTTGAGGGTTCACCTTCTTGTTCCCTTTCCTGTACGAACCAGAATGGCTCTTATTATATTGTGGGGTCCATTAGACAGACCCGAGCATCGTGACATTGACATAGTCCCAGGAGGCCCAAAGAGGACAATGAGGAACCCCAGACTCTGTAATGTACTCAGGAGAGGGGAGTATGTACCCAGGAGAGGCGAGTATGTACCCAGGAGAGGTGAGTATGTACCCAGGAGAGGTGAGTATGTACCCAGGAGAGGTGAGTATGTACTCAGGAGAGGTGATTATATATCCAGAAGAGGTGAGAATGTATTCAGGAGAGGTGAGTATGTGCTCAGGAGAGGTGAGTATGTACCCAGGAGAGGTGAGTATGTGCTCAGGAGAGGTGAGTATGTACCCAGGAGAGGTGAGTATCCAGGAGAGGTGAGTACGTACCCAGGAGAGGTGAGTATGTACCCAGGAGAGGTGAGTATGTGCTCAGGAGAGGTGAGTATGACCCTTGTTTTGTTACTCACTTCCCCTGGGCCTCTGCTTATTATTCTCTGGAGTGTGAGGAAGCCTAAAACTACAATGGTGGTTTGTGGGTGACAAAGCCCAAAAATTTCAGGTTCAGCAAAACTTGAAATTTTTTGAAAATTCATATCAAACCCTCCCCATCACTCCTCCCCTCTGTGCAAATATCTTGGTCTAGGGGTTAATAATCTCGGAGTTACTTAGGGTAGGGGGCTCTGAACCTCCCCCATATGTCCATGAGAGGGGTGGACATACTATATATGGGGGATTATTTCATGCAGCTCCCACCTACCTTCCCATCTTTAGGATCTCTGCCACAGTCAGTGAATAGAACTATACAATACGTATTTACATGCAGAGGCCAAGGATATACAGAGAGCAGACACACTTGGTGCAGATGTTGGCCCTGGTCAGAATAGAACAGGTGTAGGCCATAGCATGGCCGCTGGTGCAGAACTACAACTCCCAGCATGAATTCTTGCTCTAGAAGTGATGGGAGCGGAGCATGCTGGAAGTTGTAGTTCCACAACAGCATGATCTCTGAAGGTTGCAGGTTCCTAAACCCTGAGCCCCCTGCGGTGCGACACTGTGACACACCCTGCAGCTGTGCAATCAAGCATGATGGACACGGGCAAAGATCATGAAAACAGGAAGAAAACAAAGTCTATTAGAAATTTGCAGAAACTTTCATTATCTAAGGAAAAGAAAAGAAAACATTCTGTGACAAAACTTCCTTGTGCGGGGCCGGGTGGCGGAGGAAACATGGAGGTGAAACCACCCAGGGCCGGCGGATTCTCAACACGATCTGGATGGTTTCCATTGTGACTCACAGATTGTAGATTGTGATCTCCTGCCGGCTGGAGCAGAAGACGGAGCAGCCGAGAGCGACAAAGGGAAAAAAAGGGGATTTCCAGGGCTGGAGCCGGGACCATGAGAGAGCGCGAGGGAGAGCGAGCTGGAAAGCACCGGATTAGGATGGACTTTCATCCCGGCCCAGCACCCAGATGGACTTTATTCTGTTAGGAATCTGCATATTTATAGAGAATATCAGGCGGAACAGAAGAGCAGGAGGGTTCACAAGTCACTGCAAGGAAAGTCCCCAAAGACGCCGACGATACCCCGCCATGGAGGCCTCTGCACGGATAAGGCAGGATTCACACATGCAGTTTGTGGGGCAGTTTATGATGCAGTAGTTTGAAAAATTGCACCCAAAACTATGTTTCATTCCAGTCTACAAGGAACTGTTACTTTGTACCTTACAGTAGAGTTCCTGTCAATAAACAAATCACAGGATCTCCTAAAGCTGTAATCTGTACAGGAGACTGTCAAAACGTTTAATTTCCCTGCAGCTCCCCCGCAGGTGACATGAAGCATTGCACAATTCTCATTGCAATCCATAGGATGTATAATGCACAGATCATCTAAGAGAAGATACTATATAGTATATAAATAACTAACTACATAGCTGATTTCATAGGTTATATATATATCATTGCAGCTCAGCCCCATTTGCTTCACTAGAGCTGAGCTGCAATACCAGGCACAGCCCATGGACAGGGGTGGTGCTGTTTCTGAAAGGAAGTAGACAGGTTTGTCTAATCCTATGCATCCTCTGTAATATCAGGGGTCATTGTTGAGCAGATGCTATATATTCTATATATCACCCCCATGTTGGGCAGTCTCTTGCAGCAGAGCGCTGTGCACTATCCGCATCCTTTTTCTTAAATTGTAAACTTTTGAACAACTTTGGATTTTCTTGCAGTATTTGCGATATTAATAACTATTGTAATCCCGCCCACAGATGGAAATATCGGATTAATGTGAATCTCGTCCTGTAGTTCTCTCTCCGAAGATATGTAATGATCACAGACAAAAGTGCTTACCCCACTGCCATATAAAAAGGCTCCTTTTGGGTAGTGTACCTCTTGGTGAGGGATCAGTGACTGATAGACCTGCCTCTAGGACACCCTTGAAGACATTCTGTCCCACTGAGGGGTCTCACCACTGGCTTGGGGGAAGCAGGATGGTGGTTTCGATGTATTGCCGCCATCTACTCTGTTCTGATATAGTTGTTAGGATCATAATGGGGCTGTGGATATGGGGGGGGGGGGGGGTCATACATGGTGAATAGGATGGGCCAGGGGGTCCAGCAGTGAAGAGATTTGTTTGATCCACCGACAAGCACGAGCAGCTCCTACAGTTTCCTTGTCCATCATCCAGACACACCGCGCACCATTACCAGGAATGAATCCAGATTGTGTCGGGATCCAACGTCAATCAGATTGCAGTATGGCTGCCTTGCAGGTAACTTCCAAGGTTCATGTAACTTGCAACCAATTTCCAACAATTTTGGATTGTCTGCAATGGTCGCAGCACAGTCACATGATATCGCAATAAACACCATAGAAATACAAGGAAATTTTTGTTGTGTGACTTTTGTGTAACACCTTGTCATGAAACAGAGACTATCTGATAAGTTGTTGGTTGGTCGACTTGTTTCCCCAATAACCTGCCATCACCCCCATAGATCATCATCACACTGAGGACAACGACCGATTCTGGGGCTGGGGGGGTCAATGAATGTAAATCGTCCAATCTCAAATCATGAGAACCATCATTCATACGGCATTAATCCCCTGTTCTATAATTTATAGAGGCCACAATGTATCTGATTAATATGCCCCTCCCCCTCCCCCACCGCCTCCTCTTCTCTGCATTACACAAGAGTCCGGACACCCCGATTCTCAAGGGATAGAACTTATAGATTTCATGGAAAGGAGCCAAAACCCACCAGTACTGCACATTATATATAGTCTACATATTATATGTGGAAGGTTCTGGAACGCTGTAAGGATGTGCAAGCTACGACAGGATTCATGTTTCTTAGAAAATATCGCCGTGTTCTCACCTTCTAGCAAATCTTATAATTAGAACCTGCCAGAAAGAAGGCGAAGTCGCTGCCGTCCAAACCTGACGGCTGGAGACCCCCTTGTATGATGGCGGGTAACTTCCATTGTAGTCTAGGGGAAAAAAAAAAGTTGCAACTTGTGACCGAATTCCAACACTTTTGGATTGTCTGCAATGGTCGCACCGCAGTCACATGATATCACAATAGACCCCATAGAGTTACAGTTTGAAATTTTTGTCATGTGAGACCCGGTTCACATCTGCGTTCGGTATTCGGAGTCTGCTTGGGGACCCCAAAACGGAAACCTATACTCAGAAACCCCACGGACCCCATAGACTATAATGCCGCCACTCCGCCATGTATTATTACCACATTCTTTCTCTAAAATGTAAGAAACTTTTTTTGGCAGCGTCTCGGCTAGCAGGCGATCAATATGTTTTACGCTGGCAGTGACAGCTGCGCCGTGACTTGGTATCAGCCTGGCTGTGCGCACAATCTGGATACAATGGGCAGCGCTCGTGTTATTCTGTTATTTTGTAACAAGCGTCTTATGTTCCTCACTTCGCTCTTGTTTGTGAGCTTTCTTGTTTTTCAGATACAATATGTTCCTCCCTGGTGTTTGGGGGAACACTCTGAGTGAGTGGGGGTCCCGCGTGATTCCCCCAGCTGCTCCCTGTCACTATTCACTCGGCTCCAGCGATCCAAGCTGGCTGCGTTCCATCCTGCCTGCCAGTCTCCAGCTCTAGTTATCGCTTCTCTCCTCGTAGCCACATGAGATGGGTTGTACATGGTCCGGGACGTGAATGGTCCAACATTGGGAGCCATCCGGCCAGAAGCCCAGGTTTCATCTCTGGTTGTGAATAGGGGCCAAGAAGCTGAGGGGCCGCCACACCCTCCCAGAGTAACCATCAAGGCCCAGCGGTGTATATCCAGTGGGGGACATAATGTTCTCCCCTCAGTATCATACTAACAGTCCCAAAACACAGTCAAGTATTGTAACACAGTAGGTATTGTATGGCAGTATTATTATTTAGGTATTGCATGGCAGTATTATTTAGGTATTGCATGGCAGTATTATTATTCAGGTATTGTATGGCAGTATTATTATTCAGGTATTGTATGGTAGTATTATTATTCAGGTATTGTATGGCAGTATTATTATTCAGGTATTGTATGGTAGTATTATTATTCAGGTATTGTATGGCAGTATTATTATTCAGGTATTGTATACCAGTATTATTATTCAGGTATTGTATGGCAGTATTATTTAGGTATTGTATGGCAGTATTATTATTCAGGTATTGTATGGTAGTATTATTATTCAGGTATTGTATGGTAGTATTATTATTCAGGTATTGTATGGCAGTATTATTATTCAGGTATTGTATACCAGTATTATTATTCAGGTATTGTATACCAGTATTATTATTCAGGTATTGTATGGCAGTATTATTATTCAGGTATTGTATGGTAGTATTATTATTCAGGTATTGTATACCAGTATTATTATTCAGGTATTGTATACCAGTATTATTATTCAGGTATTGTATGGCAGTATTATTATTCAGGTATTGTATGGCAGTATTATTATTCAGGTATTGTATACCAGTATTATTATTCAGGTATTGTATGGCAGTATTATTATTCAGGTATTGTATGGTAGTATTATTATTCAGGTATTGTATGGCAGTATTATTATTCAGGTATTCTATACCAGTATTATTATTCAGGTATTGTATGGCAGTATTATTATTCAGGTATTGTATGGCAGTATTATTATTCAGGTATTGTATACCAGTATTATTATTCAGGTATTGTATGGCAGTATTATTTAGGTATTGTATGGCAGTATTATTATTCAGGTATTGTATGGCAGTATTATTATTCAGGTATTGTATGGTAGTATTATTATTCAGGTATTGTATGGCAGTATTATTATTCAGGTATTCTATACCAGTATTATTATTCAGGTATTGTATGGCAGTATTATTATTCAGGTATTGTATGGTAGTATTATTATTCAGGTATTGTATGGCAGTATTATTATTCAGGTATTCTATACCAGTATTATTATTCAGGTATTGTATGGCAGTATTATTATTCAGGTATTGTATGGCAGTATTATTATTCAGGTATTGTATGGCAGTATTATTATTTAGGTATTGTATACCAGTATTATTATTTAGGTGTTGTATGGCAGTATTATTATTCAGGTATTGTATGGCAGTATTATTATTCAGGTATTGTATGGCAGTATTATTTTGGTATCATATAGCACTAATGTTTATCATATGGCTGTAATATTTAGATATGGTGTGGTAGTATTATTTAGGTATAGTAGGGCAGTATTATTTTGTTATTTTTTGGCAGTATTATTTTGGTATCATGTAGCATTAATGTTTAGATATCATATGGCTGTAATATTTAGGTATGGTGTGGCAGTGTTTAGGTATGGTATGGTGTTATTATGTAGGTATTTTATCGTTGTATTATTAAGGTTGCCTATGGCGTCATTATTGACATAATGTATTGTATGGCAGTAATTTTTAGTAATTGTATGATACAATTATACAAGTATTTTATAGTTATATTATGAAGGTATCTTATGACGGTATTATTTACAAATTGTTTGGTGATATTAATTAAATATTGCATGGTAGTATTATTTAGGTATTGTATAGCAGTATTATTTAATGGTGGTATTATTTAAGTATTGTATGTCAGTATTGTTTAGATTTGGTATGGCGGTGTTAGGTAATGTATGGCATTAATATTTAGTTATTGTATGACAGTATTGTGTACGCAGTGGCGTAACTAGGAATGGCGGGGCCCCGTGGCGAACTTTTGACATGGGGCCCCCCCTCCCCAAACCGATGCCGAAGACCTCGACTGACCCCCTCCTCCGCACTCTATTATGTCCCTTAGTAAGCCCTGCACACAGTATTATCCCCAATAGTGTCCCCTGCACACACAGTATTAACCCCTATAGTGTCCAATGCACACAGTATTAACCCCTATAGTGTCCAATGCACACAGTATTATCCCCCATAGTGTCCCCTGCACACACAGTATTTACCCCTAGTGTCCCCTGCACACACAGTATTATTAACCCCTATAGTGTCCAATGCACACAGTATTATTAACCCCTATAGTGTCCAATGCACACAGTATTATTAACCCCTATAGTGTCCAATGTACACACAGTATTAACCCCTATAGTGCCCCTGCACACACAGTATTATCCCCAATAGTGTCCCCATATGTCCCACTGTGGACACCTATAAACATTTATTATACTCTGGGGTCTGAAAAGACCCCAGAGTATAATAATCGGAGACCCGGGGGATTAAAACCATTAAAAGAACAGAGACAGTTGCTTACCTGTTCCTGTCGGCTGCCGCTCTTGTCCAGCTTTAATGACGTCAGACGTCACATGACCCGGGAAGCTGGCCTGGGTCATGTGACGTCAGACACGAATGACGGAGGCCTGGCAGGATCGCGGAGAGGTAAGTAACACTGTTTTTTATGTTACCTTACCCCTCCCGGTGCGCCGATCATTATACTCGGGGGTCTGCAAAGACCCCCGAGTATAATGATAGCCTCTGTGGGCCCCGCAGTGTCACTTGCCGATCCCGGCCCAGCCAGGATCGGCAAGTGAATGGGGCTCGTAACGGACTTTTAAAAAAAAAACAAAAAAAAAAACGCAGCGGTAGCGGCTGTCACCGGGCCCCCTAATGGCCCGGGCCCTGTGGCAGCTGCTACTGCTGCTACCACGGTAGTTACGCCCCTGTGTGTACGTATTGTGTGGCAGTTGTTTTTAATTATTGTATGGCAGTATTATTTTGTTATTTTATGACAATATTATTTCTGAATTGTATTGCAGTATTATTTAGATTTACATGGCAATATCAGTTAGGTTTTATATGCCTGTAATATGTATTGTATAGCATTATTATTTAGGTATTGTATGGCGGTATCAATTGGTTATTTCATAGCAGTATTATTTAGTTATTGTTTGGTTAGTGTGTGACGATATAATTTCAGTACTGTATTGCAGTATTATTTAGGTTTTACATGGCAATATGAGTCTATACGTCAGTAATATGTATTGAATAGCATTATTATTTAGGTTGGTTATTGTATAATGGTATCATCTAATTATTGTATGGCCGTATGTTTTCGGTATTGTTTGGCGGTATTAATTGGTTATTGTTTGGCAGTGTTATTTAGGTGTTGTATGGTAATATTTCGGACTATGTATGTGTAGTATACGGGTGAGCATTGGCCTTATTGCACTTGTTGCCCGGGCTGCCCTTTCTATTACCCAGGCATGTTACCGCTCACCACAAGTGAAGGATTCCAGTGCCGGATCTCTTCTGTTACTCACACATACCAAGGAGCCACAAATTTACAGACTTGTTGGGTAAAAAGGAGTTTAACACATTAAAACAAAGCCATTATGAAGATGAAAGTGATGTTTATGTCTTTGTTAAATGCGTTGAGGCGTTTCCTCCTCTGACACGTCCCAGTCCTGAGATATATCGCTCCAGCACGCACTCCAAGGTCATCCATTAGCCAAAGGATTGCATTATGATTAATCTTTCATATTAAAACCAGAGCTTTCCCCGGGGAGTCTGAGAAATGTTCCGAGCGTCTCGGTCCTTATTACACTGAGTGCTCCGTGTACTTGTGCGAGAAACGTGAACGGCGGCCCAGAAATCAGGGAACGGCGTCTCAATGATAAAATGTCCACATGATCTGTAACCATGTGGGAAAATCCCCGGGAAACATCGCTGAGAGCAAACACAAGGGTGAAATGTCAGAGCCAACACGAGCCCCAATATTACAGAGACATGGGATGCCGGGGGTCAGGGCCAGTCTACAATGACCCAATGGGAGAAATTGCAACATTGTATCCAGTAGAAAGCTACATGGTATATACCATAGGGGCTGGAGCCCAACAAGATAACCTCACGACTATGGGGACACCAACAGGAGATAGGAATGGTGGGAAACGCGTGTGCTCAGGCAGGGCGTGAAGTGTTCAAGGGAAATCCTGATAAGATGTATAGACTCGCTGAGATACCGCTGGTTATGTCCATATGCAAATGGCCTCTTTGGAGCAATGACAACGCCCTGGTTGCAATATCTCAAACCTATCTGTGGGGGTGGGGTGATATAGTGGGGTCTGGTGATACTCCTTTTAAATATGTTACAGGACACATAGATCATATGATATTGATATGTTATATGAGACACGCATGATATACTCTACGATATGACGTGACATGATGTTACCCAGATCTTTCCATCTGTATCTTTTGGATATTCTTGGGACTCGCTGCTATATTTGGCAACAGGGTTGAATCTTCACCAGATTGGGGGACATGTCGGAGGCGGGGGTCAGGGGTCACGGTCAGAGTCGTGTTTTTCCACTACTGCTCTGCTTGTTCCTATTAATACTTCACCTGAGGGCGATGGACTTTCGGGCAATGTCAGGCTGATGGAATTCCAGGTAGGATAACATAACACTGCTACATTGTAACAAAGCAGCGTCGCCTCCAGCACGGGAACCATTCACCTCTGACTGACACCTCCCTGCTCTCTAGAGGAAACCACACGTTCACTCACCTTCCTTATTCTGGGGAACTTCGGGGTCTTTCCCTTTAGCTCGAAAACAAGTCAATTGTTTACGGAAGAGGGTGAGGGGCATAAGAGGTGGGCAGTGCCCCCGCCCGTACTGGATCCCCCTCCACCCTGTGCAGACACAGGCCGTGTAACAGGTTACATTCCTCCACTCCACTGGTACCTATCAGAGGCTGCTGTTCAGGCTGCCCTTCTGTCCCCCATACTTTACACTGCAGCCATGTTGGTTCAGATCATCTGCTGTGTGAGGACAGATATACATTACAGCAGTGACAACAAGCCACAAGAAACTAAACCTCCAAAAGTCCAGTCCTGTCCAGGGGACAATCTAATATATAATCTACAGTAATGAATATAATGCGACACACCAGTTACATAATCTGCCATGGCCGGCCTGTTATACAGTCTGCAATAAGCGATCACTCCGACACTCCGGGAGGTCCTGTAATCCAGGGCAGGAGCTGCTCATAGGAATACAGTACTCATAGGGTTAATAGTCCAGGCCTAAGAACCACAAGTAACATGCTCTCCTCTCATAGGAAACTATTGACCCTACAACCCCTACTGCATTATACCATCCAGGGCCACAGCTTTAATATGGAGGACACCACAACGATCAGACATATCGCTCAACAGGAAGATGGGCGAAACCTGTGGAGCGAATTGCTGCAAATCTGTGTATGCTGACCCCAACCTCTATCCCCACCCATGTGCCCAATATAAAGCTCCTTTCTTGTGGTTCCAGCAGTATAATGCCCCCTCATTGTGGTCCACCACTATAATGCCCCCTCATTGTGGCCCCCCACTATAATGCCCCCTCATTGTGGCCCCCCACTATAATGCCCCCTCATTGTGGCACCCACACTACAGTATAATGCCCCCTCATTGTGGCCCCCACACTATAATGCCCCCTCATTGTGGCCGCTCACTATAATGCCCCCTCATTGTGGCCCCCACACTATAATGCCCCCTCATTGTGGCCCCCACACTATAATGCCCCCTCATTGTGGCCCCCACTATAATGCCCCCTCATTGTGGCACCCACACTACAGTATAATGCCCCCTCATTGTGGCCCCCACACTATAATGCCCCCTCATTGTGGCCCCCACACTATAATGTCCTCTCATTGTGGCCTCCCACTATAATAACTCCTCATTGTGGCTCCCACACTATAATGTCCCCTCATTGTGGCCCCCCACTATAATGTCCTCTCATTGTGGCCCCCCACTATAATGCCCCCTCATTGTGGCCCCCCACTATAATGTCCTCTCATTTTGGCCCCCCACTATAATGCCCCCTCATTGTGGCCCCCACACTATAATGACCCCTCATTGTGGCCCCCCACTATAATGTCCTCTCATTGTGGCCCCCCACTATAATGCCCCCTCATTGTGGCCCCCACACTATAATGACCCCTCATTGTGGCCCCCCACTATAATGTCCTCTCATTTTGGCCCCCACACTATAATGCCCCCTCATTGTGGACCACTATAATGCCCCCTCATTGTGGCTCCCCACTATAATGTCCCCTCATTCTGGTCCCCACACTATAATGCCCCCTCATTGTGGCCCCCCACTATAATGTCCTCTCATTGTGGCCCCCCACTATAATGCCCCCTCATTGTGCCCCCCACACTATAATGACCCCTCATTGTGGCCCCCCACTATAATGCCCACTCATTGTGCCCCCCACACTATAATGCCCCCTCATTGTGCCCCCCACACTATAATGCCCTCTCATTGTGCCCCCCACACTATAATGCCCCCTCATTGTGCCCCCCACACTATAATGCCCCCTCATTGTGGCCCCCACACTATAATGTCCCCTCATTGTGGGCCCCCACTATAATGTCCTCTCATTGTGGCCCCCCACTATAATGCCCCCTCATTGTGGCCCCCCATTATAATGTACCCTCATTGTGGCCCCCCACTATAATGTCCTCTCATTGTGGCCCCCACACTATAATATCCCCTCATTGTGGCCCCCCACTATAATGCCCCCTCATTGTGGCACCCACACTATAATGACCCCTCATTGTGGCCCCCCACTATAATGCCCCCTCATTGTGGCCCCCCACTATAATGCCCCCTCATTGTGGCCCCCCACTATAATGCCCCCTCATTGTGGCACCCACACTACAGTATAATGCCCCCTCATTGTGGCCCCCACACTATAATGCCCCCTCATTGTGGCCCCCACACTATAATGTCCTCTCATTGTGGCCTCCCACTATAATAACTCCTCATTGTGGCTCCCACACTATAATGTCCCCTCATTGTGGCCCCCCACTATAATGTCCTCTCATTGTGGCCCCCCACTATAATGCCCCCTCATTGTGGCCCCCCACTATAATGTCCTCTCATTTTGGCCCCCCACTATAATGCCCCCTCATTGTGGCCCCCACACTATAATGACCCCTCATTGTGGCCCCCCACTATAATGTCCTCTCATTGTGGCCCCCCACTATAATGCCCCCTCATTGTGGCCCCCACACTATAATGACCCCTCATTGTGGCCCCCCACTATAATGTCCTCTCATTTTGGCCCCCACACTATAATGCCCCCTCATTGTGGACCACTATAATGCCCCCTCATTGTGGCTCCCCACTATAATGTCCCCTCATTCTGGTCCCCACACTATAATGCCCCCTCATTGTGGCCCCCCACTATAATGTCCTCTCATTGTGGCCCCCCACTATAATGCCCCCTCATTGTGCCCCCCACACTATAATGACCCCTCATTGTGGCCCCCCACTATAATGCCCACTCATTGTGCCCCCCACACTATAATGCCCCCTCATTGTGCCCCCCACACTATAATGCCCTCTCATTGTGCCCCCCACACTATAATGCCCCCTCATTGTGCCCCCCACACTATAATGCCCCCTCATTGTGGCCCCCACACTATAATGTCCCCTCATTGTGGGCCCCCACTATAATGTCCTCTCATTGTGGCCCCCCACTATAATGCCCCCTCATTGTGGCCCCCCATTATAATGTACCCTCATTGTGGCCCCCCACTATAATGTCCTCTCATTGTGGCCCCCACACTATAATATCCCCTCATTGTGGCCCCCCACTATAATGCCCCCTCATTGTGGCACCCACACTATAATGACCCCTCATTGTGGCCCCCCACTATAATGCCCCCTCATTGTGGCCCCCCACTATAATGCCCCCTCATTGTGGCCCCCCCACTATAATGCCCCCTCATTGTGGCCCCCCACTATAATGCCCCCTTATTGTGCCCCCCACACTATAATGCCCCCTCATTGTGGCCCCCACACTATAATGACCCCTCATTGTGGCCCCCCACTATATTGTCCTCTCATTGTGGCCCCCCACTATAATGCCCCCTCATTGTGGCCCCCACACTATAATGCCCCCTCATTGTGGCCCCCCACTATAATTCCCCCTCATTGTGGCCCCCCACTATAATTCCCCCTCATTGTGGCCCCCCACTATAATGCCCCCTCATTGTGGCCCCCCCACTATAATGCCCCCTCATTGTGGCCCCCCACTATAATTCCCCCTCATTGTGGCCCCCCACTATAATGCCCCCTCATTGTGGCCCCCCACTATAATGCCCCCTCATTGTGGCCCCCCACTATAATTCCCCCTCATTGTGGCCCCCCACTATAATGCCCCCTCATTGTGGCCCCCACACTATAATGCCCCCTCATTGTGGCCCCCCACTATAATTCCCCCTCATTGTGGCCCCCCACTATAATGCCCCCTCATTGTGGCCCCCACACTATAATGCCCCCTCATTGTGGCCCCCCACTATAATTCCCCCTCATTGTGGCCCCCCACTATAATGCCCCCTCATTGTGGCCCCCCACTATAATTCCCCCTCATTGTGGCCCCCCACTATAATGCCCCCTCATTGTGGCCCCCACACTAT
Organism: Leptodactylus fuscus; assembly: GCF_031893055.1. Taxonomy (NCBI): domain Eukaryota; kingdom Metazoa; phylum Chordata; class Amphibia; order Anura; family Leptodactylidae; genus Leptodactylus; species Leptodactylus fuscus. The sequence goes on along the minus strand of NC_134273.1, from coordinate 6,248,598 downwards.
AATGCCCCCTCATTGTGGCCCCCACACTATAATTCCCCTGTCTTTTGACCTCCACAATAAAGTGCACAAATGGAAAAAAAACTACCACCACTCCGATCTCTGCTGCCAGCAGGTACAATGTAGTGACGTCGCTTACATCGCCCCCTGCCTGCTTCCAAGCTTCCAGCAGACGAGACCAAGATTGGGTTGTGAATGTGGGAGCGGGCACAGATGAGCTGAAGCCAGGACATACCTCCTGCGGCCTGGGAAGGCACCTGAAATCCAGGACTGTCCCTCTGAATCCGGGGTGACGGAGAGGTATGGAGACCCCTGGCAAACTGCAGATTTTTTTAAACATTCAAATAGATGAATGTAACACATGGACATGTCAGGACGAGAGCTGCTGCCGCTGTTCAGGGGTCTCTGCCCTGCCTGAGCGGCATCTAAAGGGGTCCTAAAAGGACATCACTGTAATCTACCAGAATGCAAAAACGCAGCTCTGCTACATCTGTCCATTAAATACCAACCTGCATTAGACATTTTGCAATGAAACATATATACAAAAAAAGAAATAAATAAAAAATTCTGATTTATTTTTTCAGTTACCATCAGTCGTATCACTTTACCCTGCTTAATGGTCTCCGAGCCAAAAGTTACTAGATGGGAACCCCGGCTTGAATGGCCGTAATTTATGCTCTGCGCATGATTCAGGCACATGGAGCCTCAGTCATGTTTACATTATTTTTTGGCACGGAGCGCGCGGCATGTACCATCACGGTGGAGTTTATAAATAAAGCGCGCACAATGGAGTTTAGAGTAGCTGCGAGCAAAAATAAAACCTTCTAATGTCAATGATAAAATAACAGCTTGACTCACCCACACCCAAGAATGCACTCATTGTTTGGACAGGGGTAAGCGGCAGGGAGAGATGTGACTCCAGGCTTTGGTTTAACCCTTCCTGTGGTGGGTCAAAAAGGATTCAAGTGAAAGTTTTTGAAAAAAAGATGGCAGCGGTGTCTGTTCTATTGGGGACCAAGTAAAACTGGAGATTACCCTACAGCCTTATATGCTAATACACCCATTAGTTTAGTTCCATTGATAAGGGATCCAGGATTTAAGCATCTATTTGTTGCTGGTGTCCACTGGTTTGATGCACCTGGCCTTGGTCTCCATTGCTTTAGTGCACCAGTCCCTGGTGTCCACTGGTTTGATGCACCGGTCCCTGGTGGCCACTGGTTTGATGCACCTGGCCTTGGTGTCCATTGCTTTAGTGCACCAGTCCCTGGTGTCCACTGGTTTGATGCACCGGTCCCTGGTGTCCACTGGTTTGATGCACCGGTCCCTGGTGGCCACTGGTTTGATGCACCTGGCCTTGGTGTCCATTGCTTTAGTGCACCAGTCCCTGGTGTCCACTGGTTTGATACACCGGTCCCTGGTGTCCAGTGGTTTGATGCACCGGTCCCTGGTGTCCAGTGGTTTGATGCACCGGTCCCTGGTGTCCACTGGTTTGATGCACCGGTCCCTGGTGTCCAGTGGTTTGATGCACCGGTCTCTGGCGTCCAGTGGTTTGATGCATCGGTCCCTGGTGTCCAGTGGTTTGATGCACCAGTCCCTGGTGTCCAGTGGTTTGATGCACTGGTCTCTGGTGTCCAGTGGTTTGATGCACCGGTCTCTGGCGTCCAGTGGTTTGATGCATCGGTCCCTGGTGTCCAGTGGTTTGATACACCGGTCCCTGGTGTCCAGTGGTTTGATGCACCGGTCCCTGGTGTCCAGTGGTTTGATGCACCGGTCCCTGGTGTCCACTGGTTTGATGCACCGGTCCCTGGTGTCCAGTGGTTTGATGCACCGGTCTCTGGCGTCCAGTGGTTTGATGCATCGGTCCCTGGTGTCCAGTGGTTTGATGCACCAGTCCCTGGTGTCCAGTGGTTTGATGCACTGGTCTCTGGTGTCCAGTGGTTTGATGCACCGGTCTCTGGCTTCCAGTGGTTTGATGCACCGTTCCATGGTGTCCAGTGGTTTGATACACCGGTCCCTGGTGTCCAGTGGTTTGATGCACCGGTCTCTGGCGTCCAGTGGTTTGATGCATCGGTCCCTGGTGTCCAGTGGTTTGATGCATCAGTCCCTGGTGTCCAGTGGTTTGATGCACCAGTCCCTGGTGTCCAGTGGTTTGATGCACTGGTCTCTGGCGTCCAGTGGTTTGATGCACCGGTCCCTGGTGTCCAGTGGTTTGATGCACCGGTCTCTGGCGTCCAGTGGTTTGATGCATCGGTCCCTGGTGTCCAGTGGTTTGATGCACCAGTCCCTGGTGTCCAGTGGTTTGATGCACCAGTCCCTGGTGTCCAGTGGTTTGATGCACCAGTCCCTGGTGTCCAGTGGTTTGATGCACTGGTCTCTGGTGTCCAGTGGTTTGATGCACCGGTCTCTGGCGTCCAGTGGTTTGATGCATCGGTCCCTGGTGTCCAGTGGTTTGATGCACCAGTCCCTGGTGTCCAGTGGTTTGATGCATCGGTCCCTGGTGTCCAGTGGTTTGATGCACCAGTCCCTGGTGTCCAGTGGTTTGATGCACTGGTCTCTGGTGTCCAGTGGTTTGATGCACCGTTCCCTGGTGTCCAGTGGTTTAATACTCTTCTTCCTAATGACTTGGTGCATGTCCCCACACTTTTATGGAAACCCATGAGTTCTAATTCCCAGTCAGTGGTGACCCCATCTTCTCCATTACAGTAAATGATGCTGACTTATTGGGGATTCCAGCTCTTGGTCTCCCCGTCAAGCTGATCCTTTTAACCCTTTGATTTCCATGGCTTATTTAGTAAAGCCTCAAAAATCTTTCCTATAACAACACCATAAACCTGTTTTATTACAGCGGCCTGTCACAAGGGTGTGTGAAGCGACTGATGATCTTTTTCCACACCTCGGGCTCATTCATTGCACAAGATAGAGTGATCTCAGGATTTTATCTTTAAGACCCATCTTTGCCAGTAGGCGCCATTGATTTACTGCTGAAAGAAAGGCCACATACTTCCATCTGCACCTATTTACTCAGAGCCGCGATACAAAGAGTTGTGTAAGTGGACACGGGGCGTGAAAACTACAGCAATGTTGGGAAAACCAATGTAGAGAATATCTGCAGAACCTTCGGGCCACATCAGGGTAATACAATAATAGATTGAGGTTATGATCCTGAATGGCCGCCATTGGCTGTCTATGCAATATCTAAGGAGATAAATGACACATAATCATACACTGAGTTATTCCGGATCATTGCAAGCAGAATATGTCCTATGGAAGTCAATGGAAGTCGGTTGCCGGTGTTGCACTACTTCATTGTTGGCAGATTTACACTGCTCCAGCAGACACTTGACATTGTGCAGCTCAGTCACGGAAACCCCAATCCATGTTAGATCTTCTCGTGCTGACCTTGTGTCCAGAACCAACTGGACCTTGGTCATGAATGTTAAAGCAGAGAACAAGAGATTTTACCCCCCTGGGTCTTTCAGATCTTGGCAATCCTATTTCCTTCACCCATCATGTCATTGACCTGATAACTGTATTTTTGAGAAAGACCAAATTGTATAAGATATAAGATACATAGTATAGTGACATGTATCCAGGCAAAGTATAGCGCTCTGTATCCAGGCAAAGTATAGCGCTCTGTATCCAGGAATAGGTTACATTGTATCTCAGGGGTCTGTGTAGCGCTCTGTATCCAGGCACAGGTTACATTGTATCTCAGGGCAGGGCCGCCGATAGGCCAGTACTACTGCTACTGGCGTCAGGGGCCTGGCCAAATTTTAAAATGGGGGGGGGGCCCGGGCCCCCTGGCGCCGGCAGCAGTCATTGTATGTCCTGTTTCAACTCAGATCTGCATCCAGAGGACGCAGATCTGAGTTGAGCACATACGCGGCTGAAGCGAGGAGCTGACCTGTGTCAGCTCCTCGCTTCGCCGCTGCCGCCTCTCTCGGTGACACATATGCGGCTGAGCCACCCGGCTCTGCCGCATATGTGTCACCGAGAGAGGAGGCAGCGGCGAAGCGAGGAGCTGACACAGGTCAGTTCCTCGCTTCAGCCGCATATGTGTCAGCGAGAGAGACACCCAGCGGCAAAGCGTGGAGCTGACCAGTGTCAGCTCCTTCCTTCAGCCGCATGTGTCAGCGAGAGAGACGCGCAGAGAGCGGCGAGGGAGCGGAGGAGAAGGTAAGTTTAATGTGGAGGTGGAACGTGATTCTGGGGGCAGATGAAAGAGAGGACGGCATGACACTGTGGGGACATGAATCTGGGGGCAGAGGTGGGGGACATGAATCTGGGGGCAGAGATGGGGGGACATGAATCTGGGGGGACATGAATCTGGAGGCAGAGATGGAGGGGACATGAAACTTGGGCCAGAGATGGGGGACATGAATCTGGGGGCAGAGATGGAGGGGGGACATGAATCTGGGGGCAGAGATGGAGGGGACATGAAACTGGGGGCAGAGATGTGGGGACATGAATCTGGGGGCAGAGATGGAGGGGACATGAATCTGGGGGCAGAGATGTGGGGACATGAATCTAGGGGCAGAGATGGAGGGACATGAATCGGGGGCAGAGATGGGGGACATGAAACTGGGGGCAGAGATGGGGGACATGAATCTGGGGGCAGAGATGGAAGGGGGACATGAAACTGGGGGCAGATGAAGGGTGTATATGAAGCTGGGGGAGAGATAGAGGGGGGCATATAATTTACGGGTGACTGTAGGAGGATTATACTGTGTGCAGGCACATGAAAAATTAACGAGTGGGCGGAGTCAACATAACAGTGGGTGGGGCTAAATTTCCAGCGGCGCGCAAAGCAAAAATGGCGGGGGGGGGGGGGCAGACACTTAGGCTGTATGGGGCCCCAAAATTCCTGATGGCGGCCCTGTCTCAGGGGTCTCTATAGCGCTCTGTATCCAGGCACAGGTTACATTGTATCTCAGGGGTCTGTGTAGCGTTCTGTATCCAGGCACAGGTTACATTGTATCTCAGGGGTCTGTGTAGCGCTCTGTATCCAGGCACAGGTTACATTGTATCTCAGGGGTCTGTGTAGCGCTCTGTATCCAGGCACAGGTTACATTGTATCTCAGGGGTCTCTATAGCGCTCTGTATCCAGGTACAGGTTACATTGTATCTCAGGGGTCTGTGTAGCGCTCTGTATCCAGGTACAGGTTACATTGTATCTCAGGGGTGTCTATAGCGCTCTGTATCCAGGCACAGGTTACATTGTATCTCAGGGGTCTGTGTAGCGCTCTGTATCCAGGCACAGGTTACATTGTATCTCAGGGTCTGTGTAGCGTTCTGTATCCAGGCACAGGTTACATTGTATCTCAGGGTCTGTGTAGCACTCTGTATCCAGGCACAGGTTACATTGTATCTCAGGGGTCTCTATAGCGCTCTGTATCCAGGTACAGGTTACATTGTATCTCAGGGGTCTCTATAGCGCTCTGTATCCAGGCACAGGTTACATTGTATCTCAGGGGTCTGTGTAGCGTTCTGTATCCAGGCACAGGTTACATTGTATCTCAGGTGTCTGTGTAGCGTTCTGTATCCAGGTACAGGTTACATTGTATCTCAGGGGTCTCTATAGCGCTCTGTATCCAGGCACAGGTTACATTGTATCTCAGGGGTCTCTATAGCGCTCTGTATCCAGGTACAGGTTACATTGTATCTCAGGGGTCTCTATAGCGTTCTGTATCCAGGCACAGGTTACATTGTATCTCAGGGGTCTGTGTAGCGCTCTGTATCCAGGCACAGGTTACATTGTATCTCAGGGGTCTCTATAGCGCTCTGTATCCAGGCACAGGTTACATTGTATCTCAGGGGTCTCTATAGCGCTCTGTATCCAGGCACAGGTTACATTGTATCTCAGGGTCTGTGTAGCGCTCTGTATCCAGGCACAGGTTACATTGTATCTCAGGGTCTGTGTAGCACTCTGTATCCAGGCACAGGTTACATTGTATCTCAGGGGTCTCTATAGCGCTCTGTATCCAGGTACAGGTTACATTGTATCTCAGGGGTCTCTATAGCGCTCTGTATCCAGGCACAGGTTACATTGTATCTCAGGGGTCTGTGTAGCGTTCTGTATCCAGGCACAGGTTACATTGTATCTCAGGGGTCTGTGTAGCGTTCTGTATCCAGGTACAGGTTACATTGTATCTCAGGGGTCTCTATAGCGTTCTGTATCCAGGTACAGGTTACATTGTATCTCAGGGGTCTCTATAGCGCTCTGTATCCAGGCACAGGTTACATTGTATCTCAGGGGTCTCTATAGCGCTCTGTATCCAGGCACAGGTTACATTGTATCTCAGGGGTCTGTGTAGCGTTCTGTATCCAGGCACAGGTTACATTGTATCTCAGGTGTCTGTGTAGCGCTCTGTATCCAGGCACAGGTTACATTGTATCTCAGGGGTCTCTATAGCGCTCTGTATCCAGGCACAGGTTACATTGTATCTCAGGGGTGTCTATAGCGCTCTGTATCCGGGCACAGGTTACATTGTATCTCAGAGGTCTCTATAGCGCTCTGTATCCAGGCACAGGTTACATTGTATCTCAGGGGTCTCTATAGCGCTCTGTATCCAGGCACAGGTTACATTGTATCTCAAGGGTGTCTATAGCGCTCTGTATCCAGGCACAGGTTACATTGTATCTCAGGGGTCTCTATAGCGCTCTGTATCCGGGCACAGGTTACATTGTATCTCAGGGGTCTCTATAGCGCTCTGTATCCGGGCACAGGTTACATTGTATCTCAGGGGTCTCTATAGCGCTCTGTATCCAGGCACAGGTTACATTGTATCTCAGGGGTCTGTGTAGCGTTCTGTATCCAGGCACAGGTTACATTGTATCTCAGGGGTGTCTATAGCACTCTGTATCCAGGTACAGGTTACATTGTATCTCAGGGGTCTGTGTAGCGTTCTGTATCCAGGCACAGGTTACATTGTATCTCAGGGGTCTCTATAGCGCTCTGTATCCAGGCACAGGTTACATTGTATCTCAGGGGTCTCTATAGCGCTCTGTATCCAGGCACAGGTTACATTGTATCTCAGGGGTCTGTGTAGCGTTCTGTATCCAGGCACAGGTTACATTGTATCTCAGGGGTCTCTATAGCGCTCTGTATCCAGGCACAGGTTACATTGTATCTCAGGGGTCTCTATAGCGCTCTGTATCCAGACACAGGTTACATTGTATCTCAGGGGTCTGTGTAGCGCTCTGTATCCAGGCACAGGTTACATTGTATCTCAGGGTCTGTGTAGCGCTCTGTATCCAGGCACAGGTTACATTGTATCTCAGGGGTCTCTATAGCGCTCTGTATCCAGGCACAGGTTACATTGTATCTCAGGGGTCTGTGTAGCGTTCTGTATCCAGGCACAGGTTACATTGTATCTCAGGGGTGTCTATAGCGCTCTGTATCCAGGCACAGGTTACATTGTATCTCAGGGGTCTCTATAGCGCTCTGTATCCAGGCACAGGTTACATTGTATCTCAGGGGTCTGTGTAGCGCTCTGTATCCAGGCACAGGTTACATTGTATCTCAGGGGTCTGTGTAGCGCTCTGTATCCAGGCACAGGTTACATTGTATCTCAGGGGTCTGTGTAGCGTTCTGTATCCAGGCACAGGTTACATTGTATCTCAGGGGTCTCTATAGCGCTCTGTATCCAGGCACAGGTTACATTGTATCTCAGGGGTCTCTATAGCGCTCTGTATCCAGGCACAGGTTACATTGTATCTCAGGGGTCTCTATAGCGCTCTGTATCCAGGCACAGGTTACATTGTATCTCAGGGGTCTCTATAGCGCTCTGTATCCAGGCACAGGTTACATTGTATCTCAGGGGTCTCTATAGCGCTCTGTATCCAGGCACAGGTTACATTGTATCTCAGGGGTCTCTATAGCGCTCTGTATCCAGGCACAGGTTACATTGTATCTCAGGGGTCTCTATAGCGCTCTGTATCCAGGCACAGGTTACATTGTATCTCAGGGGTCTCTATAGCGCTCTGTATCCAGGCACAGGTTACATTGTATCTCAGGGGTCTCTATAGCGCTCTGTATCCAGGCACAGGTTACATTGTATCTCAGGGTCTGTGTAGCGCTCTGTATCCAGGCACAGGTTACATTGTATCTCAGGGGTCTCTATAGCGCTCTGTATCCAGGTACAGGTTACATTGTATCTCAGGGGTCTGTGTAGCGCTCTGTATCCAGGCACAGGTTACATTGTATCTCAGGGGTCTCTATAGCGCTCTGTATCCAGGCACAGGTTACATTGTATCTCAGGGGTCTGTGTAGCGCTCTGTATCCAGGTACAGGTTACATTGTATCTCAGGGGTCTGTGTAGCGCTCTGTATCCAGGCACAGGTTACATTGTATCTCAGGGGTCTCTATAGCGCTCTGTATCCAGGCACAGGTTACATTGTATCTCAGGGGTCTGTGTAGCGTTCTGTATCCAGGCACAGGTTACATTGTATCTCAGGGGTCTCTATAGCGCTCTGTATCCAGGTACAGGTTACATTGTATCTCAGGGGTCTCTATAGCGCTCTGTATCCAGGCACAGGTTACATTGTATCTCAGGGGTGTCTATAGCGCTCTGTATCCAGGCACAGGTTACATTGTATCTCAGGGGTCTCTATAGCGCTCTGTATCCGGGCACAGGTTACATTGTATCTCAGGGTCTGTGTAGCGCTCTGTATCCAGGCACAGGTTACATTGTATCTCAGGGGTCTGTGTAGTGCTCTGTATCCAGGCACAGGTTACATTGTATCTCAGGGTCTGTGTAGCGCTCTGTATCCAGGCACAGGTTACATTGTATCTCAGGGTCTGTGTAGCGCTCTGTATCCAGGTACAGGTTACATTGTATCTCAGGGGTCTGTGTAGCGCTCTGTATCCGGGCACAGGTTACATTGTATCTCAGGGGTCTGTGTAGCGCTCTGTATCCAGGCACAGGTTACATTGTATCTCAGGGGTCTGTGTAGCGCTCTGTATCCAGGCACAGGTTACATTGTATCTCAGGGGTCTGTGTAGCGCTCTGTATCCAGGCACAGGTTACATTGTATCTCAGGGGTCTGTGTAGCGCTCTGTATCCAGGCACAGGTTACATTGTATCTCAGGGTCAGTGTAGTGTTCTGTATCCAGGCACAGGTTACATTGTATCTCAGGGGTCTCTATAGCGCTCTGTATCCAGGTACAGGTTACATTGTATCTCAGGGTCTCTATAGCGCTCTGTATCCAGGCACAGGTTACATTGTATCTCAGGGTCAGTGTAGTGCTCTGTATCCAGGCACAGGTTACATTGTATCTCAGGGTCTGTGTAGTGTTCTGTATCCAGGCACAGGTTACATTGTATCTCAGGGGTCTGTGTAGCGCTCTGTATCCAGGCACAGGTTACATTGTATCTCAGGGGTCTCTATAGCGCTCTGTATCCAGGTACAGGTTACATTGTATCTCAGGGGTCTGTGTAGCGCTCTGTATCCAGGCACAGGTTACATTGTATCTCAGGGGTCTCTATAGCGTTCTGTATCCAGGTACAGGTTACATTGTATCTCAGGGTCAGTGTAGTGTTCTGTATCCAGGCACAGGTTACATTGTATCTCAGGGGTCTCTATAGCGCTCTGTATCCAGGCACAGGTTACATTGTATCTCAGGGTCTGTGTAGTGTTCTGTATCCAGGCACAGGTTACATTGTATCTCAGGGGTCTGTGTAGCGCTCTGTATCCAGGCACAGGTTACATTGTATCTCAGGGGTCTCTATAGCGCTCTGTATCCAGGTACAGGTTACATTGTATCTCAGGGGTCTGTGTAGCGCTCTGTATCCAGGCACAGGTTACATTGTATCTCAGGGGTCTCTATAGCGCTCTGTATCCAGGCACAGGTTACATTGTATCTCAGGGGTCTCTATAGCGCTCTGTATCCAGGCACAGGTTACATTGTATCTCAGGGGTCTGTGTAGTGTTCTGTATACAGGCACAGGTTACATTGTATCTCAGGGGTCTGTGTAGCGCTCTGTATCCAGGAATAGGTTACATTGTATCTCAGGGTCTGTGTAGCGTTCTGTATCCAGGCACAGGTTACATTGTATCTCAGGGGTCTCTATAGCGCTCTGTATCCAGGCACAGGTTACATTGTATCTCAGGGGTCTGTGTAGCGTTCTGTATCCAGGCACAGGTTACATTGTATCTCAGGGGTCTCTATAGCGCTCTGTATCCAGGCACAGGTTACATTGTATCTCAGGGGTCTGTGTAGCGCTCTGTATCCAGGCACAGGTTACATTGTATCTCAGGGGTCTCTATAGCGCTCTGTATCCAGGTACAGGTTACATTGTATCTCAGGGGTCTCTATAGCGCTCTGTATCCAGGTACAGGTTACATTGTATCTCAGGGGTCTCTATAGCGTTCTGTATCCAGGTACAGGTTACATTGTATCTCAGGGGTCTCTATAGCGTTCTGTATCCAGGCACAGGTTACATTGTATCTCAGGGGTCTGTGTAGCGCTCTGTATCCAGGCACAGGTTACATTGTATCTCAGGGGTCTCTATAGCGCTCTGTATCCAGGCACAGGTTACATTGTATCTCAGGGGTCTCTATAGCGCTCTGTATCCAGGCACAGGTTACATTGTATCTCAGGGGTCTGTGTAGCGCTCTGTATCCAGGCACAGGTTACATTGTATCTCAGGGGTCTCTATAGCGCTCTGTATCCAGGTACAGGTTACATTGTATCTCAGGGGTCTGTGTAGCGCTCTGTATCCAGGCACAGGTTACATTGTATCTCAGGGGTCTCTATAGCGCTCTGTATCCAGGCACAGGTTACATTGTATCTCAGGGGTCTCTATAGCGTTCTGTATCCAGGCACAGGTTACATTGTATCTCAGGGGTCTGTGTAGCGCTCTGTATCCAGGCACAGGTTACATTGTATCTCAGGGGTCTCTATAGCGTTCTGTATCCAGGCACAGGTTACATTGTATCTCAGGGGTCTCTATAGCGCTCTGTATCCAGGCACAGGTTACATTGTATCTCAGGGGTCTGTGTAGCGTTCTGTATCCAGGCACAGGTTACATTGTATCTCAGGGGTCTCTATAGCGCTCTGTATCCAGGCACAGGTTACATTGTATCTCAGGGGTCTGTGTAGCGCTCTGTATCCAGGCACAGGTTACATTGTATCTCAGGGGTCTGTGTAGCGCTCTGTATCCAGGCACAGGTTACATTGTATCTCAGGGGTCTCTATAGCGCTCTGTATCCAGGTACAGGTTACATTGTATCTCAGGGGTCTCTATAGCGCTCTGTATCCAGGTACAGGTTACATTGTATCTCAGGGGTCTCTATAGCGTTCTGTATCCAGGTACAGGTTACATTGTATCTCAGGGGTCTCTATAGCGTTCTGTATCCAGGCACAGGTTACATTGTATCTCAGGGGTCTGTGTAGCGCTCTGTATCCAGGCACAGGTTACATTGTATCTCAGGGGTCTCTATAGCGCTCTGTATCCAGGCACAGGTTACATTGTATCTCAGGGGTCTGTGTAGCGCTCTGTATCCAGGCACAGGTTACATTGTATCTCAGGGGTCTCTATAGCGTTCTGTATCCAGGCACAGGTTACATTGTATCTCAGGGGTCTCTATAGCGCTCTGTATTCAGGCACAGGTTACATTGTATCTCAGGGGTCTCTATAGCGCTCTGTATCCAGGCACAGGTTACATTGTATCTCAGGGGTCTGTGTAGCGCTCTGTATCCGGGCACAGGTTACATTGTATCTCAGGGGTCTGTGTAGCGCTCTGTATCCAGGCACAGGTTACATTGTATCTCAGGGGTGTCTATAGCGCTCTGTATCCAGGCACAGGTTACATTGTATCTCAGGGGTCTCTATAGCGCTCTGTATCCAGGCACAGGTTACATTGTATCTCAGGGGTCTCTATAGCGCTCTGTATCCAGGCACAGGTTACATTGTATCTCAGGGGTCTGTGTAGCGCTCTGTATCCAGGCACAGGTTACATTGTATCTCAGGGGTCTCTATAGCGCTCTGTATCCAGGCACAGGTTACATTGTATCTCAGGGGTCTGTGTAGCACTCTGTATCCAGGCACAGGTTACATTGTATCTCAGGGGTCTGTGTAGCACTCTGTATCCAGGCACAGGTTACATTGTATCTCAGGGGTCTCTATAGCGCTCTTTATCCAGGCACAGGTTACATTGTATCTCAGGGGTCTGTGTAGCGTTCTGTATACAGGCACAGGTTACATTGTATCTCAGGGGTCTGTGTAGCGCTCTGTATCCAGGCACAGGTTACATTGTATCTCAGGGGTCTGTGTAGTGTTCTGTATCCAGGCACAGGTTACATTGTATCTCAGGGGTCTCTATAGCGCTCTGTATCCAGGCACAGGTTACATTGTATCTCAGGGGTCTCTATAGCGCTCTGTATCCAGGCACAGGTTACATTGTATCTCAGGGGTCTGTGTAGCGCTCTGTATCCAGGCACAGGTTACATTGTATCTCAGGGGTCTCTATAGCGCTCTGTATCCAGGCACAGGTTACATTGTATCTCAGGGGTCTGTGTAGCGTTCTGTATCCAGGCACAGGTTACATTGTATCTCAGGGGTCTGTGTAGCGCTCTGTATCCAGGCACAGGTTACATTGTATCTCAGGGGTCTGTGTAGCGCTCTGTATCCAGGCACAGGTTACATTGTATCTCAGGGGTCTCTATAGCGCTCTGTATCCAGGCACAGGTTACATTGTATCTCAGGGGTGTCTATAGCGCTCTGTATCCAGGCACAGGTTACATTGTATCTCAGGGGTCTCTATAGCGCTCTGTATCCAGGCACAGGTTACATTGTATCTCAGGGGTCTGTGTAGCGCTCTGTATCCAGGCACAGGTTACATTGTATCTCAGGGGTCTCTATAGCGTTCTGTATCCAGGCACAGGTTACATTGTATCTCAGGGGTCTCTATAGCGCTCTGTATCCAGGTACAGGTTACATTGTATCTCAGGGGTCTGTGTAGCGCTCTGTATCCAGGCACAGGTTACATTGTATCTCAGGGGTCTCTATAGCGTTCTGTATCCAGGCACAGGTTACATTGTATCTCAGGGGTCTCTATAGCGCTCTGTATCCAGGTACAGGTTACATTGTATCTCAGGGGTCTCTATAGCGCTCTGTATCCAGGCACAGGTTACATTGTATCTCAGGGGTCTCTATAGCGCTCTGTATCCAGGTACAGGTTACATTGTATCTCAGGGGTCTCTATAGCGCTCTGTATCCAGGCACAGGTTACATTGTATCTCAGGGGTCTCTATAGCGCTCTGTATCCAGGCACAGGTTACATTGTATCTCAGGGGTCTGTGTAGCGTTCTGTATCCAGGCACAGGTTACATTGTATCTCAGGGGTCTGTGTAGCGCTCTGTATCCAGGCACAGGTTACATTGTATCTCAGGGGTCTCTATAGCGCTCTGTATCCAGGCACAGGTTACATTGTATCTCAGGGGTCTGTGTAGCGCTCTGTATCCAGGCACAGGTTACATTGTATCTCAGGGGTCTCTATAGCGTTCTGTATCCAGGCACAGGTTACATTGTATCTCAGGGGTCTCTATAGCGCTCTGTATCCAGGTACAGGTTACATTGTATCTCAGGGTCTCTATAGCGCTCTGTATCCAGGTACAGGTTACATTGTATCTCAGGGGTCTGTGTAGCGCTCTGTATCCAGGCACAGGTTACATTGTATCTCAGGGTCTCTATAGCGCTCTGTATCCAGGTACAGGTTACATTGTATCTCAGGGGTCTGTGTAGCGTTCTGTATCCGGGCACAGGTTACATTGTATCTCAGGGGTGTCTATAGCGCTCTGTATCCAGGTACAGGTTACATTGTATCTCAGGGGTCTCTATAGCGCTCTGTATCCAGGCACAGGTTACATTGTATCTCAGGGGTGTCTATAGCGCTCTGTATCCAGGTACAGGTTACATTGTATCTCAGGGGTCTCTATAGCGCTCTGTATCCAGGTACAGGTTACATTGTATCTCAGGGGTCTGTGTAGCGCTCTGTATCCAGGTACAGGTTACATTGTATCTCAGGGGTCTGTGTAGCGCTCTGTATCCAGGCACAGGTTACATTGTATCTCAGGGGTCTGTGTAGCGCTCTGTATCCAGGCACAGGTTACATTGTATCTCAGGGGTCTGTGTAGCGTTCTGTATCCAGGCACAGGTTACATTGTATCTCAGGGGTCTGTGTAGTGTTCTGTATCCAGGCACAGGTTACATTGTATCTCAGGGGTCTCTATAGCGCTCTGTATCCAGGCACAGGTTACATTGTATCTCAGGGTCTGTGTAGCGCTCTGTATCCAGGCACAGGTTACATTGTATCTCAGGGGTCTCTATAGCGCTCTGTATCCAGGCACAGCTTACATTGTATCTCAGGGGTCTCTATAGCGCTCTGTATCCAGGCACAGGTTACATTGTATCTCAGGGGTCTCTATAGCGTTCTGTATCCAGGCACAGGTTACATTGTATCTCAGGGGTGTCTATAGCGCTCTGTATCCAGGCACAGGTTACATTGTATCTCAGGGGTCTCTATAGCGCTCTGTATCCAGGCACAGGTTACATTGTATCTCAGGGGTCTGTGTAGCGCTCTGTATCCAGGCACAGGTTACATTGTATCTCAGGGGTCTCTATAGCGCTCTGTATCCAGGCACAGGTTACATTGTATCTCAGGGGTCTCTATTGCGTTCTGTATCCAGGCACAGGTTACATTGTATCTCAGGGGTCTCTATAGCGTTCTGTATCCAGGCACAGGTTACATTGTATCTCAGGGGTCTGTGTAGCGTTCTGTATCCAGGCACAGGTTACATTGTATCTCAGGGGTGTCTATAGCGCTCTGTATCCAGGCACAGGTTACATTGTATCTCAGGGTCTGTGTAGCGCTCTGTATCCAGGCACAGGTTACATTGTATCTCAGGGGTCTGTGTAGCGCTCTGTATCCAGGTACAGGTTACATTGTATCTCAGGGGTCTGTGTAGCGCTCTGTATCCAGGCACAGGTTACATTGTATCTCAGGGGTCTCTATAGCGCTCTGTATCCAGGCACAGGTTACATTGTATCTCAGGGGTCTCTATAGCGCTCTGTATCCAGGCACAGGTTACATTGTATCTCAGGGGTCTCTATAGCGCTCTGTATCCAGGCACAGGTTACATTGTATCTCAGGGGTCTGTGTAGCGCTCTGTATCCAGGCACAGGTTACATTGTATCTCAGGGGTCTCTATAGCGCTCTGTATCCAGGCACAGGTTACATTGTATCTCAGGGGTCTGTGTAGCGCTCTGTATCCAGGCACAGGTTACATTGTATCTCAGGGGTCTGTGTAGCGCTCTGTATCCAGGCACAGGTTACATTGTATCTCAGGGGTCTCTATAGCGCTCTGTATCCAGGCACAGGTTACATTGTATCTCAGGGGTCTCTATAGCGTTCTGTATCCAGGCACAGGTTACATTGTATCTCAGGGGTCTCTATAGCGCTCTGTATCCAGGCACAGGTTACATTGTATCTCAGGGGTCTGTGTAGCGCTCTGTATCCAGGCACAGGTTACATTGTATCTCAGGGTCTCTATAGCGCTCTGTATCCGGGCACAGGTTACATTGTATCTCAGGGGTCTCTATAGCGTTCTGTATCCAGGCACAGGTTACATTGTATCTCAGGGTCTGTGTAGCGCTCTGTATCCAGGCACAGGTTACATTGTATCTCAGGGGTCTCTATAGCGCTCTGTATCCAGGCACAGGTTACATTGTATCTCAGGGGTCTGTGTAGCGCTCTGTATCCAGACACAGGTTACATTGTATCTCAGGGGTCTGTGTAGCGCTCTGTATCCAGGCACAGGTTACATTGTATCTCAGGGGTCTGTGTAGTGCTCTGTATCCAGGCACAGGTTACATTGTATCTCAGGGGTGTCTATAGCGCTCTGTATCCAGGCACAGGTTACATTGTATCTCAGGGGTCTGTGTAGCGCTCTGTATCCAGGTACAGGTTACATTGTATCTCAGGGGTCTGTGTAGCGCTCTGTATCCAGGTACAGGTTACATTGTATCTCAGGGGTCTGTGTAGCGCTCTGTATCCAGGCACAGGTTACATTGTATCTCAGGGGTCTCTATAGCGCTCTGTATCCAGGTACAGGTTACATTGTATCTCAGGGGTCTGTGTAGCGTTCTGTATCCAGGCACAGGTTACATTGTATCTCAGGGGTCTCTATAGCGCTCTGTATCCAGGAACAGGTTACATTGTATCTCAGGGGTCTCTATAGCGTTCTGTATCCAGGCACAGGTTACATTGTATCTCAGGGGTCTGTGTAGCGCTCTGTATCCAGGCACAGGTTACATTGTATCTCAGGGGTGTCTATAGCGCTCTGTATCCAGGCACAGGTTACATTGTATCTCAGGGGTCTCTATAGCGCTCTGTATCCAGGCACAGCTTACATTGTATCTCAGGGGTCTCTATAGCGCTCTGTATCCAGGCACAGGTTACATTGTATCTCAGGGGTCTCTATAGCGTTCTGTATCCAGGCACAGGTTACATTGTATCTCAGGGGTGTCTATAGCGCTCTGTATCCAGGCACAGGTTACATTGTATCTCAGGGGTCTCTATAGCGCTCTGTATCCAGGCACAGGTTACATTGTATCTCAGGGGTCTCTATTGCGTTCTGTATCCAGGCACAGGTTACATTGTATCTCAGGGGTCTCTATAGCGTTCTGTATCCAGGCACAGGTTACATTGTATCTCAGGGGTCTGTGTAGCGTTCTGTATCCAGGCACAGGTTACATTGTATCTCAGGGGTGTCTATAGCGCTCTGTATCCAGGCACAGGTTACATTGTATCTCAGGGGTCTGTGTAGCGCTCTGTATCCAGGCACAGGTTACATTGTATCTCAGGGGTCTGTGTAGCGCTCTGTATCCAGGCACAGGTTACATTGTATCTCAGGGTCTGTGTAGCGCTCTGTATCCAGGCACAGGTTACATTGTATCTCAGGGGTCTGTGTAGCGCTCTGTATCCAGGTACAGGTTACATTGTATCTCAGGGGTCTGTGTAGCGCTCTGTATCCAGGCACAGGTTACATTGTATCTCAGGGGTCTCTATAGCGCTCTGTATCCAGGCACAGGTTACATTGTATCTCAGGGGTCTCTATAGCGCTCTGTATCCAGGCACAGGTTACATTGTATCTCAGGGGTCTCTATAGCGCTCTGTATCCAGGCACAGGTTACATTGTATCTCAGGGGTCTGTGTAGCGCTCTGTATCCAGGCACAGGTTACATTGTATCTCAGGGGTCTCTATAGCGCTCTGTATCCAGGCACAGGTTACATTGTATCTCAGGTGTCTGTGTAGCGCTCTGTATCCGGGCACAGGTTACATTGTATCTCAGGGGTCTCTATAGCGTTCTGTATCCAGGCACAGGTTACATTGTATCTCAGGGGTCTGTGTAGCGCTCTGTATCCAGGCACAGGTTACATTGTATCTCAGGGTCTCTATAGCGCTCTGTATCCGGGCACAGGTTACATTGTATCTCAGGGGTCTCTATAGCGCTCTGTATCCAGGCACAGGTTACATTGTATCTCAGGGGTCTGTGTAGCGCTCTGTATCCAGACACAGGTTACATTGTATCTCAGGGGTCTGTGTAGCGCTCTGTATCCAGGCACAGGTTACATTGTATCTCAGGGGTCTGTGTAGCGCTCTGTATCCAGGCACAGGTTACATTGTATCTCAGGGGTCTGTGTAGTGCTCTGTATCCAGGCACAGGTTACATTGTATCTCAGGGGTGTCTATAGCGCTCTGTATCCAGGCACAGGTTACATTGTATCTCAGGGGTCTGTGTAGCGCTCTGTATCCAGGTACAGGTTACATTGTATCTCAGGGGTCTGTGTAGCGTTCTGTATCCAGGCACAGGTTACATTGTATCTCAGGGGTCTCTATAGCGTTCTGTATCCAGGTACAGGTTACATTGTATCTCAGGGGTCTGTGTAGCGTTCTGTATCCAGGCACAGGTTACATTGTATCTCAGGGGTCTCTATAGCGCTCTGTATCCAGGAACAGGTTACATTGTATCTCAGGGGTCTCTATAGCGTTCTGTATCCAGGCACAGGTTACATTGTATCTCAGGGGTCTGTGTAGCGCTCTGTATCCGGGCACAGGTTACATTGTATCTCAGGGGTGTCTATAGCGCTCTGTATCCAGGCACAGGTTACATTGTATCTCAGGGGTCTGTGTAGCGTTCTGTATCCAGGCACAGGTTACATTGTATCTCAGGGGTGTCTATAGCGCTCTGTATCCAGGAACAGGTTACATTGTATCTCAGGGGTCTCTATAGCGTTCTGTATCCAGGCACAGGTTACATTGTATCTCAGGGGTCTGTGTAGCGCTCTGTATCCGGGCACAGGTTACATTGTATCTCAGGGGTGTCTATAGCGCTCTGTATCCAGGCACAGGTTACATTGTATCTCAGGGGTCTCTATAGCGCTCTGTATCCAGGCACAGGTTACATTGTATCTCAGGGGTCTGTGTAGCGCTCTGTATCCAGGCACAGGTTACATTGTATCTCAGGGGTCTCTATAGCGCTCTGTATCCAGGCACAGGTTACATTGTATCTCAGGGGTCTGCTCAGTGATTCGATAAGGTTGTTATTCCTGGCAGGGATAGCTGGATTGCGATAATCCTCCTGTAAATCATCCCAGCAGCAGAGACTGGTGAGGACAAGGAGTTCAGCTCCTGCAGTCTCCATAATAATTCACTATGAGGATGATTAACAAGCATGGCAGGTAGGAAGGAGCAGGGCCAGAGAGGGCCGAGACCCCCAGAAAGGCAGACTCTTTGAAGTAGGAAGTGTCTGTGTGATTTGGGAGGAGGGGGGTTCACACAGGACCTGAGCCCTTTGATGAGGCAGTGATTCAGGAGCCTGATGCAGAGACTGTTTACCCTGGAAGTAAACAAGGTCTGAACAGTCGCTTACACAATCCTTTCATGGTGGGATGCACCCTTTCCTGCCCTGTGCTAATAAATCTCCTGTCTGCGGCCCTGGAGGAAAAGGGTCCAGCGAATAAATGTACACCGACCAGCCATAACATTAAAACCTAATATAGTGTAATCCAGGACTACACAGCCCAGTATACAGCACTGTGTGAACTGACACCTTCCTATCACAGACAGTAAGTTCTCTCTTCTGTGGGATCGGATGGCGGCGAGCCTTCACTCTCTACAGGTATCTGAGCCTTGGGCGCCCATGAGGTTTTTGCTAATTCTTGGCACCTTTGGTGGGTCTTAGCCCCTTCATACCAGGAACACCCCCACAAGACTTGTCACATGGAGTTCCCCTGACCCAGGTGTCACCATCACGTTTGGCCCTTGTCCCATTAGCTCAGATCCTTGCACTTATCAGGCGATGTTTGCAAACACAGAATTCAATACAAATGTGTCATCATCACAAAATACAGTCCGTTCACAAAATCCTCCATTACTTCTATCACTTGTAGCTTAATTTTATGATTTTGTGTCCAATTTTTGTGACACAACTTGATATTTTGTACTCGAAAATTGGTTTTGTGACACCAAATGAATTCTGTACAAACAAAATAAGCAGCAACACAAAATGACGTTTGTAAATTCTGTAAAAGACTATTGATTTTTTGTGCACAAAAATAATTTCTGCAAATGTTATTTCAGGGGTTCTGTAGTCCAGGGGGCCACCATTATATTAGACAGGCTTCCAACTAGGTGCAAGGCAATAGGATATTTGCCAATTTGGAAATGTTCCTCAGTCTCATTCAAACAGAAGGTGTAGGGTAGGGGGGCCCATATCCAGCTCTGCACAGGGGACCATATCACTCTCTGCTCAGGGGCCTATATCCAGCTATATTCAGAGGTTCATATCTAGCTCTGTACAGGGGCCCATATCCCGCTCTGCTCAGGGGCCCATATCCCGCTCTGCACAGGGGCCCATATCCCGCTCTGCACAGGGGCCCATATAATGCTCTGCACAGGGGCCTCTGCTGTCAGCTCCCCTCCCCCTTCACATTGAGCAATCTCTTCCATAGAACAGTCTTTGTGAATTATATCGGGAATGACATTGTAAGCAGTTCTGCTCTTGTTCCAGAAAGTAATAAAATGAGAAGTCGACTTACATTATATTATACGATTTTATATTATATTTCCTCCTCCGTTTGCAGGAATACAAAGTAATCATTTTATAAGCCAAAGTGTCAGTTTGGCAGAGAGCGCTGCAAAGTCTCAGCAAAAAGAGCAAAGACAGAACCCGATTTATTCTAACAATTTAGATGAGAGAAGACTGCAATATATAGGGCAAGGCTACTGACAACTCTGACCGCTGGGTTATACTGCTATAGGGCAAGGCTACTGACAACTCTGACCACCAGGTTATACGGCAAGTGTTGACAACTCTGACCGCCGGGTTATACTGCTATAGGGCAAGGCTACTGACAACTCTGACCGCCGGGTTATACTGCTATAGGGCAAGGTTACTGACAACTCTGACCGCTGGGTTATACTGCTATAGGGCAAGGCTACTGACAACTCTGACCGCCGGGTTATACTGCTATAGGGCAAGGTTACTGACAACTCTGACCGCCGGGTTATACTGCTAAAAGGCAAGGCTACTGACAACTCTGACCGCCGGGTTATACTGCTATAGGGCAAGGTTACTGACAACTCTGATCGCCGGGTTATACTGCTAAAAGGCAAGGTTACTGACAACTCTGACCACCGGGTTATACTGCTATAGGGCAAGGCTACTGACAACTCCTGACCACTGGGTTATAGGGCAAATGTTCTGACAATTCTGACCGCCGGGTTATACTGCTATAGGGCAAGGTTACTGACAACTCCTGACCACCGGGTTATAGGGCAAGTGTTCTGACAACTCTGACCGCCGGGTTATACTGCTATACGGAAAGGCTACTGACAACTTCTGACTGCCGAGTTATAGGGCAAGTGTTCTGACAACTCCTATTGCTATATGGCAAGCCTACGGCAACCCCCCATTTCTTATCATAGCACCCCAGTTCTAGGACCTGCAATGTCCACAGGGTCTGTATATAAGGGTATCTTCACACACCAGAATTTTTTTGTAGCTGAAACATTCAGTCATGTTGATGTTAGAATGGAGCGGTTGGATGTCGGTCCTCCCTGACCTGGGTGGATCCAGTAGGTGGCGCTGCCTTGGCCCCGGTGTCCACATCAAACCAGTTGGGTTGGGGCAGCATTTAGGAGCGTCAGACTTAGTTATTATCACCCGGACCTCACTGTAGCCACAAATACCGAGGCATCGCTGAATGGAACTACAATACCCAGCAAATCTGAGGGGATCTAGCAGCAAGTGATCCAGTCCCCTGCAGCGCCCCCACAGGAGAAATCAAGCATTGCACACCTCCTACTGTCTATGTATTTGCCATGCTGGAAGTAATTGCAGCTCACTCAGGACTTGTCACTCAGCTTTCCCAGACTTCGGAATGGCAAAATGACTTAGTTCTGCACTATTAGGGGGAGTTCACATGGAGTAATGTGCTGCGTGATGTGGCACGTATACGGTGTGTGAGACTTTGCGGGCCGTATACGCTCCCATTGATTTCAATGGGAGCCGGGATCGTATACGCCGCGTTATTTTAAAATCACGGCCACAAAATAACGTGGCGTATACGATCTCAGCTCCCATTGAAATCAATGGGAAGGTATACGGCCCGCAAAGTCTCACACGCCATATACGTGCCACATCACGCGGCACGTTACTCCGTGTGAACTCCCCCTAAATAACAATGTTTATTGCCATTCAGGAATATGGGAAAGCAGAGTGACGACACATATCAAGCCGTTCTGGAGGCCAGGCTGTCATACAACGTTCCTAGATACAGAATAATAGAAAGCGAGCCAAGAACGTGATTCTGCGACTTCGATCCCTCGGGGACTTTGTGATTTAGGAGGAACTTTTTGTTTGACTCTGTTTTTTGGATTTCTTGTTTCTGAAGCGGCATTCCGAGCACGACTAAGCGGCAGAACATGCTCCGTACACTCAGTATTAGTCATTTGTTACTTCTAAGCTCCAGCAAAAATATAAGTGCCATCTGTTTAAGACATCACAAAACAGGAGAGTACACAACTCCACAGGCGCAGGGTCTATGTCCCCCTGAGTCACCGCTGCCGCCCTCCCACCTACCACACTGACAGATAGGGAAAGCTGTTCCTTCTTACTCACTGTTAGGTAATGCGCCATGTAATCGCTGCCTAATGACTACAAGCTGTTTACTTCAGGCCCCCCCCCCCCGCCCCCCTGTATACTATGCCCTGGCAAACTGCAACATTGTATCAGAATGTATCAACATCCATCATTACATCACAGCAGTCACCGCTACATCCTCCTGCCGCTTCTGTCCAAGTGATATACTCTCTGTACTCCTAGTTATATCTGGTCCTGGGAAAGCTGAGTGATAGCAGTATGGTCCCAACACACTGGAAGGGGGTGCAGCGGAACAAGGCTCCAATGCCCTATGCGTCCGTCAATCTACACAACTATATGTGCCGGGTACATAGGAGCCATGACACTATACAATAGTAAGAGATATTGTATAACTAGGCCGATTTACCATTCTGGAGTCTGGGAAAGTTTATTGGCACCCATAATAGTTGTCACCCAGCTTTCCCAGGCAGTGATAACACAAAAAAGGCCAAAACGACTCAAGATGTTATCTTTACTAGGGATGACAGAATGTAAGCTCTGTGGACCAGAGACAGAGAATATGCAGAACACGTCCTAAATATAAAGGTGTTTCTGGGACCAACATCACATCAGTGGGGGTCCGACACCTGCACCAGAGATGGCCAAACCTCACAAGATTCATTTTGACGAATATTCACAAGATTCGGGCCTTCGGATGGTTTTGGGTACACAATATCATGGCATTGGGTCAAAGAGGACGAGGTCGGGCATTCAGACGAGCGCTGCAACCCCAAGTATAGCGCCATTCATTCTGTAGTGGCTATACTTGGTAGTACAACTCAGCCCCATTGGTTGGAATAGGACTGAGCTGTAGCATAGCCATGTGACCAGTGAACGTCACAGCCTGAGAAGAGGAAGGGTCTCCTGTCCAAGTGCTGAAACCTCACAGATCAGTATATGATGATCTAACCTAAGGATCATAGTCCTGAAAAACTTTAAGGTCAAGACTAGATGGCGACTTAACATTAACCATTGAGTTTAACTATTGAGCAATTGCAGGGGTGGTCCATAGGAATGTATATAGGGTAGTGTAGTATAACTATAGGGGGGACGCAGATCTTGTATATACATCTATACGTGTAACTGGACCCTATAGGAGGACAGCAGTACTGCTGAAGAATCAGAATAGGATGTCACATGTCACCTCTAGCCCGGCTGTCCTCGCGCGTCTCGGGGATTGTTCATTTATCTCCTCTGATTGGTCTCCTAATAGATTTATCAATGAGAATCTGAATAATTTTCTGCTACAGAGCTCCACGTCCCCTAAATGCCGAAATTCTGCTGCTAAAAAAAGTTCCAAAATGTGACATTTCGCAGGTGCCTCGACCTAGGAGAAGGAATTTTACATATGCATGTACAAAAAGTGTTGTGATATTATCCACAACCCTCCAAGGTGAGCCTTTTTCATCATTTGAACATTTGCCTATCTAGAAGTTATTACACTACGGTTGGCTCGGTGTCCCCTTTTGTTTTGTTTTTGTTTTTGTTTTTGAAAATGTGACATTTGGCCGCTTGGGCAACAAAATTGCAGCAATTGACTTGAAAATTGGATAGAAAAATGTCGAGGTTTAGCTGGTTTATTAGTATGACAATCGTGACAATCTCTCTCCAGTAACTTAAAGATGCAGCAAATTGATCAAACATCGTGTAATGTAATGTTCAGACACGTGGAAGCCCCGGAGTCATAAATATCCCTTATAATAAATCCTCCATAAGGTGAAATGATAGAAAACCACCTGCTTGCAGCCACCACCAGGGGGAGCTCGTGCATATGGTGCAGGTATCCCCAGAACTCCCACCCCAGTGGTTAATCCTGTCTATGCAGCGGACCCGGAGCTCTGCATCAGAATAACGCAGCACCGACCCCCAGAGAGATAGGTTATGTCATAATCTAGCACAGAATTTTGGCTATACAATTGGTATAAGCTACACCTATGGATGTCTGACCCCTCCTCCCCAGGTCCTGCGTATGTCTGTATACTTTATATTACTCTGGGAGATTCTTCAGGATTTTTGTTGCATTTTCTGACCACAAACCACATGTGAGAATAATCTCCTGAGCTCTTCCATATTATGTGGGTTCCTAAAATGCAGATGACCCCGCCATGAAAAGATTCCTCTACGTCCCCGATATGTCCAGAGGCGTCCGGGGTACCATTCTCCCCTCTAAATCAGGCAAATCCTGCCGCGTCCGATGCCAGCCGACCGGACTTGTTGTGTTGTTCCTGTTGCCCGGTAACGGGAATGTTTTTGCTTATTGAGATCCCAGGGTAGCGGCGCAGCACATGTGCACATACAACGCTCCTTTATGAGCTGCACATCTGGTTTGGATTCTGGACTCGAGTCCTTCTCTTCAAGGTGCACAGTAAACTGCAAGGTCTCAGTCCAAGACGTCTGCAGATTATGTTGTCAGCATTGTTATAGTTACATACTGTGAGAGCAAGGCTCAGCTGTCAGATGTCGTAAATGAGATGATGTTCTGTAGGGTACAAAAAAATCCCAAAAAGTTACTAAATTATAGAGTATAGTAAAATCCTCTAATCCAGAGAACCTGGAAATCAGAGTTCAATCCAGTACTGACAAAGAAAAGACATATCAAAGGTTTCTCCAATCATAGACATCAATGTACATCTAGAATTAATCTTCATACAAAGTGGAATCACGTTATACTCCAGAGCTGCGCTCACTATTCTGCTGGTGCAGTCACTGTGTACATACATTACATTACTTATCCTGTATTATACTCCAGAGCTGCGCTCACTATTCTGCTGGTGCAGTCACTGTGTACATACATTACATTACTTATCCTGTATTATACTCCAGAGCTGCGCTCACTATTCTGCTGGTGCAGTCACTGTGTACATACATTACTTATCCTGTATTATACTCCAGAGCTGCGCTCACTATTCTGCTGGTACAGTCACTGTGTACATACATTACATTACTTATCCTGTATTATACTCCAGAGCTGCACTCACTATTCTGCTGGTGCAGTCACTGTGTACATACATTACATTACTTATCCTGTATTATACTCCAGAGCTGCGCTCACTATTCTGCTGGTGCAGTCACTGTGTACATACATTACATTACTTATCCTGTATTATACTCCAGAGCTGCGCTCACTATTCTGCTGGTACAGTCACTGTGTACATACATTACATTACTTATCCTGTATTATACTCCAGAGCTGCGCTCACTATTCTGCTGGTACAGTCACTGTGTACATACATTACATTACTTATCCTGTATTATACTCCAGAGCTGCGCTCACTATTCTGCTGGTACAGTCACTGTGTACATACATTACATTACTTATCCTGTATTATACTCCAGAGCTGCGCTCACTATTCTGCTGGTACAGTCACTGTGTACATACATTACATTACTTATCCTGTATTATACTCCAGAGCTGCGCTCACTATTCTGCTGGTACAGTCACTGTGTACATACATTACATTACTTATCCTGTATTATACTCCAGAGCTGCGCTCACTATTCTGCTGGTACAGTCACTGTGTACATACATTACATTACTTATCCTGTATTATACTCCAGAGCTGCGCTCACTATTCTGCTAGTACAGTCACTGTGTACATACATTACATTACTTATCCTGTATTATACTCCAGAGCTGCGCTCACTATTCTGCTGGTGCAGTCACTGTGTACATACATTACATTACTTATCCTGTATTATACTCCAGAGCTGCGCTCACTATTCTGCTGGTACAGTCACTGTGTACATACATTACATTACTTATCCTGTATTATACTCCAGAGCTGCGCTCACTATTCTGCTGGTACAGTCACTGTGTACATACATTACATTACTTATCCTGTATTATACTCCAGAGCTGCGCTCACTATTCTGCTGGTACAGTCACTGTGTACATACATTACATTACTTATCCTGTATTATACTCCAGAGCTGCGCTCACTATTCTGCTGGTACAGTCACTGTGTACATACATTACATTACTTATCCTGTATTATACTCCAGAGCTGCGCTCACTATTCTGCTGGTACAGTCACTGTGTACATACATTACATTACTTATCCTGTATTATACTCCAGAGCTGCGCTCACTATTCTGCTGGTGCAGTCACTGTGTACATACATTACATTACTTATCCTGTATTATACTCCAGAGCTGCGCTCACTATTCTGCTGGTGCAGTCACTGTGTACATACATTACATTACTTATCCTGTATTATACTCCAGAGCTGCGCTCACTATTCTGCTGGTGCAGTCACTGTGTACATACATTACTTATCCTGTATTATACTCCAGAGCTGCGCTCACTATTCTGCTGGTACAGTCACTGTGTACATACATTACATTACTTATCCTGTATTATACTCCAGAGCTGCACTCACTATTCTGCTGGTGCAGTCACTGTGTACATACATTACATTACTTATCCTGTATTATACTCCAGAGCTGCGCTCACTATTCTGCTGGTGCAGTCACTGTGTACATACATTACATTACTTATCCTGTATTATACTCCAGAGCTGCGCTCACTATTCTGCTGGTACAGTCACTGTGTACATACATTACATTACTTATCCTGTATTATACTCCAGAGCTGCGCTCACTATTCTGCTGGTACAGTCACTGTGTACATACATTACATTACTTATCCTGTATTATACTCCAGAGCTGCGCTCACTATTCTGCTGGTACAGTCACTGTGTACATACATTACATTACTTATCCTGTATTATACTCCAGAGCTGCGCTCACTATTCTGCTGGTACAGTCACTGTGTACATACATTACATTACTTATCCTGTATTATACTCCAGAGCTGCGCTCACTATTCTGCTGGTACAGTCACTGTGTACATACATTACATTACTTATCCTGTATTATACTCCAGAGCTGCGCTCACTATTCTGCTGGTACAGTCACTGTGTACATACATTACATTACTTATCCTGTATTATACTCCAGAGCTGCGCTCACTATTCTGCTAGTACAGTCACTGTGTACATACATTACATTACTTATCCTGTATTATACTCCAGAGCTGCGCTCACTATTCTGCTGGTGCAGTCACTGTGTACATACATTACATTACTTATCCTGTATTATACTCCAGAGCTGCGCTCACTATTCTGCTGGTACAGTCACTGTGTACATACATTACATTACTTATCCTGTATTATACTCCAGAGCTGCGCTCACTATTCTGCTGGTACAGTCACTGTGTACATACATTACATTACTTATCCTGTATTATACTCCAGAGCTGCGCTCACTATTCTGCTGGTACAGTCACTGTGTACATACATTACATTACTTATCCTGTATTATACTCCAGAGCTGCGCTCACTATTCTGCTGGTACAGTCACTGTGTACATACATTACATTACTTATCCTGTATTATACTCCAGAGCTGCGCTCACTATTCTGCTGGTACAGTCACTGTGTACATACATTACATTACTTATCCTGTATTATACTCCAGAGCTGCGCTCACTATTCTGCTGGTACAGTCACTGTGTACATACATTACATTACTTATCCTGTATTATACTCCAGAGCTGCGCTCACTATTCTGCTGGTACAGTCACTGTGTACATACATTACATTACTTATCCTGTATTATACTCCAGAGCTGCGCTCACTATTCTGCTAGTACAGTCACTGTGTACATACATTACATTACTTATCCTGTATTATACTCCAGAGCTGCACTCACTATTCTGCTGCTGCAGTCACTGTGTACATACATTACATTACTTATCCTGTATTATACTCCAGAGCTGCGCTCACTATTCTGCTGGTACAGTCACTGTGTACATACATTACATTACTTATCCTGTATTATACTCCAGAGCTGCGCTCACTATTCTGCTGGTGCAGTCACTGTGTACATACATTACATTACTTATCCTGTATTATACTCCAGAGCTGCGCTCACTATTCTGCTGGTACAGTCACTGTGTACATACATTACATTACTTATCCTGTATTATACTCCAGAGCTGCGCTCACTATTCTGTTGGTACAGTCACTGTGTACATACATTACATTACTTATCCTGTATTATACTCCAGAGCTGCGCTCACTATTCTGCTGGTACAGTCACTGTGTACATACATTACATTACTTATCCTGTATTATACTCCAGAGCTGCGCTCACTATTCTGCTGGTGCAGTCACTGTGTACATACATTACATTACTTATCCTGTATTATACTCCAGAGCTGCGCTCACTATTCTGCTGGTACAGTCACTGTGTACATACATTACATTACTTATCCTGTATTATACTCCAGAGCTGCGCTCACTATTCTGCTGGTACAGTCACTGTGTACATACATTACATTACTTATCCTGTATTATACTCCAGAGCTGCACTCACTATTCTGCTGGTACAGTCACTGTGTACATACATTACATTACTTATCCTGTATTATACTCCAGAGCTGCGCTCACTATTCTGCTGGTACAGTCACTGTGTATATACATTACATTACTTATCCTGTATTATACTCCAGAGCTGCGCTCACTATTCTGCTGGTACAGTCACTGTGTACATACAGTGAAATAATCTTTCTAAGCATGCTGGGAGTTGTAGTTTTGGACTGTATAGCACGAATGTGTGGCTATAATTGACTAGAATTTATACACAAACCATAATAGGAAACATTGTATAGGTCTCTATGTATAGTGGGTGGAGTTATCTCTTAAAGGCGCGCTCCACCTGTACACTAGACACTATATAAAAGCTTTGTTACAGTTTCATTCTGGGTTTTGCTGTCACGCTGAGATTATTAATAAGACATTTTATAAATCCTGATACAATACGATGAAATATAATCTAGAACAAAAATAACATCGGACTAAAAAACATCCGAGCGTAAAGAGAGGAAAAATGATGAAGGATAAAACCAAATCGACCGGCGCATAAATAAGTGAAAGCAAATTAAAAACAGCGCAATAAAAGATGAGACTCTTTATGGCATTAATCTCGTAAATGCAGGGCCTGGGAGCGCCGGGGCTTGGCAGGCGGCCATGATACTAAGTGAGATGTATGGAAGACGCTTCATCCTGGAGAACCTGCGCGGGAGGGGCCGGACAATCACTCCCATCATCTGTCACTACTCCCATCATTGTCCTGACACTTTATAACCTTATCCTTCTGCGTTATGGCGGGGCGTCGGGTCCTATGGCCGTGCAGGTGAACTACAGTGACCAGGCGGAGCGCTTGTCTGACCTCTGCCTGGAGCAGCCTGATGGGTAATGCTTTGTGAGCTCAACAGACTGAACCCCAGACTGATACATTGTTGAGCTCATAGAGCATTGTCTAGAATGGATACAATTGTATTGGAGGCTCTTTGCACCTGACTCCACCTGAAAGGTGGATGTATTAGGGAGGGCCTTAGGGTAGGGGGTGTGGCTTAGCACTGTCTGACTGATTAGAATCTGGCCATCCTTACGGCAAACGAGCAAGGCAGCGACTCTATAAGGCTACATAGCGGGATCCACCCTGGCCTGGGAAGCTCCAATCTGGATAAATTCTCCACAAAATAAGTATATATAAATGTACTGTATGTGACTATACCATATAGGTATACAAATATATATATATACGGTATGTTCCTGCCTTTGGTGCTGAAATATTCATTTATTTCACAATATGCAAATGAGCAGTCTGGAGCACTGAGGGCGGCTCCGTTGCTCCAAAATGCTATTCCCTGCACTGCTCATCTCAGCAACAAAGGCACAGATTGACCTGGAGATGATACACGGGGCGTTTCCTGCAGGAGAGCCCGATCTCGCTGACTGTACGCCCTCCCAGCTTTACACTAGGGTTACTGGACCTGTAACATGGGTCACATGAGGATCTCCTTGTAGTTCTGCGTACAACACATTGAAAGCGAATTTGGTCACATTGTAACTTGTATATTGGCTGCAACAATGACAAAATCATAAAAACTCTGCACCTGATGACATCACAGCCCAGAATATCCCTGCTATAATGTCCTATAATGTCCCTGGTGTAATGTACTGGTATAACACGATATTCCTCACAGTATATTCCAGACGTCTCAGTCATGGACAGGATCAGGACCAGGACTCTCCGCCTCCCTGACAACTCCCCGGGCTCCTTCACTCTCTGGGGATTGGTGGATTTAATAGATCCGTGTCTGTTCCTGAGAAGGAGACGAACATTAACCCTCCCTGAAATTGTTATCCGATATAATGCAAGGGCAGGCTGGTAGTGTTATCATAGGGGGCCCAGGCTGGTAGTGTTATCATAGGGGGCCCAGGCTGGTAGTGTTATCATAGGGGGCCCAGGCTGGTAGTGTTATCATAGGGGGCCCAGGCTGGTAGTGTTATCATAGGGGGCCCAGGCCCAGGCTTCAATGGACAAAGCAAAATACAACCAAAAAATCAATGGGACCATGTACTGTCCACGCAGGGCACAGACAGCACACCGCCATGCTTTATGGGCACCTAAACAAGTCCTCAGGGTCCAGGTAGCCATGGGCCATGATAACACAGTTCTTATACATGCTTTACCCCATGCACAATCCCTTTAAAACATCAATTTTTTTTTTCATGGCAATGCCCATATACAGCGCTCCCATCATCTGCAAGGCCCGGGAGATTCACCCCACTCTTCCAGTATCAGCTGGTGGTTTATAGTGGTATATAGCTGGTGGTATACAGTCTGCGGGTCCCAAGTCTCATTGATTTACCCTTCACTGTAAAGTACAGAAAGCCGCGGTGGTGGGGGAGGGGCACTGATTGAATTATAGAGAGTGCGGCCTAAGTGGCCACCTGCGCCCCATCCACCCGGACTTCAAAGAGCCGCAGAGAGCGCAGCCATTTACAGGTCTCTAAGTTAGAATTAAAGTGATGAAAATTCACATTAAAGGGTTTTTTCTTGTTTTTAGATTGCATTAGCGGCAGACACGTCTCCAGTCACCCAGCACTGAGAAGATGGCCCCGGGCTACCATCACTGCCTGCACATTGCTGCGATCGCACCCCCTGACCCCAGAACGCCGCCTCTGGAATCCGCTTAATTGTCAATGTCAGTCGTAACCGGGTGAAATCACATTCCTGCAAAAATCAAGAAAGAGTCAACATTGTTTAGTGCGGGTGGAGGGGACGCGGTCAGATGGGGGCGGGGGCACTTTGTGTGGTGTCCTTCACCAGTATCAAGTGCAATTGTTACCTACAGTCTGGTCTGTGGTTATCACATCAACAGAGAAGTGTCTACAGACATGTAAAGGGGCGAGTCCATATGAAAGGCACTACAGGTACATTACAGGGGCATAGAAGTCCAATATTGGGGGCCACACGGTGGCTCAGTGGTTAGCACTGCAGCCTTGCAGCACTGGAGTCCTGGTGTTCAAATCCCGCCAAGGGCATAAAACCATCTGCAAAGAGTTTGTATGTTCTTCCCGTGTTTGCATGGATTTCTATCCCATATTCCAAAGACATACTGATAGGGAAAAATGTACATTGTGAGCTCTATGTGGGGCTCACAATCTACATTTAGATTGTGTAACTTTCCCACAAGCTGCACCTGGCCATTAGACTGGACTCCTCACTGCCGAGGCTCCGACAAGCAGCAGGAGAGATGTGGAGCGTCGATCCCCCTCATACAGTAAGATATAAGAAGTACAGGGATGCAAACCGATTTTCCATAAATTTTTGTTTTGGTTGAACCTGAGATTTTTGGAGCTCGTCACCCACAAATCATTATTATTCTCAGGGCCATTTCAGCCCCTGGAGAGCAATAAGTGCAGGTGTAAAATATTAGGAAACCCTGGATTTACACCCTGTCCTATGTATATTTCATAAGGGAACCAAATCCTCTGTCCCTGAAAAACCACCTGCCATACCATCTGCAAGCTGCAAGTAAGACTCAGGTCACATCTAAACATTTTTTGGGATTCATTTCCCAACAAGATCTCAGCATACACCTAAATGTGTCCATAGGTCGCCCATGAACCCATCCTATGGCAACAGAGAGCCCATTTAGCATCCTCAGATCCGGTGTAGGTTGGCATTGATATAATATTACATATGGATTGAGACTAACATGAAGCACAAATTGCAATTTTCAGTCCCGTTTGCTACAATGTAACAGGGGATTGCCATAAAGGAACCATCTATTATACGTCTATGCTCTCAGGACCAGGACCTCTGCACCCCTAGTTTTGTTAGGATTGGTTACTCCTCTATGTGCTGGCTATGGATTATCCCGGACCTGTCCCTTGTTTTCCGTCCATCTATCTGCAGTCATGGTGCACATGGAAGCTGCGGCCTCTGCACCCCTATACTATAGCTTTGCACTGATGCTAGATTTGGTCATTCCTATATCCTCTATCTGCTGGCTCTGGAATATTCTTATTAGGACCCGTCCCCTGTTTTCCGTCCGTCTATCTGCAGTTACTGTGCACATGGAAGCTGCGGCCTCTGCACCCCTATGGCTTTGTTAGGTTTGGTTATTCCTATATCCTCTATCTGCTGGCTCTGGAATATTTTTATTAGGACCCGTCCCCTGTTTTCCGTCCATCTATCTGCAGTCATGGTGCACATGGAAGCTGCGGCCTCTGCACCCCTATAGCTTTGTTAGGTTTGGTTATTCCTATATCCTCTATCTGCTGGCTCTGGAATATTTTTATTAGGACCCGTCCCCTGTTTTCCGTCCACTTATCCGCTGTTACGGGGCACATGGGAGCTGCGGCCGTTGCTTACACACAGCTGAGGCAGCCATTAGGGGCAATGAATCCATATTTATTAGGATGCAGCCCGTCCGTCATCCATCACTGTCACTATCACTACACAGGGAGAGACGAGACGCTGCACAGGGCACAAGAAGTGTCCGGGTCCAAGCAAAGCTTAAAGGGAACGTCCATATTTATATATCATCATCATCATTAGACACCACCAGGCTCTGTCCTATTAGCATGTCCTAAATCCACATTCCCTTCCCTATTGGACCACTAGGGGCGCTATTTCCATGAGTTACAAATATAACGTTACACTTGTTTCATCTGCTAATCCAGAACAGCCGATAATCCATTTATTTCCATACAATATGAAGTGGAAGCAGAAGCCTGGACGCAACAAATCAGGAAATTTCTCGAAATATCAGCTGTGGATTACAAGAAGTGTCAAGTTTTTCATTTTTGGCTCCAGATCTGTCTGAAGTTTCTCTTTCGTGACAAATGAATTTTTCAAACTTTTCTATGTCTGTTTAATAATCACATTTGATCATCTAGAACATTTTATAATCTGGCACATTTGATAATCCAGAACATCTAATAATCTACAATATCTAATAATCTGGCACATCTAATATCTAATAATCTGGCACATCTAATATCTAATAATCTGGCAGATCTAATATCTAATACTCTGGCACATTTGATAATCTAGAATATCTAATAATCTGGCAGATCTAATATCTAATAATCTGGCACATCTAATATCTAATAATCTGGCACATCTAATATCTAATAATCTGGCAGATCTAATATCTAATACTCTGGCACATTTGATAATCTAGAATATCTAATAATCTGGCAGATCTAATATCTAATAATGTGGCACATCTAATATCTAATAATCTGGCAGATCTAATATCTAATATTCTGGCAGATCTAATATCTAATAATCTGGCACATCTAATATCTAATACTCTGGCACATTTGCTAATCTAGAATATCTAATAATCTGGCACATCTAATAATCTAGAATATCTAATAATCTGGCACATCTAATAATCTAGAATATCTAATAATCTGGCGCATTTGATGATCTACAATATCTAATAATCTGTCTCTTTACAGGAATTGCACAAATGATACTATGTAGATATACATGAGGGCGTGCAGGGTGTTTTCTATGTGAAGCGGGTCACGTTTGGAAAGAATCGCCCTGTACAGGCGGTGCACCCTGTGGTTTTGGTGAGCCATGTGGGCCTGTTACGTAGCAAAATGCTCAAAACGAAAATGAAACAGAGACGGCAGTGGGGAATTCCTGTGCCGGGGTGAGAAGTTCTGCACATACGAGGTGCCCTTTTAAATGGCCACAAAGTACAGTAAACAGCGAGCCCACCCTGGAAGTTTTCATGAAGGGGGAATTCAGCTCAGCAGGGTGTCCATTACTGTAAGCGGGTGCTCCGCTATGTAAAAATCTGCATACAGGGGATTCCACAAGTTACATCTGATTATATTGTAACAAGCCAAGGCTCACACGTCTGATTCCAGAAACATTTCCCCTTTAAGGGCTTGTACACCTGGGCTATACATAGGACACATTGTTGTACCCTCTGGGACCTTATTTATTGCCCCTTTAAGGGTTTATCCACATTGGACACATATGACGCAGAATTTTTGCAATCCAGCTTAATCATAGTATCCATCTCTTCTATGTAGTTAGTCAGATCTGCCATTCAAACCTTTAGGAAAGCTGGGTACCTTCCTGTATAATGACTTTCACACACCCCTCCCCCTCCCTTAACAATTATATTTATTTACATCATTGTTTTCACTTTACAGGAAACATTCTGAGATCTAGAAATGCCCCGACTGCTGCGGCGCATCATAACCCTGGGCCAGGACTCCGAATATAGGATTTTTTTTTCACTTTTTGCCTGTAGACTTTCCCATCATTTAGGGCCAAAGTTTCCTTACAGAATATACAGAGAACACGAAAACGGAAGAAAAAGTACAAAAGAAACAAAGAAAAGCAATACTAAAGAACAGAAGGGAAACAAAGAGCAAAATAGAAGCGATATTAGATATACATATAATACATCATAATAGTGAGGCGAATAATACAATCACACAATTATTACTATAATACAAGGAAAACAACATAAAGTTACAGACACCAGGATGGAGAAATGCTGGTGTTCTTGTTGCAGATTTTGCTCTAAGTCAAAGCTGAGTCGATATAGCAGAAGAGACAAGTATTAAGGATTGTTACTTTATAGTTCCCATTACTACTCCAGCCTCGCTTCACTTTATCCAAATAAATAAATTGGGATAATTGATATGCCCCCCACAAACAGCAAGCCCTGGTGGCCACACCCCACACTGCACCTCTAAAGGATATAAAATACAACAATACTGCCCCCTATGTAAAAGAATATAACTACTGTAATACTGCTCCTATGTACAAGAATATAACTACTATAATACTACCTCCCATGTACAAGAATATATCTACTATAATACTACCTCCTATGTACAAGAATATAACTACTATAATACTACCTCCTATGTACAAGAATATAACTACTATAATACTACCTCCTATATACAAGAATATAACTACTATAATACTGCTCCTATGTACAAGAATATAACTACTATAATACTACCTCCTATGTACAAGAATATAACTACTATAATACTACTCCTATGTACAAGAATATAACTACTATAATACTACCCCTATGTACAAGAATATAACTACTATAATACTACTCCTATGTACAAGAATATAACTACTATAATACTACTCCTATGTACAAGAATATAACTACTGTAATACTGCTCCTATGTACAAGAATATAACTACTATAATACTACTCCTATGTACAAGAATATAACTACTATAATACTACTCCTATGTACAAGAATATAACTACTATAATACTGCTCCTATGTACAAGAATATAACTACTATAATACTACCTCCTATATACAAGAATATAACTACTATAATACTGCTCCTATGTACAAGAATATAACTACTATAATACTACTCCTATGTACAAGAATATAACTACTATAATACTGCTCCTATGTACAAGAATATAACTACTATAATACTACTCCTATGTACAAGAATATAACTACTATAATACTGCCTCCTATGTACAAGAATATAACTACTATAATACTGCTCCTATGTACAAGAATATAACTACTCTAATACTACCTCCTATATACAAGAATATAACTACTATAATACTACTCCTATGTACAAGAATATAACTACTATAATACTACTCCTATGTACAAGAATATAACTACTATAATACTACCTCCTATGTACAAGAATATAACTACTATAATACTGCTCCTATGTACAAGAATATAACTGCTATAATACTGCCCCTATGTACAAGAATATAACTACTATAATACTACTCCTATGTACAAGAATATAACTACTATAATACTACTCCTGTGTACAAGAATATAACTACTATAATACTACTCCTATGTACAAGAATATAACTGCTATAATACTACCTCCTATGTACAAGAATATAACTGCTATAATACTGCACTTTATGATATTAAGTAAATCAATTACATGTTTAGTTCTCTTGTGATTTGGGGATTTCATGTTCCCTCTTCCTTTTTATGTTGCTGCTATTACATTTTATCTTTGTGTTTCTTCTTCTTTGGTCGCTTTTCCTTCCGTTTTTCTTCTCTCTTTTCTTTCATGTTTTCTTGTATCTGAAATTAAATCTCTTATCTGCAATAGAACTTAAAGTTACACAAGTAAAGCAGCCACAGAGCAGAGATATATTCTGCAGCAGGAAGTGATAGAAAGATACAATTGTCCTCACTTTGTGAATGTCACCAGTAGCTGCTCTGTGATAAATATGAGAAATGTTTGAAAGCATTTAATATTATGCACAAAGATAAGAGCTCGTCATTGTTCACACATCTATTAGTGACTCAGGAATCTTCTTGTATATAATTCTATATGTACAGCCGGTATAACCTGGGTATATGCTGTATATAATTATATATGTACAGCCGGTATAACCTGGGTATAT
This sequence comes from Leptodactylus fuscus, assembly GCF_031893055.1. Taxonomy (NCBI): domain Eukaryota; kingdom Metazoa; phylum Chordata; class Amphibia; order Anura; family Leptodactylidae; genus Leptodactylus; species Leptodactylus fuscus. The sequence continues at coordinate 6,211,606 of NC_134273.1, read as the reverse complement.
ACTGTATATAATTCTATATGTACAGCCGGTATAACCTGGGTATACACTGTATATAGTTATATATGTACAGCCGGTATAACCTGGGTATATACTGTATATAATTATATATGTACAGCCGGTATAACCTGGGTATATACTGTATATAATTATATATGTACAGCTGGTATAACCTGGGTATATACTGTATATAATTATATATGTACAGCTGGTATAACCTGGGTATATACTGTATATAATTATATATGTACAGCCGGTATAACCTGGGTATATACTGTATATAATTATATATGTACAGCCGGTATAACCTGGATATATACTGTATATAATTATATATGTACAGCTGGTATAACCTGGGTATATACTGTATATAATTATATATGTACAGCCGGTATAACCTGGGTATATGCTGTATATAATTATATATGTACAGCCGGTATAACCTGGGTATATGCTGTATATAATTATATATGTACAGCCGGTATAACCTGGGTATATACTGTATATAATTATATATGTACAGCCGGTATAACCTGGGTATATACTGTATATAATTATATATGTACAGCTGGTATAACCTGGATATATACTGTATATAATTATATATGTACAGCTGGTATAACCTGGGTATATACTGTATATAATTATATATGTACAACCGGTATAACCTGGGTATATACTGTATATAATTATATATGTACAGCCGGTATAACCTGGGTATATACTGTATATAATTATATATGTACAGCCGGTATAACCTGGGTATATACTGTATATAATTATATATGTACAGCCGGTATAACCTGGGTATATACTGTATATAATTATATATGTACAGCCGGTATAACCTGGGTATATACTGTATATAATTATATATGTACAGCCGGTATAACCTAGGTATATACTGTATATAATTTTATATGTACAGCCGGTATAACCTGGGTATATACTGTATATAATTCTATATGTCCAGCCGGTATAACCTGGGTATATACTGTATATAATTATATATGTCCAGCTGGTATAACCTGGGTATATACTGTATATTATTATATATGTACAGCCGGTATAACCTGGGTATATACTGTATATAATTCTATATGCACAGCTGGTATAACCTGGGTATATACTGTATATAATTATATATGTACAGCCGGTATAACCTGGGTATCTGCTGTATATAATTATATATGTACAGCTGGTATAACCTGGGTATATACTGTATATAATTATATATGTACAGCCGGTATAACCTGGGTATCTGCTGTATATAATTATATATGTAAAGCTGGTATAACCTGGGTATATACTGTATATAATTATATATGTACAGCCGGTATAACCTGGGTATATACTGTATATTATTATATATGTACAGCTGGTATAACCTGGGTATATACTGTATATAATTATATATGTACAGCCGGTATAACCTGGGTATATACTGTATATAATTCTATATGTACAGCCGGTATAACCTGGGTATATACTGTATATAATTCTATATGTACAGCCGGTATAACCTGGGTATATACTGTATATTATTATATATGTACAGCCGGTATAACCTGGGTATATACTGTATATAATTATATATGTACAGCCGGTATAACCTGGGTATATACTGTATATAATTATATATGTACAGCCGGTATAACCTGGGTATATACTGTATATAATTATATATGTACAGCCGGTATAACCTGGGTATATACTGTATATAATTATATATGTACAGCCGGTATAACCTGGGTATATACTGTATATAATTATATATGTACAGCCGGTATAACCTGGGTATATACTGTATATAATTATATATGTACAGCCGGTATAACCTGGGTATATACTGTATATAATTATATATGTCCAGCCGGTATAACCTGGGTATATACTGTATATTATTATATATGTACAGCCGGTATAACCTGGGTATATACTGTATATAATTCTATATGCACAGCTGGTATAACCTGGGTATATACTGTATATAATTCTATATGTACAGCCGGTATAACCTGGGTATATACTGTATATAATTCTATAAGTACAGCCAGTATAACCTGGGTATATACTGTATATAATTATATATGTACAGCCGGTATAACCTGAGTATATACTGTATATAATTATATATGTACAGCCGGTATAACCTGGGTATATACTGTATATAATGTATATGTACAGCCGGTATAACCTGGGTATATACTGTATATAATTCTATATGCACAGCTGGTATAACCTGGGTATATACTGTATATAATTATATATGTACAGCCGGTATAACCTGGGTATATACTGTATATAATTCTATATGCACAGCTGGTATAACCTGGGTATATCCTGTATATAATTCTATATGTACAGCCGGTATAACCTGGGTATATACTGTATATAATTATATATGTACAGCTGGTATAACCTGGGTATATACTGTATATAATTCTATATGTACAGCCGGAATAACCTGGGTATATACTGTATATAATTATATAAGTACAGCCAGTATAACCTGGGTATATACTGTATATAATTATATATGTACAGCCGGTATAACCTGGGTATATACTGTATATAATTATATATGTACAGCCGGTATAACCTGGGTATATACTGTATATAATTATACATGTACAGCTGGTATAACCTGGATATATACTGTATATAATTATATATGTACAGCCGGTATAACCTGGGTATATACTGTATATAATTCTGTATGTACAGCCGCTATAACCTGGGTATATACTGTATATAATTATATATGTACAGCCGGTATAACCTGGGTATATACTGTATATAATTCTGTATGTACAGCCGCTATAACCTGGGTATATACTGTATATAATTATATATGTACAGCTGGTATCACCATATATGCTCCTATTTCTTATTCACTTGGTGACTTGACCCTTGGATATGTTTGTTGGTGAATATGACATGGGGATGATATGACACAGAGCTGGTGCGGGGAGACTGATGTAGGATATGACAGTGTTTACACTGTTATTGCAGTTTGTTATTTTTACCTCTGGATTAATCTCTATGTGTGTTCATTATTTAGTATGTGGATTTTGTTCCATGTTTGTAATAATAACAACCAATAGATACTAGTGCCCCCCCCCCCCCACTTACAGTCTATTGTTTGGTCGTTACAATTATTTCAGTTTTATATACTGCTTGGTATGTACTGGCATTATATACAATAGTCCCATTAATTGGTTATCTAGTCAGGATTGTGTATTCATACCTCCCAACTTTTTAAGAATTGAAAGAGGGACAAAGTGTGCGGCACACGTAGCACGCCGTGGCAAATTTAGCTCCACCCACTTTTATGTTGACTCCGCCCATTCTCATTCATTTTTCAGGTGCCCCCACACAGTATAATCCTCCTACAGTCACCTGTAAATTATATGTCCCCCCTCTATCTCTCCCCCAGTTTCATATACACCCTTCATCTGCCCCAGATTCATGTTCCCCCATCTCTGACCACAGTTTCATACCGCCCCCCTTCAATATGTTTCCCTCAATGTTTAACACAAACAAGTATACGGATAGGCTGTATTCTCAGTGATGTCACAGCTCTCTAGTATATGGATAGGCTGTATTCTCAGTGATGTCACTGCTCTCTAGTATATAGATAGGCTGTATTCTCAGTGATGTCACCGCTCTCTAGTATACGGATAGGCTGTATTCTCAGTGATGTCACCGCTCTCTAGTATATGGATAGGCTGTATTCTCAGTGATGTCACTGCTCTCTAGTATACGGATAGGCTGTATTCTCAGTGATGTCACCGCTCTCTAGTATACGGATAGGCTGTATTCTCAGTGATGTCACCGCTCTCTAGTATATAGATAGGCTGTATTCTCAGTGATGTCACCGCTCTCTAGTATACGGATAGGCTGTATTCTCAGTGATGTCACCGCTCTCTAGTATACGGATAGGCTGTATTCTCAGTGATGTCACCGCTCTCTAGTATACGGATAGGCTGTATTCTCAGTGATGTCACCGCTCTCTAGTATATGGATAGGCTGTATTCTCAGTGATGTCCCCGCTCTCTAGTATACGGATAGGCTGTATTCTCAGTGATGTCACCGCTCTCTAGTATATGGATAGGCTGTATTCTCAGTGATGTCACGGCTCTCTAGTATACGGCAGTGGCGGATCCAGGGTTTGCGGGGCCCTGGGCAATTGACTTTGGCGGGGCCCTACTTACTGGGGGTCTCGCACTTCTAACCTGTACTTCCCAACTGTTAAAGACTAGTAAGCGGTAGCAAAACGTGCGGCGCGCTGCGCGCGCTGCAGCAAATTAGGCCCCGCCCACTTTTATGTTGACTCCACCCATTCTCATTCAATTTCCATGTGATTCCACACAGTATAATCCTCCTACAGTCACCCGTAAATTATATCTCCCCCCCATTTTCATATACACCCTTCATCTACCCCTAGTTTTATGTCCCCCCCCTCTCTCTGTCCCCAGTTTCATGCCATTCTCCCCCTTTATCTGCCCACAGTTTCATTTCCCCCCCGTCTCTGCCCGTGTCATGCCGTTCTCCCCCCTTCATCTGCCCCAATGTCATGCCATTCCTCCCCCCTTCATCTGCCCCAATGTCATGCCATTCCCCCCCCTTCATCTGCCCCAGTGTCATGCCGTTCTCCCCCCTTCATCTGCCCCAGTGTCATGCCATTCTCCCCCTCCATCTGCCCCAGTGTCATGCTGTTCTCCCCCCTTCATCTGCCCCAGTGTCATGCCGTTCTCCCCCCTTCATCTGCCCCAGTGTCATGCCGTTCTCCCCCCTCCATCTGCCCCAGTGTCATGCCGTTCTCCCCCCTCCATCTGCCCCAGTGTCATGCTGTTCTCCCCCTCCATCTGCCCCAGTGTCATGCCGTTCTCCCCCCTCCATCTGCCCCAGTGCCATGCCGTTCCCCCCCCTTCATCTGCCCCAGTGTCATGCCGTTCTCCCCCCTTCATCTGCCCCAGTGTCATGCCATTCTCCCCCTCCATCTGCCCCAGTGTCATGCTGTTCTCCCCCCTTCATCTGCCCCAGTGTCATGCCGTTCTCCCCCCTTCATCTGCCCCAGTGTCATGCCGTTCTCCCCCCTCCATCTGCCCCAGTGTCATGCCGTTCTCCCCCCTCCATCTGCCCCAGTGTCATGCTGTTCTCCCCCTTCATCTGCCCCAGTGTCATGCCGTTCTCCCCCCTCCATCTGCCCCAGTGTCATGCCGTTCTCCCCCCTCCATCTGCCCTAGTGCCATGCCGTTCTCCCCCCTCCATCTGCCCCAGTGTCATGCCGTTCTCCCCCTCCATCTGCCCCAGTGTCATGCCGTTCTCCTCCCCTCCATCTGCCCCAGTGTCATGCTGTTCTCCCCCCTTCATCTGCCCCAGTGTCATGCCGTTCTCCCCCCTCCATCTGCCCCAGTGTCATGCCGTTCTCCCCCTCCATCTGCCCCAGTGTCATGCTGTTCTCCCCCCCTTCCATCTGCCCCAGTGTCATGCTGTTCTCCCCCCCTTCATCTGCCCCAGTGTAATGCCGTTCTCCCCCCCTCCATCTGCCCCAGTGTCATGCTGTTCTCTCCCCCTCCATCTGCACCAGTGTCATGCTGTTCTCCCCCTCCATCTGCCCCAGTGTCATGCTGTTCTCCCCCCCCCCTCCATCTGCCCCAGTGTCATGCTGTTCTCCCCCCCCCTTCATCTGCCCCAGTGTCATGCTGTTCTCCCCCCTCCATCTGCCCCAGTGTCATGCCGTTCTCACACACACTCACCATTCCTCGTTCCCTCGCAGCTCTCTCCCTCATACACATATTGTAGCCGCGATGTGATGACGTCATCACATCGCGGCTACAAATGCCGGAGACCGGAGCTCAGCGTTAAAGCAGGAGCTGAGCGGTGACAGCTCCTGTTTTAAACGCCTATGCATTCAGCTCATCGGCGTCTTACCGCCGATGAGCTGAATACATAGGCGTTTAAAGCAGGAGCTGTCAGCTCCTGCTTTAACGCTGAGCTCAGTTGGAGTCGGGACATGCCGACCGGGACCATTTTGTTAGGTCCCGGCTCGCCCGGCCCTGGATCCGCCCCTGGTATACGGATAGGCTGTATTCTCAGTGATGTCACCGCTCTCTAGTATACGGATAGGCTGTATTCTCAGTGATGTCACTGCTCTCTAGTATACGGATAGGCTGTATTCTCAGTGATGTCACCGCTCTCTAGTATATGGATAGGCTGTATTCTCAGTGATGTCACCGCTCTCTAGTATATGGATAGGCTGTATTCTCAGTGATGTCACCGCTCTCTAGCATACGGATAGGCTGTATTCTCAGTGATGTCACAGCTCTCTAGTATATGGATAGGCTGTATTCTCAGTGATGTCACTGCTCTCTAGTATACGGATAGGCTGTATTCTCAGTGATGTCACCGCTCTCTAGTATATGGATAGGCTGTATTCTCAGTGATGTCACCGCTCTCTAGTATACGGATAGGCTGTATTCTCAGTGATGTCACTGCTCTCTAGTATACGGATAGGCTGTATTCTCAGTGATGTCACCGCTCTCTAGTATATGGATAGGCTGTATTCTCAGTGATGTCACTGCTCTCTAGTATACGGATAGGCTGTATTCTCAGTGATGTCACCGCTCTCTAGTATATGGATAGGCTGTATTCTCAGTGATGTCACCGCTCTCTAGCATACGGATAGGCTGTATTCTCAGTGATGTCACAGCTCTCTAGTATATGGATAGGCTGTATTCTCAGTGATGTCACCGCTCTCTAGTATACGGATAGGCTGTATTCTCAGTGATGTCACTGCTCTCTAGTATACGGATAGGCTGTATTCTCAGTGATGTCACCGCTCTCTAGTATATGGATAGGCTGTATTCTCAGTGATGTCACCGCTCTCTAGCATACGGATAGGCTGTATTCTCAGTGATGTCACAGCTCTCTAGTATATGGATAGGCTGTATTCTCAGTGATGTCACTGCTCTCTAGTATACGGATAGGCTGTATTCTCAGTGATGTCACCGCTCTCTAGTATATGGATAGGCTGTATTCTCAGTGATGTCACCGCTCTCTAGTATACGGATAGGCTGTATTCTCAGTGATGTCACAGCTCTCTAGTATATGGATAGGCTGTATTCTCAGTGATGTCACCGCTCTCTAGTATACGGATAGGCTGTATTCTCAGTGATGTCACTGCTCTCTAGTATACGGATAGGCTGTATTCTCAGTGATGTCACTGCTCTCTAGTATACGGATAGGCTGTATTCTCAGTGATGTCACAGCTCTCTAGTATATGGATAAGCTGTATTCTCAGTGATGTCACCGCTCTCTAGTATACGGATAGGCTGTATTCTCAGTGATGTCACTGCTCTCTAGTATACGGATAGGCTGTATTCTCAGTGATGTCACTGCTCTCTAGTATACGGATAGGCTGTATTCTCAGTGATGTCACTGCTCTCTAGTATACGGATAGGCTGTATTCTCAGTGATGTCACAGCTCTCTAGTATATGGATAAGCTGTATTCTCAGTGATGTCACCGCTCTCTAGTATACGGATAGGCTGTATTCTCAGTGATGTCACTGCTCTCTAGTATACGGATAGGCTGTATTCTCAGTGATGTCACTGCTCTCTAGTATACGGATAGGCTGTATTCTCAGTGATGTCACTGCTCTCTAGTATACGGATAGGCTGTATTCTCAGTGATGTCACTGCTCTCTAGTATATGGATAGGCTGTATTCTCAGTGATGTCACCGCTCTCTAGTATACGGATAGGCTGTATTCTCAGTGATGTCACCGCTCTCTAGTATACGGATAGGCTGTATTCTCAGTGATGTCACAGCTCTCTAGTATATGGATAGGCTGTATTCTCAGTGATGTCACTGCTCTCTAGTATACGGATAGGCTGTATTCTCAGTGATGTCACTGCTCTCTAGTATATGGATAGGCTGTATTCTCAGTGATGTCACCGCTCTCTAGTATACGGATAGGCTGTATTCTCAGTGATGTCACCGCTCTCTAGTATACGGATAGGCTGTATTCTCAGTGATGTCACTGCTCTCTAGTATATGGATAGGCTGTATTCTCAGTGATGTCACCGCTCTCTAGTATACGGATAGGCTGTATTCTCAGTGATGTCACCGCTCTCTAGTATACATAGAACCCATAGTCTTACACATTAGACTTCTGCTGTATTCTGTATTTGGGTCTGTCACCGATCACGAGTACATGACTTGCACCCCCTTTGATGTACACCGCCCCTCTCTATATTTAGGCCCCCTGACCTCCTATGTAACATTTGTCGATGTTTATATTCGCGGCGACAGAACAATAAGCCATCAGTCATCGCAGCGTAGAAATAGATCTCTCTGATGACATTACAATGGAGGGTATATGAATAATCGCCCTGCTCTGTAAACACCGCTCCGGTATAGACGCGGCCTGAGCAGGACATTGTGCAGCCGAGGTCCCGGGGAAATCTCTGCAGGAAGTTCTAGGAGGACGATCGTCATTAACATGAGCAGAAGACTGAGCGATAATAGGGGTGTTATTACCAGGAGGACATACTATAGAGGTAACATGTGGGCGCTATGGCTCTGTGGGATAGAGCACAACCAATTCTGAGGGCCCCAATCGTTTGGGTTGGGTGAATCCGCAGACCCAAGTGTCAAGAACACAAGTCAAAAGCATCAGATCCTAGCCAAACCCCTAATGGGGCATTATAATATTTTCCATGTATACCAATGGCTGGAATCACATTGATGTCCTGGGTCCTTAGGAAGGTCAATGTCAGTCTGACTGCCTGGGGAATATCATCCCGGAGGACGGGGGCAGCACAGGAGAAGTCCTGGACATACATATGTGAGATGTGATCATGTAGGATCTGATACATGGAGAACATGGCTGAGCTGTCAGACCTCAAGGTGTAGAGACCTACAACATGGTGGACAATGTAGTGTAAGAGTTGTAATGACCGAGCTCCTCCTACGTTATAGGTGTGTCTGCCATCGTCTCCTGACAATGTAGGCGCCATCTTGGTGGACCCTTCCAACCTATGTGTTACAATGAATCCCTAAGTCTATAGGTGACATCTTCTGGTTCTAGGTATACACAATATGACAATATGACTAATGACTATTGACAATGGCGGTGATCGGCGGGCGGGGGAGGGGTTGTGTTCTTAGGTTCCCATAGTTCAGCCATTTTCTATCCATTGTATGCAAAAGAAACAAATGAAGATTATCTAAGAAATGTCAAAGCAATTAATCCTGACACGTTGTATTCTCTCCGCACAGTTAGTGGGACGTGTCTATTATTATGTGGAGATGATGACTGCGGGAAGATGTCAGATCTCATCACCGAAAACGCGACTCTGATGACACTGATGGGGAAAGTAGCACAAGTCACACAGGCGTCGTCTACAGTCAGACATGTAAGAACCAGAAGTTCTTCTAATATCTTCATCTGCAACATGAAAAGTATCTATAAGTATAAGCAACATTGTTAGAACAGCGGAGGCGGCGTATATAGTGGCGTACCCTATATGGTGGTGTAATGTATGTACAGTCCTATGAAAAAGTTTGGGCACCCCTATTAATCTTAATCATTTTTAGTTCTAAATATTGTGGTGTTTGCAGCAGCCATTTCAGTTTGATATATCTAATAACTGATGGACACAGTAATATTTCAGGATTGAAATGAGGTTTATTGTACTAACAGAAAATGCGCAATATGCATTAAACCAAAATTTGACCGGTGCAAAAGTATGGGCACCTCAACAGAAAAGTGACATTAATATTTAGTAGATCCTCCTTTTGCAGAGATAACAGCCTCTAGTCGCTTCCTGTAGCTTTTAATCAGTTCCTGGATCCTGGATGAAGGGATTTTGGACCATTTCTTTCTACAAAACAATTCAAGTTCAGTTAAGTTTGATGGTCGCCGAGCATGGACAGCCCGCTCTCTAATGATCTGAAAACAAAGATTGTTCAACATAGTTGTTCAGGGGAAGGATACAAAAAGTTGTCTCAGAGATTTTACCTGTCAGTTTCCACTGTGAGGAACATAGTAAGGAAATGGAAGACCACAGGGACAGTTCTTGTTAAGCCCAGAAGTGGCAGGCCAAGAAAAATATCAGAAAGGCAGAGAAGAAGAATGGTGAGAACAGTCAAGGACAATCCACAGACACCTCCAAAGAGCTGCAGCATCATCTTGCTGCAGATGGTGTCACTGTGCATCAGTCAGCAATACAGCGCACTTTGCACAAATAGAAGCTGTATGGGAGAGTGATGAGAAAGAAGCCGTTTCTGCACGTACGCCACAAATAGAGTTGCCTGAGGTATGAAAAAGCACATTTGGACAAGGCAGCTTCATTTTGGAAACAAAAATTGAGTTGTTTGGTTATAAAAAAAAGGCGTTATGCATGGCGTCCAAAAAGAAACAGCATTCCAAGAAAAACACATGCTACCCACTGTAAAATTTGGTGGAGGTTCCATCATGCTTTGGGGCTGTGTGGCCAATGCCGGCACCGGGAATCTTGTTAAAGTTGAGGGTCGCATGGATTCCACTCAGTATCAGCAGATTCTTGAGAATAATGTTCAAGAATCAGTGCCGAAGTTGAAGTTACGCCGGGGATGGATATTTCAGCAAGACAATGATCCAAAACACCGCTCCAAATCCTCAGGCATTCATGCAGAGGAACAATTACAATGTTCTGGAATGGCCATCCCAGTCCCCAGACCTGAATATCATTGAACATCTGTGGGATGATTTGAAGCGGGCTGTCCATGCTCGGCGACCATCTAACTTAACTGAACTTGAATTGTTTGTCCAAAATACCTTTATCCAGGATCCAGGAACTGATTAAAAGCTACAGGAAGCGACTAGAGGCTGTTATCTTTGCAAAAGGAGGATCTACTAAATATTAATGTCACTTTTCTGTTGAGGTGCCCATACTTTTGCACCGGTCAAATTTTGGTTTAATGCATAGTGCACATTTTCTGTTAGTACAATAAACCTCATTTCAATCCTGAAATATTACTGTGTCCATCAGTTATTAGATATATCAAACTGAAATGGCTGCTGCAAACACCAAAATATTTAGAACTAAAAATGATTAAGATTAATATGGGTGCCCAAACTTTTTCATAGGACTGTATATATGGTTAGCAACCAGCTAATAGATATCTTTGGCGTTTGTCTACTCCGGTGTTTCGGCAGCTCTTAAGCTTTCCGGCTGCTGAACTTGTTCCCCACACTGTGCCTGTGATTGTTCCGGCATCTCAGCAGCTCACTGGGAGGTCATATAATGAGCGTGTTCCTGGCGTTGATGATCCGCCTGCTCTGGCGTTTTGGCAGCTGTTTAGCTGGCCTGCCACTGAACTCATTCCTCGCACCGTGCCTGTGATTGTTCCGGCATCTCCTCAGCTCGCTGGGACACCATATTATGAGTGTGTTGTTGGTGCCGTTGTTCCCGTGAGCTCCACTTGAGGAGAGCTCTGTGACTTCTGTCCCCTTCATAGCTGTCGTTTTTTAATTTTGAAACAAATGAGATTTTTTTTTTTTTCCCGGCATGTTTAGTGTTAGCAAACTGCCAATTTGGATTAAAGGTGTTTTCCCATCCAGTGTGTCAGCACTGCCTGGAGCAGATCAGATAATATGCAGATGTGTGTACACAAACCACTGAGGGTCAGCGTGTGTTTACATAGAGAGATAACAGACCTGGCTTTATCAGAAGCTGAGATAAGAGCAGTGTAATATAGTATGTGAACATAAATTCATAACAGTCGTGAAGCCATGTCATTTACTGGGATACAAAGTAGCCGATGTGTTGATTGAGGTTAAAATCTATCTATGTGCCAAATTCCATTCAAATCCGTTCAGCTGTTTTTGCGTGATTGAGGAACAAACATCCAAACTATCACATTTATAATGTTAATTTTTAAAAAATAAATTAAATAATTATTAATTAAAGTAGGAAGGATAGGATTAGTAGGATAGGATAGGAGGAAGGAGGATAGGATCTATATATGTATCATATCTTTTTATCTATCTAATATCTGTATAGAAGATAGATATTAGATAGATAGATAGATAGATAGATAGATAGATAGATAGATAGATAGGAGATAGATAGATAGATAGATAGATAGATAGATAGATAGATAGATAGGAGATAGATAGATAGATAGATAGATAGATAGATAGATAGATAGATGATAGATAGGAGATACATAGATAGATAGATAGGAGATAGATAGATAGATAGATAGATAGATAGGAGATAGATAGATAGATAGATAGATAGATAGATAGATAGATAGGAGATAGATAGATAGATAGATAGATAGATAGATAGATGATAGATAGATAGGAGATAGATAGATAGATAGATAGATAGATAGATAGATAGATAGATAGGAGATAGATAGATGATAGATAGATAGATAGATAGGAGAGAGATAGATAGATAGATAGATAGATAGATAGATAGATAGATAGATAGATGATAGATAGATAGGAGATAGATAGGAGATAGATAGATAGATTGATAGATAGATAGATGATAGATAGATAGATAGATAGATAGATAGATAGATAGATAGATAGATAGGAGATAGATAGGAGATAGATAGATAGATTGATAGATAGATAGATAGATAGATAGATGATAGATAGATAGGAGATAGATAGATAGATAGATAGATAGATAGATAGGAGATAGATAGATAGATTGATAGATAGATAGATAGATAGATAGATAGATAGATAGGAGATAGATAGATAGATAGATAGATAGGAGATAGATAGATAGATAGATAGATAGATAGGAGATAGATAGATAGATAGATAGATAGATAGATAGATAGATTGATAGATAGATAGGAGATAGATAGATAGATAGATAGATAGATAGATAGATAGATAGGAGATAGATAGATAGATAGATAGATAGATAGATAGGAGATAGATAGATAGATAGATAGATAGATAGATAGGAGATAGATAGATAGATAGATAGATTGATAGATGACTGTATGATATTAGTTTTGTTACATACAATTAACCCATTTCATAATCATACAGAAGATGAAAGTCTTCCATGTAAGCCCCAGCTGGCGGTATATACGGTGTCTGCGGTAGATATAATTCTCTGTATACTGGAGCAGTCTGGGGCTGTGGAATTCACTTTCCCATATAGGAATGCGGGAAGATTACATGAGTCACTCCAGCTTTTGATATCTAGACAATAGTGACCTACACAATGTATAATTCTATCCAAAGACTGATAGATCTACTGATGTGATTGATATCTATGGAGGAATGATTCATCCACAAAGCAGGCTGAGAATGAGAGAGGAATGAGCAATGAGAACTCAGGAGATGATAGATAGATAGATAGATAGATAGATAGATAGATAGATAGATAGATAGATAGATAGGAGATAGATAGATAGATAGATAGATAGATAGATAGATAGGAGATAGATAGATAGATAGATAGATAGATAGATAGATAGGAGATAGATAGATAGATAGATAGATAGATAGGAGATAGATAGATAGATAGATAGATAGATAGATAGATAATTGGCGGCCGCCCCCGCTGTCAGGACTTGATGTTACAGATCTGTTACTCTGGGTCTGGTCATTGTGTATGGGGGGATTAGTTAGTGGTGGTCCAGTGACCCGGCACAATCGGTGACTGCCATGAGAAGACGGCAGTGCCGGCGGTAGCGCCCATTCACCCCTTTGTCCGGTGTGGGAATAAGCCCCAGGGGGGGCGTCTTTCCTGGAAGCTCGGCATGTTAGGAATGTTCTCTTGGTGAAAGGAACAGAAAGTGAAGATGTGAAGTGAACCTTCTATGTCACTGAGCAGCAACAAACAGGCTGGTGGTGAGGATGATGAGGATGATGAGGGTGATGAGGGTGATGAAGATGATGAGGATGATGAGGGTGATGAGGGTGATGAAGGTGATGAGGATGATGAGGATGATGAAGGTGATGAGGATGATGAGGGTGATGAGGATGATGAGGATGATGAGGGTGATGAGGATGATGAGGATGATGAGGGTGATGAGGGTGATGAAGGTGATGAGGATGATGAGGATGATGAAGGTGATGAGGATGATGAGGATGATGAAGGTGATGAGGATGATGAGGGTGATGAGGATGATGAGGATGATGAGGGTGATGAGGGTGATGAAGGTGATGAGGATGATGAGGATGATGAAGGTGATGAGGATGATGAGGGTGATGAAGATGATGAGGGTGATGAGGATGATGAGGATGATGAAGGTGATGAGGATGATGAGGGTGATGAGGGTGATGAAGGTGATGAGGATGATGAGGATGATGAAGGTAATGAGGATGATGAGGGTGATGAAGATGATGAGGGTGATGAGGATGATGAGGGTGATGAGGATGATGAGGGTGATGAGCCCTGCAGGTGGGGGACTTTCCTGGAAGGGTTTCGGTGGGGTGACATGAGGTGCGCTCACCCCCATCCTCAGGGAGGGATCACTCCTGTTATTTTAGATTGTTCCCCTGCTCAGGGGTGAGGGCTTCGCTTCCTTCTCATGGAATTCCACCCCGTGCTGTCACCTATTTAATTGGGGCGCCATGTGCAGATTCCAGGGCGATACGTATCAGCAACTCCACATTTCCTATGTCAGGGATTGTAGAGGATTAAGTCACATATGGATCTCATAGAGAGAGGAAAGCAAGGAGAGATGTATTAGTGAGCGTGCTGTCAATCAGGGAGCGGCCGGGGTGTCCTGCCATGGCCCCCAATAATACTCCGCCCCAGGCTCACAGATATTATGTTATTCTATAGATTATATTATTATTATACTGTATCTATAATGGCTCTATAGTGCACCCTGTCCTCACCGCTCTGCAGCTCAAAGATATCCTGGAGTTATATGGACATCAGATGATGCCAATATGTGAGCACTGTATGTGGGTATTATGAGAACACCATATGTCTGTATTATGTGGACACCGTATGTCTGTATTATGGGAGCAATGTATATCTGTATTTTGTGGACACTGTATGTTGGTACAAGTCTTCTCCTGAGTTGCACCACTTCTCTCGAATGCTCTACCCCAGACAATCAGTTTGTCTGTATTATGTGGACACTATATGGTATTATTATGTGAGCAGTGTATGTCTGTATTATGTGAGGACTGTATGTCTGTATTATGTGGACACTATACGGTATTATTATGTGAGCACTGTATGCCTGTATTATGTGGACACTATACGGTATTATTATGTGAGCACTGTATGTCTGTATTATGTGAGCACTGTATGCCTGTATTATGTGGACACTATACGGTATTATTATGTGAGCACTGTATGTCTGTATTATGTGAGCACTGTATGTCTGTATTATGTGGACACTATACGGTATTATTATGTGAGCACTGTATGTTTGTATTATGTGGACACTATACGGTATTATTATGTGAGCACTGTATGTCTGTATTATGGGAGCACTGTATATCTGTATTTTGTGGACACTGTATGTTGGTACAAGTCTTCTCCTGAGTTGCACCACTTCTCTCGAATGCTCTACCCCAGACAATCAGTTTGTCTGTATTATGTGGACACTATATGGTATTATTATGTGAGCAGTGTATGCCTGTATTATGTGGACACTATACGGTATTATTATGTGAGCACTGTATGTCTGTATTATGTGAGCACTGTATGCCTGTATTATGTGGACACTATACGGTATTATTATGTGAGCACTGTATGTCTGTATTATGTGAGCACTGTATGTCTGTATTATGTGGACACTATACGGTATTATTATGTGAGCACTGTATGTTTGTATTATGTGGACACTATACGGTATTATTATGTGAGCACTGTATGTCTGTATTATGGGAGCACTGTATATCTGTATTTTGTGGACACTGTATGTTGGTACAAGTCTTCTCCTGAGTTGCACCACTTCTCTCGAATGCTCTACCCCAGACAATCAGTTTGTCTGTATTATGTGGACACTATATGGTATTATTATGTGAGCAGTGTATGTCTGTATTATGTGGACACTATACGGTATCATTATGTGAGCACTGTATGTTTGTATTATGTGGACACTATACGGTATTATTATGTGAGCACTGTATGTTTGTATTATGTGGACACTATACGGTATTATTATGTGAGCACTGTATGTCTGTATTATGTGAGCACTGTATGTCTGTATTATGTGGACACTATACGGTATTATTATGTGAGCACTGTATGTCTGTATTATGTGAGCACTGTATGTCTGTATTATGTGGACACTATACAGTATTATTATGTGAGCACTGTATGCCTGTATTATGTGGACACTATACGCTATTATTATGTGAGCACGGTATGTCTGTATTATGTGAGCACTGTAGGGTGTCATAAGCTCTGTATAGTTATAGACATTGTCTCCCTGTATTTTCTTAGCACAGAACATGACATGTTGCTCAGCACAGACCTTGGTCTCGTGATATTCCTTCCAGGTACCACAATATGGCGCTGGGGGTTGTTGATAATATTTACGCCAGACTGTGAGTCCTATTGGCTCTATAGACTGGAGATGTATTTTGTCGGGGCGCCCCTTTAAGTCTTCCAGTAATAGATACACATTACATATGATAGGCAGTGACATGGATTGCAGAGCAGCGGTCCATCGATCTCTGCGCTGCTTAGCAGACATGGATTTCCTTTCACTGCCTCCCAATTATATAATGAATGAGAAGTGACATCTTCATCCCCGACCTCGTCATCCCAATTATTGGGGGAGCCGCTCACCGTACAGCGCAGCAGATGTCCAGGAAATAGCCAGACACAATTACCCATTTTTAGGTTTAAAGGCTGTTTCGGAGATTTGTGCTGATTTGAATGATTTGCGGTCTGTAGTCAGGTCGGGGGGGGGGGGGGGGGGGGAAGTAATATGGAGGAGATCGGAAAGAAGAGAGAGGATAGAGAGAGTCACCCCGAGATAGTCCTGCAATAACTACAAGTATCGCTGTCTGATGAGACATTCTGCAAGTTATTGCAACATTTCAAGATCTCTGCTTGCTGTCATTGGTTAACATTAGGCAAATTGTCAGAGACTGAAAACCTGAAAATCATCTGTGAGACAATGTTGTACAACAGACTCTATGCCAAGATCACCTGGGTGGAGGCAGCGGGGAGGGCACTGTGTGTGTGGGCGATGAGGGGGGCACTGTGTGAGGGCAATAAGGGGGGCACTGTGTGTGTGGGTGATGAGGGGGTCACTGTCTGTGTGACTGATGAGAATGGCACTGTGTGTGTATGGGTAATGAGGGGGTACTGCAGCCCCTCCACTGTGGCTCAGCTCACACAGCAGTAGAGTCGGTGCACACAGGGTCGGCCTACACTCTGCTCAGTTTTACGTTTGTCGCCTCCTCAGTTCCCTAGGAGACATGGCTGCTGTGACTCCTGCGTCACCTGTACGTGTGGGCTCGGTCTGCGCCTCCTCTCACTACAGGAACGCTCCCCAATGTACAATTGCTCTGATTCAGCGCAGGTGCCGCTCTGGATGACTCCGTCCCTGTCTGCACAATGAATGACGACTATTCTCAAGGCTCCTTGATACAAAGTGACAAAACCAAAAAGTTCTTCAACTATAAAAATGAGAAGAATCAAACAAGATGTGCAGAAAAATACCGCACAATAGTGCACAAGAGTCTGATGGGGCAAAAATGAGACTCCAAAAACAGCCAATAACTTCCTGTGTCCCCCAATCTCCGATACATTGTAAGCGAGCAGGACCCTCATTACTATTGTCTGATACATTCATGTCTAATATTGTCTGTATATGGACCCTCTGACCTGTAAAGTGCTGCACAACTCTCTATATAAATAAAGTTACTACTGCACCAGCAGAATAGTGAGCGCAGCTCTGGAGTATAATACAGGAGAAGTAATGTAATGTATGTACACAGTGACTGCACCAGCAGAATAGTGAGCGCAGCTCTGGAGTATAATACAGGATAAGTAATGTATGTACACAGTGACTGTACCAGCAGAATAGTGAGCGCAGCTCTGGAGTATAATACAGGATAAGTAATGTAATGTATGTACACAGTGACTGTACCAGCAGAATAGTGAGCGCAGCTCTGGAGTATAATACAGGATAAGTAATGTAATGTATGTACACAGTGACTGTACCAGCAGAATAGTGAGCGCAGCTCTGGAGTATAATACAGGATAAGTAATGTAATGTATGTACACAGTGACTGTACCAGCAGAATAGTGAGCGCAGCTCTGGAGTATAATACAGGATAAGTAATGTAATGTATGTACACAGTGACTGTACCAGCAGAATAGTGAGTGCAGCTCTGGAGTATAATACAGGATAAGTAATGTAATGTATGTACACAGTGACTGTACCAGCAGAATAGTGAGCGCAGCTCTGGAGTATAATACAGGATAAGTAATGTAATGTATGTACACAGTGACTGCAGGGGGAGAATAGTGAGCGCAGCTCTGGAGTATAATACAGGATAAGTAATGTAATGTATGTACACAGTGACTGTACCAGCAGAATAGTGAGCGCAGCTCTGGAGTATAATACAGGATAAGTAATGTAATGTATGTACACAGTGACTGTACCAGCAGAATAGTGAGCGCAGCTCTGGAGTATAATACAGGATAAGTAATGTAATGTATGTACACAGTGACTGCACCAGCAGAATAGTGAGCGCAGCTCTGGAGTATAATACAGGATAAGTAATGTAATGTATGTACACAGTGACTGCACCAGCAGAATAGTGAGTGCAGCTCTGGAGTATAATACAGGATAAGTAATGTATGTGCACAGTGAATAATGATCAGCTTCAGTCTGCATTGAGGTGAGGATCTGGTACAATGTACTGATATTACTGTGTGGCCTCTTGTACATAGGTTGGGGCGGTTTTGCTTCTCTGTGACCTTCTCTTCTCTCCATATTATAAAGGTCACCGCTTTTGTCTCTGTAGACATCAATGAAAACCACGTGAATGGAAACCTCCCAGGTGCTGGGTCAGAGGTGAGATGGTGTAGGTGTCGGTGACCACAGGTTCGCAGCGTTGTCAGCCTCCTGCCTGTGGAATTCCCTGTGGTGTCAGGATGGAGGGGTCTTATCGTCACAGTGATGTCTATGAGGGGGCTCGGAGCTCCCACTATGTTATTCGCTGTACTCACTCCCCCACAACCACAATCTCTGCAGCTTCAGGGTCCTCAGATGACACATGTGATGCCGTATCTGCAGTGTGAGGGGGTTTATTCAGGACAATAAGCTTCTGCTCTAAATTGAAAAGGTGTAACTAGAAAAACCATCAGCCATAACATTAAAACCACTGATACGGTGACAATGGCCTGTTGGTGCATTGATAGCACGTGAAATAGGAAAGTATAAGGGCCATAGTGTGATGGTGAGGACGGGGTCAGATCATCCCCAAAGCTGCAGGTCTTATGGGGTGTTCCCGATATGTAGAGGTCAGTGCCTGCCCAAAGCGGTCACAAGAGCACAAGGAACCTACAGGGGAACTGCTGTAAAGCAAATCATTGCAAATGTTCCTACTGGCTCTGATAGAAAGGTAAGAGGACACACCGGGCATTGCAGCGAGCTGGGTATGGGGCTACTTTCTGCATCAGGGACACAATGGCTACCTGGAAACCATCAACAAGTTGCTGTTAATGGATCTGCGGGTTGTTAGTTTGCGCCCCTATAGTGTCAGTGCCATGCTGGGAGTTGTAGTCTAGAGTGATAGGTAAGTCCCAGGTTGGAGATTGCAGGCCTATACATCTCTGGGCACATGTACAGACGTCTGGTAACTTTCAAGTATCAAGGAAAATGGTTTCTGTAATAAAATAAAGTGTAAAAAATAAAATGTAACAGCTAAAGATAACAATGCGATAAATAACACACAACACCCATGTCATTAGGTTCATGGTGATTCATGATAAGATCTATCAAACAGCAGGCGGCCTACTTGTTGATGGTTTCCAGGTAGTAAAATGAAGGTAAAAACATTTTACAAAGATTGTACAAGTCACTTGTGATCCCTGTGTGTAGTGTTACTTGTCACTCCTGACTATCAGACACTGTGTTGGTTCATCCGCCGCCCCCGCAGGGCTTCCATCTTGTGCAGTCTGCATTGTCTTATGCCGGTTTCTTGGTGACATTCTGATCTTCTGCCAGGGGACATGAACAAAACAATCAGGACATTGGGAGCCTCCGTGCCCTCGGCCGCAGCACAACAGGATGGGGAAGCCTGACACGCAGACATCATGCCAGGCTTGGTGTTTCCTCCGTGCAGACAGAGATGAGATGAAGGCCCAGATAAGGGCGGTGGGTTTCCTGAGCTCGGTAACAGACGTATCTAAGACAAACAGTATAAGACGCTTCTAGATATTAGTAGCAGCACTCCGGCTCCGGCTCCTACATGAGCTGAGGGCCCCTACATGATGCCTAAAGGGACACTGAGTAGGATATCACTCGGATAACACTTCCTGTCACTTATGTGCTGTGGAGGCAGATAACACCGGATGGACACAAGTCACCCCCTTATCCCAAAAAATAGTGATGTGCAAGTTCCTTCTGGCTTGTTACGGACCAAACTATTATTATACCCCCCTATGATGTCTTCAATCTCCAGAGTATAATAAGTGGAGGCCCCAGGGAGGTAAAAGACATAACAGACACTTATACTCACCTCACCCGATCTCACCTCGGCATCCTTGAGGAGTCTGGCGTCTTCAAGCCTCTTCTGGCCTTTGGCTGACGTCACGCACCCTGTGTTAGGCCTCAGCAGCGACCCCTGGGCTCTTGACATCAGCCAGAGGCCGGAAGTAGCCTGAAGAAGACTCTGGAAACTACCAGACACTTCAAGGATTCCCAGGAGAGGTCAGGTGAGGTGAGTATAAGTGTCTGCTATGTCTCTGGGATCTCTGGAAACACAAGAGTTTAAGACTTATGTGCGTGAAGAACCTCTAAAGCTTCATTTACTTGCGAACCCTAAACTTTGGGGGTCAAATCCAGTTCCAAACTATTCGGTCACTCATCCCTACCGCCCCATTAATCTGAATTGAATGGCGTCCTGTGTATAGAGGTCTTGTCTCCTCATAGATCGCTCGGAGGAATAACAGAGGGACCCAATAATGCCGAGATTTAAGACAAGATGCTGCAGAATTGTTGACGAGACAGAAGAGGTGAGAGGTGAGAGTTCCCCTTTAAAATATTAAGTCCTGCACAAACCTCCAGTCAAGGCAACTCTATGGCCGCCCCAATACCCAGACAGGCAGATCTCATGGCTATGGACAGCTTTAGGGTACAGTCCCTGGCCATCATGCAGGCAGCTCACTGATATTAGATAGGATAGATTACAGGGGGTCGGCGGACGGTGCCGGCGGAGGGAGAGCTGTCCCTGAACACCCCCTTACTACCTGCCTGAGCCCAGGACTCTGCACTATAATCTGCAGGACATTTAAGAATTCCGAAATCCCGAGACGCTGCTTTCTGGGAAATGTCCCTGTCACTTGTCCACCTGATAACACTTCCTGTCCCTCTGAAAGCAAAACATGTCTGTCTCTTTAGGTTTTGCTACAAGATAAAGACTTGTCCTCAATCTCTGGCTACATTGTCTCACTAGATATATCATCCAGGGAGTCGAAAACTTAAAGGGACACTCTAGGCAAACCTGATATATTGGGCTATACCTGGTGCAGGGCCTTAAGAGGGCCGAGGGTGATACAGGGACCAAAAAAATTCTGACTCATGCCAGATTCCAGACACTTTTGCATGGTGTGTGGCTTTTGCACCAATTCTGGGGCGCTGACCTTAGGAAATGTTCCCCAATGTATCGGGTTTGCTAGAGAGTTCATTAAAGGGGTAATCTCATAATTGCAAGGCATCCCCATGCACAGGATAGGGGACGACTGTCTGATTGTTGGGGCTACAAGAATGGGGGGTCCCATGTCTTCTGTATGAATGGGACGGCTGGTGACACCCTCTCCTGAAATCCTCTGTACTGCTGTGACCCTGTTCCTTCCATTTCTCCCACTTCACCCCCATCCTATATTGTCCCTGTCACACACAGTCCAGGTAATGTCGCCTTCCTTTTCCATAGACCCCCAGCCCCATATTCCGCAGTGATAACAGCACGGCCCGTCCTTTGGCTCCGGTAACGTTTCCAGTATCACATTCACTGAATTTAATGGACAAGGATTAGAAAGCTGAAGTACAATCTGGTAACCTCCAATATCAGCCGGACCCCCTGTGAGCTGCCGCCTGCGCCTCGGACTGCCAGATATATAATATCACTATTAGCACTGCCAGTACAGTCATCACTCAGCTTTCCCAGATTCCTGAGTGGCAAATCTGGTTATGTCACGCTACAGGATAAAGGTCATGGACACAGCTGGGGGTGCCGGTGCCTTTGTCCTATGTGCTGCTGGGGTCAAATTATCTTCTATTTTCGATATAGGGTTAGGTCAGAGAAGACAATCCTTGCCACTGCTCTGATCAGTGCAGATTAGGGTTTCCATTCAGGTGTCTAGGGAAGATGGGTACTGAGCATAATAGACAGCATGCAATGCTTCATTTCCCCTGAGGTGGCGCTGCAGGGATACTGAGCCCTTGCTGTTGCGTTCCAGCACAGTTTACAGCTGATTGCTTTTAATTCCAGGATAGGGACCCCCTAGGATTAGGTTAGGGAGCATGCACACAGTGCAGTTAGGCATAGTCAAAACTGCATCAAATCTGTATACAATGAAACACATTAAATTAAGAAACAAAAACTGCATTAAACCGGGGCCCACCTGCAGAGTGGATGGAATCCCGGCTAATCCCATCTATGCATTGCAAAAAAATTCCAGCAGTTTTTCTTTTTGTTGCAGATTTTGCTGAAGTTTTTTTGGGTCAAACCCTGAAGTGGCTGCAGAAGGAATGGCAAATAAAAGAAGCGTCTTAGGAGCCCCCCGAGGAAACGGCAAACCTACAGAACGAATGTTCCTATAGGGACGATTACATGAAAAGAAAGATCTATGGACTCAAAAAGTTACAGAAAATAAATATCTACAGTAAATCATATAACACCTGCTGCATTCGGGAGGGGGATATGATGGGGAGGGGGTGAATAGTGCCACCTGGGGAGAGGAGCGGCACATTCATCACTGTTATGTTCCAGACTATTGTAGACATCAAATAATCTCCAGCCTGCAGGACAGACCCAAAACACCCACACAGGAAGACGAGGGGCGAGGAGCTGGACTGTGACAACCTCAGAGACGTCTGGACCCTCAGGACGGGGACTAATGATAAAGCCACAGTGTAGATGGGACTGTAGAGCTGTAGATCCGGGACCTGGACCCAGATGTGACAATCCCAACCAATAAAAAGTCTCTGCAACTTTCTGATACGCTTTGTGAGTTTGGCTTCTACTTGCTGTCAGTGAATGGGAAGGTTACAATTGTCTCTGCAATCCTCTGTGAGCGCACACATCAGCAGCACAAACCTCTCCAGGCTTATGATAGATTGTTACAATGTATCAGTGTTCAGAGAATGTCACATAGCCTTGTCTAAACTGGATACAATTGTAACAAATCATCAGCTCTGAGATATATTAGGCTCAGCTTCAAAATCAAACAACAATAAGGGTATGTTCACACAGCTGTATAAATCGCACCTCCATTCATATCCATGAAAAAATCATCCAGGGGAAATACAAATCAGCGACCTGCTCAATCCCCGGGCGGATTCTGCAAATGGGCCGAGGAAACAAATTCTACAGATAGATAGGTTACTGTCACCAGAAACAGCATATCACCCCAGCCCTGCAGATAGATAGGTTACTGTCACCAGAAACAGCATATCACCCCAGCCCTGCAGATAGATAGGTTACTGTCACCAGAACCAGCATATCACCCCAGCCCTGCAGATAGATAGGTTACTGTCACCAGAACTAGCATATCACCCCAGCCCTGCAGATAGATAGGTTACTGTCACCAGGACCAGCATATCACCCCAGCCCTGCAGATAGATAGGTTACTGTCACCAGGACCAGCATATCACCCCAGCCCTGCAGATAGATAGGTTACTGTCACCAGAACCAGCATATCACCCCAGCCCTGCAGATAGATAGGTTACTGTCACCAGAACCAGCATATCACCCCAGTCCTGCAGATAGATAGGTTACTTACACCAGACCCAGCATATCACCCCAGTCCTGCAGATAGATAGGTTACTGTCACCAGGACCAGCATATCACCCCAGCCCTGCAGATAGATAGGTTACTGTCACCAGAAACAGCATATCACCCCAGCCCTGCAGATAGATAGGTTACTGTCACCAGAAACAGCATATCACCCCAGCCCTGCAGATAGATAGGTTACTGTCACCAGAACCAGCATATCCCCCCAGCCCTGCAGATAGATAGGTTACTGTCACCAGGACCAGCATATCACCCCAGCCCTGCAGATAGATAGGTTACTGTCACCAGGACCAGCATATCACCCCAGCCCTGCAGATAGATAGGTTACTGTCACCAGAAACAGCATATCACCCCAGCCCTGCAGATAGATAGGTTACTGTCACCATAACCAGTATATCACCCCAGCCCTGCAGATAGATAGGTTACTGTCACCAGAACCAGCATATCACCCCAGCCCTGCAGATAGATAGGTTACTGTCACCAGACCCAGCATATCACCCCAGCCCTGCAGATAGATAGGTTACTGTCACCAGAACCAGCATATCACCCCAGCCCTGCAGATAGATAGGTTACTGTCACCAGAACCAGCATATCACCCCAGCCCTGCAGATAGATAGGTTACTGTCACCAGGACCAGCATATCACCCCAGCCCTGCAGATAGATAGGTTACTGTCACCAGAACCAGCATATCACCCCAGCCCTGCAGATAGATAGGTTACTGTCACCAGAACTAGCATATCACCCCAGCCCTGCAGATAAATAGGTTACTTACACCAGAACCAGCATATCACCCCAGCCCTGCAGATAGATAGGTTACTGTCACCAGAACCATCATATCACCCCCAGCCCTGCAGATAGATAGGTTACTGTCACCAGACCCAGCATATCACCCCAGCCCTGCAGATAGATAGGTTACTGTCACCAGGACCAGCATATCACCCCAGCCCTGCAGATAGATAGGTTACTGTCACCAGAAACAGCATATCACCCCAGCCCTGCAGATAGATAGGTTACTGTCACCAGAAACAGCATATCACCCCAGCCCTGCAGATAGATAGGTTACTGTCACCAGAACCAGCATATCCCCCCAGCCCTGCAGATAGATAGGTTACTGTCACCAGGACCAGCATATCACCCCAGCCCTGCAGATAGATAGGTTACTGTCACCAGGACCAGCATATCACCCCAGCCCTGCAGATAGATAGGTTACTGTCACCAGAAACAGCATATCACCCCAGCCCTGCAGATAGATAGGTTACTGTCACCATAACCAGTATATCACCCCAGCCCTGCAGATAGATAGGTTACTGTCACCAGAACCAGCATATCACCCCAGCCCTGCAGATAGATAGGTTACTGTCACCAGACCCAGCATATCACCCCAGCCCTGCAGATAGATAGGTTACTGTCACCAGAACCAGCATATCACCCCAGCCCTGCAGATAGATAGGTTACTGTCACCAGAACCAGCATATCACCCCAGCCCTGCAGATAGATAGGTTACTGTCACCAGGACCAGCATATCACCCCAGCCCTGCAGATAGATAGGTTACTGTCACCAGAACCAGCATATCACCCCAGCCCTGCAGATAGATAGGTTACTGTCACCAGAACTAGCATATCACCCCAGCCCTGCAGATAAATAGGTTACTTACACCAGAACCAGCATATCACCCCAGCCCTGCAGATAGATAGGTTACTGTCACCAGAACCATCATATCACCCCCAGCCCTGCAGATAGATAGGTTACTGTCACCAGACCCAGCATATCACCCCAGCCCTGCAGATAGATAGGATACTGTCATCAGAACCAGCATATCACCCCAGCCCTGCAGATAGATAGGTTACTGTCACCAGAACCAGCATATCACCCCAGCCCTGCAGATAGATAGGTTACTGTCACCAGAACCAGCATATCACCCCAGCCCTGCAGATAGATAGGTTAGTGCCACCAGAACTAGCATATCACCCCAGCCCTGCAGATAGATAGGTTACTGTCACCAGAACCAGCATATCACCCCAGTCCTGCAGATAGATAGGTTACTGTCACCAGAACCAGCATATCACCCCAGCCCTGCAGATAGATAGGTTACTGTCACCAGAACCAGCATATCACCCCAGCCCTGCAGATAGATAGGTTACTGTCACCAGAACCAGCATATCACCCCAGCCCTGCAGATAGATAGGTTAGTGCCACCAGAACTAGCATATCACCCAGCCCTGCAGATAGATAGGTTACTGTCACCAGAACCAGCATATCACCCCAGCCCTGCAGATAGATAGGTTACTGTCACCAGAACCAGCATATCACCCCAGCCCTGCAGATAGATAGGTTACTGTCACCAGAACCAGCATATCACCCCAGCCCTGCAGATAGGTTAGGGTCACCTAAATCAAATGGTTTCGCCTTGTGAATTGATGCCTATATTGATGAGCTAGATATTGTCTTTTTGCCAATATACAAATGAGCTCTTTGGAGCAACTTAACGGAGCGACAGATTGGGTTTTGCTGACAGACTC
This sequence comes from Leptodactylus fuscus, assembly GCF_031893055.1. Classification (NCBI taxonomy): domain Eukaryota; kingdom Metazoa; phylum Chordata; class Amphibia; order Anura; family Leptodactylidae; genus Leptodactylus; species Leptodactylus fuscus. The sequence continues at coordinate 6,184,882 of NC_134273.1, read as the reverse complement.
CCTTTAAAGGTTAAGAGAACAATTTTTATTAAATACTAGCCTCTGCCCGGGACTTCATCTGCGTGTTGTTGGTGTCAATGATTCGCCTATATTCAGCAAATTGCTGCTGTTGACGGTTTGCCTGCTCCGGCATTTCGGCAGCTCTTAAGCTGTCCTGCTGCTGAACTTGTTCCTTACGCCGTGCCTGTGATTGTTCCGGCATCTCAGGAGCTCGCTGGGACGCCATATAATGAGTGTGCTATAGACACCGATGATCCCCGTCAGCTCCGCTTGAGGAGAACTCTGTGACTTCTGGCTTCCTTCATAGCTCTCGTTGTTTTAGAATTTTGCAAGAGTATAATAGAATTGTATTATAGCCATGTCCAGTGGTCGGTCATGTTGGGGGTTGTAGTGCCCTATATATAGAGTATAATAGGATTGTATTATGGTCGTGTCCAGTGGTCGGTCATGTTGGGGGTTGTAGTGCCCTATATATAGAGTATAATAGGATTGTATTATGGTCGTGTCCAGTGGTCGGTCATGTTGGGGGTTGTAGTGCCCTATATATAGAGTATAATAGGATTGTATTATGGTCGTGTCCAGTGGTCGGTCATGTTGGGGGTTGTAGTGCCCTATATATATAGAGTATAATAGGATTGTATTATGGTCGTGTCCAGTGGTCGGTCATGTTGGGGGTTGTAGTTTGCTCTATCAGTGTCAGGTATAATGTGATATTAGTAAGTAGATATTACAGATGACTAACCAGGACTCTCGCCCGTTTTTTGTGACCTTAATATTGTAAACAATGAGACGCCACAAGCGACATCTCTAATAATACTGCAGAGTAATAGAGGCGATGACGCAGCGTATTATACGGGAGGAGCGGGACGGTCTGTTTGCTTAATAAATAGTCGTGTAATCTCATACACCTGCAAATAAAGATACCGACAAGTATCAGAGCAAAGAGAGCGCCCTGCACCAGTCGTATGTGTGACCGATAAAGGGGTCATAGTGAAATGTCAGAGGGCGCTGAGACATAATAGGGGGCATTAAACTGGGGTTGGAGGGCAGATGGAGGGGGACATGTCTGCTTCTAGTTGCTTCTATTTTCCAGCAGTTTAAACTTGGGCACAAGGAGAGGGACATCATACTGTGCTGCAATTGGAGGGGAACATTATTTTGTCCCTCTTTCTGCCCTTTGAAAGTTGGGGGGTATAAAAGCCCATCCTGTGTGATACTGTATACTGAGCTGTGTATCTAATCCTATCCTGTGTGATACTGTATACTGAGCTGTGTATCTAATCCTATCCTGTGTGATACTGTATACTCAGCTGTGTATCTAATCCTATCCTGTGTGATACTGTATACTGAGCTGTGTATCTAATCCTATCCTGTGTGATACTGTATACTGAGCTGTGTATCTAATCCTATCCTGTGTGATACTGTATACTGAGCTGTGTATCTAATCCTATCCTGTGTGATACTGTATACTGAGCTGTGTATCTAATCCTATCCTGTGTGATACTGTATACTGAGCCGTGTATCTAATCCTATCCTGTGTGATACTGTATACTGAGCTGTGTATCTAATCCTATCCTGTGTGATACTGTATACTGAGCTGTATATCTAATCCTATCCTGTGTGATACTGTATACTGAGCTGTGTATCTAATCCTATCCTGTGTGATACTGTATACTGAGCTGTGTATCTAATCCTATCCTGTGTGATACTGTATACTGAGCCGTGTATCTAATCCTATCCTGTGTGATACTGTATACTGAGCTGTGTATCTAATCCTATCCTGTGTGATACTGAGCTGTGTATCTAATCCTATCCTGTGTGATACTGTATACTGAGCTGTGTATCTAATCCTATCCTGTGTGATACTGTATACTGAGCTGTATCTAATCCTATCCTGTGTGATACTGTATACTCAGCTGTGTATCTAATCCTATCCTGTGTGATACTGTATACTGAGCTGTGTATCTAATCCTATCCTGTGTGATACTGTATACTAAGCTGTATCTAATCCTATCCTGTGTGATACTGTATACTGAGCCGTGTATCTAATCCTATCCTGTGTGATACTGTATACTGAGCTGTGTATCTAATCCCATTCTGTGTGATACAGTATACTGAGCTGTGTATCTAATCCTACCATGTGTGATACTGTATACCGAGCTGTGTATCTAATCCTACCATGTGTGATACTGTATACTGAGCTGTGTATCTAATCCTACCATGTGTGATACTGTATACCGAGCTGTGTATCTAATCCTACCATGTGTGATACTGTATACTGAGCTGTGTATCTAATCCTATCCTGTGTGATACTGTATACTGAGCTGTGTATCTAATCCTATCCTGTGTGATACTGTATACTGAGCTGTGTATCTAATCCTATCCTGTGTGATACTGTATACTGAGCTGTGTATCTAATCCTATCCTGTGTGATACTGTATACTGAGCTGTGTATCTAATCCTATCCTGTGTGATACTGTATACTGAGCTGTGTATCTAATCCTATCCTGTGTGATACTGTATACTGAGCTGTGTATCTAATCCTATCCTGTGTGATACTGTATACTGAGCTGTGTATCTAATCCTATCCTGTGTGATACTGTATACTGAGCTGTGTATCTAATCCTATCCTGTGTGATACTGTATACTGAGCTGTATATCTAATCCTATCCTGTGTGATACTGTATACTGAGCTGTGTATCTAATCCTATCCTGTGTGATACTGTATACTGAGCTGTGTATCTAATCCTATCCTGTGTGATACTGTATACTGAGCCGTGTATCTAATCCTATCCTGTGTGATACTGTATACTGAGCTGTGTATCTAATCCTATCCTGTGTGATACTGAGCTGTGTATCTAATCCTATCCTGTGTGATACTGTATACTGAGCTGTGTATCTAATCCTATCCTGTGTGATACTGTATACTGAGCTGTATCTAATCCTATCCTGTGTGATACTGTATACTCAGCTGTGTATCTAATCCTATCCTGTGTGATACTGTATACTGAGCTGTGTATCTAATCCTATCCTGTGTGATACTGTATACTAAGCTGTATCTAATCCTATCCTGTGTGATACTGTATACTGAGCCGTGTATCTAATCCTATCCTGTGTGATACTGTATACTGAGCTGTGTATCTAATCCCATTCTGTGTGATACAGTATACTGAGCTGTGTATCTAATCCTACCATGTGTGATACTGTATACCGAGCTGTGTATCTAATCCTACCATGTGTGATACTGTATACTGAGCTGTGTATCTAATCCTATCCTGTGTGATACTGTATTCTGAACTGTGTATCTAATCCTATCCTGTGTGATACTGTATACTGAGCTGTGTATCTAATCCTATCCTGTGTGATACTGTATACTGAGCTGTGTATCTAATCCTATCCTGTGTGATACTGTATACTGAGCTGTGTATCTAATCCTATCCTGTGTGATACTGTATACTGAGCTGTGTATCTAATCCTATCCTGTGTGATACTGTATACTGAGCTGTATATCTAATCCTATCCTGTGTGATACTGTATACTGAGCTGTGTATCTAATCCTATCCTGTGTGATACTGTATACTGAGCTGTGTATCTAATCCTATCCTGTGTGATACTGTATACTGAGCCGTGTATCTAATCCTATCCTGTGTGATACTGTATACTGAGCTGTGTATCTAATCCTATCCTGTGTGATACTGAGCTGTGTATCTAATCCTATCCTGTGTGATACTGTATACTGAGCTGTGTATCTAATCCTATCCTGTGTGATACTGTATACTGAGCTGTATCTAATCCTATCCTGTGTGATACTGTATACTCAGCTGTGTATCTAATCCTATCCTGTGTGATACTGTATACTGAGCTGTGTATCTAATCCTATCCTGTGTGATACTGTATACTAAGCTGTATCTAATCCTATCCTGTGTGATACTGTATACTGAGCCGTGTATCTAATCCTATCCTGTGTGATACTGTATACTGAGCTGTGTATCTAATCCCATTCTGTGTGATACAGTATACTGAGCTGTGTATCTAATCCTACCATGTGTGATACTGTATACCGAGCTGTGTATCTAATCCTACCATGTGTGATACTGTATACTGAGCTGTGTATCTAATCCTATCCTGTGTGATACTGTATTCTGAACTGTGTATCTAATCCTATCCTGTGTGATACTGTATACTGAGCTGTGTATCTAATCCTATCCTGTGTGATACTGTATACTGAGCTGTGTATCTAATCCTATCCTGTGTGATACTGTATACTGAGCTGTGTATCTAATCCTATCCTGTGTGATACTGTATACTGAGCCGTGTATCTAATCCTATCCTGTGTGATACTGTATACTGAGCTGTGTATCTAATCCTATAGTGTGATACTGTATACTGAGCTGTGTATCTAATCCTATAGTGTGATACTGTATACTGAGCTGTGTATCTAATCCTATCCTGTGTGATACTGTATACTGAGCTGTGTATCTAATCCTATCCTGTGTGATACTGTATACTGAGCTGTGTATCTAATCCTATCCTGTGTGATACTGTATACTGAGCTGTGTATCTAATCCTATCCTGTGTGATACTGTATACTGAGCTGTGTATCTAATCCTATCCTGTGTGATACTGTATACTGAGCTGTGTATCTAATCCTATCCTGTGTGATACTGTATACTGAGCTGTGTATCTAATCCTATCCTGTGTGATACTGTATACTGAGCTGTGTATCTAATCCTATCCTGTGTGATACTGTATACCGAGCTGTGTATCTAATCCTATCCTGTGTGATACTGTATACTGAGCTGTGTATCTAATCCCATTCTGTGTGATACAGTATACTGAGCTGTGTATCTAATCCTACCATGTGTGATACTGTATACCGAGCTGTGTATCTAATCCTACCATGTGTGATACTGTATACTGAGCTGTGTATCTAATCCTATCCTGTGTGATACTGTATACTGAGCTGTGTATCTAATCCTATCCTGTGTGATACTGTATACTGAGCTGTATCTAATCCTATCCTGTGTGATACTGTATACTGAGCTGTGTATCTAATCCTATCCTGTGTGATACTGTATACTGAGCTGTGTATCTAATCCTATCCTGTGTGATACTGTATACTGAGCTGTGTATCTAATCCTATCCTGTGTGATACTGTATACTGAGCTGTGTATCTAATCCTATCCTGTGTGATACTGTATACCGAGCTGTGTATCTAATCCTATCCTGTGTGATACTGTATACCGAGCTGTGTATCTAATCCTATCCTGTGTGATACTGTATACTGAGCTGTGTATCTAATCCTATCCTGTGTGATACTGTATACTGAGCTGTGTATCTAATCCTATCCTGTGTGATACTGTATACTGAGCTGTGTATCTAATCCTATCCTGTGTGATACTGTATACCGAGCTGTGTATCTAATCCTATCCTGTGTGATACTGTATACCGAGCTGTGTATCTAATCCTATCCTGTGTGATACTGTATACTGAGCTGTGTATCTAATCCTATCCTGTGTGATACTGTATACTGAGCTGTGTATCTAATCCTATCCTGTGTGATACTGTATACTGAGCTGTGTATCTAATCCTATCCTGTGTGATACTGTATACTGAGCTGTGTATCTAATCCTATCCTGTGTGATACTGTATACTGAGCCGTGTATCTAATCCTATCCTGTGTGATACTGTATACTGAGCTGTGTATCTAATCCTATCCTGTGTGATACTGTATACTGAGCTGTGTATCTAATCCTATCCTGTGTGATACTGTATACTGAGCTGTGTATCTAATCCCATTCTGTGTGATACAGTATACTGAGCTGTGTATCTAATCCTACCATGTGTGATACTGTATACCGAGCTGTGTATCTAATCCTACCATGTGTGATACTGTATACTGAGCTGTGTATCTAATCCTATCCTGTGTGATACTGTATACTGAGCTGTGTATCTAATCCTATCCTGTGTGATACTGTATACTGAGCTGTGTATCTAATCCTATCCTGTGTGATACTGTATACTGAGCTGTGTATCTAATCCTACCATGTGTGATACTGTATACTGAGCTGTGTATCTAATCCTATCCTGTGTGATACTGTATACTGAGCTGTGTATCTAATCCCATTCTGTGTGATACAGTATACTGAGCTGTGTATCTAATCCTACCATGTGTGATACTGTATACCGAGCTGTGTATCTAATCCTACCATGTGTGATACTGTATACTGAGCTGTGTATCTAATCCTATCCTGTGTGATACTGTATTCTGAGCTGTGTATCTAATCCTATCCTGTGTGATACTGTATACTGAGCTGTGTATCTAATCCTATCCTGTGTGATACTGTATACTGAGCTGTGTATCTAATCCTATCCTGTGTGATACTGTATACTGAGCTGTGTATCTAATCCTATCCTGTGTGACACTGTATACTGAGCTGTGTATCTAATCCTATCCTGTGTGATACTGTATACTGAGCCGTGTATCTAATCCTATCCTGTGTGATACTGTATACTGAGCCGTGTATCTAATCCTATCCTGTGTGATACTGTATACTGAGCCGTGTATCTAATCCTATCCTGTGTGATACTGTATACTGAGCCGTGTATCTAATCCTATCCTGTGTGATACTGTATACTGAGCTGTGTATCTAATACTATCCTGTGTGATACTGTATACTGAGCTGTGTATCTAATCCTATCCTGTGTGATACTGTATACTGAGCCGTGTATCTAATCCTATCCTGTGTGATACTGTATACTGAGCTGTGTATCTAATCCCATGCTGTGTGATACTGTATACTGAGCTGTGTATCTAATCCTATCCTGTGTGATACTGTATACTGAGCTGTGTATCTAATTCTATCCTGTGTGATACTGTATACTGAGCTGTGTATCTAATCCTATCCTGTGTGATACTGTATACTGAGCTGTATCTAATCCTATCCTGTGTGATACTGTATACTGAGCTGTGTATCTAATCCTATCCTGTGTGATACTGTATACTGAGCTGTGTATCTAATCCTATCCTGTGTGACACTGTATACTGAGCTGTGTATCTAATCCTATCCTGTGTGATACTGTATACTGAGCCGTGTATCTAATCCTATCCTGTGTGATACTGTATACTGAGCCGTGTATCTAATCCTATCCTGTGTGATACTGTATACTGAGCCGTGTATCTAATCCTATCCTGTGTGATACTGTATACTGAGCCGTGTATCTAATCCTATCCTGTGTGATACTGTATACTGAGCTGTGTATCTAATACTATCCTGTGTGATACTGTATACTGAGCTGTGTATCTAATCCTATCCTGTGTGATACTGTATACTGAGCCGTGTATCTAATCCTATCCTGTGTGATACTGTATACTGAGCTGTGTATCTAATCCCATGCTGTGTGATACTGTATACTGAGCTGTGTATCTAATCCTATCCTGTGTGATACTGTATACTGAGCTGTGTATCTAATTCTATCCTGTGTGATACTGTATACTGAGCTGTGTATCTAATCCTATCCTGTGTGATACTGTATACTGAGCTGTATCTAATCCTATCCTGTGTGATACTGTATACTGAGCTGTGTATCTAATCCTATCCTGTGTGATACTGTATACTGAGCTGTGTATCTAATGCTATCCTGTGTGCTACTGTATACTGAGCTGTGTATCTAATCCTATCCTGTGTGATACTGTATACTGAGCTGTGTATCTAATCCTATCCTGTGTGATACAGTATACTGAGCTGTGTATCTAATCCTATCCTGTGTGATACTGTATACTGAGCTGTGTATCTAATCCTATCCTGTGTGATACTGTATACTGAGCTGTGTATCTAATCCTATCCTGTGTGATACTGTATACTGAGCTGTGTATCTAATCCTATCCTGTGTGATACAGTATACTGAGCTGTGTATCTAATCCTATCCTGTGTGATACTGTATACTGAGCTGTGTATCTAATCCTATAGTGTGATACTGTATACTGAGCTGTATCTAATCCTATCCTGTGTGATACTGTATACTGAGCTGTGTATCTAATCCTATCCTGTGTGATACTGTATACTGAGCCGTGTATCTAATCCTATCCTGTGTGATACTGTATACTGAGCCGTGTATCTAATCCTATCCTGTGTGATACTGTATACTGAGCTGTGTATCTAATCCTATAGTGTGATACTGTATACTGAGCTGTGTATCTAATCCTATCCTGAGTGATACTGTATACTGAGCTGTGTATCTAATCCTATCCTGTGTGATACAGTATACTGAGCTGTGTATCTAATCCTATCCTGTGTGATACTGTATACTGAGCTGTGTATCTAATCCTATCCTGTGTGATACAGTATACTGAGCTGTGTATCTAATCCCATGCTGTGTGATACAGTGCCAGTCTTGCGGTTTTCGTGCCCGTCCCCCTCCATGTTTACTTCTCAGACCCCGCACGTCTAATGTCACTGTGGATTCAGCTCCTGGACACAGGCCAGAGCCGCGACTAATATAGTCAGAGCATATTATAGCGCAGGCCCCGGCCCAGACCTTGACGGGACAGTCGCTCCATCCTGTTTCTGTGGTTTCAGTGACAGGGTCTTAAAATGTCCCCCTCTTGTCTATATTTGACCTGTCACCTGACCTATGAGCGTCCGGCGCGGACCCCTCCCCCTCTACACTTAGCTGGATTAGATTTGGACATGACAGCGGTGACCTATGGGGCGGATTTAGGGAACATCCATGTTGTGTCTGAGTATATGCGGATACCATACAAAGTATCTGTAGGGGATACAGTGTTACAGCTCTTACTATTAGCTCATCCCAAGTCCTATCTGCTTCTGGGAAAGCTGAGTGACAACACAAATATGGCCGCCAGATGACGAGGAGGCGCCATTGTGTACTTCTATATATCTGTCCTGGTCATGTGATGGTCGCAGGTACTCGCCGAGCTGGGTGATCAGGTTGTCACCTACATCATATACACCTAACACTTAAAGGGGTTGTCACATACACCCAACACTTAAAGGGGTTGTCACATACCGCCAACTCTTAAAGGGGTTGTCACATACCGCCAACACTTAAAGGGGTTGTCACATACCGCCAACTCTTAAAGGGGTTGTCACATACCTCCAACTCTTAAAGGGGATGTCACATATCGCCAACTCTTAAAGGGGTTGTCACATATTTCCAACTCTTAAAGGGGTTGTCACATACCTCCAACTTTTAAAGGGATTGTCACATACCTCCAACATTTAAAGAGATTTTCACATGCCTACAACACTTAAAGGGGTTTTCACACATCTCCAATTCTTAAAGGGATTTTCACATACCTTCAACACTTAAAGGGGTCTTCAGAGACTTAGTATTTTAGGACCTATCCTAATGATGTATCATCAATGTCAGTTTGGAGGGGTTTGACATACCCCCCCCCCCCCATTTCCAAGCTTTAGCTGATTCATGCTGAGCACTGCACTCTCTTCATTGATTACTAAGCACAGCGCCATACATTGTATAGTGGCAGAGCTTGGTATTGCATCTCCCTCCATTCATTTGAATAAATCTGATTTGCAAATCCCATATGACCCAAAAAAGTAGAGTTACATGTGAAATAGGAGGCCACGGCCCTCCCCACCACCTCCAATGAGAGGGGGTCCTCAATATTACAATCCTAGAAAATCCCTTTAATCTTCGTTCATTGGACAAGTGTGTCCCACCTATAGGACTGGTCCCCACAACACTTGTCATTAGGTCCCATGGAATAGAACATAACACACATTAGGCAGATGGGACGCCATTCCGGGACTTGTGGGCAGGTTACTTGTCACTCAGCTTTTCCAGCTCAAGGAAAGCAGAATCGGGCAACCTTCACCTCTGCCGCTGTTGTCAGACTACAACTCCCAGCATGCCTACTGCTCTGCTGTTCTCGAAACTCCCATGGAAGTGAATGGAGCATGCTGGGAGTTGTAGTTTCACTGCATTTGGAGTGCTGAAGGTCGCTGACCCCTGCGCCTTAGAGACGTCTCCTATACATCTATAGATGTAAAATAAGGTCCATTAAGGAGCCTATAGTTAACCCCTCGCCCCCCAGACCTCAGTCCCGTAATAATTTATGGCTCCGCTCAGTGACAACCAATGACAGACCCGAGGAGCGAGACATTCTGGTGATCAAAGCAATGACTGCAGGTCTAAAAATACTTTCCACCGCCATATAGATCATCCCGGCCGCTGACAGCTTTTATGGAGGAAAAATACTTTCCTTGACTTTTTTTTTTTTTGTTTTGCATTCAATGTGTCGCCCTAATATAGCGCCCCGGAGCGGGGACGGAGGGCGGGGGTGACAGCTATCTCCATTGATAAGTCACCCCCCCCCCCCCCTTACTTCTTTCTGCCCTCTGGCTGGGGCAGCTTTGCATAACTGAAAAATTCATCCTAGGGCCTGCTGACAGCTCGTATACCGGGAGGAAGGCCGTAAATCTGGCTGCCAGACATGGCTACCGCTCCGTCTTCTCCATCTACAGCTTCATTACAGGACACTCAACACAAAGTCCATTTATAATTCTATTAGCTGATTTATTGTTCCCTGTTATCAGCCACGTCAGGCAGGAGATAGGACCCTGTGCCCCCGGATCACAAATCTCCATGGGGGTCTCTGAGGTTATTAGTGTCCCACCGTGCAATATGTGGCTGACCAGAAGGGTTGAGCCGATCTTGAGATTTCGGGATCGTTTTTAAAATCCGATTTTCGATCATTTTCCAGCCGATTCCGATCGTGAAATTTGCTTGATCTCCAATTGGAATCCGATCTTTCCCAATCCCGATCGCTCAACCCTAGTGAACAGTTATTGAATCTCTAGCAAATAATACTACGGACCCCTGTACAGGCCAGGACGCTACTATGGTGGTTCCCCTGCAGTGATCAACTGCAGGGCTGTCCCATACAGTGCCCATATGATACCACCATATAGTGAACACACAATAATATGATACCACCATGTCATATGAATATAGTGCTGCCCTATATAAGCACCTGTGAATATGATACTGCCATATAGTGCTTATATAATACTGCCATATAGTGCTTACATAATACTGCCATATAGTGCTTATATAGTACTGCCATATAGTGAACACCTAATACTGTCATATAGTGAACACATAATACTGCCATATAGTGAACATATACTAATATGATACAAATATAATACTTCCATATGGGATAAGATGTGACACATTGGAATATGCTGCTATGGATAAGAATAAGTTATACTTTCCGCACTTCCTATTTATTCCCATTCTTGCGCCATTTTTTTTCTGACCTACTTCATTATTGGACTTTTTAGAATTTTTGTTCATTTTCAAATCCTGCAGGAAACAAACGAGAGAACTTTTATGTCTTTTATTAAGGAGGAAATTTTTCCTAGAATATTTCAGACCATTAATATTCACTAAGAACACAATGTAACATTCACATCGACTCCAAGGAATAGCCAAAGGGGCGGCCAAGAAGTGTCACCACCTTTGGTGCAGATTGTTCCCTCCGACTTGTTGTATTGTGCAGAATTTGGAAATGATGTGTGTTATACACAAAATGTATTGTATGATAGATTGTAAGATGTAAGATGGAGTGTAAGATGTATTGTAAGATGTATGATATTTTGTAAGATGGAGTGTAAGATATATTGTAAGATGGATTGTAAGATACATTGTAAGGTGTACGTTGTATTATAAGATGGATTTTGCCTTTCCGGGTAATTAGGTTTTCTGTAATATAGGACAAAGTTAAAAAGGACAAAAATAGGAAAAGGAGGACTGATAGGTCGCGCCCTGGAAGCCTGGGGGGGGGGGGTGTCCACAAGCTGCTCTGTCTTGGCAGAAACAGGGTTATGGTATGGCTATGAAATTGTCAGTATAATGGAGTTTCTACCCGCTACACATGTGGACAAAATTGTTGGTCCCCTCATTTAATGAAAGAAAAACCCACAATGGTCACAGAAATAACAAAAATCTGCCAAAAGTAATAATAACCAAAATACATGTTGACAAGCCACAAAGCTTCTGGGGAATGTCCTATGGAGAGAGGAGACTTCTTGCCAAGGACCATCAGCTCTATGGTCACAGATGGAAAAATGAAGCCTATCCTGAAAAGAAGACTGTCCCTACTGTGACACATGGAGGAGCTCTGTTATGTCCCTACTGTGACACATGGAGGAGCTCTGTTATGTCCCTACTGTGACACATGGAGGAGCTCTGTTATGTCCCTACTGTGACACATGGAGGAGCTCTGTTATGTCCCTACTGTGACACATGGAGGAGCTCTGTTATGTCCCTACTGTGACACATGGAGGAGCTCTGTTATGTCCCTACTGTGACACATGGAGGAGGCTCTGTTATGTCCCTACTGTGACACATGGAGGAGGTTCTGTTATGTTCTGGGGCTGCTTTGCTGCCTCTGGCACAGGGTGTCTTGAATCTGTGCAGGGTACAATGAAATCTCAAGACTATCAAGGGATTCTAGAGAGAAATATGCTGCCCAATGTCAGAAAGCTTGGTCTAAGTTACAGGTCCTGAGTCTTCTAACAGGATAATGACCCAGTACACAGCTAAGAACCCCCAAGAATGGCCAAGAGGAGAACATTGGACTATCCTGAAATGGCTTCTATGAGCCCCGACCTAAATCCTATGGAGCATCTTTGGAAGGAGCTGAAACATGACGACTGGAAAAGGCCCCTTCACACCCGAGACAACGGGCTCAGTAGGGAGTCCAGTGATAGTCCCGGTGGTTCAGTAGGAAGGCCAGTGGTTCCACTTGGTGGTTCACTAAGAAAACTATTGTTGGACCTTGTTTGTCCAGAACCAAACCATTTGTCCAGCTGCCTAAGCAGTCAGATACTTCATGGTCAGCCAGCAAACAGCTCAATCCACTAGTAAGTCTCAAAAGCCCTTAGTGGTCCAGTGTAAACAATTCCCTGTTAGACCAATGGATAAACATAGTATAAGCCCTGCTGGTCCAGCAGATGGTCACACTGGTGGCTCATTACTCAGTAGTAACATCAGTGATCAGATGGAAGGTTTTCAGATAGTCCAACTGGTCAAACAGTATCAATGTCCGCCACCGCCTGGGTCAGTCCGCTATTGAATCCTTTGTGGTCGCGATTTGCACCTCTTGTGTGTTTTTAAGGTCCCCGAGAGAGAATCGCATAATCCAAAAAAAAAAATAGATCCCAGATTGCACTTTTTAATTTGCAGCTACTTTTGAGTTTGACCTTTTCTATGATATTTTAGTATTATTATTTGATTTTTTTTGGCTGCCGATCGTGTTACTCACTCTGCGGCAGGAGACATTCTCACAACATGTTTCAGAGAGTTTTGTGACATTTTAGATAGTGATTGTGATATTTACAAATCCTATTTCAGGCACTTGAGATGTTTCACCCCCCCCCCCCCCCCCCTATTCATATCTCAGTGCCTAGATAGATAGATAGATAGATAGATAGATAGATAGGAGATAGATAGATAGATAGATAGATAGATAGATGATAGATAGATAGATAGATAGATAGATAGATAGATAGATAGGAGATAGATAGATAGGAGATAGATAGATAGATAGATAGATAGATAGATAGATAGATAGATAGGAGATAGATAGATAGATAGATAGATAGATAGATAGATAGATAGGAGATAGATAGATAGATAGATAGATAGATAGATAGATGATAGATAGATAGATAGATAGATAGATAGATAGATAGATAGATAGATAGGAGATAGATAGATAGGAGATAGATAGATAGATAGATAGATAGATAGATAGGAGATAGATAGATAGATAGATAGATAGATAGATAGATAGAAGATAGATAGATAGATAGATAGATAGATAGATAGATAGATAGGAGATAGATAGATAGATAGATAGATAGATAGATAGATAGATAGATAGGTACGTAGATAGAGAGAAAGATACTGTAGATAGATAGATAGATAGATAGATAGATAGATAGATAGATAGATAGGAGATAGATAGATAGATAGATAGATAGATAGATAGATAGAAGATAGATAGATAGGAGATAGAGAGATAGATAGATAGATAGATAGATAGATAGATAGATAGATAGGAGATAGATAGATAGATAGATAGATAGGAGATAGATAGATAGATAGATAGATAGATAGATAGGAGATAGATAGATAGATAGGAGATAGATAGATAGATAGATAGATAGATAGATAGATAGATAGATAGGAGATAGATAGATAGATAGATAGGAGATAGATAGATAGATAGATAGATAGATAGATAGATAGGAGATAGATAGGGGTAAGTCCTATAGCCTTGTTCATCCTGATCTTCCAGATTCATGTGATAGATAGTGTCTATCTGCATTTCTTGTAGTAAGAGAGAGCGTACAATAGAGATTCAGTGTCAAGTTGGGTGATGGCCCCCGCGGCCACTGTCATGTTTGGCTCCGAGCTTACATTTTGAGTGATGGTCTTTCCTAACAAACAGCAGGTGAAAGCTGGGACAGGAAATATGTCAATGCCTTGGGGTCCTGCGGTGAAGAAAGTCTGTAGGACGCAGAATGACTTGTGTGATGGGATGGATACTAATACCTATCACTACGTTACACACAGATCAGCCGACGCTTCGTTGTTCTAGAAGGTTCAGAATTGGACCAGGATTTGGGCAGGAACAGCTCTGACAGATTCTGAAAAAGCAGGATGATGTAGAGCTGAGCAAACTAGATTGTATTGAACCAGGTTGGGCACAAATTTTTTGGTTAGATCAGATAACGAACCTTTCAGAAATCAGCTAAAATGTCAGCTGCCATGTGAAAACATGGAGAGAGCAGAGAATAAAGATCATATGATCTCAGGGATCAGGCAGGGTTACCCATAATGATTTACAAGTCGCCTTCATTACAGAGACAGTCAATTGTGAGGAACTATAGGTCTAAGATCACTGATGACTCTTGGGTAGTATAAAACCCCAGATAGAAAGAGAAGTGTCCAATATGTGGGGAGAGGAAGAAGAGGAAGAAGAGAAAGAAGAGGAAGAGGAAGAAGAGGAAGAGGAAGAAGAGGAAGAGGAAGAAGAAGAAGAAGAAGAAGAAGAAGAAGAAGAAGAAGAAGAAGAAGAAGAAGAAGAAGAAGAAGAAGAAGAAGAAGAAGAAGAAGAAGAAGAAGAAGAAGAAGAAGAAGAAGAAGAATACAGAGATGATACATTGTGGCGGTTCTGGGGATATCTAGTGCTAGGGCTGGAGAAGAAAAGAGGCTTAAAGCACTGGATTATTGCACAGTGTGATGTATTATGTCACTTTAGAGTTATTGCCTAGTATAGTACTTTCTGGAAAGAGGACACCACAATGAGTCTACCCAAACAGGTGGAACCCAGTTGCATCTACTGGTTGCGGTGACTTTTTGCAACATCTGTGACATGCCATACTTACACTATGGCCTGACACTTTACAGTCACGTTGGATGGGAAAGGTCTCACATAAAAAGAAGCTTCCCCATGTCTTGAGTTCTTCTGTAACAAGATCTGATGTGACTGTTCCTGCTATCCATCCATGTAGTGCAACCCCTGAACTCCGGCTGACCATCTCCAATGCTAAGCATTACAAACCAGGTGTGTCTTCAAGAAACGGGACCCGTTAGCGCGGAGAGCAAACCGTGTGAGAACTGAGCACGCTCTGTGTTATCTCAGGATGGGAAAGGATGCCGAGCGTTCAGGGAATTTACTACGTAGTTGCCATCTCTAATCCACGCTACAACTCTCAGCGTCCATCGTAGGACTAGAAGAATGGATTAACAATAAAGACGGATCCATCTAATGACGGATTCTGAGCGACTCCATTGACTATAGAGCGGTCCATCGTGTACCCATTGTTTTCCAAGTCACGTTGCTTACAGGACTTTATTCGCTTGTTGGGTTTATAGGACTTTTTTGTTCATGACTTTAGATGGACCCTGCTCCAGAAAGACTCCAACGCTTACGCGAACGTAGCCTAACCGTGCAGGCTTGAAGGTTGTGATACAGACTGGACACTGGATAACTGCGGCACTGCAACGAATAGTAGAGGAAAAACCGCTGGACCTTGCTGAAGAAGACGGATCAGACCATAAACCTGTGTTTTGTGGACATTATTGTCATTTATGAGATTCCACTGGTCCAATAGATTGGAATATATTATTATAAAAATGTAATTTAAATATTATTTATTATCTTAATTATTATAATTAATGATATCATAAAATATGAACATCTAAGAATCCAGAACTTCTCCTCCTCCACCAGCTATGGAACGTCACCAGACCACATTGGCAGACTCCTCCGATACAAAGGTTTAGTGATAGGTATATATATATATTTCTGGGCTGAGGTTTCTTATACGTTTCTATAATCCTGATAATCCAGAATATCTGATAATCTGGCACTTACCATCTGACAGGTGAAAGGAATGGCACTATTACCAATATTTTCTACGTATTATGGTTATTGCTACTATTAGATATTATAGTGTTCCCCTGAGATCAGATATGGGGGTCTGGAAAGGTTTGAGGTTGGGGGGCAGCGTTGCTTTGCTACGTATCCTGTAACAATAGTACGCAGGGCGCAGACAAAGCCTGGGCTCAGAAAGTAGAAGTCACCTGATTGACAGGAACCGCCCTCGAAAAACATTCTAAGCGATGTTTAGTGGAAGGTGTTACATAGCTCCAAATATTTGTTGATGGTGTCTCTGTGGTAACCCTGGCACAGCGCGCGTCAAATAAAACACAACACAAGTGCTAGATGCTTTACATTAGGTTGCAAATTTTTGCAGGATTTAAAACTTTGCTTTGTGCCAAGAACCGGTCGACTATGTTCACACTGATACGTGAAGCCTGACAGATTCCACTTTTCTATACCTATGAGGGATCTTCTCTTCTCTCTCATGTGATCTGAATGCGCGGTCCTCCTATGGCCGCCTCCTCGGACACCCCTATAAATACACAGGCTCAGGTCAGGGGGCATGTTTATTTCACTAGGGGACAAGTCACCAGATTTGTCCCCTCCAAAAAAGAAGACAGAAGGTTCCTGCACGTGTTCTCCGCCACTCTGGAGCAAAGGGTATGGAGTCGACCAGTGCCGGGTAACCTCACGCCAAGGAACCCAAAGCAGCTGCACGATCGTCTTCTTAATTCTTGAAGGGAGTGGAGCGACTGATGAATTTAGGTTTGGACGATGTAGGGTTTATTGTAGTCTGTAATTATGGAGACACATAGGCCTGCATAGTAGCTGCATACACAAAACAGTAGGATTATCTTTATCGAGACTATTTGCAAAATTGTTTCAATTTTCATTAGATACATTGGAATAATAAGACACACGGTTGAAATAACTTGTGCCTAGCAAAATCTGAACCCGGAATTTTTGTAACACTTGGGCTTGCTCATCTCTAGTTTTGACGAAAGCAGCCATGTTTTTCTATTCCTTGGACCCCATAAATAAATCGTGCGGGAAGGTTTTTGTTGAAAACACCTTTAAAAATAAATTCACGGCTGCAAAACATTTTTATAAAGATTCCTCCAGGAATGAGATTTCGTTCCCCTTTTTCTGTGAGGATTTGACCTCATGACTAAAGGACTGCAGCCATGTTTTTCCTCGGAGTCGTTTCTGCCTTGTAGAAGACTTCAGCGAGTCCCGACCCACTAAAAGGCCCCATTTATGGCAGATTAGAGGACGCGACTGGCGAGCGTGAATTTACGATCTCGTTTTCTATTTATTTATTTGCTTTGTGCAGACCCTTAAAGTTACCACTAAACCGAGAAGAGAGGGAGGAAAAATCATTAGAATTTCGTGAAACGCCTTGGCCCCGGGCCAGGAATAACCAAGTGGAAAATATTCACACCAGAGGCTAAATTACAATGCACCTGTACAAATAGCATGCCAAGCGCCCCGGCCCTGTGATATATGCCCCTGCTTTATTGCCTTCAAGAAAAAAACATGAGACAAGTAACTGGAGAGAAGAAAGATCAGAGACAACAAGGTGTGGAAAAATCTCTGCGCAGGGACAACTCAAGTCAAGTACGGGGAGAGCAACGTAGGAGTCAAGATGTTTGATTATACCCCATGCTCATTCCTGGGCACATGTAATAGGTTCTATGTTGCAATGCATATCTTAATTTGATAAGAAAGCAAACAATCATTCTACTATCAACATTTAAAGAGGACCTCTGATTTGATCACAGTTGGAATTTTTTCTCTAGCCCCCACCATTCCTGAGCAATCAGTGCTGTTAGTTTCAGGACAATTACACTATTGTCAGGTGGGCCGTCCTAGACTACCTGCTCTAGCCCAAGACCGCCCACCAAACAGTCAGAGAGTCTACTTAGCAATATTAGAAGTTGAAACGATCATCACTCATTGCTCAGGAATGGTGAGGGCTAGAGAAAAAATACCAACTGCATCAGAATCGGTAGAGCGACATCTATTGGAGGATGCAAAGAGTTGGAGCTGGTGCAGGTGATGATAGGTCCTCTTTAAAGGGTATGTACACTTTTGCAAACAATAATTCACAAATCTCCTTCTGTTTTGTGTATATATCTCCAATGCAAACTATGTGTCCCTATATTTACAAACTATGAGCAAACCCGGTATCATGTGATCATGCAGTCATGGCCAATAACATCATTCCCGTACTTCTTGTAAGCATACATGTGGTATGTTAGTGAGTATGGGCATGCTCTGTAACCTGTGCAGG
Organism: Leptodactylus fuscus; assembly: GCF_031893055.1. Classification (NCBI taxonomy): domain Eukaryota; kingdom Metazoa; phylum Chordata; class Amphibia; order Anura; family Leptodactylidae; genus Leptodactylus; species Leptodactylus fuscus. Next base: position 6,166,142 of record NC_134273.1, on the reverse strand, counting down.
GAAACAGAGGAGGTGAGCTGTGACCATCACCTATATACTTAGGAGAGTATTGTGGGCATGCTTTATGACCTGTGCAGGGAAACAGAGGAGGTGAGTTGTAACCATCACCTATATACTTAGGAGAGTGTTGTGGGCATGCTCTGTAGCCTGTGCAGGGAAACAGAGGAGACAAACTGTGACCATCACCTAAATACTTAGGAGAGTGTTGTGGGCATGCTCTGTGACCTGTACAAAGGTCATTGTGCTGGGAGGGGGAGGAGGTGGGCTGTCACCTCTCATTGGTGGTGGATCCTGTGTTATGTGTTATGTATAAATAGATGTTACCTGTTGTTGTATCTTCCTGCGCTGATAATGAGAAGTGATCTCTACAGAACAGGAAGCATCACATGATTGTGCAGTGCAGTGGCCACATTGAAAGCTGCAGGACTTCAGGATTATGGTGCAGCGAATTGCATGTGACCAAACCAAGCCCACATGCAGGAGCAGAATGGTGCAGCCGGTTGCCATCACATGTGGGTGCGGTTTGGTCTACCTTGATCTACCTTTGGGAATCTCCTACAAAAATAAATCCCCAGCTTTCTACAGCCCCTGACAGTTATAGAAATGTTTATATCCGTCAGTCATGAGATTTAGCAATAAATATCTGTGTTAATTTGGAACAAGGTGAAACATTTCAGAATTTTCGTTTTCTAGCCCCCAATATTCTGCCCCAGCGCGGGCGCGCAGTATCAGGCGGCTTCCTGCCTCACAGCGCTTTGTTTCCTCAGTCCCAGTGATTCACATGTGGAAAGATCAGACTGTTCCAAGGAAGGATTGAAATAACAAGCCGGGTCACAACTTCACCAGCCCCGGCTGCCTGCACTGCTCTTATAGGCTGGCTGACTCCAGAGAGGAAAGAAAAACATGAAAAACGGTGTAAAAACTGTGAAGCGCGGCGTTGTTATGGAGGAGATGTGTGTCCTAGAGTAAGACTCACTGGTTAGAGGGAGGTGTCACCTGGAGATCCTGCACAACATCCCTTTAAGCAGGACTCTGAGGGTTGATGTTTATGCAGTTTTGCTTTAAAATTGGAGGTGGAAGATTTCTCAGTAGAACGGTGCAACTCCGACTGTAATAAGGCAATATGTCTACGATGGGGCAATGTGACTGTGATGGGGGCAGTGTGACTATGATGGGGGCAGTGTGACTATGATGGGGGCAGTGTGACTATGATGGGGCAGTGTGACTATGATGGGGGCAGTGTGACTATGATGGGGGCAGTGTGACTATGATGGGGGCAGTGTGACTATGATGGGGGCAGTGTGACTATGATGGGGGCAGTGTGACTATGATGGGGGCAGTGTGACTATGATGGGGGCAATGTGACTATGATGGGGGCAGTGTGACTATGATGGGGGCAGTGTGACTATGATGGGGGCAGTGTGACTATGATGGGGGCAGTGTGACTATGATGGGGGCAATGTGACTATGATGGGGCAGTGTGACTATGATGGGGGCAGTGTGACTATGATGGGGCAGTGTGACTATGATGGGGGCAGTGTGACTATGATGGGGGCAGTGTGACTATGATGGGGCAGTGTGTCTATAATGGGGCAGTGTGTCTATGATGGGGGCAATGTGACTATGATGGGGCAGTGTGACTATGATGGGGGCAGTGTGACTATGATGGGGGCAGTGTGACTATGATGGGGGCAGTGTGACTATGATGGGGGCAGTGTGACTATGATGGGGCAGTGTGACTATGATGGGGGCAGTGTGACTATGATGGGGGCAGTGTGACTATGATGGGGCAATGTGACTATGATGGGGGCAGTGTGACTATGATGGGGGCAATGTGACTATGATGGGGCAATGTGACTATGATGGGGGCAGTGTGACTATGATGGGGGCAGTGTGACTATGATGGGGGCAGTGTGACTATGATGGGGGCAGTGTGACTATGATGGGGCAGTGTGACTATGATGGGGGCAGTGTGACTATGATGGGGGCAGTGTGACTATGATGGGGCAATGTGACTATGATGGGGGCAATGTGACTATGATGGGGGCAATGTGACTATGATGGGGCAATGTGACTATGATGGGGGCAGTGTGACTATGATGGGGGCAGTGTGACTATGATGGGGCAGTGTGACTATGATGGGGGCAGTGTGACTATGATGGGGGCAATGTGACTATGATGGGGGCAGTGTGACTATGATGGGGGCAGTGTGACTATGATGGGGGCAGTGTGACTATGATGGGGGCAGTGTGACTATGATGGGGGCAGTGTGACTATGATGGGGGCAATGTGACTATGATGGGGGCAGTGTGACTATGAAGGGGGCAGTAGGACTATGATGGGGGCAGTGTGACTATGATGGTGGCAGTGTGGCTATATGGAAAGTTTTGTGGTCGTGTGACTATGAAGGAGCGCTGACTGTGATAGGGGCACTGTGGCTATAATGGGAACACCATCCTTATGATAAATAGGGGCTTTGTGGCTATTACAGGGGCACTGTGGCATAATGGTCATAGTTGCCCGTAATACAAGAATCCGTGGCTGGTGGCCATAGTGCCTCTGAGGACCCCTGACCCCGGCTGGCGGTCCCTTCCCTGTTACTGGATAGAGGAGACAGATCGGCGTGAACACCCCAGACACAGGCTCAGTTTTCCTCCAGCTCCGGAGAGATTATATGGAGAAGATTTTAGGAGCTGAAGAAACTTGGACCATCTCTGCTCACTTACAAGTCTCTATCATGAGATCACCCGGTAATAAAGATATATCATTAGTACTAGTGAAGGGAACAGCTAATTCCCAGCCATGTGTCCTATGGACCCCTGACGGGTGCTGGACTTTATATCACAGGACAAAGGCTGCGTCTCCATAGAGCTGCACCAACCACAGGCCCCGAATAACTGACTCAATGGGATTTACTAACAGTTGTGTTATTAACACCTGGTACCAAAGTATGAGCAACAGTCATTTGGTGTAAGGGATCCCCAAATGTAACTGTATCTGTGTCTTCATCATCTGCTAGTGCCCCATAGTTCTTCCCTTGTTTTGATCCTGAGCTATATCTTGTATTATACTCCAGAGCTGCGCTCACTATTCTGCTGGTACAGTCACTGTGTACATACATTACATTACTTATCCTGTATTATACTCCAGAGCTGCGCTCACTATTCTGCTGGTACAGTCACTGTGTACATACATTACATTACTTATCCTGTATTATACTCCAGAGCTGCGCTCACTATTCTGCTGGTACAGTCACTGTGTACATACATTACATTACTTATCCTGTATTATACTCCAGAGCTGCGCTCACTATTCTGCTGGTACAGTCACTGTGTACATACATTACATTACTTATCCTGTATTATACTCCAGAGCTGCGCTCACTATTCTGCCGGTACAGTCACTGTGTACATACATTACATTACTTATCCTGTATTATACTCCAGAGCTGCGCTCACTATTCTGCTGCTACAGTCACTGTATACATACATTACATTACTTATCCTGTATTATACCCCAGAGCTGCGCTCACTATTCTGCTGGTGCAGTCACTGTGTACATACATTACATTACTTATCCTGTATTATACTCCAGAGCTGCGCTCACTATTCTGCTGGTACAGTCACTGTGTACATACATTACATTACTTATCCTGTATTATACTCCAGAGCTGCGCTCACTATTCTGCTGGTACAGTCACTGTGTACATACATTACATTACTTATCCTGTGTTATACTCCAGAGCTGCGCTCACTATTCTGCCGGTACAGTCACTGTGTACATACATTACATTACTTATCCTGTATTATACTCCAGAGCTGCGCTCACTATTCTGCTGCTACAGTCACTGTATACATACATTACATTACTTATCCTGTATTATACCCCAGAGCTGCGCTCACTATTCTGCTGGTGCAGTCACTGTGTACATACATTACATTACTTATCCTGTATTATACTCCAGAGCTGCACTCACTATTCTGCTGGTACAGTCACTGTGTACATACATTACATTACTTATCCTGGATTATACTCCAGAGCTGTGCTCACTATTCTGCTGGTGCAGTCACTGTGTACATGCATTACATTACTTATCCTGTATTATACTCCAGAGCTGTGCTCACTATTCTGCTGGTACAGTCACTGTGTACATACATTACATTACTTATCCTGTATTATACTCCAGAGCTGCGCTCACTATTCTGCTGGTACAGTCACTGTGTACATACATTACATTACTTATCCTGTATTATACCCCAGAGCTGCGCTCACTATTCTGCTGGTACAGTCACTGTGTACATACATTACATTACTTATCCTGGATTATACTCCAGAGCTGCGCTCACTATTCTGCTGGTGCAGTCACTGTATACATTACATTACCGCTGCCATCAGTAATATCTGGGTACTGGGTCTTTCCAGTGTTTGTAGCCCCCCATGGGCCCCCGTCTTAGTGACTACAGCAGGGTGTCACTGATGGATCTTCTGTGTAGCGGTTGTCAGTCTTCTATACTGCGCTCAGACACATTGCCAGCACTTACACTATATAAATATTAGTTCTTCTTCTGTCAAACAATCCCATAGAAGGCTGAGACTATCGAATACTGAAGAGACACAGAATTACTGCCGATACATATCAAAGAGACGAGTCTGAGAAGAACAGAGAACATTCTAGAGAACTGGGACAATCATTTTTCTCAAAGATTAAAGGACTTCTCCACTTTATGTTGTGACTTACTTTATACCAGAGGTCCCTGACAATAAGGTGCCCACACAATGTCCCCCTGCCGGGACCCCCAGCGACTGACTATAAACAGTGGGAGAACCTGGCAGTGGTTGTTCAGTTTCCCTGCAGCGCCACCACTGGAGAAATGAAGAACTAGCTTGTGTCCAAATAGTGTTTAATAATGATTTGTTATTAGTGATTAGTAATTTTCCCTCCACATTGTCATGGAATCTTTGTAATGTTTCATTTACTGCTTTATATGAAGGGACAGTCTATAGACTGTATACAGTATATAGGTATTGTGTAGGACAGAGTTAAGTATATTAGTCTGGCCCTCTAAAACCATTCCAATTTGTCATGTAACCCCATGGGAAAATTCATTGCCCACCCTTGAGCTAAAGGAAAGAATCCAACTGATCCAGAATGAAGGGAAGGGCTCCCATAGAATATGCAAAGACTTGGAGTTGGTGCAGGTGGTGAAAGGTTCCCTTTAAGTCTGAATTCTTCCAGTTCAAAGTTCAGCTATTTGCCATACAGACTTAGCCTTGTCCATTGGACTGGACCTTGATACCTTTTTCCTCCCCCAGATTGTGACGCCCCAGAACCAATAAAGTGGTTATAACTCATTCATCACTGTGTGAAAGGTCCTGGGCAGGCTGTAGAGAAGCTTCTCCCATCCCATTTACAGAAGTAGCCGGTCCCTCAGGGACAGATTCAGACACAGAATTTTTATACATCCTGATTAGTGTTGATTCGAATAGTATTTGAAACAATGTTTCGAATACCTCGCTCCCATAGGAGTGAATGGGAGTGAGGGGAATAAGCGCCGGACGCCGCGTGGCTGCTCCCATTCACTCCTATAGAGCTAGTTTTTCGTAGTTTCGAATACTATTCCCTTATATATATCGTATTGTATTGTTATAGTCCCTTTAATATGGAGCTGTCCCTCCTGCAGCCGCCCCCTCCCCCCACACCTGACCAAACTACTGTTTAATTTACAAGATTACACAATTCATAGAACGACACACTAAAAATTCTCCTGAGTATCGGAGTGACACATGATGGACAGGTCATCGCTGTAATTGCGCCAATTTGCCGAATATCATCGGCGTCTCCGTGCCGCCACCGAGACCCGGCCTTATTATGTTATTACTGTTTATTTGCAGATGATAAAAACAAATGTTTTATATCAGGAAATAAAACCTGAGGATGTGAATTGATGGCGCGGCCCGGCCCTGGCAAGCGCGTCCCAGCCGCCATGATTTACGGTCTTCAGCCCCTCCATTACTTAGTGGATAAGTAACAACCTTCAAGACTAAAGCAACAGGAATGAAATATAGTTGTATCTCCTAATGGCCGGGACCCTCCATGTCTACTCTTGTGGCGGCACAGTCGCGGGGGCACAGTTCACCAGGCAGACATTTGGCAAGCTACAATGTGCTACTAAATTAAACCTCCTTCAGCCACAAGTGACCCCGTGCTGACCCCCATTTTACTTTTAGCCGCTCGCACACAGTATTCCTTGTGGGACACAAAGAAGCCGCTTTTCTAATCTGCTGAAATCTACTTTGGCGGCAGCGATGACTCTCACGACGGCTTCTCAGCGGTGGCGCTTACAATGGGGCCTTCATTCCTTCTCACAATGCCACTGTACTCAACAAAGAAGCGGCCTTATCGCGGGCCGGGCCTTGGTAGCCCAAAACAGTATGGACAGCGCTGACGTCACGACCAGTGACTAAGTGTCACCCACATCAACAAGCAAAAATAGGGCGAACATCACCAAAAATAAGTGGGAGGGTGATGACCAGGAATGACTGGACCCAGGAGGAACGTGCCCCAGATCTTCTGCCCCGTGTCCCACGCGCTTCAGGTTATAGATCATTTGGCCAACAACTATTACTCCCAACTCTCCCATATACCTGTATGATGGACCTATAGAGACCGTAGAGAGCCAGGGAATAAGATGGGGTCAGAGATGATCAGGGACTTGGGGACCCTCATGCCCAATAAATAGGTGGAAGGTCCCACAGAAAACAGAAGGTCCAGGTAACTTTCATTTAAGGAAAGGATATTGTGGCTGTCATGGGGGCATTGGGGCTGTAATGGGGCATTGTGGCTGTCATAGGGGGGCATTGTGGCTGCCATAGGGGCATGGTGGCTGTAATGGGGCATTGTGGCTGTCATAGGGGCATGGTGGCTGTCATAGGGGCATTGTGGCTGTCATGGGGCATTGTGGCTGTCATAGGGGGGCATTGTGGCTGTCATAGGGACATTGTGGCTGTCATGGGGCATTGTGGCAGTCATGGAGGCATTGTGGCTGTCATAGGGACATTGTGGCTGTCATGGAGACATTGTGTCTGTCATGGGGGCATTGTGGCTGTCATGGGGGCATTGTGGCTGTCATAGGGGCATTGTGGCTGTCATGGAGGCATTGTGGCTGTCATGGAGGCATTGTGTCGGTCATGGGGACATTGTGGCTCTCATGGAGGCATTGTAGCTGTCTTGGGGGCATGGTGGCTGTCATGGGGGCATTGTGGCTGTCATGGGGGCATTGTGGCTGTCATGGGAGCATTGTGGCTGTCATGGAGGCATTGTGGCTGTCATGGAGGCATTGTGGCTGTCATGGAGGCATTGTGGCTGTCATGGAGGCATTGTGGCTGTCATGGGGGCATTGTGGCTGTCATGGAGGCATTGTGGCTGTCTTTGGGGCATTGTGGCTGTCATGGGGCATTGTGGCTGTCATGGGGGAATTGTGGCTGTCATGGGGGCATTGTGGCTGTCATAGGGGCATTGTGGCAGTCATGGAGGCATTGTGGCTGTCATGGAGGCATTGTGGCTGTCATAGGGGCATTGTGGCTGTCATGGGAGCATTGTGGCTGTCATGGGGGCATTGTGGCTGTCATGGGGGCATTGTGGCTGTCATGGGGGCATTGTGGCTGTCATGGAGGCATTGTGGCTGTCATGGAGGCATTGTGGCTGTCATGGGGCATTGTGGCTGTCATGGAGGCATTGTGGCTGTCATGGAGGCATTGTGGCTGTCATAGGGGCATTGTGGCTGTCATGGGAGCATTGTGGCTGTCATGGGGGCATTGTGGCTGTCATGGGGGCATTGTGGCTGTCATGGGGGCATTGTGGCTGTCATGGGGGCATTGTGGCTGTCATGGAGGCATTGTGGCTGTCATGGAGGCATTGTGGCTGTCATGGGGCATTGTGGCTGTCATGGGGCATTGTGGCTGTCATGGAGGCATTGTGGCTGTCATGGGGGCATTGTGGCAGTCATGAGGGCATTGTGGCTGTCATAGGGGCATTGTGGCTGTCATGGGGCATTGTGGCTGTCATGGAGGCATTGTGGCTGTCATGGGGGCATTGTGGCAGTCATGGGGGCATTGTGGCTGTCATAGGGGCATTGTGGCTGTCATGGGGGCATTGTGCTTGTCATATGGGCATTGTGGCTGTCATGGGGGCATTGGGATCCCCACAAGGATCAGTTTGGATGTGCGCCCGTAGTGTGCACTATACAGTCCATGGAATCAGGTAATGGAGACCAGCAGGAAACTGGGAAGCAATGGACCAGGACCAGCAGGGGATTGGGGAATGAAATGTGATTTTCTTGAAATTTTTATACTAATTTTATTGGTCAGACAAAGCCATTAACCATTTCAGCCTCTTTTGTCCTATATGGAGAAAGCTATGGCTCGATGTACAGTGACAAAGTGGCTGTTCAGGACTTTTTACATCTCTACAGGACAACTGCTGGGTGTCATGTGGACTATATATAAGCCCAGGGAGTCTTCTATTGATTTCAAGAGACATTTCTCTGACTTTTAAACGTGTCTCCTGCAAAGGAAATCTACTCTGTCCCGTCACATAATGTTCCCATAGCAAACATTCCACTCCATGCCGAGACGTATGGCAGCAACAGACTCACATCCCCTGGCAGGACCAAACCGTCTGATCTCCACAGAAGACCTGAATGTCCTCTAGAAGGACAAGCCTCAAGGATACAGAGTGATACGAATAAGGAGATGAAGTGTCATTTGTGTTTCATCAGATCGCTCAATTACGAAATCAGATTCATTAGAAATTGTTTCATCCGAAATTCTCTGAAAATTGAAACGTCACTGAATGTAATAAGTTACTGGTAATGAGAGGGAAGACCGCACCTGTACTCCAGTATGTCACCGCTAACTGGGAACCGACTCCGGAGGGGACGTATAGGGGTCATCACTGGGGGCACGAAGGATTTTATTAGAGCAGGTCACATCCATAGGGAGGCAGAACACTTGGATATTGTTAGGGTACGTTCACACCACAGAATTCTTCTTCATATTCCACTGCCATTTCCCACCACAGAATAGTCACAATGGGAAACTGATGAAGAGCAACACGACCTTCTGTTGCTGATTAGGCCCCACATTCCACTTCCCTTGCGACTTTGGGTCTCCTTTTAGCGCCCGGTGATCTCCTGGTGACGTCATGTGCACAGGGTCACTGCTGAAGCCTGTGATTGGACCACAGCAGACAAATGGGCACTCCAAGGGTCATGACATCACCGAGGAGAACAAGAAAGAGAGGCTGTGGGGAGGCCCAAAAACATAGAGGAAAAGAGAGTATGAAAAACACCTATAACACCTATATACAGTGTTGGCCAAAAGTATCGCCCCCTGCAGTCCTGTCAGATAATCCTCGGTGTCCCCCAGTAATGATTGCAAGCACAAACTCTTTGGTAATATATTCATTTATTTTGCTTGCAATGAAAAACACAAAAGAGAATGAAAAAAAGTCACATCATTGATCATTTTACACAAAACTCCAAAACTGGTGCGGACAGAAGTATTGGCGCCCTCAGCCTAATACTTGGTAGCACAACCTTTAGACACAATAACTGCGCACAACCGCTTCCGCTAACCAGCAATGAGTTTCTTACAAGGCTCTGCTGGAATCTTAGACCCTTCTTCTTTGGCAAACTGCTCGCGGTCCCCTCTGAGATGTGAAGGGGGCCTTCTCCAAACTGCCACCAAGAGATCTCTCCCCCTCCCCCACAGGTGTTCTATGGGATTCAGGGCTGGACTCATTGCTGCCACTTTACAAGTCTCCAGGGCTTTCTCTCACCACCATTTTCTAGTGCTGACCTGAAGTGTGTTTTGGGTCCTTGTCCTGCTGGAAGAGCCCTGACCTCTGAGGGAGACCCCGCTTTTGTCACACTGGGCCCTACATGATGCTGCACAATGTGTTGGTCGTCTTCAGACTCCATAATGCCATGCACACGGTCAAGCAGTCCAGTGCCAGAGGCAGCAAAGCAACCCCAAACCATCAGGGACCTCCGCCATGTCTGACTGTAGGGGGCGTCTTCTTCTCTTTTTTCCTGTAATCTCTATGTTGAGGCCTTTTCCTACTTTTGTCTCCTCTGACCAGAGAACATTCTTCCAGAACAGTTTTGGCTTTCTCAGGTAAGTTTTGGCAAACTCCAGCCTGGCTTCTGTCTGTGGGTAAGAAGTGGGGTCTTCCTGGGTCTCCTACCATACAGTCCCTTCTCATTCAGACGCTGATGCTGGATAGTACGGGGTGACACTGTTGTACCCTCGGACTGCAGGGCAGCTTGGACTTGTTTGGATGTTAGTCGAGGTTCTTTATCCGCCATCTGCACAATCTTGTAGTGAAATCTCTGGTCAATGTTTCTTTTGCGTCCACATCTAGGGAGGTTAGCCACAGGGCCATGGGCTTTACACTTCTGGATGACACTGCGCACGGTAGACACAGGAACATTCAGGGCTTTGGAGATGGACTTGTAGCCTTGAGATTGCTCACGCTTCCTCACAATTTTGCTTCTCAAGTCCTCAGACAGTTCTTTGGTCTTCTTTCTTTTCTCCATGCTCAATGTGGTCACACAAGGACACAGGACAGAGGTGGAGTCAACTTTAATCCATTTCAACTGGCTGCAAGTGTGATTTAGTTATTGCCACCACCTGTTAGGTGCCTCAGGTAAGTAACAGGTGCTGTTAATTACACAAATTAGAGAAGCATCACATGATTTTTTAAAACAGTGCCAATACTTTTGTCCACCCCATTTTTTTTATGTTTGCTGTGGAATTATATCCAATTTGGCTTTTTGACAATTCTTTTTGTGGTTTTCCACTGAAGACAAATAAAATGAAGATAATGCCAAAGAATTTGTGACTGCAATCATTATCTGGAAGAAACGGAGTATTATCTGACAGAATTGCAGGGGTGCCAATACTTTTGGCCAACACTGTAAATAGGAGTAGTTATTATAGTAGTTACATTCTTGTACATAGGAGCAGTATTATAGTAGTTATATTCTTGTACATAGGAGGTAGTATTATAGTAGTTATATTCTTGTACATAGGAGAAGTATTATAGTAGTTATACTCTTGTACATAGGAGTAGTATTATAGTAGTTATATTCTTGTACATAGGAGTAGTATTATAGTAGTTATATTCTTGTACATAGGATTAGTATTATAGTAGTTATATTCTTGTACATAGGAGTAGTATTATAGTAGTTATATTCTTGTACATAGGAGGTAGTATTATAGTAGTTATATTCTTGTACATAGGAGTAATATTATAGTAGTTATATTCTTGTACATAGGAGTAGTATTATAGTAGTTATATTCTTATACATAGGAGTAGTATTATAGTAGTTATATTCTTGTACATAGGAGTAATATTATAGTAGTTATATTCTTGTACATAGGAGCAGTATTATAGTAGTTATATTCTTGTACATAGGAGCAGTATTATAGTAGTTATATTCTTGTACATAGGAGTAGTATTATAGTAGTTATATTCTTGTACATAGGAGTAATATTATAGTAGTTATATTCTTGTACATAGGAGCAGTATTATAGTAGTTATATTCTTGTACATAGGAGCAGTATTATAGTAGTTATATTCTTGTACATAGGAGCAGTATTATAGTAGTTATATTCTTGTACATAGGAGTAGTATTATAGCAGTTATATTCTTGTACATAGGAGTAGTATTATAGTAGTTATATTCTTGTACATAGGAGTAGTATTATAGTAGTTATATTCTTGTACATAGTAGTATTATAGTAGTTATATTCTTGTACATAGGAGCAGTATTATAGTAGTTATATTCTTGTACATAGGAGCAGTATTATAGTAGTTATATTCTTGTACATAGGAGTAGTATTATAGTAGTTAGATTCTAGTACATAGGAGTAGTATTATAGTAGTTATATTCTTGTACATAGCATTAGTATTATAGTAGTTATATTCTAGTACATAGGAGCAGTATTATAGTAGTTATATTCTTGTACATAGGAGTAGAATTATAGTAGTTATATTCTTGTACATAGGGGCAGTATTATAGTAGTTATATTCTTGTACATAGGAGTAGTATTATAGTAGTTATATTCTTGTACATAGGAGGTAGTATTATAGTAGTTATATTCTTGTACATAGGAGCAGTATTATAGTAGTTATATTCTTGTACATAGGAGTAGTATTATAGTAGTTATATTCTTGTATATAGGAGCAGTATTATAGTAGTTATATTCTTGTACATAGGAGGTAGTATTATAGTAGTTATATTCTTGTACATAAGGGCAGTATTATAGTAGTTATATTCTTGTACATAGGGTAGTATTATAGTAGTTATATTCTTGTACATAGGAGTAGTATTATAGTAGTTATATTCTTGTACATAGGAGCAGTATTATAGTAGTTATATTCTTGTACATAGGAGGTAGTATTAAAGTAGTTATATTCTTGTACATAGGAGTAGTATTATAGTAGTTATATTCTTGTACATAGGAGTAGTATTATAGTAGTTATATTCTTGTACATAGGAGTAGTATTATAGTAGTTATATTCTTGTACATAGGGGCAGTATTATAGTAGTTATATTCTTGTACATAGGAGCAGTATTATAGTAGTTATATTCTTGTACATAGGAGCAGTATTATAGTAGTTATATTCTTGTACATAGGTGCAGTATTATAGTAGTTATATTCTTGTACATAGGAGCAGTATTATAGTAGTTATATTCTTGTACATAGTAGTAGTATTATAGTAGTTATATTCTTGTACATAGGGGCAGTATTATAGTAGTTATATTCTTGTACATAGGAGTAGTATTATAGTAGTTATATTCTTGTACATAGGAGTAGTATTATAGTAGTTATATTCTTGTACATAGGATCAGTATTATAGTAGTTATATTCTTGTACATAGGAGCAGTATTATAGTAGTTATATTCTTGTACATAGGTGCAGTATTATAGTAGTTATATTCTTGTACATAGGAGCAGTATTATAGTAGTTATATTCTTGTACATAGTAGTAGTATTATAGTAGTTATATTCTTGTACATAGGAGTAGTATTATAGTAGTTATATTCTTGTACATAGGGGCAGTATTATAGTAGTTATATTCTTGTACATAGGAGCAGTATTATAGTAGTTATATTCTTGTACATAGGAGCAGTATTATAGTAGATATATTCTTGTACATAGGTGCAGTATTATAGTAGTTATATTCTTGTACATAGGAGCAGTATTATAGTAGTTATATTCTTGCACATAGGGTAGTATTATAGTAGTTATATTCTTGTACATAGGAGGTAGTATTATAGTAGTTATATTCTTGTACATAGGAGCAGTATTATAGTAGTTATATTTTTGTACATAGGAGTAGTATTATAGTAGTTATATTCTTGTACATAGGAGCAGTATTATAGTAGTTATATTCTTGTACATAGGTGCAGTATTATAGTAGTTATATTCTTGTACATAGGAGCAGTATTATAGTAGTTATATTCTTGTACATAGGAGTAGTATTATAGTAGTTATATTCTTGTACATAGAGGGCAGTATTATAGTAGTATATTCTTGTACATAGGAGTAGTATTATAGTAGTTATATTCTTGTACATAGGAGTAGTATTATAGTAGTTTTATTCTTGTACATAGGAGTAGTATTATAGTAGTTATATTCTTGTACATAGGAGCAGTATTATAGTAGTTATATTCTTGTACATAGGTGCAGTATTATAGTAGTTATATTCTTGTACATAGGAGCAGTATTATAGTAGTTATATTCTTGTACATAGGTGCAGTATTATAGTAGTTATATTCTTGCACATAGGAGTAGTATTATAGTAGTTATATTCTTGTACATAGGAGCAGTATTATAGTAGTTATATTCTTGTACATAGGAGTAGTGTTATAGTAGTTATATTCTTGTACATAGGAGTAGTATTATAGTAGTTATATTCCTGTACATAGGAGTAGTATTATAGTAGATATATTCTTGTACATAGGAGTAGTATTATAGTAGTTATATTCTTGTACATAGGAGTAGTATTATAGTAGTTATATTCTTGTACATAGGAGCAGTATTATAGTAGTTATATTATTGTACATAGGGGTCAGTATTATAGTAGTTATATTCTTGTACATAGGAGTAGTGTTATAGTAGTTATATTCTTGTACATAGGAGTAGTATTATAGTAGTTATATTCTTGTATATAGGAGTAGTATTATAGTAGTTATATTCCTGTACATAGGAGTAGTATTATAGTAGATATATTCCTGTACATAGGAGTAGTATTATAGTAGTTATATTCTTGTACATAGGAGTAGTATTATAGTAGTTATATTCCTGTACATAGGAGTAGTATTATAGTAGATATATTCCTGTACATAGGAGCAGTATTATAGTAGTTATATTCTTGTACATAGGAGCAGTATTATAGTAGTTATATTCTTGTACATAGGAGGTAGTATTATAGTAGATATATTCTTGTACATAGGAGCAGTATTATAGTAGTTATATTCTTGTACATAGGAGGTAGTATTATAGTAGTTATATTCCTGTACATAGGAGTAGTATTATAGTAGATATATTCTTGTACATAGGAGTAGTATTATAGTAGTTATATTCCTGTACATAGGAGTAGTATTATAGTAGATATATTCTTGTACATAGGAGCAGTATTATAGTAGTTATATTCTTGTACATAGGAGGTAGTTTTATAGTAGTTATATTCTTGTACATAGGAGCAGTATTATAGTAGTTATATTCTTGTACATAGGAGTAGTGTTATAGTAGTTATATTCTTGTACATAGGAGGTAGTATTATAGTAGTTATATTCTTGTACATAGGAGTAGTATTATAGTAGTTATATTCTTGTACATAGGAGGTAGTATTATAGTAGTTATATTCTTGTACATAGGAGTAGTATTATAGTAGATATATTCTTGTACATAGGAGTAGTATTATAGTAGTTATATTCCTGTACATAGGAGTAGTATTATAGTAGATATATTCTTGTACATAGGAGTAGTATTATAGTAGATATATTCTTGTACATAGGAGCAGTATTATAGTAGTTATATTCTTGTACATAGGAGTAGTATTATAGTAGTTATATTCTTGTACATAGGAGTAGTATTATAGTAGTTATATTCTTGTACATAGGAGCAGTATTATAGTAGTTATATTCTTGTACATAGGAGTAGTATTATAGTAGATATATTCTTGTGCATAGGAGTAGTATTATAGTAGATATATTCTTGTACATAGGAGCAGTATTATAGTAGTTATATTCTTGTACATAGGAGTAGTATTATAGTAGTTATATTCTTGTACATAGGAGCAGTATTATAGTAGTTATATTCTTGTACATAGGGGTCAGTATTATAGTAGTTATATTCTTGTACATATGGGCAGTATTATTTTCAGGTATATTACATACTAGCCTGGAGCTGTAGCGTACTCTCTTTATATATATTCACTATAATGATATTATTATCACCTTTAACTATATTTGATCTTTGAGGTGAAACTAACAAATAATATTCGGGTAAATACTTTATGTAACTTTGTTCTAGTGGAATCTAATCCTGCTAATAGATACAATCATAGATCTGTTCCAGTATTTATAGCCGTCCATCGTGTTAGTGAGGTCACACAACCGCTATTACATTGTCACTGCTACAACTTTTGGGCCTGTTTCATCCATTAGCACTTTCATTAATCTGATGTGACGTTAATATTTAATGGGACACATTATTAGACGACCTGTGTACTGCGAGCGCCCGGTGATATTCTCCATCGCTCAGATCTGTCCGTGTATTACAGTGTTACTTTCTGATATGACATAAAGCCAATTACACAGAACTTGTATTTGTTAAGCAAAGCCGGCCGCGAGGAATTCTCCTGAACTCTTCCAGTAAACACCACTTGGAAGATGTCGGCATTTGATAGACTTTGAGTGAGAGAAATCCATGGGCAGAGCGTTGTGGGCGGCACTTTGATGTTATATCGGCTTGTTCTCCCCCACCACAATGACCCCTCTATAATATTACTTTTGTTCTATAATGTATACGACCCCAGTGAATAAGTCAGCACAGGGACACACATGGGCGCCGACTATTCCCATCATTCAAACCCCCCCCCAGTTAATTTGCATCCCCAGAAAGCATTGCCTTTAACACTCTACACTAAATGCATCTC
Organism: Leptodactylus fuscus; assembly: GCF_031893055.1. NCBI lineage: Eukaryota > Metazoa > Chordata > Amphibia > Anura > Leptodactylidae > Leptodactylus > Leptodactylus fuscus. The sequence continues at coordinate 6,149,910 of NC_134273.1, read as the reverse complement.
CACAAGTAAAGCAGCACCTTGTAAGAATGATCTCACTCCAGATTTAGAGGAATTGTCCAGTTGTGAGTAATTCTTTGCCTACTGTGTGTCCTCCGACACGTTCACATGTGCTGCCACTTTATTGGAGGATAATAAGACGTCCAGGGGAGGTGCAGAAACATAATAACCAATTATATTCACCTTCACTCACCTCCCCTGGGCATCCTGGCGACGTCCGACGCTACTTTGGGGGTCTTTTCCAGCCACCTGAGTGATGTCGGGTAAATGGTGCCCATGGGGTCCGTGTTACCTATATACATAGCAATGACTAAAGGAATCTTTACAAATCATCAGATAAGCTTAAATACTAAAAAGTAGTGAAGCTCTGAGTCATGAGAGTTTATAACCCAGATATAAGACGCCATGATGCCGCCCACCCCATGTTTACCCAACAAGCCCATGAACTAAGCACAAGCCGGTGCCCATTAGTCACAAAGAATGTGCAGACTCCATAGTCCTGGGCTAAACTCCAGCTTCTTCTACAAGTAATACAGCTGTGCAAAGTGTTCAAACTATGTGCACCTGCTCCGGGAAGATGATATGACCAACCATAGCCGCCATGGTGGATGTGGAGGCCCGAGCCTAGCGGGTGAAATGGAAAACAGACATGACTCATCAACTTTGTAGGGAGCACCTCAGCATGGAGGAAGTGTAGACCTATACCTATGGGGGTGTCATGGAGAACAAACATGTGTAAGGAGCACATCAGCATGGAGGAAGTGTAGACCTATACCTATGGGGGTCTCATGGAGAGCAAGCGTGTAAGGAGCACATCAGCATGGAGTAAGTGTAGACCTATACCTATGGGGGTGTCATGGAGAACAAACGTGTAAGGAGCACATCAGCATGGAGGAAGTGTAGACCTATACCTATGGGGGTCTCATGGAGAGCAAGCGTGTAAGGAGCACATCAGCATGGAGTAAGTGTAGACCTATACCTATGGGGGTGTCATGGAGAGCAAACGTGTAAGGAGCACATCAGCATGGAGGAAGTGTAGACCTATACCTATGGGGGTGTCATGGAGAGCAAACGTGTAAGGAGCACATCAGCATGGAGGAAGTGTAGACCTATACCTATGGGGGTGTCATGGAGAGCAAACGTGTAAGGAGCACATCAGCATGGAGGAAGTGTAGACCTATACCTATGGGGGTGTCATGGAGAGCAAACGTGTAAGGAGCAAGTCAGCATGGAGGAAGTGTAGACCTATACCTATGGGGGTGTCATGGAGAGTAAACATGTGTAAGGAGCACATCAGCATGGGGGAAGTGTGGACCCACACTTATGAGAGAGTCTTGGAGAACAAGAACAGACATGATCAATGATCTGTATAAGGAGCATTTGGACAGGGTGGCAGTGCGGGTACATGTCTACGGGGTGTCATGGGGAGCAAACATGTGTAAGGAGCACATCAGCATGGAGGCAGTGTAGGAACGTGTCTACAAGGGTGAAATGGAGAACAATCATGGCTAATAAACTGTGCAGGGACCATACCAATAGGGGAGGCAATGTAAGACCAGGCCTAGGGAGTATTATGGAGAACAGACATGACTAATCAATTATGTAGGGAGTACGTCAGCAGGGAGGAAGTGTAGACCCATATCTAGGAGGGTGTCAGGGAGAACAGACATAACTAATCAAGTATGTAGGGAGGCCCTCAGCGATGACCCCCCCTACAATCCAGGTACCCAAGATCAGGGCCCTTTATAAAGGTGATGCAAATCTGGCACTTTCCTGAGGCCGGGAAACCCCTTTAAGATAGTTCATCAATGTTTATTTACAAAAAAAAAAAAAAACCTTTAAGAAAAACCTCTTTAAAGGGGTCCTCTGCTTTGGACAATGCTTACATATTAGAGGGATCCTTGGACAATAAGCAGGTCACTAGCTATCCTCTTGTAGGGACCTCCCAGTAATCAACCGGAACCTGTGGAAAAACCTGGAAGGTTCAGTTTCCCTGCAGCACTCCCAGAGGAAAAATGAAGAATTACACATTGTCCATTCACATTGATGGGTTGTCTGAGTTACGAAGGACAGGGCAGTCCTCCAGCGAGACATGGTGTTTATTACCCCCTTCATTATGGCCAAGAGATCCTGAACAGAAGATATCACCCCCCCCCCCCCTTCCTCACTAATGGGGTGTATGGAAAGGGGGTTTTCTAACCTGGACAAGTCCTCCAGGGCAGGCCTAGGGTCTGATCAGGTAGAAGCCTCCAGGTCTCTGGTGACCTTATCAGAGGTCGGCTGATTCACAATATCCAGGCCTCATGCCGCAGGCCCCTATAAATGTATATATAAGTGGGGCTGAGTCATTTCGGAGCCCCTTGCTCTACCTCCTTGCTCTTCTCTGCAGGGACAGTTGAGCCCGGCCTGGCACTGAAATGTCATGCATTCTGTCACTGCTAAATTGTCAATGTGCAGACCTATAACTGAGCGCGGTCATGTGACACGGCGACTCTTGGCTGCTCCGCCGTCTTAGCTTGTTGTCCTTGTGTGTTTTATTTGGCCCAGCTGCTCTTGTGATATTCCTGTGACCACAACGGACTGGACATGGTGTGTGTGTGGGGGGGAGGGGGATATTCCAGTCCGGCCGGGACGGACACACCTTCTGTTCTCTAGGAAAAGCCAGAATAAACACAGATTGGGGAACACATATGGGAAAATTCACCCACAAAGCAAAAAACATCAAGTGCATATAAACACTTCTGTATTATCAGGGCCCCACGGCAGGTCAGGATGCCGCAGTCTTAAAGGGACGGCCATGCCTTTAATGTCACGTTGTCTTATCTTATTGCTTCAGATGAGTCCAGTGGATATTGTGTGAGATATCCTTATCCAGTCACCACTTCTATTGGCTCCATAGTGTTTTCTGTGTATGACTATGGAGTAGACACGTATATTGTACATATAATGAACCCCCGATGCATGAGAAGGCGATGGCTAGAGATGAGCGAACAGGTTCAGATTCAACCCAAATTTTCCAGACGTTTTGGGTTTGCACTTGCAAACCAAAAGTGAAATTTTTATACTCTAGGGCTCTGCTTGCACCCTGGGGTCACCACTGCAGTCTGATTGGTCCTTAGTGGTTACATGGGGTGCAGTGATGTCATGACTTTGGCGTATTGTCGTGATGTCAGCATGCCCCATGTGACCACTGAGGCCCAATCACAGGTTCCCGTGACAAAAGCAGGTGAGTGTCAATATTAGGACAATCTAGCTCCTATCTCTTTTGGGAGGAGGCCTTCTGCTCCCCATCTATTACACTGCGGCTCATTCAGATTCCCTCCTGTTTTCAGGCTCAGCGCAGGGAGAGATAAGAATGTAAGAAATAGATGATCACAGAATGGATGCAAACATAGAAAAGAGGGGCTTCGATAAGGGAAAGGAGCAGGAAAATCACTTTGGAGGGTAAGACAGGTTGTATCTTGTGTGCAGCTCTTATCCAATGAAGTATATAGAACACAGCTGCAGTACCAAACACCGCCAGCGGACAGGAGTGGCACTGTTCTAGGAAGAAAGTATCATGGCTCCATCATAGTATAATTTTGCTCAGCTTGATTTGCTACACCACGGTTAGGGAACCTTCGTCTCTCCAGCTTCTGTGTAACTACAACTCCCAGCATGCTCCATTCACTTCCATGGGAGTTCCAAGAACAGCAGAGCCAGTATGCATGCTGGGAGTTGTAGTTTTGCAACAGCTGGAGAGCCGTAGGTTCCCTACCCCTGCTCTACACAGATCCCAGCGGTGCTAGATGGACACCCCTGATTTAAAGGGGTTGTTCAGGATTAGAATGGCTGCTTCTTCTAGGAAATAGCGCTATGACTGTCCCCAGGTTGTCAGTGGTATCACAGCCATGGACACATAAATGCCCACTTCTGGCTGGCTTAGAGGGTTCCGGCCGCGGCTCCGGAGGCGTAAGGCTTTCGACTTCTTCCTCTCTACGTCACTACTACTGATTTGTAAGCGGTGAATGCCCCACTTCCCAGCAATGAGCCCACAGAGGCCGATCCTCGCTCAGGATACTGTTGGAGGACGGGATCACATGATGTCTACAGACTGGGCTGGTGTCATTCCGTGCAACACAAATAGGGAGCGTCTCAAAGTTCCCAGCGAGCGAAGAAAAGAAATCCCCAGGGCTGAGGATGTGGCCTGCCAGAACTAGACGCTCCCTGGGCCGCAGCCTAAATACAATGTCATCCTACCTACTGGATTCTGCAAGTGCTACAATGTGGCAAGTCCCTGGATAGAGAGACTTCTGAGACATTGTATCACATGATGTGTTTGATTTCCTTTTCCTCTTTTTCTCTGTTTGTAAATAAGAAACTTCAAGACAAAGTAAATAGAAAGGAGAGAACAGGTCCAGACATGTCTGGAATCTGGCAATGTCCTTGTTCACATACATCAGTTCATTGACCCCGGGTTGTGGCTCTTGGCAGCATTTCTGATGGGGGGACAGAAAAGTCAGATGATAGTTACTTTTAGGTTGAGTTCCTTCAGATTCTTCTTGTCGTCTTTATTCACCTGCACAGGTGTCGTACTGCCAATGTACTGGAGGTAGCGATCACGCGAGGCCCGGTGACCCCGACACATAAACATATAGGAAAAAAGACCAAATTCAATTTTTAACATACCGATTCACCCGTCTTCATGGTCAAAAAATGGGCTCAGTCATGTGAATGTAGCCGGACCAATTACTTGCATAGGAGGGGGGACCATCTGATCGGTGCAGGGTCCAGGCGTCGGACCCCATCAGTCGGATACTGATGGTCTGTCCTGTGGGTAAGTCATCAGTATAGGCTTTTAGGCTAAGACCCCTTGTAGCAAGCCACAGACAAAAAGTACTGCAGAAATGACCACGATGGCAACGCATCACGTTCTTCCCTGCAGAAAGTTTCCCCTGTGGATTTTCTGCCCTTATTACACCTCAAGGGAAAACCGTTAGGTCTATCGGACATGCTGCGATTTACAAAAACACCCCAGGTTGTAGAAATGCAGTTTTTTTTTGTTGCAGATTTTGCTGCGGTTTTTTGAGCCGAAGTCAGGAGCGGATTGAGCAGGCGGGAGGAGTATAAGACGTGTATAAGAACTTCCTAGATATTCTCATTCCTTTTGTAACTGTTGTTGACTTCGGATAAAAAAATACTGCAGCAAAAACGCTCCGTTTCCGAAAGGTGGGGCCTCAGCCTTAGGATGGACCTCTCTTTCTAACACTCATCTATATCTTCTACCCTTGAACTTAATGGATGTCTTTATTTGCAACCCATCTATCTAATGAAAGTCTCCATGAGCATGTGCACTACTAAAGTATATGGGTGTGACAGAAAGGGGTCCCCCTCAGGATCCCTTAATAACCACAGCCAAGCCCCCCTGCCGAGACCACCCGGCCATGGATGTATATGGGCGCTATATAACAGCAGGTTTATGTTGTAGCCTGCAGAGTTGAGCTGATGTCGGGGTTTTCACAAGCCGTCAGGTAATTCCCAGAGACAACACCAGGTCTGTGTACAATGGGGGTGACATGGAGGAACGTGCTGCAGGTGTAGAATATGGGGACAATGATATGCAAGATGAGCGGGACAAAGTCCTGTTTGTAGCACACACTGTCACACCCAGCCGCCAGGGAGAGGCCCGGATTATTATCATGTTCCATCACCTGAGTTGTGTTCTCTCCTCCCAGCCCGGTCCGGGGTGTCACAAACTTTCTAAGAATGTTAATATGTAGGGAGGATGTGAGAGCTGTGAGACAGGTCCAGTCAATAGAAGGGCGACTATACAATGAAAGCAGAAGAATTTGGGAGGGGAGGACATACTGATACCCATTAAAGGGGCGCTCTAACTTTGACAATACTTTTTACATTCTTCTACAATGAACCAATCATATAGCAGCATCCTACAGTCGGGAGCCCCAGTGACCAATGACTATCTAGGGTGACAAGTGTTCAATTCTCCTATAGCACCTCCATAGGACAATCTGAGAATTACACTGAAATTAAAGGACAGTCCATACAATTCACCGACATGTTGAGTCCTCCAGAGTTTAAGACGCTCTCTAAGCCCGGTGGCTAATACATGAAGATCCTGTATGGGAGACCCCCACCCCCAATTAACTCACAAGGAAATCCACAGAAATCGCAGCATGTCAATTATACCTATGGAAAACCCTGGCGGTTTCCCTATCTATAGGTATAATGGAAGCAGAAAGTCCGCAGGGGTTTTTGTGCAAAGAGACGCGATGCTGCCCCGGTTTTCCCTGTAATGCTTTTTTTTGGGGGGGGGCTACGCCTTAAAGGTTTTGTTAAGGATAAGAAAAAAACATGGCTGCTTTCTCCCAAATACAATGCCGTCTGCCTCTAGGTCATGAGTGTTGCATTGTATTGTAACACAGTCCTATTCGCTTTAGTGGAGCTGAGCTGCAATACCAGACGCCACCTGTGCACAAAGATGGTGCTGCATTGGTCAGAATGTTCTAGTCCTAGAGAAAATTCCTTTAAAAGGGTATCAAGTTATTACGTTCTTGAGAGAATAGAGCACAACATGATCGATGGTGGACCAAACGCTAAGACCCCCAATGACGCTAAGAATGGAGCTTCGATTCTTTCCCCCTGTCACTCCCATAGGTACAAATACTCGGCCTGGTGCTCAATCGGATGTGAGAACCAGAGTCGGGTTCTTGAGACCCTTGGAGGTCCCGGTGGTCAGGGAACTACTTGTGAAAATGGGAGGTTTCATGACCTGGGTCTGGCTCCAATCACGTGACTCGAGGACAGGACCAGCCCGGAACCCCCAAGTAGGGGGGAAGTAAGTAAAATAGGACTCCCTGGACAACCCCTTTAAGTAAATCCAGCCCTTTTGTTTCTTGGAACAGAGTCTGACTTTTTTACTCTTGAGTTTCTCTACAGGGGTTGTCACTCAGCTTTTTCCAAGTACAGAATGTCCCATGTACCTCCTTGTGTGTAGAGACCTTATATAGGCACATATACAGTATAAGTGAGAAGTCCGAAAATGTGTGAGAAAAACCTCGAGTGGATAGTAAGAGCCAAAGCACCGTGTGATCTGGGGGTGGTACATAATACGTATAGTGACCGGTGCAATATTAAAGGGACGGCACCATGTGATCTGGGGGTGGTACATAATACGTATAGTGACCGGTGCAATATTAAAGGGACGGCACCATGTGATCTGGGGGTGATACATAATACGTATAGTGACCGGTGCAATATTAAAGGGACGGCACCATGTGATCTGGGGGTGGTACATAATACGTATAGTGACCGGTGCAATATTAAAGGGACGGCACCATGTGATCTGGGGGTGGTACATAATACGTATAGTGACCGGTGCAATATTAAAGGGACGGCACCATGTGATCTGGGGGTGGTACATAATACGTATAGTGACCGGTGCAATATTAAAGGGACGGCACCATGTGATCTGGGGGTGGTACATAATACGTATAGTGACCGGTGCAATATTAAAGGGACGGCACCATGTGATCTGGGGGTGGTACATAATACGTATAGTGACCGGTGCAATATTAAAGGGACGGCACCATGTGATCTGGGGGTGGTACATAATACGTACAGTGACCGGTGCAATATTAAAGGGACGGCACCATGTGATCTGGGGGTGGTACATAATACGTATAGTGACCGGTGCAATATTAAAGGGACGGCACCATGTGATCTGGGGGTGGTACATAATACGTATAGTGACCGGTGCAATATTAAAGGGACGGCACCATGTGATCTGGGGGTGGTACATAATACGTATAGTAACCGGTGCAATATTAAAGGGACGGCACCATGTGATCTGGGGGTGATACATAATACGTATAGTGACCGGTGCAATATTAAAGGGACGGCACCATGTGATCTGGGGGTGGTACATAATACGTATAGTGACCGGTGCAATATTAAAGGGACGGCACCATGTGATCTGGGGGTGGTACATAATACGTATAGTGACCGGTGCAATATTAAAGGGACGGCACCATGTGATCTGGGGGTGGTACATAATACGTATAGTGACCGGTGCAATATTAAAGGGACGGCACCATGTGATCTGGGGGTGGTACATAATACGTATAGTGACCGGTGCAATATTAAAGGGACGGCACCATGTGATCTGGGGGTGATACATAATATGTATAGTGACCGGTGCAATATTAAAGGGACGGCACCATGTGATCTGGGGGTGGTACATAATACGTATAGTGACCGATGCAATATTAAAGGGACGGCACCATGTGATCTGGGGGTGGTACATAATACGTATAGTGACCGGTGCAATATTAAAGGGACGGCACCATGTGATCTGGGGGTGATACATAATATGTAAAGTGACCGGTGCAATATTAAAGGGACGGCACCATGTGATCTGGGGGTGGTACATAATACGTATAGTGACCGGTGCAATATTAAAGGGACGGCACCATGTGATCTGGGGGTGATACATAATATGTAAAGTGACCGGTGCAATATTAAAGGGACGGCACCATGTGATCTGGGGGTGGTACATAATACGTATAGTGACCGGTGCAATATTAAAGGGACGGCACCATGTGATCTGGGGGTGGTACATAATACGTATAGTGACCGGTGCAATATTAAAGGGACGGCACCATGTGATCTGGGGGTGATACATAATATGTAAAGTGACCGGTGCAATATTAAAGGGACGGCACCATGTGATCTGGGGGTGGTACATAATACGTATAGTGACCGGTGCAATATTAAAGGGACGGCACCATGTGATCTGGGGGTGATACATAATATGTAAAGTGACCGGTGCAATATTAAAGGGACGGCACCATGTGATCTGGGGGTGGTACATAATACGTATAGTGACCAATGCAATATTAAAGGGACGGCACCATGTGATCTGGGGGTGGTACATAATACGTATAGTGACCGGTGCAATATTAAAGGGACGGCACCATGTGATCTGGGGGTGATACATATGTATAGTGACCGATGCAATATTAAAGGGACGGCCTGATCAGTACAAACATTACAGTTGGATGTAGATGTGTATATATAAATATGTATGAAGACATATCTATAGTTATATAAATACATGGTGCAGGGCTGGGCAGGTAGTAATTACACTAATGAACGCCTTCATTTTCCATTGCACGGACCGGTCACGGCTCTGGTGACTTTACTACCTGAATTTCAGGCTCTCCAGTCCTGGAAGACGAAGAAACCGTCGCAGTGTCTGGTGACCGTAAATTCACGTCACATGAGCTTCGTGTACATTACTGTAAGAGCGGAGAAGTCATCTGATCAGAGAGGAGGATTTGGGTGGTTTCAGTTCCACATTGAAAACAGCTTTCCAGTATCATCCCAGGTATTCCTATGTGAGGTTGTCACTGGAGATAAAATGAAGGGGTTGTCAGAGATCTAGAAACTGGGTAGAGGTGACAATATTTTTGAGAAAAAAAAACCTTTTTGTTATTTTACATGACCCTATTTGTCAGCTCTGACCAGGTCAGGAATTGCAACAAAGTGATCAAACTGCTGCACAGGACCTGCACAAAGTCACATGACTGTAGGTCCTGCAGCTAGAGGGGAGCTGCTGCTGGGTCAGTACAGGGGGTCTGCATTTATTTAGGTGGGGTGTGAATTTTATTACAGCGTTAAAGATTGGAGGGTCTGGTTTGTATTTATTTAAGGGGTCTGGGCAGAGTCCTGCTTAGGGGGTCCGACAGTCTTTCTAGTAGATCTTATAGGTCACAGTCTTTCTAGTATATCTTATAGGTCACCGTCTTTCTAGTAGATCTTATAGGTCACAGTCTTTCTAGTAGATCTTATAGGTCACCGTCTTTCTAGTAGATCTTATAGGTCACCGTCTTTCTAGTAGATCTTATAGGTCACCGTCTTTCTAGTAGATCTTATAGGTCACCGTCTTTCTAGTAGATCTTATAGGTCACCGTCTTTCTAGTAGAGCTTATAGGTCACCGTCTTTCTAGTAGATCTTATAGGTCACAGTCTTTCTAGTAGATCTTATAGGTCACCGTCTTTCTAGTAGGATCTTATAGGTCACCGTCTTTCTAGTAGGATCTTATAGGTCACCGTCTTTCTAGTAGATCTTATAGGTCACCGTCTTTCTAGTAGATCTTATAGGTCACCGTCTTTCTAGTACATCTTATAGGTCACCGTCTTTCTAGTAGATCTTATAGGTCACCGTCTTTCTAGTAGAGCTTATATGTCACAGTCTTTCTAGTACATCTTATAGGTCACCGTCTTTCTAGTAGATCTTATAGGTCACAGTCTTTCTAGTAGAGCTTATAGGTCACAGTCTTTCTAGTAGATCTTATATGTCACAGACTTTCTAGTAGATCTTATAGGTCAGTCTTCCGAGTAGATCTTATATGTCACAGTCTTTCTAGTAGTTCTTATATGTCACAGACTTTCTAGTAGATCTTATAGGTCAGTCTTTCTAGTAGATCTTATATCGTATACGTCACAGTCTTTCTAGTAGATCTTATACATTTTCAAGGCCTCTGTTTGCTGTCAGTGAATAGGAACATCTTGTCTATACCCAGTGGGTAAAATAATCTGATCCAAGCTTACACAGAACTAGGAATCCTCTACAAGCCGTGCTCCATCTGTGCCTGCCATCTATGGGGCTCTGGACTAGCTCTGTAATTACAAGGAAGGGTCGGAGGAAATTTTATATCAGTTTTCAGTCTATTCTGCAGAATTGTAGCAAAAAAACATTTCATTAATCATCATCCAATTCATTTTGCTCTGGGCTTGAGTTACATCCAGGGGCCGCTCCATGCCAAGACTTCTATATGATTATACCGGCTGCCAGGGGACGGAACAGATGAAAAAATGACCGCACAGACGGGCGCGCTTATAATTATGTGAAGCTGCGAGTACGTGGGACATATTTATTCAGGTTGCTCATATAGCGCCAACATATTCCACAGCGCTGTACTGAAATTATCACATTGGTCCTTGGTTTGTAAAGGGCTCACAAGCGGATTCTCTATTATATTATTATATTCTGATCTATTACATTAGTATTGTGCACATCTCGTATCACTATTGCTGGGATCTATTATACTAGTCCTGTGCAGATCACCTTTATAGGAGATGATACGAGAGATGACACGTACGCTATGACAGTCTGGCCCCGCCCATATTTTAAGTAAATTTCCCGTTTCTGTACAGTCTGATGATACATAAGCCTTGTGATACCTTCTCACCCAGCAGACATTGTCCAGAAGTGAGCAGCCGCATTAACATTTCCCAGCAGCGAGCGGCGTTCCGACAACACAAAGCAGCAGCGGAACGGTTTGCTATAAAACACCGATCAGGCGAGCAGAAGCTGAATCACTTCTGATAAAACACAGGCATTTACCAACATCGCAGACGATCAATAACTGTAATGATCTGGAGCTTTGCTCTCCCCGGGTCCTGCTGCAGAGGAATCTCACTGCCCTGGTGGACGGACAGTGTAAATGCAGAGCTCTGGCTCTTCCGGGAAGCGAATGACGCCGTGCAACATTGTATTCAGACAAGATGAAATTATTTTTAAGGATTAGGAGGTTCTGAGCTCCCGATTCTTACAAGGACTCAAATTGGTAAACTGCAGCATAGTGTGACCGGGAGAGGTCCTGCACATCGGTGTTTGCAAAGATCAGGTCACAAGACCCGTCCACAGGTGGTTTTATTTAGAGGGGTTTTCCAAGCTTATACTAAGTAGTGGAAAGTTCCTTTATATTTCTGAATGCTCCTTGGGTGATGGCACCTTAGGTGAGACGTATTGTTTATTCTCATTATACAGAACCTTTGTTTTGTTGCCGCCAGGGTTTGCTACGGCTGGGATATTCATGTAAAAAATTCCCTCTCCCCTCGCAGATACTGTATCCATTTACAGCTCCCTTTGTTACAATATCTGCCATTACTCTGTTACACACTCACAGTGCTACTTGCTGCCCAGAATGTTAAACACAATCCCACCAGGAAAATTAGGTCTATAATCCCTTTAAAGTAACCCGACTTAAAGATCTTCTACCGCTGTGCATCAGCAGCTCCTATGCAGATCTATGTGTCTTCAAGGTTACAGACTACCATATACCCTGTGTAGTCCGATCCCATAGTCATGTATCACTGCCTTACACCGGATTCTTTCCACAAATGCAAAGAATTTTGTCGTCTGTAACCACGGAGACTCATAGATCTGCAGACGCAAAACGGTAAACTTTTAGTCAAGAAGGTTTACCAAGCTGCCCCCATTGTTAGAACGGCCATGATAAAGGATTAGCTTCTCCATAACCCATATCCGGCTATCTATGGGATTAATGTGCGGCAGTGGTGACGCCTGACCTTAGTGCAGTAATGAGTCATTTGTATTTTGGGAATGTCCCCATACACATACATTGGTGTCTGGGTCCAGGCCTGTACCGCCACTGTAAGGAATAGCATGTACTGTATATATGTAATACGGCCTGCTCATTCATCACCAGCAGCGTTGACGACACTTCACCATGTATATAACAGTTCCCGTAACGTCTTACAAGTCGCGTTCCCAGACACAGAGATGCCGGACATTGCAGGGAACGTAAGAATATAGATCTGTATATTCACAGACAGTTCTGTAGCTGGACCATCCATCTGAATGAGCCTTGTGATTGGGATCCAGCTTAGGCACCTGTCCACTTTGACTCAACTTTCCCAGAGTCTTGAATGACAGAACAGCTCATTTATAATGGGACATGGCTGGCTGCTGTATGGTTGGTCAGAGAGGCGCTCTTAGGCCCCCCATGCCAAATCTATAATATCCCCCATCTACCATTTGTAATACCAATACCTTCCTATATGGACTTGGGGTCCCAATCGATGTCACCTCCTAAATCAATGCCCCTGCGTTACTTTGAAACTCCCTGTCTAGATCTAAAGTGACGAAGATTTGGACAAGGTTCCCCAATACCAGTCTCATTTCATTGGCTTTAATCCCATGGGTTTCTGAATAACCAGGCATTGATCTATAAGGTGGCGCTAGAGCAAGTTCTCCATCAAGGGTGACTTATTGGAATATTCTCGTCATAAGCCATACTTCTACCCAGCTTTCTGAGGGGTGAAACAACTGCCCCTCTGCTCTCATTTTATAAAGACTTTTCTGCCCTCCAAACTTCCATCACAAAACCTAAACGTCTCGAGTGAATCTCAGGCTGAATCACTTGTTCTTCCTGCAGATAAGGAGCCGGTCAGGTCCACAGTTGAATCATTTGTTTGTTGTCCTCCTCCGCGACTCCCCCATCTTCCGCTGCGCTCAGGTCCTTCCTCTGGCACCGCCGCTTCTTTGCTGTCCATTCTTTCAGTCACGGAGCTGGTGGGTGACCCAAATGCCAGGCGTGGGGGCGGCGTGGCCCGGTGACATTTTATTAAGAGGGGTTACACCACGTGAGACAAGTCAAGCTGTTTTTCTGTAGCAAGGATTAACTCCTCCACTGCCAGACTACAACTTGGTGCAGGGTCTTCTTCACCTAGGATCACATATAGTCACAAAACCCCACAACCCTGGAGTGGGAAATCCTCACCCTCCGGTGACTTAGATTTGGGACCTGTCAGAAGCGCCTCCTCATAAGAGTTCACCATCTATAAAGATTTATTTGGAATTAGTAGAAGTTTTCGATTTTCTTGATACTTGGAGGAAAATCAAGAAAATTTGCAGCAATTGCAGCAAAGTGGACAATGCAAGAAGTTGTCAGGGATTCCCATAGGGATCAATATTCCCTATCATTAGGTGGCACCACCGTGTGGCAGACAAACATTGTATGATCAGTCAATACAAAGTCCTGACAAATTAACATCTGCGCCACAAGAATCTGCCGTTCGGCGACTCCGAATGTATAATGTCCGATGAGCGTTATAGAGGTCGCTGATGGGGCGACCACACATGACATCACATAGGGAGCACAATGACATCACATAGGGAGCACAATGACATCACATAGGGAGCGCAATAACATCACATAAGGCACGTTGCTCCTTATAGAAGCAGAAAAATCAGAAAGACTGTTATAGCAAGCAATTCGCAAAAAGAGCAAAACCGTCATTGATGGCTCCGAAAATCTGAAATCAGACCCGGCACAGAACAGGTTAATGGGTACTATGGAGATATTAGACGCCAGTCCAAAAATATGCACAAAGGGTGTAGCGGGGTTGGGGGGGTTAACTGGAGAATGAGTGCAGATTATTAGACTTTCTGGATTATTGGAAGAATTTGGCTGTACCGTCCATCTAGAAACGCGTCTGACTTCAGTGCACTGGCTACTGTGTAATGGGGGCCCCTGGGGTGTGGACAGGGCCCCTCTGGGCTTCTCACTGCCCAAAAAGTCTCGTCATCATCTCTTAAAAGGAAAAGCCTATAGCGCTGAGTTCCCATAAAAGGTGCAATCTGATCAAAAACCAAACCAACTCCCATCCAGGGAAAGCAGGAGCCCCTACAAGAAAGTGTTTCCTCAATCAGGATTCCCTCTCGCTTTTTACAAGCATCTTGTCAGCGCTATTCGTGGCCTGCCAGCCAAACTCTATCCAGTAAGGGGTTAAATCCTGGCTGGACTTAAAGAAGATCTGACAAGCCCTGGCCGGGGCCCCCAGGGGGGAGGAGCTGATCCGACCCACACACAATATATGGTCATTATGAGCCTTTCTCACAGGACTGGGCACAATAGCCGTCAGTCACAGGCGGCCAGTCCACACCCCTGTAATATAAGACGTCTCCAGAGCTCCCACCCATCACTTAACTCCTTCTGGGTAAACGGGATATACTGCACGTAAGAAGTGATAACGTATGGGACAGCGCCAAGCCGGATAAGACAGGGACGTGTGATAGACAGACATAGGGCTAGAGCTTCTATAGGGCTCATTGCCTGCTGCTTGGTCCTGGTCACTCTCCACTGAAATGAATGCAAGTTACGGAGACAGTTCTGGCTGTTGTGGGACCACAAATCCCAGCAAGCCAATACTTTAATAATAGAATTGCTACGGATTAGCAGAAAGACACCCACTGACCCCCCAACCCTGCTGGGAGTTGTAGTTTCACAAGGATTCGGGGTGTTGTATTGCTAGAACTGGACACAAAGTAATCCAAGGGAATTCTGGGACGCAAAGAAAATCAAACAAAAAATCCAAGTATCTTATTGTGGGACTACAAGTGTTAGAATTGTTACATTGCGCCTCTCACTTTGTTACAATGTATCAGAAGAGTCTTCTAGTTCTGAGACTATTTTGTTTCTCCTGGCGGAGAGAGGAGAGCGCACAAGGGGTTTCCTCTCTGCCTCGCCGACTTAACCCCTTAGTGCCCTGCCAGAAAGCAGCAGGTCTCCATCACACGCTGCTGAAAATCCATTAACCCTGTATCGTTCACACTCAATACAGTCATTATATATAGGGGGGGTCTTCATGTTATTCTACCCGCCACATGGATGGGTGAACCTGTCACCATGATCCACCGCCAGTCACCACTTAACGCAGCCACTGCCCACCCCCCTCCATATTTTACTCCATCTGTATCCCCACCCACAGCGGTGTATCACTGATCGACGCCTCCTCTGCTAGTTCTCCCATCAATGTTTACTGCTCCGAGCCCAGAACTCTGGGACGCGAATCCAGGACGCCCCCTCTGACCGTGAAATTATTATACGTTATGGGGGTGCAGACTCTGCCTCACAACAAACCCACCCCCCTCTATTACCAGTCACATAAGGCCGGGGAACCTCTGCCCCCCCATGATCTGGGAGATCACACATTCTATATTCTCTCTATTACCTTCATGTAACTTTCTACAACTTCCCAATATTTCTATGGCGCTGGCGTATTCTACAGAGGTGTAAGGGGGTGGCAGAAGCTTCTACGTCCTGCCAGAGTTTACAGACCCCTATATCTCAGAGAGGGGGGCAGCTAATACCCCGATATCTTCAGGAGAGGGTAGCAGAGACTTCTATACCCTATGGGGAAAAAACAAAAAGAGACTCCTATACCCTGGGGGGCAGCAAATACTCCTAAATCCTGCAGTGGTTGGCAACAAAGACCCCTATATCTTAAAGAGGAGAGGAGAAGGGACCCCCATACATTGGGGGTAGCAAAGACTAATATCTTAAAGGACAAGCAGAAACTCTTATAATGTGGGGAGGCTAAAGACACCCCCAAATCCTGGAGTGCGGGACAGCAGAGAGGTCAGGAGAGACCCCTATATCCCTGAGGGCAGCACAGACCCCTATATACTGAGGAAAGGTCAACACATAACCCTATGTCTTATAAAGGAGGGGGGGGGCAGAGACTCCAATATCCTGAGGGGAGCAGAGACCCCTGATATCATGGAGGGGTCAGTGAAGACCCCAATATCCTGCATAAGTGCTAATGGTAACTAATCTGTTGAACTACAGCACCCAGGGCTGAGCTGTCACAAGAGGTTCTGCAGCAGCTTCAGTTAGAGGAGGGCTGAGCTGTCACAAGAGGTTCTGCAGCAGCTGTAGTTAGAGGAGGGCAGAGTGGTCACAAGAGGTTCTGCAGGAGCTGTAGTTAGAGGAGGGCAGAGTTGTCAGAAGAGGTTCTGCAGCAGCTGCAGTTAGAAAGGCCAGAGTTGTCACAAGAGGTTCTGCAGCAGCTGCAGTTAGAGGAGGGATGAGCTGTCACAAGAGGTTCTGCAGCAGCTGTAGTTAGAGGAGGGCAGAGTTGTCACAAGAGGTTCTGCAGCAGCTGTAGTTAGAGGAGGGCAGAGTTGTCACAAGAGGTCCTGCAGCAGCTGTAGTTAGAGGAGGGCAGAGCTATCACAAGAGGTTCTGCAGCAGCTGTAGTTAGAGGAGGGCAGAGCTGTCACAAGAGGTTCTGCAGCAGCTGTAGTTAGAGGAGGGCAGAGTTGTCAGAAGAGGTTCTGCAGCAGCTGCAGTTAGAGGAGGGGCAGAGTTGTCAGAAGAGGTTCTGCAGCAGCTGTAGTTAGAGGAGGGCAGAGCTGTCACAAGAGGTTCTGCAGCAGCTGTAGTTAGAGGAGGGCTGAGCTGTTACAAGAGGTTCTGCAGCAGCTGTAGTTAGAGGAGGGCTGAGCTGTCACAAGAGGTTCTGCAGCAGCTGTAGTTAGAGGAGGGCAGAGCTGTCACAAGAGGTTCTGCAGCAGCTGTAGTTAGAGGAGGCCAGAGCTATCACAAGAGGTTCTGCAGCAGCTGTAGTTAGAGGAGGGCAGAGCTATCACAAGAAGTTCTGCAGCAGCTGTAGTTAGAGGAGGGCAGAGCTGTCACAAGAGGTTCTGCAGCAGCTGTAGTTAGAGGAGGGCAGAGCTGTCAGAAGAGGTTCTGCAGCAGCTGTAGTTAGAGGAGGGCAGAGCTGTCACAAGAGGTTCTGCAGCAGCTGTAGTTAGAGGAGGGCAGAGTTGTCAGAAGAGGTTCTGCAGCAGCTGCAGTTAGAGGAGGGGCAGAGTTGTCAGAAGAGGTTCTGCAGCAGCTGTAGTTAGAGGAGGGCAGAGTTGTCAGAAGAGGTTCTGCAGCAGCTGCAGTTAGAGGAGGGATGAGCTGTCACAAGAGGTTCTGCAGCAGCTGTAGTTAGAGGAGGGCTGAGCTGTCACAAGAGGTTCTGCAGCAGCTGCAGTTAGAGGAGGGATGAGCTGTCACAAGAGGTTCTGCAGCAGCTGTAGTTAGAGGAGGGCAGAGCTATCACAAGAGGTTCTGCAGCAGCTGTAGTTAGAGGAGGGCAGAGCTGTCACAAGAGGTTCTGCAGCAGCTGCAGTTAGAGGAGGGCAGAGCTATCACAAGAGGTTCTGCAGCAGCTGTAGTTAGAGGAGGGCAGAGTGGTCACAAGAGGTTCTGCAGCAGCTGTAGTTAGAGGAGGGCAGAGCTATCACAAGAGGTTCTGCAGCAGCTGTAGTTAGAGGAGGGCAGAGCTGTCACAAGAGGTTCTGCAGCAGCTGTAGTTAGAGGAGGGCAGAGCTATCACAAGAGGTTCTGCAGCAGCTGCAGTCTGTGCTTTCACACTATTGCACTGTTGTACAACAAGTCCAAGAATAACTCCGACAACTTTCCACCTGCTAGTCTGTCACTCATCGGGGAGCCCGAGCTGTCAATCACTGAAGAGACGGTGACGAGGTTCTGCAGCAGCTCCGGCCCGGTGTCTGGCGCGGGCAGTCCCTTCCAGTAAGCAGGTGGCGGGAAGGCAGATCAAACCGCGTCCCGGAGCCCGAGCCCGAGCCCGAGCCCGACACCTCCAGCGGCAGCAGCGGCAGCACGACGTCAGCCCACAATGCAGCGCGGCATTACCTCATCCCGGCATCCTCCGCGACAGTTAGAATCTTCTAGGGCGGTCGCCATGGCGACCAGAGTTCATTTGCACCCTTCGCCCCGCCCACCCGCTCCTCCACCAATGGCAGGCCGCGGGGGTGACATCATGTCTATTTTTAGTGGGTGACTGCCCGCAGATAAGAGTTAGCAGCACGCGGCCCGGGCTCAGAGTGTACAGAGCGGAGCTCAGCGCTGCAGCAGCCCGGGACACGGCAAGTAAGTGCGGACAAACTTACTCAACTCCTCCGGGCGCGAAACACGCACTGCCCCGGGGGATACCAAGTGCCGAGGAGTTATAGGGGGAGGAAGAAGAAGGGGAACAACTAATGGTGGGGGGAGAGAAGGGGAACAACTAGTGGTGGGGGGCGAGAAGGCTGGGAGAGGGGTATGGGGGTGCAGGAGAAGGGGAACAACTAGTGGTGGGGGGTGAGAAGGCTGGGAGAGGGGTATGGAGGTGCAGGAGAGGGGGGACAGCTAGTGGTGGGGGGTGAGAAGGCTGGGAGAGGGGTATGGAGGTGCAGGAGAAGGGGAACAAGTAGTGGTGGGGGGCAAGAAGAGGGGTATGGGGGTGCAGGAGAAGGGGAACAAGTAGTGGTGGGGGGCGAGAAGAGGGGAATGGGGGTGCAGGAGAAGGGGAACATCATAGGGGAGTCTGGGTGGGTGATGGGGTGTAAATCATAGGGGTACAGTATAGAGGAGAGAGTGTTGGGGGTACACTATAGAGGGGTCTGGCTAATGGGGTACACTATAGAGGAGTTTGGGGGTACACTATAGACAGGTTTGGGGGTCAGAGAGAATCTGATGATTATTGAGGGGTGCAGTGAAGATCTGGAAGTTCTCGAGTAACTCCAGGGACTGTTCTGTACAATATATATAAGAACTTCTTCTCCATAGTGCGGGCTCATCCCCTATATGGGGCCGTATTGTTGAGCTGGTGGGGTATGAGGAGACTCTTCCCTCCAAGGACGCCCTCTAATAACCTGTTTGCTTTCCTCTTTTGCAGGACGTTTTTGTAGACCCCAGTTTCTGCTGCCCGACGCGTTTCTCCCAGTGGTTCGCTTCCAGTGTGTATGACTGCTAAGATGGAACCTACTTTCTACGACGATGCACTGAGCGCTGCCTTCAGCCAGCCCGAGCCTGCCAGCTACGGATACAATCCTAAAGTGCTGAAGCAGAGCATGACTCTGAACTTGTCCGACCCGTCCAGCGCCATCAAGCCTCACTTGAGGAACAAGGCGGCGGATATTCTCACGTCTCCGGACGTTGGACTTCTCAAACTGGCATCCCCGGAGCTGGAGAGGCTCATCATCCAGTCCAGCAATGGGATGATCACTACTACCCCTACCCCCACCCAGTTCCTCTGCCCTAAAAATGTCACGGACGAACAAGAGGGCTTTGCAGAGGGGTTTGTCAGGGCGCTGCAAGAACTTCATAACCAGAACAACTTGCCTGCAAGTGTCACGTCTGCGCCCCAAGCCCCTGCCTGCACCGGACTGCCACCTGCCTCCTCCATAGCCAGTAGCAATGGATACAATAACACCCTGCACAACGAGCCCCCTGTCTACGCCAACCTGAACAACTTCAACCCAACTACCATCAGCACCACCCCTGCCTTCAACAGCAACGCAATGGGCTTCACCTCCCCGCATCACAGCAGCCCGCCCATCCCCGTCCAGCACCCCAGGCTGCAAGCTCTGAAAGAAGAGCCCCAGACTGTGCCTGAAATGCCCGGCGAGACCCCTCCTCTCTCCCCCATCGACATGGAGTCTCAGGAGAGGATAAAAGCCGAGCGGAAGCGTATGAGGAACAGGATCGCAGCCTCCAAGTGCAGGAAGAGGAAGCTTGAACGCATCGCCCGCCTGGAAGACAAAGTCAAAACCTTAAAGTCTCAGAACTCTGAACTGGCGTCCACTGCCAACATGCTGCGGGAACAGGTCGCCCAGCTCAAACAGAAAGTGATGAATCACGTCAACAGCGGCTGCCAGCTCATGTTAACGCAGCAGCTGCAGACTTTCTGAACGGACCGGGCGGCAGGAGAAGCCGGGAAAGAGCGTGCGGAGCGAACGTGAAGCAATTTCAGGTTGAAACTCCTGATTGGAGGAGAAAACAAACAAAAAAAAATAGGCGTCCGTGATCTGACTGTTGAACACGCGTGCGCGAGGGGGGTCTGCCCGGCCTTCCCATGGAGCAAAGAGGTGGTAGGGCAGAGAGCAGTATCAATTCTACAGCACCAGGCCTGTGCGTACCATTGAGAACCTGCACGGACCCTTGGACGTTTTATCGATCGTTCACTATTAAGGATAACCTGCTAGACGGACTATACAACTTCTGTAACTCTCATACAGAGGGGGTGGGGGAGGGGGGCAGTTGTCTCATCCATTTTTGTTTTTATATGACAAATTCTGCTTGTCTTTGACCTAATTCTATATTATATATATATATATATATAAATGTGTACATATCTGTTTTTTATATATATTATACATGGCTGACGTGTGTCAGTAGCAGCGGCTTCCAGCTCTTTGTAACTTATATTTATGTCTTTATTTTGGGTTCCTGTTAACCCATCATGGTCTGTACAGAAGAGAATTTTTTGAACTCGTTTGAGTTTAACCTTTGTAATAAAGTTATATAATTTTTTTCTATGTTTTTTTGTTTTTTGAGGATGATTCCACATGTTCTATTCTATTTAAAGAAAATTTTCAAGATTTGAAAGTTTTAGAATTTTTTTTTTAATTTATATTGACTTTTTTTTTTTTTTTTTTTTTTACATTGCAATAAAAGTGCATGATAAACGTATCTTATGTGTTTTTTGCCTTTTAATATTGAAAAAAATCTAAAAAAAATAATTGGTTTTTCCTGTTGGAAGTATAAAACTAAATCTAGATTTTTAGCTTTTGCAAAATGCATGCACCCTAAATAGATGAAGACTAGGATAATGTTATCATTTTGTACAATTTTACAAGTATTGACCCCCCCCCATGTTTAGGAGTACACCGTCCCTTTAAGATAGACGTAGCATGCAACCTAATACACCGTGTAATTATAGGATATACGGCGCTGTACACCAGGAGGCGAAACACACACGCCGAAAGCTGCTCAGACCCTATTGTCTGAGCCGAAAGTAAAAATCTTGGAGGTTTCTTACCTTCTTGAGGTCTAGTTTCGGTCTCGGCAGATTTCAGCGCCTGTTTTCTGTGTAGGTCATGTGACCAGGAGCACAACAAACGCTTAAAGGGAGAGTACGCTGAAAAACAACAAGCCGTGTCAAGCATTACCGTACTGGTGCTGGATTATTGGGGACAAAAAATATTCATTTTTTTTATGCAGATTTTTAGAAGATATATTTATAAATGTATTTAGTATTTTTCGTAGATCTGTGGTCCTGTAATAACACGTTCGCACTCTGTGGTATATTACGCCATTATACCGTATTACATGGTGCAGACCATCACTTAGCTTGGGACACCCCGTTAAGGCAAAGCGGAAAATCCTAAAATAAAGTGTCGGCTCCCATCATGATTGACTGCAGGTTATTAAAAGTTTGTCTTTTACTAAATTCTGCAAAAACTGGCTGATACCTAATGTGGCTGAGCGGCCGCCTCCCACAGGGGTGCTCACCCAGCTTTCCTAGGTACAGGTATAACTATGGCCAGGGTCAGGGAAAAATTTGCAAAAAAAAAAAATTCCCTTCACGTGGGTATAACTCTAAGACAAGTCGTACATTATTCCCAGGGGTGTGTTGTACCTATGTGCAGAGACGCTTTGGATTGGTCATCAGTTGAAGATTCACGGGTGTCTGATGCCCAGGCCCCAAGTCAGCGGTCTGGAGAAGCCACAATGTTCGGGGGAGCACTGCAGCCTCTGCACATCTCACCTTGCAGAGTGTCGCGTTTGATATTGCAGCTCAGTCCCACTCACTTGAATGGGACTGAGCTGCGAACAGGTTATGTGACTGATGAACATAACCTAACATGGCCTATAAAGCAGGGATCCCAGGGGACGGAGACTCGTTAACCTACAATTGTTGATGTATCCCAAGGATAAGCCATTATCTGACAGGGGTCTGATGCCAGGACAACACCTCCTGTCAATGGACTCCACTGCTCCTCCTGGCACAATGTCCAAAGTGTAAACAGATGGTTTTCCCTGACTCGGGGCTGTCTGTAGTAGAGCCTTGGACTGAATTCTTACCCCTCAGGGGCTGGATAGGACCCGCTAGGCCTCAGTCCTCAGTGCTGGCATACATCGAGGTATGCCAGCACTGAGGACTGGCATACCTCGGTGAAGAGGTATTTCCGCCATGGCCAATGCATATAAACATAACCCAAAGGCAGGAGCGCCCCGGGGGTGAGGTCTGATTGGTCGCCAGGGTTGACCCTCCATGTTTTGTCAGTACTAGATTGAGTAGCCGAGGCCTACCTGACCTCCAGCCTATGACACTTACACGAAGTCCCCTCCTTGTATTTGTGGCTCAGAGCAGATGGCCGTCCAGCGGTTTTCCCTGTGATCCTTCTCCTCCTGTCTAATGTTGCAGCTGTCTACCCGCCATCTCCCCTCGGACGTCCCTTTGATACCCAAAACTCATCATCTCTGGCGCTGGATTAATATTTTATCTCTTTCTGCACATCTCCACACTTAACCTCTCACATTACACATTATCACCGCACCAATCCATCTGCCCGCGCCCCGAGGGGTGGGGGGTCCTCCATCTTCAGTACTCCACTCGCTCACCATCCTGATAGTATCTGCTTCACCTTCAGATAAAGTTGGGATGTGTATGCTATAGGGGGGCTGTACGGTATAGGGGGGCTGTATGCTATAGGGGGGCTGTACGGTATAGGGGGGCTGTATGCTATAGGGGGGCTGTACGGTATAGGGGGGCTGTACGGTATAGGGGGGCTGCACGGTACATGGGGGCTGTACGGTATAGGGGGGCTGCACGGTACATGGGGGCTGTACGGTATAGGGGGGCTGCACGGTACAGGGGCGGATACTGTACAATATCACCAATGGTTGTAGATTTACAAGATGTGACTGATCTGACTCTCTGTGACCAGCCATGATGCTTGGGCGACTGCTGCGCCCCTTTAATCTTGTGTATTGGTCCATTTCCCTGCACATCATCTACCTCCATATTACAGCTTCATCCATTGAACAGAGGACAAGGCAAAGAGTTACAATTTGCAGATAGAATCCCCGTCTGTCCTAAATGGTGCAACTTTTGTTCGTGCGCGACCGGCTAAAGGCTGCATTCACAACTGCATCCGAAAATCTTTGGATGGCCCCGATTATAGTCAGTGGAGTCTGCCGGATCCCTTTCCTGTCCACCATCTGTCTATTGTTCTGGTCCCTTATGGATCACAACGACGGACACCCCGACACTGGTGTGAACACAGCAGAAGTGGTGCTGTAACTTTTGCACCAAAACAAGAGACTTGCACCCAAATCCTGCGCAAGCTATCAACACCCCTCTTATTGAGATATAGTAATTAGGTTTACACCTGAGTTGCTGCAGCTTCTTCCTTGATCACGAGACAGTTTCCAGCACGCCGTAAAGCGAGCTCTTCCGATTCCTGAAGTACAGTAGGGTGCTGCCATGTTCTGCCATGGTTCAGGACAGCGATTTATTTTCTACTTCCACAAACGATGTGAAGCCAAATAAACCTTCTCTTCCGTTGAATCTCCTCCCGCTGTTCTGTGAACTTTCTAGCTGGAAAAAAAAAAAAATTGTTCAAATTTTTTTATTTTATTTTTATAATCCGCGGGAAACTCTTCCCACTTTGCTTTGAAAATTGCCATGTTGACAGTGTTTGGAGGCGAGCAGGGTTTCACATGTCAGTTGGTTGCTGGGTGGGGCCAATGCTCGGGTCCAATAACACACACCGATGATGTCACCGTCCCCGGAAGGCAGCCCGCCCCCTGACCCTATATGGGCAGCACGATGCACAATGCACAGGGATGGGTGGGACGGGTTCAGGACTTGCTCCAACAAGCTCCATGTTTACCTGACCTTGCTCATTCTCTTTCCCTTCTGCGCTGATTACAGATTTGGCGCTGAACCATTTACTGGGGCAGGATGAAGTTCACAATGTACTTTGGCCTCATCACATCCAAAGCTAACTTTTTTTTTTTTTTTTTCCCCTGCAGTGTTTGCTGTGTGCTCAAGTGATACAGAGTTATTTATAGGCTTGCAAAGCTGAGATCTGAGTGCACTGATGGCTGTAACTATACAGAGAATTCCTCTAATCCGCCATCCAATATAATCCACCAGATTTTCTGCTTTGTGCGTCGTTCACTGTCCAATAAGTGGAAGAATATAAAGTAATATTGTAACGTAAGAATCTATGAATGACGAAGTGGCAACACTACAACTCCCAGCAAGCATAACTGCTGGAGCTCCCATAGAAGAGAGTGGACCATGCTGGGAGTTGTAGTGTTGCTCTGTATTGTGCTGTCTCTTGTGTTTCCAATCTGAGTTTCATGATATATTCTATCCTTTAATCCAGTATTAATTGCACTTGCTAAATGAATGGATATTCTGGATTATCAGATGTGTATTCACAAACTCTCTTTAATACATTGTATCTTTTGCTAAACTTGGTCAATTCCACTTTATGTTGCAGGTCTGGGTTTGGAATAAGAATCCAATTATTAGGTTTCTGGATTATCAAATTCTGGAGTGAAGGAATTGTATAGATAGAATGAAAGCCACCTAATAATCTGGCAATATTATGTTCAGACATACCGCTGTGATGTGATGTGAAGCCGCTGTGATGCCATGTGAAGCCGCTGTGATGTCATGTGAAGCCGCTGTGATGTCATGTGAAGCCGCTGTGATGTGATGCGAAGCCGCTGTGATGTGATGCGAAGCCGCTGTGATGTCATGTGAAGGCTCTGTGATGTGATGTGAAGCCGCTGTGATGTGAAGCCGCTGTGATGTCATGTGAAGCCGCTGTGATGTCATGTGAAGGCTCTGTGATGTGAAGCCGCTGTGATGTGATGCGAAGCCGCTGTGATGTCATGTGAAGCCGCTGTGATGTCATGTGAAGCCGCTGTGATGTCATTTGAAGCCGCTGTGATGTCATGTGAAGCCGCTGTGATGTGATGCGAAGCCGCTGTGATGTCATGTGAAGCCGCTGTGATGTCATGTGAAGCCGCTGTGATGTCATTTGAAGCCGCTGTGATGTCATGTGATGCCGCTGTGATGTGATGTGATGCCGCTGTGATGTCATGTGAAGCCGCTGTGATGTGATGTGATGCCGCTGTGATGTGATGCCGCTGTGATGTCATGTGAAGCCGCTGTGATGTCATGTGATGCCGCTGTGATGTCATGTGAAGCCGCTGTGATGTCATGTGATGCCGCTGCGCTTTTTGGTCATGATTGTTTTGCATTCTTTAAAGAAACTGTTAAAACTTGTTTCACTTCCATATTCTGGAATCTGCAATAATCTGTTACCGGAGCGCTCCCAAAACCAGGCTGCAGGAACCGAATATACAGTTTATTTTATTACCCCCTTTGCCTTACGTTAATGTATCAGAGCAGCATTCTCCAGACTGGACTACAACTCCCAGCATGGCCTGGCAGCCTGTGATATACCAGTGATCAGCATCAATCCCTTTACTGATAGATGAATCCTCTTCCAGGGGTGATAATAGTAACCTGGTAATGAAGAGGATATCAGGAGTAGTCAACGTTTAGGCCAAGGCGCCATGTAGCAAAAGAAAACGCCACGGGGGAAAAATGCGACTTGGGGCTTTAGTCTTGAGACGCAGCGACACACCTGTCCATTGTTGTGTATTGCTGCACATCTTCAATGAATTTAATAGGACTGAGCTGCAATACCACACACCACCTGCGAACAGGTGTGGCGCTGTTTTTGGAAGAAAGTTTTCCTAATTCTGGACAAACCATGCTGAGTTGACCTTATGGATTGGTGAGTTCCTGTCCATTGTGTGGGATGTCATACTCAGACGTCCGGGGATACATGTGACCCTGCTTCCTTCCTATCTCACCTGCTTTTCCCTTATTATATTTTAAGACGTCTTAGGGATTACTTTGGAACGGAAGACTCTTTCTTCTTGCTGCGGACAGGGCGCGACATTGAGCGTGTGGTCGTGAGGTTACATTGTATTCAGCGCCTGAACGATGTGGGAGCGATCAGCTTTAATTAACCTCAGCATTTCTGGGTAATGAATCACGCCATAAATCTCCTTATACCAAACGTCTCAGACAATTGTGTCTCCGTTATCCTGAGGATTAAGAACGTAAATGGGTGCAAGAGCTTACAGTCTAGGACGTAGATGGCCGCCAGCTTGGAGCTTCAGCCCACCTATGTGATATTGGTATTAGGACCCCCTGCTATGACTGGCTGTGTACAGTGTCCTGCTCTCCTCTATTGTATTATAGGGGTCCTCGGGCCCTAAAAACACCAGGACACATTGTAACTGTAATCTCTGCAACTTGTATATCCATGGCCTGTCCAGACCCAACACTGTATCCAGTCTAGACAATCCTCTGTGAGCCAAACACATCACAAAGCTCTCCTGTCCTATAATAGTCTGGGCTGTATAACTCACACAGCATTGTCCAGACTGGATACGACTATAACAAACCCTCAGCAGTCACATAAGGAAATCTCATAGAACCCTGTACATGTCAGGTGACCTATATTCCGTAGAGGATAAAGTCCGCCATTGCGTAATACTTGTAATTATTCTAATTATTGGCTAATTAGGTAACGTTGTTTCCTCCATTCTGTATCCATGATCCGGGCGCAGTCTCTGCCTCTTTAAATCCATAGACAGGAGTAAAGATTCTGGCTCAGAGTCTATCAGGAAACTCCCACTTACTGCACTTTGAGCTCCACATAGAAACCTCTTTACTCCTCTCCCAGCTGCGCTCACAGGGGAACGCTCTGCAGATAGGATTGTGAAATTTATTGCACTTGGCTGCAAATCTCTGACAACAGAAACAGGAAGTCAAGTCCGAAACGACAGGATAAGAGGCGAGAATCAAAGTCCTGCAAAATACAAAGGACTCAGGAAAGTAGAAGAGCAAGATGGCCGAGATAACAATCCCATAATGTAATGCTGCTATACACAACCACATAGGAGCAGTATTATAGTAGTTATATACCTGTACACAGGAGCAGTATTATAGTAGTTATATTCTTGTACATAGGAGGTAGTATTATAGTAGTTATATTCTTGTACATAGGAGGTAGTATTATAGTAGTTATATTCTTATACATAGGAGGTAGTATTATAGTAGTTATATTCTTGTACATAGGAGTAGTATTATAGTAGTTATATTCTTGTACATAGGAGTAGTATTATAGTAGTTATATTCTTGTACATAGGAGCAGTATTATAGTAGTTATATTCTTGTACATAGGAGGTAGTATTATAGTAGTTATATTCTTGTACATAGGAGGTAGTATTATAGTAGTTATATTCTTATACATAGGAGTAGTATTATAGTAGTTATATTCTTGTACATAGGAGTAGTATTATAGTAGTTATATTCTTGTACATAGGAGGTAGTATTATAGTAGTTATATTCTTATACATAGGAGTAGTATTATAGTAGTTATATTCTTGTACATAGGAGGTAGTATTATAGTAGTTATATTCTTGTACATAGGAGTAGTATTATAGTAGTTATATTCTTGTACATAGGAGGTAGTATTATAGTAGTTATATTCTTGTACATAGGAGCAGTATTATAGTAGTTATATTCTTGTACATAGGAGCAGTATTATAGTAGTTATATTCTTGTACATAGGAGCAGTATTATAGTAGTTATATTCTTGTACATAGGAGTAGTATTATAGTAGTTATATTCTTGTACATAGGAGCAGTATTATAGTAGTTATATTCTTGTACATAGGAGGTAGTATTATAGTAGTTATATTCTTGTACATAGGAGTAGTATTATAGTAGTTATATTCTTGTACATAGGAGGTAGTATTATAGTAGTTATATTCTTGTACATAGGAGCAGTATTATAGTAGTTATATTCTTGTACATAGGAGCAGTATTATAGTAGTTATATTCTTGTACATAGGAGTAGTATTATAGTAGTTATATTCTTGTACATAGGAGTAGTATTATAGTAGTTATATTCTTGTACATAGGAGGTAGTATTATAGTAGTTATATTCTTGTATATAGGAGTAGTATTATAGTAGTTATATTCTTGTACATAGGAGCAGTATTATAGTAGTTATATTCTTGTACATAGGAGTAGTATTATAGTAGTTATATTCTTGTATATAGGAGGTAGTATTATAGTAGTTACATTCTTGTACATAGGAGTAGTATTATAGTAGTTATATTCTTGAACATAGGAGTAGTATTATAGTAGTTATATTCTTGTACATAGTAGTATTATAGTAGTTATATTCTTGTATATAGGAGTAGTATTATAGTAGTTATATTCTTGTACATAGGAGTAGTATTATAGTAGTTATATTCTTGTACATAGGAGTAGTATTATAGTAGTTATATTCTTGTATATAGGAGGTAGTATTATAGTAGTTATATTCTTGTACATAGGAGTAGTATTATAGTAGTTATATTCTTGTATATAGGAGGTAGTATTATAGTAGTTATATTCTTGTACATAGGAGTAGTATTATAGTAGTTATATTCTTGTACATAGGAGTAGTATTATAGTAGTTATATTCTTGTACATAGGGGTAGTATTATAGTAGTTATATTCTTGTACATAGGAGTAGTATTATAGTAGTTATATTCTTGTACATAGGAGCAGTATTATAGTAGTTATATTCTTGTACATAGGGGTAGTATTATAGTAGTTATATTCTTGTACATAGGAGTAGTATTATAGTAGTTATATTCTTGTACATAGGAGCAGTATTATAGTAGTTATATTCTTGTACATAGGAGCAGTATTATAGTAGTTATATTCTTGTACATAGGAGCAGTATTATAGTAGTTATATTCTTGTACATAGGAGTAGTATTATAGTAGTTATATTCTTGTACATAGGAGGTAGTATTATAGTAGTTATATTCTTGTACATAGGAGCAGTATTATAGTAGTTATATTCTTGTACATAGGAGCAGTATTATAGTAGTTATATTCTTGTACATAGGAGCAGTATTATAGTAGTTATATTCTTGTACATAGGAGCAGTATTATAGTAGTTATATTCTTGTACATAGGAGCAGTATTATAGTAGTTATATTCTTGTACATAGGAGCAGTATTATAGTAGTTATATTCTTGTACATAGGAGGTAGTATTATAGTAGTTATATTCTTGTACATAGGAGTAGTATTATAGTAGTTATATTCTTGTACATAGGAGCAGTATTATAGTAGTTATATTCTTGTACATAGGGGTAGTATTATAGTAGTTATATTCTTGTACATAGGAGTAGTATTATAGTAGTTATATTCTTGTACATAGGAGCAGTATTATAGTAGTTATATTCTTGTACATAGGGGTAGTATTATAGTAGTTATATTCTTGTACATAGGAGTAGTATTATAGTAGTTATATTCTTGTACATAGGAGCAGTATTATAGTAGTTATATTCTTGTACATAGGAGCAGTATTATAGTAGTTATATTCTTGTACATAGGAGCAGTATTATAGTAGTTATATTCTTGTACATAGGAGCAGTATTATAGTAATTATATTCTTGTACATAGGAGTAGTATTATAGTAGTTATATTCTTGTACATAGGAGGTAGTATTATAGTAGTTATATTCTTGTACATAGGGGCAGTATTATAGTAGTTATATTCTTGTACATAGGTGACAGTATTATAGTAGTTATTAATAAATGATTCTTATGACGTGTTTTTGTCTTTTTGCTGATCATATTCTCGCCATCTTTTGCCTCCTTTACGGTTAATGAAGGTTTTTCATGACCTGGGACAAGAAGCTGCAGGTTCTCCTCCTATATATGAGCACAGGTTAGACCAGTTCGCACTTTATGAGAGGTGTGCCCTATAATTATCAGGACACAATATCAGATTAGTTCTGAAGGTTCTCGGTGAATATAACAGATGGTATATAACAGATACTATTTCTGGTGCTTCTCTGGCTTTCGGCTTCCCATTAATACCTATCTCTTAATCGCTGCCATTTTCTGCGTTGGTCAATCCCATTTTAGCGTCCCCATTTATAGATACGGAGCTGATTTAGGATCGCTCAATGTGTTCTTCATATATCTGTCCAGGCAGCCTGATGAGGAGGATTAAGTCTCTTAAAGGCCAATGAGTACTGGGGTTGTCTTATTGGTCAGTGACTTTCCACCATCGTCAGGAGATCACAGGTGACCCCAGCACTTTTGGCTGATTTGAGGGGCCCCAGCAGCTCATCAAATTTTGAACAGGGGTTTTCCAAACTTGGGTCGCATGTTTACCCTATACTAGAGCTGTGTGACATAATCTTCTTGGAGGTCTTTTTTCCTTTGGCTTCATGTAGCTGGAAGGAGTTTCATTGTCAGATCTTCTTTAGAGACTCTTTCTGGTGCAAGGTGTTCCTGGGGTTTAGTGTCCAGTGTATAGTGAGGAAGGGGGTAAAGGGGTGCACTATGTGCCCATGGCTGTGCCCCCAAAATATATTTTTGTTTTGAAAGGGTGAACTAGTTTTTCTGTCTTCATGAATAAAATTTACTTTAAGAATTAGAAATGTCTTCAATGGTATAATATCAATAGAGAATAAGACTTTCTCCCCCGTCATGGTGCATGGCATTGATCGGATACATTGTCCACACTTTCTTGGCCCTCCCTTGTCTGCTCTCCACCCCATAAGTTGCTCTTCTGTCATGTCCTGGAGAACTTTTGTCTCTAGTACAAAAAGGAGAAGGAGAGGATCCCTGCCACCTCCAATGGCCCCAAGATCTGGGTTTGCATCTATTGGATCCCATAGGAATAGGACAACCAGATCCAAAGGAATAGCAGTCTACATACGTCCTTTGGGAATTCAAAGAAATATTTCCAATTCTGGAGCTCAAGCTTAAAAATCCGTATCTACATCTCCATAACAAATAATGAACAGCCACACGGCCGTCCTCAGAACTTACAGACACTCAAGTCCATGTAGAAGGAGCCTGACAGCAAATGATGGATCTGGAAACAAAAAGACCATCAATTCTAAAACGTACATCAGCCCCTATTGAGAGCGAGCAGAAGATAAGGGGAAAGGTGCAGACGAGACTGGATCACACTGGTAATAAAAAAAAATTGCTGAAAAATAAGACGTAGATGTGTACAGCTGCAACAACAACCGGCGAAGAACATCATCATCCTCCAAGACAACCGCAGCGAGAAGTCTCCAACCCTGTAAATGTCAGCGGGCTCCAGATAATGGCGGGTCATGTGAGGATCACTCGCACTGACATAAATATATACAAGTAGAAACCCCCTTTATTATACAAAGTCACTTCCTGAGGGTTGTGAGGAGGTAAACAAGGCGCGAGGCCACTCCTTATGATACACGCCAAGGAGAAGGAATTATAATGGAGGAGGTGAGGGCTGGACAAGTATAGAAGCCTTCAAACATTGGTGTCAGAGAAGACTTGTGAATGGAGATGGGTAAACCTCAGAAGGGGCAAACCCCAAAAATGATGCATTCAGACAAACCCAAAATTTTTGGAAATTTCAGGTCGAATGCAGTTGATCTTTGATCTATGGAGAGCATATGGATCCTTGACCCCATGAAGTTAAAGCTTCTAGATATGCCATAAACTCCAAGAAGAAGGTCTTATAACATGAGAAGAGGGGGCTGAGCTGTGAAGGACAGGAAGAATATGGAAGACTCAAAACATTACTGCTAAAGAAGATGTACAAAGATCTTGATTGTAGAGAGACCTTGTGGATCCTCGACCGCCATCAGGTCAAAACTTCTAGAGGATACATTGCAAACTCCATGGAGTAGGGCTTATAATGGAGTGTCCAGCAAAGGAAAGGAAAGTATGGCGCCTCTGGTCTTTGGTGCTGGAGAAGACTCGTGAAGATCTTGATGTAGATTCTTCACTATATCAGGCCAAAGTATCTAGAGGAAGGCGTTATAACCAGACTTATAGAATTGGGGACATATTGTATTGTGTTCCAAAAAGTTGCTGGAAAAAGAGGGCAAAAAGATGGCTGGAGACAACCACTAGAATCATGAAGAACTTATTGAGGACATCACGAATATAAAAGAGTCTTCTCCATCAGTCAATGGTAATACTCTAGATGATGTTCAGAAGAAGCAAAAAGGTGCGGAGAGAATCTGGACTCTGGGATCTCCCTTCACCGAAACGTCTTTACTTGCCTGTAGTTTCTAAACCTTCTTAGTATGTTATAATGAGAATAATCCATCCATGATCTGACGTCCTGCTGAGCTTCTGCTTAGACACAGCAGTCAATCTGAATAGGCTGAGCAGTAGTGTAAAGCATGGAGGACGGAGAGTGAAGTAGACTGGGCTTGTGATAGGGTAATCAGTAGAGTTCAGACTACCTTGGTCTACAGTAGACAGTGCAGCTGCCGCCGGGTCTAGGTGTGTCCGAAAGTTGCAGAGAGTAAGAAATAGTCAGACTACCCCAGACTCCTGATCACTGACCTTGGACTACAGCGAGCCAATGAACAAGGAGAGACTACATGGGTGGGGGTCCCAGGGGTCAGCCCTGGCAATATGCATTACTTTATGAGATGGGAAGATGGAAATACTAAATTGCAACTTGTAGTAATTATTAACCCCTTATGGAAAATGATGCCGTCCCTTTAAGGAAAACATTCCACCACCTCCACCAAAGTTACAGTTTCCCCCCAGTCTTATTGTAAAGGGGATGTAAGAAAGATTTTTTTTTTATTTTTCATGTCCTGCAAACGTCTGTGAGCGAGCCCAGGTGCGACCGCCCTCTGTACAGCCAGACTATACGTGATTTCCCTTCAAGTCACTTTGCGCCGTCTGCTGCGGAGCCCTAAGTCACTGAGCGCCCTTTATAAGAGCCTGTGTTGACAAGCCATATTAGCATAGCACACACGCGTCCCTCTATATAAACAACGGAACGTAACTAATCAGAAAGAACCACATTCACCATCTGCGGGGAACGTTCACGAGACGTCTGCAGGGATCCAAAGAACCTTCCACAAACACTTCTAGTAAACCTGCAAGTTTTCACTTCTGTTAAAGGAAAGTCTCGACCCCCCCCCCCCCCCTGCTCCTTCCCTGACGGGAGCACAATAGGTTCTCACAGGCCCTTAAACAGGTGCATTGCTGTTAAATAGGGGGCACAGAGCGTTCTTTGTACCCACACAGCCAGCAATGACAGATGGAGAGTCCATTGTGGTAATAATAAAGTGCTGGGGATACGAAGATAATCACATTGCCGTTAATTGTCACAATATTTGGCATGCCAGCGCTCCATCAATAAAGAGCAACTCGTGACCTCTCAAGTGATACTTATAGAAGCCCCGAGAGTCACAATGTAACAGCCCCATCCCATCCCCGAGATGACCAGTCACCGTATATTATATACCCCATAGTGTCCAATGCTGATGGCAAAGTCACCAAAAAAGGCAGAAGGTGGAAAAATACCATCACAACTCCAGGTCCGAGCACAATATATCATATCGGAAGGATTCGGTGGTTTCTTACCAGAGGGGATTGGTTCAGAATGCTGAAAAGTGACACCCCCAATATAAGAACTACAACGCCCAATGTATCCTGAAATATAACTACTATAATACTGCTCCTATGTACAAGAATATAACTACTATAATACTACTCCTATATACAAGAATATAACTACTATAATACTACTCCTATATACAAGAATATAACTACTATAATACTGCTCCTATGTACAAGAATATAACTACTATAATACTACCTCCTATGTACAAGACTATAACTACTATAATACTACCTCCTATGTACAAGAATATAACTACTATAATACTGCTCCTATGTACAAGAATATAACTACTATAATACTGCTCCTATGTACAAGAATATAACTACTATAATACTACTCCTATGTACAAGAATATAACTACTATAATACTACTCCTATGTACAAGAATATAACTGCTATAATACTACCTCCTATGTACAAGAATATAACTACTATAATACTACTCCTATGTACAAGAATATAACTACTATAATACTGCTCCTATGTACAGGAATATAACTACTATAATACTACTCCTATGTACAAGAATATAACTACTATAATACTGCCCCTATGTACAAGAATATAACTACTATAATACTGCTCCTATGTACAAGAATATAACTACTATAATACTACCTTCTATGTACAAGAATATAACTACTATAATACTACCTTCTATGTACAAGAATATAACTACTATAATACTATATAATACCGCCCTGTATGTATGTGGCTACTATGTTATTCCGCACTAGCCCCTCCCCCTCTGTGTCTCACTGTTCTGCCTTATACTTGTATATTATGTATCCGCTCTCTGTGACTCGGGTGCCTTATATGTGAATCACAGGAAGTATTTACAGGATATCTTCTTTCCTCCGAGTTCTGGGATCTCGGCTCTTGCAGATATTCGGGATATTCGCCCGCGGTTCGTTCTCTGATATCATTTATATCTTTGAGCTTCCTCAGTGAGAATCATTTTCTACCTAAAGGGAATTTTCCGCATTCTTGGTAATATTCTGTCACCTCCTGATATTTCGCTGTATAATAAGGTCTGATCACTATGAAGGTGACGCGATGACTACGCTGGGGTCTGGTTTGTGATCTATCAGTATATAGTGAGGCACCCCCGCCCCTCCTCCTCTGACCCCTTATACACCAATATTCACGTACACTATGGGCCCTGTGTGCTGCATAGATCATAAGAGTCAGCTGATGCCGATCACTATAAGTATTGTGCGCTGCACTTTCTTTACTTTACCAGCTTGTCACCCAGCTTTTCCTGAGTCCTGGATGGAGCATCAATATAGAAAGTGTTGTAAAATTAGTCTGACCCTGGAAATGTCGGATAAAACCCTTTTTGGGCACAGTAAGGGGAACCATATCGGCTGACACCAAGGCACATCTGACAACTTAGTTACCTCTTAGGGTCATTGGTTGATGTGATGTCACTGGGCCCTGCAGGTCACTGGGCCCTATGTGCCTGGACATGGTGTAACCTACGGGGCCCCAGGTAATGTGAGTAGTAAGCCCATGTCCCAGGGGTTTTGCGCCCCTTTTTGGTGTCCCCTTGGTCCTTTTATGTCTTTGTCTGCCCTGAAGCCTCCGGTGCCCTTTAAGTTAACCCTTTACCACCTCCCTTGTCCACATTGACCACAACCCCTGTGCCAGGCGGAGTAGATTCGCAGCACTCCACTTCCTGATTCCTTCCTCTTTGTGCACACTCATCCGCACCCCTCGCCTCCCCCCCGATCCCCATGGCACGTCGCACCGACCGCCACATCATTTCCACAGAAACTTTTTCTGGTTCTGGTTGCTAAAACTCAATGGTCGGCCGTGCGCCCGCCTGGTTCTGTCCGTGTCGCCCCCCACCAGGTTTACAGAACTTTCTGCCTCCGTCCTTGGCAGTTGTTTTGTAGAGACAGTGCGGTGATGCCGCCGACCGCCTGCAGAGGGCGCCGTCGAGTTGTTTACTTCCAGAAGGGAATTCTTCTCCTGCCAAGAGTCTAAAATAATTTCCAGGGATCCTTTACTAATAAGCAGATAGTGCGCCCTGACCTACATACAGCGAGGATGATGGCGCCGCTATCTGGACAATTTCCATGTCAGAAAAAGACTATACCCCCCCAATACATTACACCATTGACGATTCAATATTTTCTGTTTCTAGGAAAGCTGGGTGACAAGGCTTTGTAGTGCAATATGGCGAATATCTGCATTACAACCCGGCCCGCCATGGCTCAGTAACACAGCGGGGTCCGGACGCTGTAAGTCCTGCGCACTCCATTACTTGGCAGGTCTAGGGGCCGTCACCCATCTTTTCCTTTTTTGCTTACGTATTTTTGGAAAGCTGGGTGACCGACAACCCCTGTAGGAACTGATGTAGGGTGTCACAGGCTGCACACATCACCTATTGTATTTGTACTGACTGACTGCAGTACCACACTCGGCCTACGGACAAGGGTGGCGCTGCTGCCATGCATTTGTAATCTTATGTCACAGTCATTGCAGCAACATTTTGACTTGTCATAGTGACTTTGATTGGTGATGTTCTAGGTGTAGGGACCCCCACGATCACTGAAACCCCTCCTCTAATACCCCGGTCACAGCGTGGCCCCTCTCTCCCAGGGGTCTCAGCGCCTGGACCACCACTAACAATTCCCAAATGTCAAAATGTTTCTCCAGTGCCTGCAGCTATTTTTGCTGTTCAGGAATCCCCACTGTAGAGGTGAGCGCCCCCCGACCCAAACCTCGCGCCTCGGTGTAGTCGTCTCTGCTCTCAGTCTCTTCACAAAGCCCCCTCCCCATAATGGCAGGGACGGGGTGTTGTGAAATACTGGCAGTTACAAGGGAAGTCACTTCTACTGATATACACACCAATGTGTTGCAATCCTGCTGGTGAGGGCGGCGGAGCCTGTGCGCACAGCGCAGCAGCAATATACAGCAATATACAGATGGGTTATACGGTGTTATTTACATGGAGCTGTTCACACCAGCCAGCCTCA
Source organism: Leptodactylus fuscus (assembly GCF_031893055.1). Classification (NCBI taxonomy): domain Eukaryota; kingdom Metazoa; phylum Chordata; class Amphibia; order Anura; family Leptodactylidae; genus Leptodactylus; species Leptodactylus fuscus. The sequence continues at coordinate 6,112,946 of NC_134273.1, read as the reverse complement.
CCCATCAGCAGGTCACCAGCAGAGCTCACAATCTAATCTCCACATCTCACCCACACACTGCAGACCATTGACCTTGTGGTTGTGAAATAGCAAAGACAGAGATGTAACTACAGAGCGGCCTGAGAATCACTGCAAGGTACAGATACATATAGCACAGGCTGCAGAGCACCGATATACATATATAGCCTGCAGGAAATCCTGCCCAGAAGCAAAGAGCTGAGAGAAAGGGGTGGAGTTTAGTGAAGGGGTGGGACTACACTGCAGACAGAAGTAGGGAGAGGATCCTGCTGCAGTACACTGCCCTCTGTCCACAGTTAAAGCAACATAGGCTCCGCCCCTTTTCATAAGTCATGTAATGTATGTATACAGTGATTGCACCAGCAGAATAGTGAGCGCAGCTCTGGAGTATAATACAGGATAAGTAATGTAATGTATGTACACAGTGATTGCACCAGCAGAATAGTGAGCGCAGCTCTGGAGTATAATACAGGATAAGTAATGTAATGTATGTACACAGTGACTGTACCAGCAGAATAGTGAGCGCAGCTCTGGAGTATAATACAGGATAAGTAATGTAATGTGTGTACACAGCGACTGTACCAGCAGTATAGTGAGCGCAGCTCTGGAGTATAATACAGGATAAGTAATGTAATGTATGTACACAGTGACTGCACCAGCAGAATAGTGAGCGCAGCTCTGGAGTATAATACAGGATAAGTAATGTAATGTATGTACACAGTGACTGCACCAGCAGAATAGTGAGCGCAGCTCTGGAGTATAATACAGGATAAGTAATGTAATGTATGTACACAGTGACTGCACCAGCAGAATAGTGAGCGCAGCTCTGGAGTATAATACAGGATAAGTAATGTAATGTGTGTACACAGCGACTGTACCAGCAGTATAGTGAGCGCAGCTCTGGAGTATAATACAGGATAAGTAATGTAATGTATGTACACAGTGACTGTACCAGCAGTATAGTGAGCGCAGCTCTGGAGTATAATACAGGATAAGTAATGTAATGTATGTACACAGTGACTGCACCAGCAGAATAGTGAGCGCAGCTCTGGGGTATAATACAGGATAAGTAATGTAATGTATGTACACAGTGACTGTACCAGCAGAATAGTGAGCGCAGCTCTGGAGTATAATACAGGATAAGTAATGTAATGTATGTGCACAGTGACTGTACCAGCAGAATAGTGAGCGCAGCTCTGGAGTATAATACAGGATAAGTAATGTAATATATGTACACAGTGACTGCACCAGCAGAATAGTGAGTGCAGCTCTGGAGTATAATACAGGATAAGTAATGTAATGTATGTACACAGTGACTGTACCAGCAGAATAGTGAGTGCAGCTCTGGAGTATAATACAGGATAAGTAATGTAATGTATGTACACAGTGACTGCACCAGCAGAATAGTGAGCGCAGCTCTGGAGTATAATACAGGATAAGTAATGTAATGTATGTACACAGTGACTGCACCAGCAGAATAGTGAGCGCAGCTCTGGAGTATAATACAGGATTAGTAATGTAATGTATGTACACAGTGACTGTACCAGCAGAATAGTGAGCGCAGCTCTGGAGTATAATACAGGATAAGTAATGTAATGTATGTACACAGTGACTGTACCAGCAGAATAGTGAGCGCAGCTCTGGAGTATAATACAGGTTAAGTAATGTAATGTATGTACACAGTGACTGTACCAGCAGAATAGTGAGCGCAGCTCTGGAATATAATACAGGATAAGTAATGTAATGTATGTACACAGTGACTGCACCAGCAGAATAGTGAGCGCAGCTCTGGGGTATAATACAGGATAAGTAATGTAATGTATGTACAGTGACTGTACCAGCAGAATAGTGAGTGCAGCTCTGGAGTATAATACAGGATAAGTAATGTAATGTATGTACACAGTGACTGCTCCAGCAGAATAGTGAGCTCAGCTCTGGAGTATAATACAGGATAAGTAATGTAATGTATGTACACAGTGACTGCTCCAGCAGAATAGTGAGCACAGCTCTGGGATATAATACAGGATAAGTAATGTAATGTATGTACACAGTGACTGTACCAGCAGAATAGTGAGTGCAGCTCTGGGTATAATACAGGATAAGTAATGTAATGTATGCACACAGTGACTGCACCAGCAGAATAGTGAGCGCAGCTCTGGAGTATAATACAGGATAAGTAATGTAATGTATGTACACAGTGACTGTACCAGCAGAATAGTGAGTGCAGCTCTGGGTATAATACAGGATAAGTAATGTAATGTATGTACACAGTGACTGTACCAGCAGAATAGTGAGTGCAGCTCTGGGTATAATACAGGATAAGTAATGTAATGTATGTACACAGTGACTGTACCGGCAGAATAGTGAGCGCAGCTCTGGAGTATAATACAGGATAAGTAATGTAATGTATGTACACAGTGACTGCACCAGCAGAATAGTGAGCGCAGCTCTGGAGTATAATACAGGATAAGTAATGTAATGTATGTACACAGTGACTGTAAAAGCAGAATAGTGAGCGCAGCTCTGGAGTATAATACAGGATAAGTAATGTAATGTATGTACACAGTGACTGTACCAGCAGAATAGTGAGCGCAGCTCTGGAGTATAATACAGGATAAGTAATGTAATGTATGTACACAGTGACTGTACCAGCAGAATAGTGAGCGCAGCTCTGGAGTATAATACAGGATAAGTAATGTAATGTATGTACACAGTGACTGTACCAGCAGAATAGTGAGTGCAGCTCTGGAGTATAATACAGGATAAGTAATGTAATGTATGTACACAGTGACTGTACCAGCAGAATAGTGAGCGCAGCTCTGGAGTATAATACAGGATAAGTAATGTAATGTATGTGCACAGTGACTGCACCAGCAGAATAGTGAGCGCAGCTCTGGAGTATAATACAGGATAAGTAATGTAATGTATGTACACAGTGACTGTACCAGCAGAATAGTGAGCGCAGCTCTGGAGTATAATACAGGATAAGTAATGTAATGTATGTACACAGTGACTGTACCAGCAGAATAGTGAGCGCAGCTCTGGAGTATAATACAGGATATAACTCAGGATTGTTCATCCATCTGTCTGTCTATCACTAGCTATATAGTTTTGTGTTTCTCTCGCACTTTGATGTTCCTATTATTCATTCTCATGAACAGGTGATATTTTCACTTTCAGTGAAGTTTCGGAGGGGGGGGGGGGGTCGGTGAATGTAAACCTGATAAATGACCATACATTAGTTTCGGTGTCAGTCACATCATCCATCAGTCTGCAGTCCTCCTGACATGGTTGCGCTCCTCGCCAGCACATATACATAATATTGGCTTCATGTCTTGTCTTTGATCTCTGGTCCAAGTTACTAATTTGGCATTACGGTTCTGGCAGCGAGGAGGGGGCGGCCGCGGCTCTTTCTTTCCTGCATCTTTTATCTTGTTCCACATGAAGCCAAGAAACCTCCTCCTGCTGATCAGCGGACGCACGGTCTCTGGAGCGAGGTTCCTTTAAGAAGTGGCCATATAGACCTAGAGCTCTGCTGATGGGAGATATAATGTCTATGGCCGACTTAAAGGGCCACTAACCCCATAACCTGCAGCTTAGAACCTGAAATGGCTGATAACAGAGAATAATAAAGTGCACAAACCTGTCCTAGAATCTACAATCCCCAGCTATAACAGAGAATACGTGGCTGATACCTGTGAACAATAGAAGAAAGCCTGTAAATAGTCATAGAAGGAAAGACATAAGACAAGTCCCAAGAAGACGTCTTATCTCCCCTCATCTACCTGTCATTCGTTGCCTCTTAGTCACTGACACGTCCCCCCCCCCCTCCCCAGCGTCCTGTGGCTTTCGTTTCTCCACCACACCTTGTATTATAAGAAGACCCCCCCCCCCCCCAGTTCTCAGGCTTTGTGTCTGTGGTTACCACTTAGGTGGTCAAAGTTACTTAGAACTCGGCAGGACTGTATTTCCAGGGAACCTCAGTGCTAACACCGCCATATCTACTACAATCAGCCCGAGCCCAGGCCTGAGAGCAGAATACACCGAGAATCATACAGAGAGGAAACCTGGTGTATGGGGGGCACAAACTAACCCTACAGATACCCATACCGCACCACTACAGGACAACGGGGCCACAGTAAAATCACAAGTGGTTGCAGAATATTTGCAGTAGATTTCAAATTTCTTAGGAAAGAGAATTGTCCTCCTGTATCTGCTGTAAAGCCGACCGGAATTGTATATATTATATTATTACCTGAAATATCTGCAGCCTAGAGGTCTCACTCAGCATAGCAGTAATATAGAATGGACTTGTATCTTTACTTAACCTTATCAACTATGTTACTATTTTATTCTGGTCTTATACTCCAGAGCTGCGCTCACTATTCTGCTGGTACAGTCACTGTGTACATACATTACATTACTTATCCTGTATTATACTCCAGAGCTGCGCTCACTATTCTGCTGGTGCAGTCACTGTGTACATACATTACATTACTTATCCTATACTATACTCCAGAGCTGCGCTCACTATTCTGCTGGTACAGTCACTGTGTACATACATTACATTACTTATCCTGTATTATACTCCAGAGCTGCACTCACTATTCTGCTGGTGCAGTCACTGTGTACATACATTACATTACTTATCCTATACTATACTCCAGAGCTGCGCTCACTATTCTGCTGGTACAGTCACTGTGTACATACATTACATTACTTATCCTGTATTATACTCCAGAGCTGCGCTCACTATTCTGCTGGTACAGTCACTGTGTACATACATTACATTACTTATCCTATACTATACTCCAGAGCTGCGCTCACTATTCTGCTGGTACAGTCACTGTGTACATACATTACATTACTTATCCTGTATTATACTCCAGAGCTGCACTCACTATTCTGCTGGTGCAGTCACTGTGTACATACATTACATTACTTATCCTGTATTACACTCCAGAGTTGCGCTCACTATTCTGCTGGTACAGTCACTGTGTACATACATTACATTACTTATCCTGTATTATACTCCAGAGCTGTGCTCACTATTCTGCTGGTACAGTCACTGTGTACATACATTACATTACTTATCCTGTATTATACTCCAGAGCTGCGCTCACTATTCTGCTGGTACAGTCACTGTGTACATACATTACATTACTTATCCTGTACTATACTCCAGAGCTGCGCTCACTATTCTGCTGGTGCAGTCACTGTGTACATACATTACATTACTTATCCTGTATTATACTCCAGAGCTGCGCTCACTATTCTGCTGGTACAGTCACTGTGTACATACATTACATTACTTATCCTGTATTATACTCCAGAGCTGCGCTCACTATTCTGCTGGTACAGTCACTGTGTACATACATTACATTACTTATCCTGTATTATACTCCAGAGCTGCGCTCACTATTCTGCCGGTACAGTCACTGTGTACATACATTACATTACTTATCCTGTATTATACTCCAGAGCTGCGCTCACTATTCTGCCGGTACAGTCACTGTGTACATACATTACATTACTTATCCTGTATTATACTCCAGAGCTGCGCTCACTATTCTGCCGGTACAGTCACTGTGTACATACATTACATTACTTATCCTGTATTATACTCCAGAGCTGCGCTCACTATTCTGCCGGTACAGTCACTGTGTACATAAATTACATTACTTATCCTGTATTATACTCCAGAGCTGCGCTCACTATTCTGCTGGTACAGTCACTGTGTACATACATTACATTACTTATCCTGTATTATACTCCAGAGCTGCGCTCCTTATTCTGCTGGTACAGTCACTGTGTACATACATTACATTACTTATCCTGTATTATACTCCAGAGCTGCGCTCCTTATTCTGCTGGTACAGTCACTGTGTACATACATTACATTACTTATCCTGTATTATACTCCAGAGCTGCGCTCACTATTCTGCTGGTACAGTCACTGTGTACATACATTACATTACTTATCCTGTATTATACTTCAGAGCTGCGCTCACTATTCTGCTGGTACAGTCACTGTGTACATACATTACATTACTTATCCTGTATTATACTTCAGAGCTGCGCTCACTATTCTGCTGGTACAGTCACTGTGTACATACATTACATTACTTATCCTGTATTATACTCCAGAGCTGCGCTCACTATTCTGCTGGTGCAGTCACTGTGTACATACATTACATTACTTATCCTGTATTATACTCCAGAGCTGCGCTCACTATTCTGCTGGTACAGTCACTGTGTACATACATTACATTACTTATCCTGTATTATACTCCAGAGCTGCGCTCACTATTCTGCTGGTACAGTCACTGTGTACATACATTACATTACTTATCCTGTATTATACTTCAGAGCTGCGCTCACTATTCTGCTGGTACAGTCACTGTGTACATACATTACTTATCCTGTATTATACTCCAGAGCTGCGCTCACTATTCTGCTGGTACAGTCACTGTGTACATACATTACATTACTTATCCTGTATTGTACTCCAGAGCTGCGCTCACTATTCTGCTGGTGCAGTCACTGTGTACATACATTACATTACTTATCCTGTATTATACTCCAGAGCTGCGCTCACTATTCTGCTGGTACAGTCACTGTGTACATACATTACATTACTTATCCTGTATTATACTCCAGAGCTGCGCTCACTATTAGGTCCTTGGATAGTATATGAAGTATATATATGTTGTATACTGTCTGTGCTTGGTCCTGGCTCTGGAGATATTACAGACTCTCTGGACCACACCCTGCACGTTCTTAGCAGCTGCAGAGTTTGTTATTAATCCTGCAGATTACAGGGCTCGGGGTGTGTGAAGCAATGCTGCCATCTAGTGGTGGGCACTAGAGGAGACAGTGGATATAGGAATAGATAGGATTCCATTACTAGTATTGTTATTGGGTTTGTAAACGTTAGTATATCCAGACAGTTATCAGGGGTCCGTCTTCTGAGACCCTCACACCATCAACTATTATCACCAGAGGGAAAACAGCAGAAGCTTCTTACTGACCCCCCCCCCCCTTCCCCGGCATTATTTGGCATCAGTACCCTACACTAAATAACAAAGTGTTGTCTGTCCGTGCACTGCTGAATACAGGAAGGTGCTCAGCGCTCCCCCCCACCCATTATGTGACATTCTTATATATATATATATATATATATATATATATATATATATATATATATATATATATACCGGTATATGCAGTAATGTGCAAATGTTAAAAAATTGCAGCATGATAATAATAATAATACTTTCAGAACTAGCAGAGAAATGTAAATCCCATCACTATTTGGTGTGACCTTTGCCCTTTGGAGGAGGAGCCTGGAAGTGATGATCCAGCCCCTGCAGAGCCCTGATCTCATCATTATCCAGTCTGTCTGGGATGACATGAAGAGACAGACGGATTGGAGCAAGAAGATCTGGGCTTAGTTCTCCAAGATGGTGGCGAGAAACAACCTCCCTGCCCAGCTCTGCCAAAAACTGTCTGCAAGTACCGAGAAGAACTGATGGGGGGCAAAGGTCACACCGAATATTGACGGGATTTACATTTCTTTTCTCTTCATTTTGTTCATTGATAAAAACCCAATCCATTAACCCTTCTATTTCTGAAAGTTTTCTTACTGCTCAGCATTTCTTACACACCTGCCTAAGACCTTTGCACGGTACTGATATATACACAGTATACATTATAATACCTCTTGTTATTACTTTTAGACTTACACAACCTTTTAGGATTCCAGAGTTTTATCATTTTCTTTTTTTTTCTTTAAAATTTTAAATATTTTCATTTCCTGCTCTGAATTATATAGTGACAGTACCTGTAACCTCTGTGTCTGCCACTAGAGGGCGCTATGACATAGACAATTACAGGGGTCTGCGCCTTGCAATCAATATCTTATCATTCCATTAGCTGTAAAATCAAAAGTATCGCAAAGTTGTTTAAAAATTATATCCAATGTATTCAGCTCCTGTGCAGCCCTACAGTGTATACAGCCCTATGTGCAGCCCTACAGTGTATACAGACCTATGTGCAGCCCTACAGTGTATACAGCCCTATGTGCAGCCCTACAGTGTATACAGACCTATGTGCAGCCCTACAGTGTATACAGCCCTATGTGCAGCCCTACAGTGTATACAGCCCTATGTGCAGCCCTACAGTGTATACAGACCTATGTGCAGACCTACAGTGTATACAGACCTATGTGCAGCCCTACAGTGTATACAGCCCTATGTGCAGCCCTACAGTGTATACAGACCTATGTGCAGCCCTACAGTGTATACAGCCCTATGTGCAGCCCTACAGTGTATACAGCCCTATGTGCAGCCCTACAGTGTATACAGACCTATGTGCAGACCTACAGTGTATACAGACCTATGTGCAGCCCTACAGTGTATACAGCCCTATGTGCAGCCCTACAGTGTATACAGACCTATGTGCAGCCCTACAGTGTATACAGCCCTATGTGCAGCCCTACAGTGTATACAGCCCTATGTGCAGCCCTACAGTGTATACAGCCCTATGTGCAGCCCTACAGTGTATACAGACCTATGTGCAGCCCTACAGTGTATACAGCCCTATGTGCAGCCCTACAGTGTATACAGACCTATGTGCAGCCCTACAGTGTATACAGCCCTATGTGCAGCCCTACAGTGTATACAGCCCTATGTGCAGCCCTACAGTGTATACAGACCTATGTGCAGACCTACAGTGTATACAGACCTATGTGCAGCCCTACAGTGTATACAGACCTATGTGCAGACCTACAGTGTATACAGACCTATGTGCAGCCCTACAGTGTATACAGCCCTATGTGCAGCCCTACAGTGTATACAGCCCTATGTGCAGCCCTACAGTGTATACAGCCCTATGTGCAGACCTACAGTGTATACAGCCCTATGTGCAGACCTACAGTGTATACAGACCTATGTGCAGACCTACAGTGTATACAGCCCTATGTGCAGCCCTACAGTGTATACAGACCTATGTGCAGACCTACAGTGTATACAGACCTATGTGCAGCCCTACAGTGTATACAGCCCTATGTGCAGCCCTACAGTGTATACAGACCTATGTGCAGCCCTACAGTGTATACAGCCCTATGTGCAGCCCTACAGTGTATACAGACCTATGTGCAGACCTACAGTGTATACAGACCTATGTGCAGACCTACAGTGTATACAGACCTATGTGCAGCCCTACAGTGTATACAGACCTATGTGCAGCCCTACAGTGTATACAGACCTACAGTGTATACAGACCTATGTGCAGACCTACAGTGTATACAGACCTATGTGCAGACCTACAGTGTATACAGCCCTATGTGCAGACCTACAGTGTATACAGACCTATGTGCAGACCTACAGTGTATACAGACCTATGTGCAGACCTACAGTGTATACAGACCTATGTGCAGACCTACAGTGTATACAGCCCTATGTGCAGCCCTACAGTGTATACAGCCCTATGTGCAGCCCTACAGTGTATACAGCCCTATGTGCAGCCCTACAGTGTATACAGACCTATGTGCAGCCCTACAGTGTATACAGCCCTATGTGCAGCCCTACAGTGTATACAGCCCTATGTGCAGACCTACAGTGTATACAGACCTATGTGCAGCCCTACAGTGTATACAGACCTATGTGCAGACCTACAGTGTATACAGACCTATGTGCAGACCTACAGTGTATACAGACCTATGTGCAGACCTACAGTGTATACAGACCTATGTGCAGACCTACAGTGTATACAGACCTATGTGCAGCCCTACAGTGTATACAGACCTATGTGCAGCCCTACAGTGTATACAGACCTATGTGCAGACCTACAGTGTATACAGCCCTATGTGCAGACCTACAGTGTATACAGCCCTATGTGCAGACCTACAGTGTATACAGACTTATGTGCAGCCCTACAGTGTATACAGCCCTATGTGCAGCCCTACAGTGTATACAGACCTATGTGCAGCCCTACAGTGTATACAGACCTATGTGCAGCCCTACAGTGTATACAGACCTATGTGCAGACCTACAGTGTATACAGACCTATGTGCAGCCCTACAGTGTATACAGACCTATGTGCAGCCCTACAGTGTATACAGACCTATGTGCAGCCCTACAGTGTATACAGACCTATGTGCAGACCTACAGTGTATACAGCCCTATGTGCAGACCTACAGTGTATACAGCCCTATGTGCAGACCTACAGTGTATACAGACCTATGTGCAGCCCTACAGTGTATACAGCCCTATGTGCAGACCTACAGTGTATACAGCCCTATGTGCAGACCTACAGTGTATACAGACCTATGTGCAGCCCTACAGTGTATACAGACCTATGTGCAGACCTACAGTGTATACAGACCTATGTGCAGACCTACAGTGTATACAGACCTATGTGCAGACCTACAGTGTATACAGCCCTATGTGCAGCCCTACAGTGTATACAGACCTATGTGCAGACCTACAGTGTATACAGACCTACAGTGTATACAGACCTATGTGCAGACCTACAGTGTATACAGCCCTATGTGCAGCCCTACAGTGTATACAGACCTATGTGCAGACCTACAGTGTATACAGACCTACAGTGTATACAGACCTATGTGCAGACCTACAGTGTATACAGACCTATGTGCAGACCTACAGTGTATACAGCCCTATGTGCAGACCTACAGTGTATACAGCCCTATGTGCAGCCCTACAGTGTATACAGACCTATGTGCAGACCTACAGTGTATACAGACCTATGTGCAGACCTACAGTGTATACAGACCTATGTGCAGACCTACAGTGTATACAGCCCTATGTGCAGCCCTACAGTGTATACAGACCTATGTGCAGCCCTACAGTGTATACAGACCTATGTGCAGACCTACAGTGTATACAGCCCTATGTGCAGACCTACAGTGTATACAGCCCTATGTGCAGACCTACAGTGTATACAGACCTATGTGCAGCCCTACAGTGTATACAGACCTATGTGCAGACCTACAGTGTATACAGACCTATGTGCAGACCTACAGTGTATACAGCCCTATGTGCAGACCTACAGTGTATACAGACCTATGTGCAGCCCTACAGTGTATACAGACCTATGTGCAGACCTACAGTGTATACAGACCTATGTGCAGCCCTACAGTGTATACAGACCTATGTGCAGCCCTACAGTGTATACAGACCTATGTGCAGACCTACAGTGTATACAGACCTATGTGCAGCCCTACAGTGTATACAGACCTATGTGCAGCCCTACAGTGTATACAGACCTATGTGCAGACCTACAGTGTATACAGACCTATGTGCAGACCTACAGTGTATACAGACCTATGTGCAGACCTACAGTGTATACAGCCCTATGTGCAGCCCTACAGTGTATACAGACCTATGTGCAGACCTACAGTGTATACAGACCTATGTGCAGACCTACAGTGTATACAGCCCTATGTGCAGCCCTACAGTGTATACAGCCCTATGTGCAGCCCTACAGTGTATACAGACCTATGTGCAGCCCTACAGTGTATACAGACCTATGTGCAGACCTACAGTGTATACAGACCTATGTGCAGACCTACAGTGTATACAGACCTATGTGCAGACCTACAGTGTATACAGACCTATGTGCAGCCCTACAGTGTATACAGACCTATGTGCAGACCTACAGTGTATACAGACCTATGTGCAGCCCTACAGTGTATACAGACCTATGTGCAGCCCTACAGTGTATACAGACCTATGTGCAGACCTACAGTGTATACAGACCTATGTGCAGCCCTACAGTGTATACAGACCTATGTGCAGCCCTACAGTGTATACAGACCTATGTGCAGACCTACAGTGTATACAGCCCTATGTGCAGCCCTACAGTGTATACAGCCCTATGTGCAGCCCTACAGTGTATACAGACCTATGTGCAGCCCTACAGTGTATACAGACCTATGTGCAGACCTACAGTGTATACAGACCTATGTGCAGCCCTACAGTGTATACAGCCCTATGTGCAGACCTACAGTGTATACAGACCTATGTGCAGCCCTACAGTGTATACAGACCTACAGTGTATACAGACCTATGTGCAGACCTACAGTGTATACAGCCCTATGTGCAGCCCTACAGTGTATACAGACCTACAGTGTATACAGACCTATGTGCAGCCCTACAGTGTATACAGACCTATGTGCAGCCCTACAGTGTATACAGACCTATGTGCAGCCCTACAGTGTATACAGCCCTATGTGCAGCCCTACAGTGTATACAGACCTATGTGCAGACCTACAGTGTATACAGACCTATGTGCAGACCTACAGTGTATACAGACCTATGTGCAGACCTACAGTGTATACAGACCTATGTGCAGACCTACAGTGTATACAGCCCTATGTGCAGACCTACAGTGTATACAGACCTATGTGCAGCCCTACAGTGTATACAGACCTATGTGCAGCCCTACAGTGTATACAGACCTATGTGCAGCCCTACAGTGTATACAGACCTATGTGCAGACCTACAGTGTATACAGACCTATGTGCAGACCTACAGTGTATACAGACCTATGTGCAGACCTACAGTGTATACAGACCTATGTGCAGACCTACAGTGTATACAGCCCTATGTGCAGACCTACAGTGTATACAGACCTATGTGCAGACCTACAGTGTATACAGACCTATGTGCAGACCTACAGTGTATACAGACCTATGTGCAGACCTACAGTGTATACAGCCCTATGTGCAGACCTACAGTGTATACAGACCTATGTGCAGACCTACAGTGTATACAGCCCTATGTGCAGACCTACAGTGTATACAGACCTATGTGCAGACCTACAGTGTATACAGTGGCACAGGACCTGGAATCCAGGACAGTTGTGAGCATGTGCAGACCTACAGTATGTGAGATATACGGTATGTGCAGACTTATGTGTCAGTGTATTCTCTCTTCTAAACTCAGCCTGAAGACCTGTGGCAATGACCATAGCAGAATCCCCGGGGCAGGGTCTTCTGAGACATTGGTGCCCCTCACATATCAGCCGCAGGGCACACACTTACCCAGGAGTCTCAGCTTTGCGTGGAGCTTCCTTTGATCTAATGCATTAGTCTCCAAGAACCTACCCAGGCCCTTACAGGTAGGTTATAATAGCCATATACACACAAACATGTCCACAGACACACACAAACTTATCTCAGCTTTCTTACTCATTGCAATCTATTACAGCCGAGCATGCGTGTGTGTACATAAAGTTGATGGGAATAGCTGTTAGGCTATTTTTGGCTTTACACATTGAACAGGCTACCTATATAAGGTATAGCGCCCCTCGTGGTCACTCAGAGGGTGGGCTGGGGGCCTGTCATAAGCTGGTTACCAGTGCGAGAACCCATGGCTGGAGCTGTGCATGCTGGGAGTAGTAGTGACCCAACCACTGCCTGCACCCAGAGCTGCACCAGAAGAGGACCCTGGTCTATCCCATCCATTACAGTATCAGGTCCCTTGTTTTCTCCTGTGCACTGGCCAGGCTGGAAGTGACCACTGCAGACCCTCCCTGGCCACACACAGGATACCAGGGACATATTAGCAGTGACATCACCGATACCCATCATGTGATTGCTGGGGCCAGTGACCTGAACAACTTCACTTCCAGCCTCGCCAGCGCCTTCACGGAATGGAATGGGGGACTTGATGCTGGAATGGGGCCCGGAGGTAGGTGATTATTGCCTGCTTTTAATTTTACACCCCTCCTAAACCTCCTGGGTTTTCCAATCTACCTAGAAAATTTATTTAACTTTGAAACAAAATTGCAAGAAGGAGTCTATGAGTCCCAGGGACTGTCAGAGTTGTAAGAGGGTTCTAGTGACATTGCTACATTGTTGCAGTTGTGTTATACATCAGGGTCTACATCTTGGTGCAGGCACAGCCGAGTCCTTTGACATGAGTAAGGGTTGTCACCAATGTCGGAGACTTTTTGGGCAGTTTTTGACGATTTCTGCATATTTGCGGCAGGTTCCATTACACGGCTCTTTGCTCTGTCACCTGACTCTCCTCTTTACCACGTGTAACGTCTTCTCTGCTTCCCATATATTTCATCGCTGGCCCTAATCCCCGTCACTTCTGTACACAGATCACCCGCTCGCACTTGTTGGGTTGTTGTGTTCACAGCAACAGTCGCTAAGCTATTATTGACTCGTTTGTTAATCTGGACAAACTGCTTTACTTCCTTCCAAGTCCAAACAAAAGGGAACTTGTCCCACAAAGGACTAGGGGGCAGTGTTTGAGATATGATTTCTGAGGCTCTGCTGCTTCTTACAAGGTGCTGCGATCTACTATGATGGTGTCTCAGACTCTCACATACTGGGAAGCTGCTCTAAGGATCACCACCAAAGCGTGAAGACTCTTGGAAGAACCTTGGAAGGATGTGTGCTGCAAGTTCTGTGCTGTTCCCCCCTATAACCCCGCAGGGACAATATACAAACCCTTATGCCATAGAAGTTCTGAAGACCAAGAAAGATGAACTCATTGAAGGCATCAAAAACCCAGAAGAACTCATCAACCTTCTGATAGACCATGGGATCTTCTCATCGGATAAGAAAATGGTGATGTCCTACTACAGGACCAGGACGGAGAAGAATTCCCGGCTGGTGGACATCTTGCTGTCTAAAGGTGAGAGGGCTTGTCGACTCTTCTTCTACCCCTGTCTCAAGCAGATAGAACCCAATTTATACAACAGTGTCAAAAGTTACGTCAACTATGTCAATGACTCAGTTAGAGATGGGAGAAGACAACTGGTGGGATATCTACTGGAGAGGGATAAGGAGGACAATCAAGAACCTATCAAAGAACCACCAGAAAAACTTCCCCGTAAAGAGACTTTGCCCAAGAAAGTTAAAAAAGAGACACCAAAGCCGAGTGTCCAAGTCAAGGAGAAGAAGAGCCCTCAATCGGAGACTCCGAGGCAGAAGGTTCAGGCATCTGTTGGGGTCTTTGATGCCGTCATGAAGGGTGACCTCTCCTTGTTGGAGTCCATTCTCAAGGGATCTAATGTCAATGCTGTCAATTCTTCTGGAGAGACTCTGTTACATGTGGCCGCTTCTAATGGACACGTCCCTGTCATCGAATTCTTGCTTTCGAAAGGGGCCAAAGTAGACGCCAAAGATAAAAAACGGAGGACGCCGCTGCACCGAGCGGCTGAGAATGGTCACACGGAGGCGGCAAGGGTTTTACTCCGAGCTGGAGCCAACATGTATTCCCTGGACAGCGACTCCCAATCTCCGCTACACTTAGCAGCTCAGAACAATCACCACCAACTGCTGCAACTCTTCCTCCAAGAAGAAGACAAACGCTACAAAAACAGATCCAACTTCTTGCACCAGGAAGCTTCCAAGGACAATAGTCGCCTGGTGGAGATGCTTCTGAAGAATGGAGCCAATGTGGACAGTATGGATGAGAAGAAGCACACCGCCTTATACCACGCCGTGTCCGGGGGGCACGAAGCGACCGTCAAGGTGTTACTAGAGGCCGGTGCTAGTATTGACTCCAGTATTATCGATATGGCCTTCAATACCAATAACGAATACATTTTTGGGCTCCTCCTAGAATACTCCAAGGGGCTCTCCCCTGACACCATGGTCTCCGCCATGTTTAAAGCCGTCCAGTTGAACCTCTTTGGAATAATCAGGGCTCTGATCGACAAAGGCACGGACGTGAATGCCAGGAATGACATGGAGTATACACCTCTATTGCTGGCGGCCGAGCTGGGCAAGTCAGAGGCGGCACAGGCGCTTATCGAGAAAGGGGCGCGTATCGAGGACCGCACACCAAATCTGAACACGGCTTTGCACCTGGCTGTTCAGGGGGGAGATGTTTCCACCACAAATCTGCTGCTCCGGAAAGGGATTAACGTTAACATTACGGGTCCGGGTGAGCAAACGGCGCTTCACGTGGCGGCCTACCATAACCGAGCGGACCTGAGTGACCTATTACTTACAGCTGGTGCCAATGTGAACGCCGTCACCAAGGAAGCGCTGACCCCTCTGCACCTTGCCAGTCAGAGGAATAATGTGGATGTCGCCCAGAATCTCATAGAGCACAACGCCAATGTCAATGCCAAGGACAAGCAGTCGCGGACGCCGCTGCATATGGCGGCAGAAGGAGGGAGTCTGGCTCTGGTGCAGTTACTCCTCAGTAAGAAGGCAGACCCCAATGTGACAAACAAGGATAAGAAGACCCCGCTCCACCTGGCAGCAGCGGGGGGATACACCGAGGTAGTGGCGGCCTTGCTCGGTAGCCAGGCCAGGTATGGTGCCAAGGACATGGACGGCTGCACCCCCATCCATTACGCCGCCATCTCCGGCAACACAGACATTGTCAAAGCCTTGCTGAAAGCTGGAAAAAACAAGAACCTGGAAGACAAAAATGTCTGGAGGAAGACGCCCCTGCACCTGGCGGCCGAGCATGGACATAGTGACATCATCAACCTGCTGCTAACCAACGGGGCGGCCATAGACCCCCTGGATAATAACCGAGACACCCCACTGCACTGCGCCTGTAGGGCCGGGCACCTGAGCGCTGTGCAGACCCTGGCGGGCTGGACCCAGGGACAAAAAGCAAATCTACAGACCACCAACAGCCTGAAGAAGACCCCACTACAGGTGGCAGAAGCCGGGAGCACCGACAGTCACCAGCAGGTGGCGACACTCCTGAAGAAGAAGATGCTGATCATTAAGTAGATAGAAATGCAATAAACACAAAGGAAGGAGGAGACTGCTCCTCTTAAAGGGGCATTGCTGTCTTAAAGGGACATTCTGGACTGCAGCAATAGTCACATAGTCAATGAATTAGACTTTGTATTCAGTGGTAAGAAGCATGCTGGACCTGCGCTACGGTCACATTACTCCTGGCAGCGTCTTACAGCAGGAGGAACAAAGGATCAGGATAGGACATAACTGCTGCAGGCTGGAGTGCCCCTTTAAGCAGAATATGGGCTCCAAATATCCTTATTTCATTTGCTTGTCGCTCTCAGGATCTCCGCTTGCTGTCAGTGAATGGTAACACTATTACTTACATTTGAAGACTGAAATCTAATACAGCTGAGGGTTTGTTACAGTTATATCCGACCTATGGACTCCTGACCTGCAAGTAATGACCTGTCCTAAGTCATTACTCTTCTGTATATGCAGGGTGGTGTATGGTGTATGTGAGCAGGGTCGAAGAATTTACAGGTTTAAAGGGACATAAAGGTGCAGCTAGGAAATAAGCCGGGGATCAGGACCAGGTAGTTAGGTGTGTGCCTGCACTTTTGTTGTTAGGTTACCTGATGGGTTTGATACAATGCTCTGCGGAGCTCACACCGCTCATTGTGCATCGCAGTAGGACAGGCATCAGCAACCTTTGGCTCTCCAGCTGCTGTGAAACTACAACTCCCAGCATGCTCCATTCACTTCCATGGGAGTACCAAGAACAGCGGAGCAAGTATGCATGCTGGGAGTTGTAGTTTTGCAACAGCTGGAGAGACGAAGGTTCCCTACCCCTGCACTAGGATTTGCCATCACTTCATGCTCAGAGGGGTCTGAACTTTGGGATTCCCAATGATCCTGATAATGGAGGGGGGGGGGGGAGGGGTTGGGGGTCACTGGCTTGGCCTGGGCTTGTGTCACATTGTTTGTTATCACGACTATAAGTCCCCATATACTGTAGGTGTTAACATTCACTGGCAGGGAATTGTGTCAGACTATGGTCAGCAGGGGTCGCTGCTACTAAAGAGACTCTCACCAAAGGCTTCACATAATGTAATGGCAACAGTGACACCTGCAGGGGAAGAGAGAGTATTACATCGGGGGTCAAATCATCAAAGGCCTCGTATCAGTCAGTGACTATATCTGAAATATTATATGATATGGCGTTATAGTGCACGTGTATAATACAGTTATCGTCAGCTATAAGTTATATATGGATTATTATATGATATATTACACATGTATTATACAGTTATTATTCTCAGTTACACATGTATTATACAGTTATTATTCTCAGTTACACATGTATTATACAGTTATTATTCTCAGTTACACATGTATTATACAGTTATTATTCTCAGTTACACATGTATTATACAGTTATCGTCAGGTATAAGTTATATATGGATTATTATATGATATATCACACGTGGATAATACAGTTATTATTCTCAGTTATTATATATGTATTATATGATATATCACACATGTATTATACAGTTCTTGTCAGTGAATGTGTCTGTTTTGTTATATATTACATTACACCTGTATAATAAAGTTAAATCCATCCATGTCTTGTGTCAGTTATTATATCTGTACTACTGTATGACACAGGTATAAGTTACATGTATGTGTCAGTGATATCTGTATATGACATTACACTATATATAGCTATTCTATACATATATACCTGTATATACAGTTATTAGGAGGTCACTTATTATATTAGACACGGTTATTATCTCCCATTAGCTACAATGTTTCCCCTACACACTGCATAGAGCTGCCTGCGGTGACACGTCTGTCCTGCAGGGGGAGAAAGAGAGCCTGAGCTGGGAGATCAGTCAGTACATCGGTGACCACGCCCCTCACTGCTGATTGGCGGAGAGTGAAAATGTTTGCTGTAGTTATGACAACAATCTCTCCGCCCACCACTCATCATGTGACCGTGGTGTCAGCTGACCGGAAGTGACGGTAAACATGGCGAGAAACGAAGAGAAGCAGCAGGGGAAGCTGAACCGACTGTGGCTGCGGAGAGAGAAGGAAGGTGAGGGGCGGAGCCTGGGAGTGACGTCACTGTGATGTCACTGAGCTCATGCTGAGGGCCCCTAGAAGGTTCGGTCACACCCTCTTTGGATATGACCCCCCGCCCCCAGTGAGGTGACCCCTCTTTTGTTAGAACCCCCCGCCCACCAGTGAGGTGACCCCTCTTTTCATATGACCCCCCGCCCACCAGTGAGGTGACCCCTCTTTTGTTAGAACCCCCCGCCCACCAGTGAGGTGACCCCTCTTTTCATATGACCCCCCGCCCACCAGTGAGGTGACCCCTCTTTTGTTAGAACCCCCCGCTCCCCCTGAGGTGACCCCTCTTTTATTAGGACTCCCCGCTCCCCCTGAGGTGACCCCTCTTTTGTTAGAACTCCCCGCTCCCCCTGAGGTGACCCCTCTTTGGATATGACTCCCCGCTCCCCCTGAGGTGACCCCCCTTTTATTAGGACTCCCCGCTCCCCCTGAGGTGACCCCTCTTTTCATATGACCCCCCGCCCCCAGTGAGATGACTCCTCTTTTGTTAGCACCCCCCGCCCACCAGTGAGGTGACCCCTCTTTTCATATGACCCCCCGCCCACCAGTGAGGTGACCCCTCTTTTGTTAGCACCCCCCGCCCACCAGTGAGGTGACCCCTCTTTTGTTAGAACCCCCCGCTCCCCCTGAGGTGACCCCCCTTTTATTAGGACTCCCCGCTCCCCCTGAGGTGACCCCTCTTTTATTAGGACTCCCCGCTCCCCCTGAGGTGACCCCTCTTTTGTTAGAACTCCCCGCTCCCCCTGAGGTGACCCCTCTTTGGATATGACTCCCCGCTCCCCCTGAGGTGACCCCCCTTTTATTAGGACTCCCCGCTCCCCCTGAGGTGACCCCTCTTTTCATATGACCCCCCACCCCCAGTGAGGTGACCCCTCTTTTCATATGACCCCCCGCCCCCAGTGAGATGACTCCTCTTTTGTTAGCACCCCCCGCCCACCAGTGAGGTGACCCCTCTTTTCATATGACCCCCCGCCCACCAGTGAGGTGACCCCTCTTTTGTTAGCACCCCCCGCCCACCAGTGAGGTGACCCCTCTTTTCATATGACCCCCCGCCCCCAGTGAGGTGACCCCTCTTTTCATATGACCCCCCGCCCCCAGTGAGATGACTCCTCTTTTGTTAGCACCCCCCGCCCACCAGTGAGGTGACCCCTCTTTTGTTAGCGCCCCCCCTGAGATGACCCCTCTTTTGTTAGGACTCCCCCCCCCCCGAGGTGACCCCCACTCTCATCTCCTGGTTTCTTCCCTGTACAGAGGGCCGTGTCATATCGGTGTCCGGGGACCGCCCGCGCCTGGTGAGTATATTCGGGGAGGGGTCTGTGTTCCGCTGTGTGACCCCTGTCCTGACCTCTCTGTCCTGTCCAGTCAGCTCTGCACACCGCCGCCGAGGTCAAGAGATGGATCCCGAGCATCAAGAGGGAGATGGAGTATTACCTGGAGGTCAGTGACGCGGCGGCCATGACAGTCTGTGACTCCTCCCCATTGTCAGTGATTGGGGGACGTTCTTGTTACATCCGGAGCCCTGCACCGTTAAGGCCTCGTTCACATTTACGTCCGGAGACTCCGCCGCAGATACCGCTTAGAATTAGTGGAGAGAAAAGCCCTGCAAGAACATTCCTCTCCGCCAGTTTGGGTGTAAAATCGGGGGACCCCCTTATGGTCTGTGGGTTTCTGCGCGTAACCGCTTTATAAGCAGACGGGGTCTCGCAGAACGGAAACGCGAACACCATATAGGACTGTATTCACACCAGGACTTATAGTTCGTAGGGCCGCCGCTGCTTTAGTGTCCGCCTCTCTGGTGTTTGGGGTCTGTGACGGATCAGAACAACAGACTCGGCCCCTGAATATAAGCAGCAGGTCCTCGCTCACTGACAGTGACCCCTTTAGAGCCGAGGCCCCACATGGCGGATTTTGCAGCATTTTTTTAAGCCATTGTGACCCCCCTGCCCCTCCCCCCCATGTCTAGTCTCCGCCCTTGTACTGATGATGTCATCGCTTTCCCTGCAGCAATCTCAGCTCATTCACTATTCAGACAGGAAGATTGAGGAATTCCAGGAGAAGCTGGAGGCGCTGAAGAAGGAATATCAGAGTCACCTGTGGAAGCTGCGGCGCCTGGACCCCGCCTGCAAGGAGCATCCGTGGAAACCGCGAGGGTACACGAGGAAGAGGACGGCCGACGGCAAGCTGCCAGCATGGGTGCATACAGGTGAGGGCTTGTTACATTGTATCCAGTGCCCTGTGAGGTCAGACTGATACACTGTAACAAACTGTCAGGACAGGAGAGAATTGGGCTTGGCATGTGTTCAGCTCACAGAGCATTGTCCAGATCTATAGATGACCTTTGTTTTGGTTGTCAGGTGGTCGCCCCAGTGATGCGCTGCCGTCTACACCCATCAGTGACCCTGAAGAGGATGATGAGAGTGGCCCCGGGAGCCCAGGACAGGAAGCAGCGGGGCCCGACCTCAGCAGCATCCAGCCTCAAAACCAAGACGCCCCTCTGGACTTCAGTATCGGGAGGTCTCACCCCAGGCATGTCTGGCAGAGGTCGTCTTATAACACAGGGGGCGACACCGCCAGGAAACTGAAAGACATCCTCCTGTCAGAGCAGCCGGAGCTAAAGGGGATCAGTGCGGTGGGAAAGAGCATGGAGGACAGGACTGACAGCCAACCTACTGCAGGGAAGAGCATGGTGGACAGGACGGACAACCAACCTGCTGCAGGGAAGAGCATGGTGGACAGGACTGCTGCAGAGCCAAGGACAGGGATCCTGGGGCTGGACTGTTACTCTTCTTCAGAGGACGAGGACTGACACCTTGTCGGGTCCTTTGCACTTGGGTTGGTTTCTGTCAACGGCAGGAGAAGGAAAGTGTGAACAGAGTCCTGTATAGCGGGGTACAGTCTGTGCACGCGCTCAGTCCTCACCTGCTGGAAGACTATTTTAAATATTTCAATTTCAGTGTACCCATGACAACACTTCCTGTCAGCACTCTGCTCTAGTCAGTATATGCACAGGGAGGTCTCACCTATTGGAGCTGTGGTCTGACCCCTCGGCATCCTGGGACTTGTAGTTGTAAGAGATTACTGAAATACTGAACTGGAGAACAGAAGAGAGAATAAAGCACAAAGCCAAAAAATCACATCCCCTGCACTTATTATAGGAGTAGTATATAATATACAGTATATCTATAGTACATGTGACCCAGCCCGGGACCGCCGAAAACTGACTGCTCTGTATCATAATTCAGGGCTCATTCACATCTGCGCCCAGCACTCCGTTATGCAGGTTTCCGTTTCCTGCATAAAACAGAGCAGGATACGAAAACCTGCAGGAGTCTTTCATTTGAATGGGTGAGAAAGATGTCCGGCCGTGAGCGGTGGTGAGCGTTTTATGCTCTCCGCCGCGAAACCGGGTTTTTCAATCTGGACACAGAGTCGGACATGCAGTACTCTGTGTCCGGATTAAAAAAAACGGTTTTGTGGCGGAGAGCATAAAACGCTCACCGCCGCTCACGGCCGGACCCGGTCTGTGATTTCCCTCTTCTGGCATGCAGAAGACGGTAACTACAGAACGGAAAGAAGAACGCAGGTGTGAACCTAGCATCAATTACACTGCCTGTAATATACTCCAGAGCAGCACTCACTATTCTGCTAATGTATGTACACAGTGACTGTACCGGCAGAATAGTGAGCGCAGCTCTGGAGTATAATACAGGATAAGTAATGTAATGTATGTACACAGTGACTGTACCAGCAGAATAGTGAGCGCAGCTCTGGAGTATAATACAGGATAAGTAATGTAATGTATGTACACAGTGACTGCACCAGCAGAATAGTGAGTGCAGCTCTGGAGTATAATACAGGATAAGTAATGTAATGTATGTACACAGTGACTGCCAGCAGAATAGTGAGCACAGCTCTGGAGTATAATACAGGATACGTAATGTAATGTATGTACACAGTGACTGCACCAGCAGAATAGTGAGTGCAGCTCTGGAGTATAATACAGGATAAGTAATGTAATGTATGTACACAGTGACTGCCAGCAGAATAGTGAGCGCAGCTCTGGAGTATAATACAGGATAAGTAATGTAATGTATGCACACAGTGACTGCACCAGCAGAATAGTGAGCGCAGCTCTGGAGTATAATACAGGATAAGTAATGTAATGTATGTACACAGTGACTGTACCAGCAGAATAGTGAGCGCAGCTCTGGAGTATAATACAGGATAAGTAATGTAATGTATGTACACAGTGACTATACCAGCAGAATAGTGAGCGCAGCTCTGGAGTATAATACAGGATAAGTAATGTAATGTATGTACACAGTGACTGTACCAGCAGAATAGTGAGCGCAGCTCTGGAGTATAATACAGGATAAGTAATGTAATGTATGTACACAGTGACTGTACCAGCAGAATAGTGAGGGCAGCTCTGGAGTATAATACAGGATAAGTCATGTAATGTATGTACACAGTGACTGTACCAGCAGAATAGTGAGCGCAGCTCTGGAGTATAATACAGGATAAGTAATGTAATGTATGTACACAGTGACTGTACCAGCGGAATAGTGAGTGCAGCTCTGGAGTATAATACAGGATAAGTAATGTAATGTATGTACACAGTGACTGTACCAGCAGAATAGTGAGCGCAGCTCTGGAGTATAATACAGGATAAGTAATGTAATGTATGTACACAGTGACTGTACCAGCAGAATAGTGAGCGCATAGGTTTCTACTGAGTGCCTCAGGGGCGGGGCTTGGGAGGGTTCACAGCTCCTCGGGGGGGGGGGGGGGGGGGCTTGGGGGGTTTCTTACTGAGCTTCTCAGGGGCGGGGCTTGAGGCAGTCTCTCAGTAGACATGTTGCCATAATGAAGGTGATGTGACACGTAGGATCTCCCGTCTGTACACAAGAACACAAACAGTAATATTTGTGAGTTACAGTTAAAGGGGCGGTTTATTTTGGTGAACCTCTTGTACAATGCTCTACTAGGACACTTCATGGGATGTCTCATGTACAGATGTATACAGTCTCTCTCTGGATGACCGAACCGTCCAGTTAAGCAATGGGTTGAAGGGGACTGAGCTCGGAGGTCTTCTATGATGAGAGCCCGGACCCCCACAACAAGTCCTGTGGGAGGAGCTCCTGCTCTCAGTCCTCCTTATGGATACGCTGTCTTTACAGGGTTAATGTAATGTAGACATTGCTAGTCCATCAGTGGGGTCCCGTCTCCTCCGCAGGCAGCCCCTCCCCCACCTCGCTCTCCTCCTTCAGGTTTGTGTAGCTGTTCAGGAAATAATCCTCGATCCTGCCCAGGAATTCATCCGCGAACGCTGCGCAGGACGAATTTACCAGCGACCTCCTCAAACACGACAAAAGCTGCAACCAGGACAGAGAGGAGATGGTTAACACAAGGCGGCGGGATCACCTGCCCCCAAAAATACACGTATCCGAGCTATGTCTTATACTCTAGTCACCTCCAAAGCTTCGTCCGTTAGATATAAAGCTGCCGGGGGGTTCAGGGTACATTTGTTTGCCACAGGGGTAATTTTACAGTCATGTGACACACCGCAGCTCCAGAGGTGACTAGAGTCAGAGCTAGCAGGCAGCATTGGATGTGACTGGAGTGTGAGAGATCTGTAGGTAGGGGGGGGCTCTTTAAATCCCCTCCCCCACTGCTTGTTTTTATTAGGTGTCAGGAGGTATTTTTATCTGACAGATAATTCCGGAGGAATGAAGGAAACGGGACACGTGGCGGCGGGATCTGGTGTCTGCAGGTATTTCGCACTCGCCAGGGGTGTGTGGGGCGAGCCTGGAAGGTCACATGACCGTGGCCAACACGCAATTATATCCGGAACAATCTGACACCCTGATAGTCACAGCCTTATATCGGCATGGGCTGTTTAACCCCTAGTGGCAGCGGAGGGAACTGCAGGGATATTGAACAGAGATTAGTTTTTGCACCTGCAGTGTAAATAATCATTTCTGCTGCTTCTTGCACTTTACTGACCTGGACGGCGCCAGATGACAGGATTACACTTCGCTTAAGCTGTCAGCGCGTCTGATGTTCGCAAGAAACAAAAACCCTCCGAAAAAGATCCTCCAAATAGGATATTATTGTATTATTATAGAAACGTCTTCAGTTACGCTATCTGGCCGCAGACGGCGCCTTACACCTCAGGGTTAGGTCTGAGTGACCAGCCCTATGGCCGCCATATTGGTTGGCATGTGACTGTTCACGGTCAAGTCATTTATAATGCAAATCATAGTGAAGAATTGTGAGCCCGACCCACATGTCTATCAGTGCAATCACTATGGATGTTATAGAGCGCCACCTGCTGGGCTCTGAGGTATCTACAGGCTACAGTCACAGTGTAGGGCCCAGCCCTCAGCCAAGTGCAGAGCTAAGGCAAATCCGACTTCACAACTCTCTAATACAGGGGTAGGGAACCTTCGGCGCTCCAGCTTCTGTGAAACTACAACTCCCAGCATGCTCCATTCACTTCCAAGAACAGCAGAGGAAGTATGCATGCTGGGAGTTGTAGTTTTGCAACAGCTGAAGAGCCGAAGGTTCCCTACCCCCGCTCTAACAGATAAGAGTCTTGAGGGATCCGTGAACTCGGGCTGGGCTAAGACTCCTCCGATCATTCACTTGGGCCCAGATCCATTACAACAACATTGTGTGATTGAGGCCTAGTGGTGGAATCGCTGCATAAACTGTAGGATTAGTAAAAGGATTGTAGAGGACGTGAAGATAATTGGTAGGTCTGGGTCTGACACCTGGACCCCATCCTGTTTCGGCTGCCAGAAGGTACCGTATTTTTCGGACTATAAGACGCACTTTTTTTCCCCCAAATTTCGGAGGAAAATGAGGGTGCGTCTTATAGTCTGAATGTGGGTTTGCAGCATGGCCGCGCTACTGCCACCGCTGGTTTTCTTCAGCGGCAGTAGCGCGGCAATCCGCAGGCCCCGGCAGCTAAGACAGTCCCCGGCATCTGCTGTAATAGACCGGCGGATGCCGGGGAGTGTCTTAGCTGCCGGGGCCTGCAGATTGCCGCGCTACTGCCACCGCTGGTTTTCTTCAGCGGCAGGAGTGTGACAATACTGCAGGCCCCGGCAGCTAAGACACTCCCCGGCATCCGCCGGTCTATTACAGCAGATGCCGGGGACTGTCTTAGCTGCCGGGGCCTGCAGATTGCCGCGCTCCTGCCGCTGAAGAAAACCAGCGGTGGCAGTAGCGCGGCCATGCTGCAAACCCACTGCTCCTCCGCAGGTCCCGACAGTTAGTTAGCCCCCCCCCACCGGCCCCATACCTTTAGTGATGCAGGCCGGCTCCTGCACGGCGAGGCCGCAGGAGCCGGCCTGTTCCGATGACAGCCGGGAGCCTAATGAAGGCTCCCAGGCCTGTCCTAGATATATATTACTATCGCGGCTGGTCTATGACCCTCCGCGATAGTAATGTATAGAATCTCCCATAGACGGCAATACACTTGTATTGCCGTCTATGGGACTTGCAATCAAATGATTGCAGGTTCAAGCCCTCTAGGCGGGGGATATTAAAATAGTAAAAAAAAAAAAAAACCACTTAAAAAAAATATAATAAAAAATAAAATAAATAAAAGTTCACCTCCTTTCCCTAGAATACATATAAAAGTATAACATTACTGTGAAACATATACATTAGGTATCCCTGTGTCTGAAAATGCCCGGTCTACACCTGGCCCCACAAAAAAAACGCCCTATACATCCCCGTACAGCTGCAGGGTCACCTGTCAATGTGGCCTTGCAGCTGTTCCAAAACTACAACTCCCATATATTAAATATTTTACCATTTTTTGCCTGAAATTTTTTTTTTCCCTATTTTTCTCCTCTACGTGTGCGTCTTATAGTCCAGTGCGTCTTATAGTCCGAAAAATACGGTAAATGATAGGAGCAGGGACGCTTCTTCCCATCAAGTGCCAGGCGCCACTACTGCAGTATATGGACTCAAAGCTGTATACAGTGTATGGCGCTCTGTTCTGTAGCTGTGGGGCCGGTAACTGCAGCCCTGTTCTCATACACTGATCCCGGCTGTATATGTTCTGCATCAGCTGATCAGCACGGTGTCCATGTGTATTGGATACTGATGACATGCATAGGAGAGGTCATCACTATGTATACGTTTGTATTAGGATACCTGGACCCTGCACCGATCAATTGTGTTGTTACAGGATATAAGACTGCAAGCAGCTCTACTCTCATTCCAATCAACCAGAGCAAAGCTGCAGCCCCGGCGCCATTACTACAGAGCCGTCTACCTGTCCAGGAGCAGAGCTGTGGCCCCGGCGCCATCATTATAGAGCTGTACACCTGTCCAGCAGAGCTGTGGCCCCGGTGCCACCAATACAGAGCCGTACACCTATCCAGGAGCAGAGCTGTGGCCCCGGCGCCATCACTACAGAGCCGTGCAAATGTCCAGGAGCAGAGCTGTGGCCCCGGAGCGGTTACTGCAGAGCCATCTACCTGTCCAGGAGCAGAGCTGTGGCCCCGGCGCCATCACTACAGAGCCGTGCAAATGTCCAGGAGCAGAGCTGTGGCCCCGGCGACATCACTGCAGAGCCGTGCAAATGTCCAGGAGCAGAGCTGTGGCCCCGGAGCGGTTACTACAGAGCCGTCTACCTGTCCAGGAGCAGAGCTGTGGCCCCGGCGCCATCACTGCAGAGCCGTCTATCTGTCCAGGAGCAGAGCTGTGGCCCCGGAGCGGTTACTACAGAGCCGTCTACCTGTCCAGGAGCAGAGCTGCGGCCCCCGGCGCCATCACTGCAGAGCCGTCTATCTGTCCAGGAGCAGAGCTGTGGCCCCGGCGCCATCACTACAGAGCCATCTATCTGTCCAGGAGCAGAGCTGTGGCCCCGGCGCCATCACTACAGAGCCATCTATCTGTCCAGGAGCAGAGCTGTGGCCCCAGCGCCATCACTACAGAGCCATCTATCTGTCCAGGAGCAGAGCTGTGGCCCCAGCGCCATCACTACAGAGCCATCTATCTGTCCAGGAGCAGAGCTGTGGCCCCGGCGCCATCACTACAGAGCCGTACACCTGTCCAGGAGCGGAGCTGCAGCCCCCGGACCCTGGCAGTTGGATCAGCTGATCAGCGTGGGGTCCGGATGTCAGACCCCCATCAGTCCTGTGATAATATACAGTATAATATGACACCCACCTTCTGTAAACACGTCAGGTCGCAGTCTTGTCGGTAGCGGCGGGTCATGGGGACGCTACTGCACATGAAAGAGAAAAAGAAGGAGAGCGGTGTAAAGTTCGTGCAGTGTGGGAGCGGCGGTGCGATCACCTGTGCGGAGTCATTTCTAATGGAGGCGATTACAAGAAGTGAGATATAACATCTAATCCAATATCCCATTCCAGCCGCAGCTCGCACATCGACCCGCGCCCTGATCAATGTTCTGTTCTCACCTGATAAGACGAGGTGCGAAAGGGAAAAATAATTAACCCGCAAATTGAATAAGGATTCATTAACAGTCTGCAAATTAAGGGAGCGGGAAAAAAAAAAAAAAAAAAAAAAAAAAAAAGGTGTCTGAGACCGCTGGAAGAGGTCAATATCAATGATAATTAGCTGAAATCCTTAAAGGGGCCACAGAGCATCATGGCCGCCGCCGCCGTCTTGTGTATAGAATTCAATGTATCTGAGCTGCAATACCACAAACAACCTGTGGACAGCAGTGGGCGCTATATGGGTAACAATGCACCCAGACGGTGGTCCTGATCAGCGGGGTCTCCCTCTAATAGGACACACTACACTGATAATGCCCTGATCTAATGGAAGAACATAGGAGGCGCTCTAATCCCAGCAGAAGATTCCGGTGCGGCGGCCGCTCCTACCTGCGGGAATGTCGATACTTCTCAATGATCCATCTCGTCTTCTCAAACACAATCTCCCAGCGCGGTTCCCCGGGCGTGTGCTCCACATCAAACCTGTACGGTATTCCTGCAAGAACGGAGACCGGTCAGTGACTACAGGAGCTCTGACACACTGTAACGAGATCTGCTCCTGTGTCAGACATGATAGGGGAAGTTTATTCTGTATACTAGTCTTAAAGGCGTTATGGACACCTGTCCCCTACCTGCGGGACAGGGGAAAGGTGTCCGATCACTGGAGGGCCGACCTCCAGCGTTCAGGAGAATGGGAAACCAGCGCACTGGTTACAAGGAAGGGCTTATAATTCAGCTGAATTGGAGCTGTCACAATCTGTATACAGTGAGCTCCCCCTAGTGGCAGATGGAGGCAGGCAAAATTTGAAAAAACAGAAGATTTCGAACCTTCGACCTCTCCAAACCATTCCAGCACTGTATAGCTGCTATGACATCATTCAGACCACTGATCCACCCTAAGGTTTTGCATTTATTAAATGTTGACAAGTCTTTACAGCAGGTTTTATGAGGGTGTTCACACCTTGAGGCCTCAGCAGGTCCTCCGTACAGGACACAGCAGGCTCCGGAGAGCGCTCGTCTGACGGCTCCTGATTTATGAGCAAATCAAAGTCCATCTTAGACTTCATAGGGAGCCTTTAATAGAGGCGCCGATCACTAGGTAAAGGTTATGACGACACCAGGACCAGCCGCACCCAGTGCAGACCAGTCCCTGATCGTCTACACCCCTCCCTCAATACCCCTGTAACAAGCCAAACGCCCCGACCCTGCAGCCCATACAAGTAGAGCGCCTCTACCTGGCAGCCTCGACATTGCATCAGCCAAAACCTGGCTGTATAACTAGATGAGCAAGTCCTAGACAGAGAATGATACAGAGCCGCTCAGGGCGGGTGCTGTATACAGGAGCGAGGAGAGGAGCCGGCCCCATCACACCAGGTAGGACTGGTCCCATATATCCATTCTCGGGACGTATACAGCTCCATCAGATCACACATTAGATCCAGAAAACTACTGAGAAGAGTCCGAGCTCCGGATCCCACAGCCACCACCAGGGGGAGCTCCCGTCCGTGGTCTTACATGGACTTCGGATGGACTGGATACTTTGTAATAAATAGCTTAGACTGATACATTGTAACAAAGCTGCTGACCCGCCTTCCCCGGTAGAGATGACATCACACATGACACTTACGGTATGATCCATCTTCGCTCAGATCGTCACTGATCACCAGGCAGGAGAGCTGGGACTGGGGCAGGGGGTTGCTCCGGTTATACGGGCTTATGATCATGCCCAAAAACTTGGCTCCGCCCCGAGAAAAATAACTCTGGATATGGAATAAAAGGATAAAAAGTGAGAAAGAGGCAGAAATGAGGAATACGACGGATTACCGCAAAACCAGGGGCATTACAGTGTGAGCTCTGGTCGCTCCACCAATCTGTGTATGTACTGCCCCTATATACTGTATATAAGGGTCTATTCTGAAGGGAGGGGGCTCATGGGGCAGATCGGACTCCTCTATTACTACTATGTATTAAGGAGGGGATACTTTCCTATTATCAGTTCTTTGAATTCAGTCGGCAGTGTAAAGAATGGCGGCTTATGTCCTATGGTCTTATGTATATAGTCAGATATGCATGCACTATATTATACAAGTATATATATATATATATATACTCCGGCATCCCACCTGGTACTTGGCCTGAGTATCGATATCTCGGATTGAAGGGTTAGGGTCAAACGCTGGGTGGGAGTGGTACCATCCGATGACGCTGTAGCCGCGCAGGTGCAGGGCCTCCGAGGCCTGGGTCTGGGACACTGGATCCATCTCACACTGGAGGCCGGTGCTGAGGCTGTTACACGGCTCCGCCGCACAGATCTGGGAAGACAGAGGGTAGAAACCTACAGGAATCTGCTGGACGAGCACCAACACTGACAGTAGGGGGCGCCAGGATAGTGCAACTAATAGATTATAGGTTACACATACGATGCCATCAGGTTCTTACTTCGATTATATGTTCCGATTCTGAATATCTTCCTCCTAATAGGCCGATAACCTCCGCCATGGAGACGTGAGCGTGCTGGAAGACAGATACAGCAGTATATACCGGTCACTGAGTGTCATGTGACTCCAGGACGCCGAACAAAGACTTCATGTATCACTTACCAAATCTAATATTAACATGGCCTCGGCTGATACTTTCACTCGAAACGGCGCCTACAAGAGGGGGAAAGGCAAAAACAAATCTAGAGAGAGCTCAGTACATACAGAGTATACAGTCACCACTAGGGGGAGCTCACTACATACAGAGTATACAGTCACCACTAGGGGGAGCTCACTGCATGCAAATTATACAGTCACCACTAGGGGGAGCTCACTGCATACAGATTATACAGTCACCACTAGGGGGAGCTCACTACATACAGAGTATACAGTCACCACTAGGAGGAGCTCACTACATACAGGTTATACAGTCACCACTAGGGGGAGCTCACTACATACAGATTATACAGTCACCATTAGGGGGAGCTCACTACATACAGATCATACAGTCACCACTAGGGGAGCTCACTACATACAGAGTATACAGTCACCACTAGGAGGAGCTCACTACATACAGGTTATACAGTCACCACTAGGGGGAGCTCACTACATACAGATTATACAGTCACCACTAGGGGGAGCTCACTACATACAGAGTATACAGTCACCACTAGGGGGAGCTCACTACATACAGATTATACAGTCACCACTAGGGGGAGCTCACTACATACAGGTTATACAGTCACCACTAGGAGGAGCTCACTACATACAGGTTATACAGTCACCACTAGGGGGAGCTCACTACATACAGATTATACAGTCACCACTAGGGGGAGCTCAGTACATACAGATTATACAGTCACCACTAGGTGACATATATATAGACTATATAGCCACCTCGATTACACGCAGCACAGACAGAGTCTTACCGGTTTCTCTTCGGTAAAATTGGAGCAGGGAATCAGCTGGAAGGGGTCAAAGGAGCTGTGAGAAAAAAAAAAAAAAAAAATCGTAGAGGTTAACTGCAAGGAGGTCATACAAAACTGGATATAGATGGGGGTCAGTGTGCAAAACCCTCTAAGCCCCAGTGCCCCCCTAGCAGCGCCAGAGGAGGGACACGACTATCCTCAGCACCTCCAGAGAAGGACAATTCCTTTGTTCTCTACTTGCTGGAAATGATCAGAAACCTCCAAATCCTGGCAATCCCTCCAGATCTCGTCCAGCTGACACACTGTAACAAACTCTGCAGCTCTGACAGCGCCAACACCTGCTTTTAGAACTTGGATAAAGATACTGATCATATATAAAGTTTATAAAGATCTGACAATTTCTCACCTCTTCGACGGTCTCGCTCCTTTGGAGCACTTTAACTGTTTCATCTTC
The DNA here is from genome assembly GCF_031893055.1 of Leptodactylus fuscus. NCBI lineage: Eukaryota > Metazoa > Chordata > Amphibia > Anura > Leptodactylidae > Leptodactylus > Leptodactylus fuscus. The sequence continues at coordinate 6,080,760 of NC_134273.1, read as the reverse complement.
TCCCGTCTGATTGCCAGCTCTTCTGCCGAGAGATGCTGAGGAATAGAGACATGGTTTGTTGCAGTGTGAATTAGTCCTGTGATGCCGGTATGTTACAGTATGACACCCCGCTGGAGTTTACTGTATGCTGTGCAGTTATTGAGTTCTCAGTGTATGCAGTAAGCTCCTGAGCTCCCCCTAGTGGTGGATGAATGTTATGTAATACTGTGTCTATTCCATGCAGGAGATTTGGAGCTCTGTATCAGTAAAGCAGAGGTCTGACCGCTATAAATAGCAGTGATCTACTGTTGAAGATGAGCGCTGTGGTCTCTTCACTGCTTTCCCAGCACAGCGCCGTACATTATATAGTGCGGGTGTTTGGTATTGCAGTTCAGCCCCATTGACTTGAATGAGACTGAGCTGCAAACAGGCCAAGTGACTGATAAACATGGCATCTGAACTGTGTGACAAACAGCTGGTCTGCGGGGTCCAGGGGTTGTCTAATATTAAAGGTCTGTCTTAATGGTATACTCAATCCCAAAAATCCCTTTAATTCATTCGGAGAGCATCTGCCTACCTCAAAAGTCTGTCCCTCCAGGTCTTTGGCATCGCACCAGTTTCCCCAGGGGTCTCGGACGCGTCTTCTTCTAGTGCGCTAGTATAGAAGAATAGGAGAGCGGTGATACAGCCGTATACTGCCCGGACTGTGCAGCCAATGACTGGCTGGAGCTATTTTTTTTGCCCAATTTGGAAAACCCCTTAAACAGTAAGGACTGTACTCCAGTCACAGCCAGAGCTGCACTCACAAATCTGTCACACTGATCGCATGACAGACACGGCCAAGTCATCGTACCATAGTCTGCAGGCGATGAGCCAGCTCGTAGGCTTCCAAGGTGTCCTTCCCCATTTTGGACTTGGTCCTGTCCACCGGTCGCGGTCGGTTGTAGACGGCTTGTTCTGGAAATTTACGGACAGTGCGGTGAGGGCGAGACAACAACCTACCGATTCACTGCTGGATACGAGGTGACGTCCGGGGACTTACCGCAGCCAAAGTTAATGGCTCCGATTAATTCCAGGTAGGTGTGGATCCGCCCGATGCAGTTCACGTCGCCGCAGTTCTTCAGCCCCGGACGCACCGACGTTTTGTTCAGATAATTTGGTTTACAAACCTTCCTGCGTACGAGAAGAGAATCCAGAAAGACAGAGAGACACATTATCTGCACTGATACATTGTAACAAACCATCGCGTTTCAATCATTCCGGTTTTGTTACCATTGATCCAAGATGTAATTGCGGATCCGGAGATAGCGCTCTGGAGTCTTGGCTTGACGCCCCTCGAAGAATTCGGAGATGGCCTGCTTCTCCTCCTCGGAGATGAACTCTCGCTCTATTTCCACTTCCTGGTCGGGCGGTCTCAGCTCGTCCTCGTCATCCTGCTGTTCCTGCTCGCAGGGCGGTGGGGACGGTAATGAGGACGGACAGACGTCCTGGTCTTGGGGGGGTGTAGTTGGACTGTCAGGGCTCGCCGCTGCCTCCTGCTCAGGACTGGGGGCCAGAGTTTCGCTCTGTGTCTGGGGAGAGGGGTCAATATCTGACAGCTGACACATGTGATCAGTCCTTGGCTCCTCCCCCTGCTCTGTGACTGTAGGCTCCGCCTCCTCTGCCGGAGTCGCTTCCGGGTCTTCATTCTGAGTAAGCTCCACCTCATCCGTTATGTCGATCTCTTCGTCATCTGATAACGTCTCGATCTTTACAGCGTTGAGGTTGGGATCGGCTCGGCCCCGGAGTGCGGACAGTTCAGGGGACTCGGGACCCTCTAGACGGAGCAGATGAAGAACTGCAGAGCCCACCTTGGAGTCTTTCTCTCCCTCCTCCACCTTACACTGCACAAACAGAACTGTACATCATTACTATACTGCCCTGGCGGGGTACAGAGATGTACTGCTCTCGAAGCAGGGAGAGCCAAAGATAGACCGCCCCTTTAAGAGCACTGACCTTATTCTTATAGTACTGCCTGGCGTAGCTCTTCACCTGCAGCACGGTGCGGCTCCCGATCACTCGGGCGATACTTGTCCATCGTCTGCCGTACTTGGCCTTAGACAGGGAATGAAAATGTCAACTGGTGATACAGAAATGTTACATGGAAGAAAAACACATTGCAACGCAACACAACAACACACCATAACACAATACAGCAAAACAACACACCACACCACAATACAGCAACACGACAAAACGCAATGCAACACAACACGACAACATAACACAACACAGGAGCTCACGGGACATTGGGATAACACACAGGGCACTTTCTCTGCGCCTTGGTCAGTGGACAGTAACTGCAGACAGCGCCCCCTTTGCTGGAGGACCTGACCATGTACTACATGATGAGCCATTGGGTTGTGCAGTTTTGAGTCCTGATACGCACAGGGCAGAACAGCCAGACATATCTGTTTCTAGAGGTTTTGTGACAACCCTTTGGGCCCAGCGAGGCGATCACACGGGGCCCGGGGCCCATCACACGTCTCCTGATCCCTCCTACATGATACATAAGAAGCCTCCAGATCTCACCAGTCCCTGCTCAAACAGAAGCTTCTCCTCCGCCGTCCACTTCACCGAGTTGCTGCCGCTGCTGCCGCCGGGCTTAGCCGGGGATCTGACCCTGGAAAGTAAACGCTCCACATTAATAATAGAGATTCTGCAGGTTGTCAATGCTCCGCCCACCTGACAATTTTGTCCTCTCTTTTCCTGTTGCTTTCAGGGGTTTTCTATACAAATAACAACCTGCCGAAATGTTCTGTGAATGTATCATATAAGATCTCTGCTTGCTGTCAGTGAATAGATATATTGCAGCATGGTATCCAGACAGGACAGCTCATAGAGCACCGTCTACACTGGAACAAACCCTCAGCTGTGAGAAGTATTAGGTCAGGGCAGTTATGCAGGATCTGGATGTTCCTAGTCACTGACAGGGAGCAGAGATCTTATAAGTGGTGAGACGTTATAACACAAAGTACTAAAAAGTGACAGAACGTGTCACTATACAGAGAAGACTGGACAATCCCTTTAAATAAAGGCGGAGCAGAATACTTACGGAACGCGTGCCACTCTCTTGTGCGGACTCCTGTAGGAGGGAAGACACTGTGTTGTAATAAGCTGGGAATTAAAGGGATGAGGGGGCACCAATCAGCTGTGTGGAGAGGCTACGGGTTCACAAGGGCTGTGGCTGCCTCCCTGTGCTGATGATGTCACCTTCACTGGTCACATGGTACAGCAGCAGCTCAGTCCTATTCAAGTGAATGGGGCTGAGCTGCAATACCAAGCACAGCCACTATACAACCTATGGCGCTGTGCTTGGGATTCAGTGAAGACACCTCAGCGTTCGCCAGCTGATCGGTGGGGACAAAGTTTAGGAAGTTTCCGCACTACCTTTTGATGGCGGGTTTGTCGTCATCTTTGGCCTCAGACCAGAACTTGGCAGCGGACGGCTTGTTAGAGAAATAATATCTGGAGCCGCTAAGGAAGAAAGAAACCGAGAACAACACGAAGACCGGACGGTGAAACCCCCCTAATACCCAGGTCTGATCGTCCAGCACACACCGCCGCAGTAATATTTGGGGTTTCGGCCCCTGTTCTCTAGTCACAACCAAAGCTGCTTTCAGAATTCTGCTGGTTGGCCTTAGACAGAGGCAGCTCCCACAAGGCTTTGCCCCCAGATAACACGAAGCAGCAGGATTCTCAGTTTGGCTTTAGACTTGCGCGGCCTCCTGGGGGCGATGTCTCGGGTGAAGGATACTCCTCTTCTAGCAGCATTTTCTCGATGGCGGCGCGGTTCTCATCACTGATTGTGCTATCCAGGGTCCAGGGCTGGAAAACGAGAGCAGGGCAGGGAAGAGTTAAACAATAAAATGATCCAGAAGTCGCAATTCTAAAGTTTGTAGCCGTTCACACTGCACCAGCACTGCATACACTGGGAGACGGCTCTCTTACTGTGTGTCAGTCCTTACTGTGTTGTTGGAATTATATTCATCCTGATACTTACAGTCAGCTCGTCCTCTCGTTTCCAGACAGGGTCCAGGTAGTGATCGGGGGTGAAGGGCGAGCTCAGGCTTTCGTAGGTTCTATAGGACACAGACATGAGGTGAGCGGTGCAAACATGGCTCTGAAGATCTACTCCGACCCCCAGACCTGCTCCCCTACAAATCACCGTCATCAAGAGCTCTGCTTGCTGGGAGTGACTGTACAAACCCTGTACGGACCTAATCCTTCTCACAGCTGAGGGTTTGTTACAGATGTATCCAGGATAATAATGTTACATGACGTAAACAGCCGGGACTGCACTGATACAATGAAACTAAATTAGGTTACATTTCCCTCTTTTGGCCCCCATACTATATATTGCTCCCCACACTGTATGTTGCCCCCTCTTTTGGCCCCCACACGGTACGTTGCCCCCCACACTGTACGTTGCCCTGTCTTTTGGCCCCCACACTGTACGTTGCCCTCTCTTTTGGCCTCCACACTGTACGTTGCCCTCTCTTTTGGCCTCCACACTGTACATTGCCCCCTCTTTTGGCCCCCACACTTTACGTTGCCCCCTCACTTTACGTTGCCCCCTCTTTTGCCCCCCACACTGTACGTTGCCCCCTCACTATACGTTGCCTTGTCTTTTGGCCCCCACACTGTACGTTGTCCCCTCTTTCGGCCCCCACACTGTACGTTGCCCCCTCTTTTGACCCCCACACTGTATATTTCCCCCTCACATTAGGATTACACCATCAGGTAACAGATGATATTTTCCTCACTGGTCCCAGCTCCCTCTCAGGCCTGCCTCAGCCTCCAGGGGGCGCCCAGATGTTATTTAGCGCTGGGATATAATGTGCAGCGCCCCCTGGAGGCTGAAACAGAGGTGGACATGAGGGGGATCAGTGAGTAAAATATCTGTTACCTGTTGGAATAGAGACAGAGGATTGTCTAGATGGGATATAACTGTAACAAACCCTCAGCTGTGAGAATACGCCATGATGGGAGACAGCTGATATAAGCAGAGGTCTTGCACACGATGCAGAGTTTTCGCGCCTTATCCCTTGATATTTGATGAGGTGACGGTACACCGCCGGTAGACGTGTCATGGCGTCAGTGTGGGCTGCAGATCTGATGGCCACAAGTGGGTGAGGACAGAATCTCCTCACAATAAACATCAGGGTACCAGATATTAGAGTGTCAGCTCCTCTGCCCAGGCTCCATCACTAGATTGTAAGCTCTCCTGTCACACAGCCCTCCCCACACCAGGCAGGAGCCCTCCATAGCCCACAAGCTATAACAAGTCCTCACCCCCTGCACGACTCAGTCACATCTCCCTCTATGTCCACATCCGCCTCCTCCGCCATGTTGTCTGCGCCTCAAACAGCCTTTATCTACGTCACGGGCACCGCAGCCAATCAGCTTCCTCGGCCGCCATCTTGGTACACCCTCTCCGCGCTCTCCCGGCCGCCATATTGGTCCCCCCGCTTATCCCTTTGACGTGGGTTTGCGTAGAAAGCGAGAGCCGCCATCTTTGTACACCCGAGCGATTTCATACAGGTGGAAACGAGACCGTTTTAGCCCGGGGCTCCGCAGAGGGCGATAATTTGGGATTTTATATCATATTTTATCAGATTAGTGGTAAAACTTGTGACTTTGACTAGATAGTGTGAGGCCGGCCCGGGTGTAGCAAGATGGCGGCGCAGTGTCAGTCAGGGGCTCTGCCTGTATTTCCCGTCGCTCCTGCGGGCTGTAGTCAGTCTGTTCCTTGCTGAGGTATCTCGGGGCTCTGTGGTAGTGGAGGACGGGCTGTACATGGGAGGATTGGTCTGTCACAGGCCGTGACCCTGACTTGCCCTTCTGGGTTGTGGTGAGTAGGGGTCAGTGCCTGTGTGTGGGGGTGACCAGGGGGCAACAAGACCCCAAACTACACAGGTGAGGCCTCTATAGAGGCTATGAAGGTGGGGAACTACAGACTCCAGCATGCCCTGCCCATGTCTGCCTTATGGGAAAGTCACTTACTCCGAGTTCAATGTCAGTGTTATGTAAGTAGAAAGATGTAGGGTTAAAAATATGGCCCAAACCAGCGCCAATCCTGTGCACAGGAGGTGCCAGGTATTACAAGTCACACCCTATCACTTCAGTGTATCTGAGCTGCAGTACCAGACACAACCTGTGGATATCGGTGGCGCTGTTTCTGAAACGAATCAGCCACGTTATCCTAATTCTAAGTCATTTGGGGGGTGAGGGGGCCGTTCCCTCTGATTTATCTTCTTTTTTTCTGTCCTCCACCTCCCCTGGCTCCCTGCCGCCAATCACCAGACTAGGTTAGGGTTCATGGTGCTGCTCCCATCAGGTCAAGGCCCCACGTCGTGAAACGCAGGAAAAAAACAGCGGCGGAAACGCGTTAGTTTTGTTTTTTTTCTGCAGCATTTTCTTTGTGTGACCAGTGCTCTATTCACTTCTGTACTCGGCTATCTGTATCCATCCCATACAAGTGAATGGCGCGGAGGTCACACGTGGCAGGGGGACCCCAGCGATCAGAATGACCCTGGATAGATCATGAGCTGGGGGTCTGACACCCGGGACCCCTCAGAATCTACTGCTTGAAGTAGCAGCCCCATCCTTAAGTCGTGCGCCGCCTTTACAGGTCATGTGACGTTGCTCTCATTGATCACATGGTCAGTTCGCAGCGCAGTCTCATTCAAGTGCAGTACCAAGCACGGCCTCTATACCATGCATGGCGCTATGCTTGTAAGTAGTAAAACACTACAACGCTCACATGAACTCTGCGGTCTCTTTAAATATCTGACTGGGGGGGGGGGGGGGAATCAGGTGTCGGACCCCCACCAATCTTCAGATGATGACCTAACCCAAGGATTAGAGAATCGTAGGACAGTCCCCCCCTCTTAACCCCGCGATGGCCGTGCTGTATCTGTTACATTGTTTCTTCTCTATAAGTCCTGGTCACTTTGTAATCTTTCTGTCCTGTAGGGATGATGACGATGGAGGCCGCGCGGATCCTGTGGATCTCCAGACTGAGGCTCCTGCCCCCGAACAGACTGATTTCTTCTAGATTAACCCCTTGTAGATGCTACATAAATGCACCCAGAGGGCCAAATGGGGCCCCAAGGACTAGACTGCTCCCCCCCGCCGCAGTACACTGCAGCCCCCTCACCTCCATATCCTCAGCAGCCCCTGGAAGGTGCAGCCTAACAAATATCATCCGTGGACCGGTGTATACCAGCTATATACAGAGCTCAGGGGTCTCCTGCCCGCCCCCCCGCACTCTGACCTACCCCGGGGGCAGCAGATCCATCCGCACCACCAGTCGCCTCAACGTCCTGTTACCGCCTCATATCTGGCTCGTCATCAAACCGCTGCAGAAACTGTTTGCAATCATCCTTGGCAGGTCAGACTAACTGAGATGTGTCCTGAAATACTCTGTGCTGCAGCAAATAACCCTTCCACTAACTTCCATTTGCTCCCATTCTCTTCCTCCTCTGACGCTTCCTCTGTCATTTGCAGCCGTTTTCTCTGACATCATCACATGACCCTAAAAGATCAGCGCACTCCTCGCCTAAAATACTCTGTGCTGCTGGGAAACTCTGCTCTTTACACAATGTAGTTTTTTTTGCATGGCTCCATCCCATTTCTCACATGACTTTACCCCCAGTCCATACTAACATCATCATTACTTATTCCCTGAAATACTCTGTGCTGCTGTGGACTTTGGTCCACGTCATTCTCTCAGTCAGTGACCGCTCACTTCTCTTTCTTTCTAGGAGTTTGAGGAATTGGTGGAAATCCCTCCCCCCAAACAAGCGGCAACTGTTCAAAGAGAGTGTGCGGCGGAATAAGTGGAAGCTGACAGTGGGGGCAGGAGTGCTGGGATTTGTAGTCCTTCTCTTCTACTTCACCAATCTGGAGGAGACTCCCATTACAGGGCGCAGCCGCCTCCTAGTGTTCAGGAAGGAGGACTACAACCTCCTCACCAGCGTGGAGTATGAGAGTGTGAGTATTACTCCACCAGCAGAATAGTGAGCGCAGCTCTGGAGTATAATACAGGATAAGTAATGTAATGTATGTACACAGTGACTGCACCAGCAGAATAGTGAGCGCAGCTCTGGAGTATAATACAGGATAAGTAATGTATGTACACAGTGACTGTACCAGCAGAATAGTGAGCGCAGCTCTGGAGTATAATACAGGATAAGTAATGTAAGGTATGTACACAGTGACTGTACCAGCAGAATAGTGAGCGCAGCTCTGGAGTATAATACAGGATAAGTAATGTAATGTATGTACACAGTGACTGCACCAGCAGAATAGTGAGCGCAGCTCTGGAGTATAATACAGGATAAGTAATGTAAGGTATGTACACAGTGACTGTACCAGCAGAATAGTGAGCGCAGCTCTGGAGTATAATACAGGATAAGTAATGTAATGTATGTACACAGTGACTGTACCAGCAGAATAGTGAGCGCAGCTCTGGAGTATAATACAGGATAAGTAATGTAATGTATGTACACAGTGACTGTACCAGCAGAATAGTGAGCGCAGCTCTGGAGTATAATACAGGATAAGTAATGTAATGTATGTACACAGTGACTGTACCAGCAGAATAGTGAGCGCAGCTCTGGAGTATAATACAGGATAAGTAATGTAATGTATGTACACAGTGACTGTACCAGCAGAATAGTGAGCGCAGCTCTGGAGTATAATACAGGATAAGTAATGTAATGTATATACACTGACTGTACCAGCAGAATAGTGAGCGCAGCTCTGGGGTATAATACAGGATAAGTAATGTAATGTATGTACACAGTGACTGTACCAGCAGAATAGTGAGCGCAGCTCTGGAGTATAATACAGGATAAGTAATGTAATGTATGTACACAGTGACTGCACCAGCAGAATAGTGAGCGCAGCTCTGGAGTATAATACAGGATAAGTAATGTAATGTATATACACAGTGACTGCACAGCAGAATAGTGAGCGCAGCTCTGGAGTATAATACAGGATAAGTAATGTAATGTATGTACACAGTGACTGCACCAGCAGAATAGTGAGCGCAGCTCTGGAGTATAATACAGGATAAGTAATGTAATGTATGTACACAGTGACTGTACCAGCAGAATAGTGAGCGCAGCTCTGGAGTATAATACAGGATAAGTAATGTAATGTATGTACACAGTGACTGCACCAGCAGAATAGTGAGCGCAGCTCTGGAGTATAATACAGGATAAGTAATGTAATGTATGTACACAGTGACTGTACCAGCAGAATAGTGAGCGCAGCTCTGGAGTATAATACAGGATAAGTAATGTAATGTATGTACACAGTGACTGTACCAGCAGAATAGTGAGCGCAGCTCTGGAGTATAATACAGGATAAGTAATGTATGTACACAGTGACTGTACCAGCAGAATAGTGAGCGCAGCTCTGGGGTATAATACAGGATAAGTAATGTAATGTATGTACACAGTGACTGCACCAGCAGAATAGTGAGCGCAGCTCTGGAGTATAATACAGGATAAGTAATGTAATGTATGTACACAGTGACTGTACCAGCAGAATAGTGAGCGCAGCTCTGGAGTATAATACAGGATAAGTAATGTAATGTATGTACACAGTGACTGTACCAGCAGAATAGTGAGCGCAGCTCTGGGGTATAATACAGGATAAGTAATGTAATGTATGTACACAGTGACTGTACCAGCAGAATAGTGAGCGCAGCTCTGGAGTATAATACAGGATAAGTAATGTAATGTATGTACACAGTGACTGCACCAGCAGAATAGTGAGCGCAGCTCTGGAGTATAATACAGGATAAGTAATGTATGTACACAGTGACTGTACCAGCAGAATAGTGAGCGCAGCTCTGGAGTATAATACGGGATAAGTAATGTAATGTATGTACACAGTGACTGTACCAGCAGAATAGTGAGCGCAGCTCTGGAGTATAATACAGGATAAGTAATGTAATGTATATACACAGTGACTGTACCAGCAGAATAGTGAGCGCAGCTCTGGGGTATAATACAGGATAAGTAATGTAATGTATGTACACAGTGACTGCACCAGCAGAATAGTGAGCACAGCTCTGGAGTATAATACAGGATAAGTAATGTAATGTATGTACACAGTGACTGTACCAGCAGAATAGTGAGCGCAGCTCTGGAGTATAATACAGGATAAGTAATGTAATGTATGTACACAGTGACTGCACCAGCAGAATAGTGAGCGCAGCTCTGGGGTATAATACAGGATAAGTAATGTAATGTATGTACGCGGCTCAGTATACGTTATTCATGGTACAGGGCTTCCTCACATTTCGCAGTATAGAGATGAATGGCGCTGCCGTCTACTTAAGCGATAGAAAACGGATGTGTTGTTTGCGCAGTTTAGTGCCAGCTGTGAACAATTCTCCTTGATGAAAAACTAATGAATTTTGAAAGAACAAATTTAGAAAAAGGAGAGGAGGAAAAAAAAAAAATACATCTTTCACGGCCAAACTAGTAAAAACAGCAGGACACTAATGCGGTAATAAAGACACTCGAGATTCCTGCGAACGCCGCCATGACTGATACGGCTTCAGCTCCGCACCGCCAGAGAGTCATCATTACATGCATTATAATGGATGGCGGTGTCTACACATGGCATCTCCTCAGTACCCAGCTTTCTTAGAGCCCTGAAAGACATGAAGTGATACAGCAATGATGGATATATCTGTAAATAACTGGGAAGATTTGCCATTCAGTCGTCTGAGGAAGCCGAGTGATAAACTCTGAGATCCTAGTAGACGTTTGTTGTCACCCAACTTTCCCAGAAATAGATACAACTAATAAAAATGAATGCAGAATTTATACAATGTAGATAATGTATGTTACAGGCAACCCTAATGACACAGCTTTCCTGAAGTCCTGACCAGCACAATCAGGAGGTCACAGTGACAAACCATATGGTAATGGTAAGAGCCACCGTCCATGGTTATCACCATCTGGGAAAGCTGGGTGACAGTATTATAGATGAGGGTTTGTCTCCCAGCTTTCACAGACTCCTAACCAGCAGATTTGAGCGCAGTGACCCACTTTCTTATATCACCACATAGCAAGGCAGGTTAACCATTCAGGATCCCAGGAAAGTTGTCTTTTCTTATATTAGAGACAAATTGGGCATTTTATAGGCGCAGTTGTGGATGACAGGTCGCAGACTAGGCCGCCACATTGTGTCATTGAAGTCTGGTTCCATTCACGGTCCCGCAGACTACGGCGAGCGCTGCAGATTATCTCCCCGCGCCCAACAATAAAACCAATTATTTCCTTTTTATTCCCATTCTCTGTCCCCATAACAGAATACAGCGGATTTTTCCAAGCGCAGCAAATCTGTCCGTCCTCCATATTCATTCCTTCTCAAAGATAACCTGACTTTGGCAGCCTCTTACAGAGGGGTCTTTCAGGGGTCTCCGCCGGTTCATGGGCTCCGACGTCTGCCCCTCCCCCGCTCCAGAATAGATAGGACGTTTCCAATACAAGGGAGATTAACGTTGTAAAAGTGCTGAGCTGTCGGCCTCTGGATTTTACCTATTTTCTTCTTGATTCTTGCAGCTGATGGAGGAGTTTAAGGATGTCCTGCTCCCCGCAGAGGACGAGCGTTATCGGCTGGTGCAGAGGATTGTCCAGCACCTTATCGCCTGTAACCAGGACCTGCCCGAGGTGTCCAGGCTCCAGTGTACCGTGCACATCGTGGACAAGCCGGAGGTCATCAATGCTTATGTGCTGCCGGTGAGACTTACTGTACGACTGCAACTACAACTCCCAGCAAACCCTCATCTGCAAATGTATACATGCACATTAAAGGGGTTGTCCAGGATTTGGAGCTGGAGTGCGTGTAAATCCTATAAATAATACCTATCCCAAGCGCTCCAACGTCCAGTCCTGGTCCCCTTTTTCCTCCCGTGCTGGGACTTGACACAACAGAAAGCTCACATGACCCCTGCAACCAATCGGAGGCCTCGGCGGTGACCTGTATGAGTGACATCACTGATCCCTCTCCACCGATTGGCCTCAGCAGTCACATCGGCCTATCCGCTTCCAAATCAGGGCAACACAATGGAGCACCAGTGATAGTGTTTGGTTTGTTTTTTTCTGACACCTACCCTGGGCTCCCATGGACAATCCCTTTAAGGCTACATTCACATCGGCCTCTACAGAGATTCCATTTCATTGTCCACCTGAAATCGGTGGATGGAAAAGTTCTGCACACACTGCTTTTACATCCCGATGGACCCCAATATAGACAATGGGGCACGTTAGAGTCCTTAGGTATCCGCTATCATGGCGGTTTTCCAATGGACCAGAACAATAGACAGCCTGACACAGATGTGAATGTAACCTAAACCAACACGGTCTCCCTGAAATACTATGTAACAACATAATCTGCCTGCTCCAAAATGTACTGCCCCCTGTCTTAGAGGGAGGCCATATTCTATAAAATCAGGATATTTTTTTTTTCTTCTAAAATTTCTTGCACAGCCAGATATGAGGATAGATGAGGTTAGCGGCTCCAATGAAGATCACAGAACGCGAGCACTGAAGCACGGAGGGAATCGCTGAGAGAATCTTAATTCCCGGAGCAGCGGCGGGGTGAGAGGGTGTAATTAGTTTTCTGCACATCCAGGTTACGTCTGAGCCGCTCCAAGTCCTCAGACACACAATCTTTGTACAGGGCGAGTCTTAAAGGGCATCAGTCAATTAGATAGGACTCTTAAACTTTACACCTATCAAATGGCCCCCAAAATGTAACAATGGAGACTTGTGCATGAAGTATGTAAGAGATAATACTGCCTCTCGCTACCCACACGGGTACACCGAGGGTTAACGCATAAAAATGCCGCCCCGACCTGTTACTGCCGCCCAATATATGTCACTGTATTAATCCAGGCTGTGATGTCTTCTGTTTTCCAGAATGGTCAAGTGTTTGTGTTCACAGGAATGCTGAATGCCGTGGCCGATATCAACCAGCTCACCTTTATATTGGGGCACGAGCTGGCGCACGCCATTCTAGAACATACCGTAAGTGCATAGAGAAATTTCACTTTGTAACTGCCAAATATTCACCTCCAGTCACAGCTAAGGAACAATTACACATTCTACTGGAAATAGAATATAACTACTATAATACTGCTCCTATGTACAAGAATATAACTACTATAATACTGCTCCTATGTACAAGAATATAACTACTATAATACTACTCCTATGTACAAGAATATAACTACTATAATACTACTCCTATGTACAAGAATATAACTACTATAATACTACTCCTATGTACAAGAATATAACTACTATAATACTACTCCTATGTACAAGAATATAACTACTATAATACTACTCCTATGTACAAGAATATAACTACTATAATACTACTCCTATGTACAAGAATATAACTACTATAATACTACTCCTATGTACAAGAATATAACTACTATAATACTACTCCTATGTACAAGAATATAACTACTATAATACTACTCCTATGTACAAGAATATAACTACTATAATACTACTCCTATGTACAAGAATATAACTACTATAATACTACTCCTATGTACAAGGATATAACTACTATAATACTACTCATATGTACAAGAATATAACTACTATAATACTACCTCCTATGTACAAGAATATAACTACTATAATACTGCTCCTATGTACAAGAATATAACTACTATAATACTACCTCCTATGTACAAGAATATAACTAGCATAATACTACTCCTATGTACAAGAATATAACTACTATAATACTGCTCCTATGTACAAGAATATAACTACTATAATACTACCTCCTATGTACAAGAATATAACTAGCATAATACTACTCCTATGTACAAGAATATAACTACTATAATACTGCTCCTATGTACAAGAATATAACTACTATAATACTGCTCCTATGTACAAGAATATAACTACTATAATACTACTCCTATGTACAAGAATATAACTACTATAATACTACTCCTATGTACAAGAATATAACTACTATAATACTACTCCTATGTACAAGAATATAACTACTATAATACTACTCCTATGTACAAGAATATAACTACTATAATACTACTCCTATGTACAAGAATATAACTACTATAATACTACTCCTATGTACAAGAATATAACTACTATAATACTACCTCCTATGTACAAGAATATAACTACTATAATACTGCTCCTATGTACAAGAATATAACTACTATAATACTACTCCTATGTACAAGAATATAACTACTATAATACTACTCCTATGTACAAGAATATAACTACTATAATACTACCTCCTATGTACAAGAATATAACTACTATAATACTGCTCCTATGTACAAGAATATAACTACTATAATACTACCTCCTATGTACAAGAATCTAGCTGTTAATGTATTTGATGTAGAATTCCAGATTCTTCTTCATAGATGGTAATTTCTCTTCGCTCTTATAACCCGCTCTCTGTTCTGTATGGAGCTGCATGTAGTAGAGAATGGGTTTGGCAGTAGTTTTCCAGACCTACAATCCTTGTATTGGCGGTGGCTATAAAACTGTAATTGGATCATTTTATAGTAATGAAATATTCTCTCGTGTCAGGTTTAGGCAAGTGGTGAATTATAAAGCTGCTTCGGATCAATACTTGTGAATTCCTGCTTTGGAAATAGAAAGCTGAGCAGGGTCTGTGAATTTCTAGTGTATTGTCTGCCTATAGGGGGTCAGTGACAGAATACTGGTGTACAGAAGCTCAGAGCCAGGGACAGATGATCAGCTCTGCTGCCAATGTCATGCATTTTATTGCTGTAAGAGATAACACTGAATTCCTGTGCACCTAATTTGTACTATTATACAAGATGAGAGCAAACCCGTACCACTGCATCACAATAGAGCGCCTCTAGTGCAGTCACTGTGTATATACATTACTTATCCTGTATTATACTCCAGAGCTGCACTCACTATTCTGCTGGTGCAGTCACTGTGTACATACATTACATTACTTATCCTGTATTATACTCCAGAGCTGCGCTCACTATTCTGCTGGTACAGTCACTGTGTACATACATTACATTACTTATCCTGTATTATACTCCAGAGCTGCACTCACTATTCTGCTGGTGCAGTCACTGTGTACATACATTACATTACTTATCCTGTATTATACTCCAGAGCTGCACTCACTATTCTGCTGGTGCAGTCACTGTGTACATACATTACATTACTTATCCTGTATTATACTCCAGAGCTGCGCTCACTATTCTGCTGGTACAGTCACTGTGTACATACATTACATTACTTATCCTGTATTATACTCCAGAGCTGCACTCACTATTCTGCTGGTGCAGTCACTGTGTACATACATTACATTACTTATCCTGTATTATACTCCAGAGCTGCACTCACTATTCTGCTGGTGCAGTCACTGTGTACATACATTACATTACTTATCCTGTATTATACTCCAGAGCTGCGCTCACTATTCTGCTGGTGCAGTCACTGTGTACATACATTACATTACTTATCCTGTATTATACTCCAGAGCTGCACTCACTATTCTGCTGGTGCAGTCACTGTGTACATACATTACATTACTTATCCTGTATTATACTCCAGAGCTGCACTCACTATTCTGCTGGTGCAGTCACTGTGTACAGACATTACATTACTTATCCTGTATTATACTCCAGAGCTGCGCTCACTATTCTGCTGGTGCAGTCACTGTGTACATACATTACATTACTTATCCTGTATTATACTCCAGAGCTGCGCTCACTATTCTGCTGGTGCAGTCACTGTGTACATACATTACATTACATTAATTATCCTGTATTATACTCCAGAGCTGCGCTCACTATTCTGCTGGTGCAGTCACTGTGTACATACATTGCATTACATTACTTATCCTGTATTATACTCCACAGCTGCGCTCACTATTCTGCTGGTACAGTCACTGTGTACATGCATTACATTACTTATCCTGTATTATACTCCAGAGCTGCGCTCACTATTCTGCTGGTACAGTCACTGTGTACATACATTACATTACTTATCCTGTATTATACTCCAGAGCTGCGCTCACTATTCTGCTGGTGCAGTCACTGTGTACATACATTACATTACATTACTTATCCTGTATTATACTCCAGAGCTGCGCACACTATTCTGCTGGTACAGTCACTGTGTACATACATTACATTACTTATCCTGTATTATACTCCAGAGCTGCGCTCACTATTCTGCTGGTACAGTCACTGTGCACATACATTACATTACTTATCCTGTATTATACTCCAGAGCTGCGCTCACTATTCTGCTGGTACAGTCACTGTGTACATACATTACATTACTTATCCTGTATTATACTCCAGAGCTGCGCTCACTATTCTGCTGGTGCAGTCACTGTGTACATACATTGCATTACATTACTTATCCTGTATTATACTCCAGAGCTGCGCTCACTATTCTGCTGGTACAGTCACTGTGTACATGCATTACATTACTTATCCTGTATTATACTCCAGAGCTGCGCTCACTATTCTGCTGGTACAGTCACTGTGTACATACATTACATTACTTATCCTATATTATACTCCAGAGCTGCGCTCACTATTCTGCTGGTGCAGTCACTGTGTACATACATTGCATTACATTACTTATCCTGTATTATACTCCAGAGCTGCGCTCACTATTCTGCTGGTACAGTCACTGTGTACATGCATTACATTACTTATCCTGTATTATACTCCAGAGCTGCGCTCACTATTCTGCTGGTACAGTCACTGTGTACATACATTACATTACTTATCCTGTATTATACTCCAGAGCTGCGCTCACTATTCTGCTGGTGCAGTCACTGTGTACATACATTACATTACTTATCCTGTATTATACTCCAGAGCTGCGCTCACTATTCTGCTGGTGCAGTCACTGTGTACATACATTACATTACATTACTTATCCTGTATTATACTCCAGAGCTGCGCTCACTATTCTGCTGGTGCAGTCACTGTGTACATACATTACATTACTTATCCTGTATTATACTCCAGAGCTGCGCTCACTATTCTGCTGGTGCAGTCACTGTGTACATACATTACATTACATTACTTATCCTGTATTATACTCCAGAGCTGCGCTCACTATTCTGCTGGTGCAGTCACTGTGTACATACATTACATTACTTATCCTGTATTATACTCCAAAGCTGCGCTCACTATTCTGCTGGTGCAGTCACTGTGTACATACATTACATTACTTATCCTGTATTATACTCCAAAGCTGCGCTCACTATTCTGCTGGTACAGTCACTGTGTACATACATTACATTACTTATCCTGTATTATACTCCAGAGCTGCGCTCACTATTCTGCTGGTGCAGTCACTGTGTACATACATTACATTACATTACTTATCCTGTATTATACTCCAGAGCTGCGCACACTATTCTGCTGGTACAGTCACTGTGTACATACATTACATTACTTATCCTGTATTATACTCCAGAGCTGCGCTCACTATTCTGCTGGTACAGTCACTGTGCACATACATTACATTACTTATCCTGTATTATACTCCAGAGCTGCGCTCACTATTCTGCTGGTACAGTCACTGTGTACATACATTACATTACATTACTTATCCTGTATTATACTCCAGAGCTGTGCTCACTATTCTGCTGGTGCAGTCACTGTGTACATACATTGCATTACATTACTTATCCTGTATTATACTCCAGAGCTGCGCTCACTATTCTGCTGGTACAGTCACTGTGTACATACATTACATTACTTATCCTGTATTATACTCCAGAGCTGCGCTCTCTATTCTGCTGGTACAGTCACTGTGTACATACATTACATTACTTATCCTGTATTATACTCCAGAGCTGCGCTCACTATTCTGCTGGTGCAGTCACTGTGTACATACATTGCATTACATTACTTATCCTGTATTATACTCCAGAGCTGCGCTCACTATTCTGCTGGTACAGTCACTGTGTACATGCATTACATTACTTATCCTGTATTATACTCCAGAGCTGCGCTCACTATTCTGCTGGTACAGTCACTGTGTACATACATTACATTACTTATCCTGTATTATACTCCAGAGCTGCGCTCACTATTCTGCTGGTGCAGTCACTGTGTACATACATTACATTACATTACTTATCCTGTATTATACTCCAGAGCTGCGCACACTATTCTGCTGGTACAGTCACTGTGTACATACATTACATTACTTATCCTGTATTATACTCCAGAGCTGCGCTCACTATTCTGCTGGTACAGTCACTGTGCACATACATTACATTACTTATCCTGTATTATACTCCAGAGCTGCGCTCACTATTCTGCTGGTACAGTCACTGTGTACATACATTACATTACTTATCCTGTATTATACTCCAGAGCTGCGCTCACTATTCTGCTGGTGCAGTCACTGTGTACATACATTGCATTACATTACTTATCCTGTATTATACTCCAGAGCTGCGCTCACTATTCTGCTGGTACAGTCACTGTGTACATGCATTACATTACTTATCCTGTATTATACTCCAGAGCTGCGCTCACTATTCTGCTGGTACAGTCACTGTGTACATACATTACATTACTTATCCTATATTATACTCCAGAGCTGCGCTCACTATTCTGCTGGTGCAGTCACTGTGTACATACATTGCATTACATTACTTATCCTGTATTATACTCCAGAGCTGCGCTCACTATTCTGCTGGTACAGTCACTGTGTACATGCATTACATTACTTATCCTGTATTATACTCCAGAGCTGCGCTCACTATTCTGCTGGTACAGTCACTGTGTACATACATTACATTACTTATCCTGTATTATACTCCAGAGCTGCGCTCACTATTCTGCTGGTGCAGTCACTGTGTACATACATTACATTACTTATCCTGTATTATACTCCAGAGCTGCGCTCACTATTCTGCTGGTGCAGTCACTGTGTACATACATTACATTACATTACTTATCCTGTATTATACTCCAGAGCTGCGCTCACTATTCTGCTGGTGCAGTCACTGTGTACATACATTACATTACATTACTTATCCTGTATTATACCTCAGAGCTGCGCTCACTATTCTGCTGGTACAGTCACTGTGTACATACATTACATTACTTATCCTGTATTATACTCCAGAGCTGCGCTCACTATTCTGCTGGTGCAGTCACTGTGTACATACATTACATTACTTATCCTGTATTATACTCCAGAGCTGCGCTCACTATTCTGCTGATGCAGTCACTGTGTACATACATTACATTACTTATCCTGTATTATACTCCAGAGCTGCGCTCACTATTCTGCTGATGCAGTCACTGTGTACATACATTACATTACTTATCCTGTATTATACTCCAGAGCTGCGCTCACTATTCTGCTGGTACAGTCACTGTGTACATACATTACATTACTAATCCTGTATTATACCCCAGAGCTGCGCTCACTATTCTGCTGGTACAGTCACTGTGTACATACATTACATTACTTATCCTGTATTATACTCCAGAGCTGCGCTCACTATTCTGCTGGTGCAGTCACTGTGTACATACATTACATTACTTATCCTGTATTATACTCCAGAGCTGCGCTCACTATTCTGCTGGTGCAGTCACTATGTACATACATTACATTACTTATCCTGTATTATACTCCAGAGCTGCGCTCACTATTCTGCTGGTACAGTCACTGTGTACATACATTACATTACTTATCCTGTATTATACCCCAGAGCTGCGCTCACTATTCTGCTGGTACAGTCACTGTGTACATACATTACATTACTTATCCTGTATTATACTCCAGAGCTGCGCTCACTATTCTGCTGATGCAGTCACTGTGTACATACATTACATTACTTATCCTGTATTATACTCCAGAGCTGCGCTCACTATTCTGCTGGTGCAGTCACTGTGTACATACATTACATTACTTATCCTGTATTATACTCCAGAGCTGCGCTCACTATTCTGCTGGTGCAGTCACTGTGTACATACATTACATTACTTATCCTGTATTATACTCCAGAGCTGCGCTCACTATCCTGCTGGTGCAGTCACTGTGTACATACATTACATTACTTATCCTGTATTATACTCCAGAGCTGCGCTCACTATTCTGCTGGTGCAGTCACTGTGTACATACATTACATTACATTACTTATCCTGTATTATACTCCAGAGCTGCGCACACTATTCTGCTGGTACAGTCACTGTGTACATACATTACATTACTTATCCTGTATTATACTCCAGAGCTGCGCTCACTATTCTGCTGGTACAGTCACTGTGCACATACATTACATTACTTATCCTGTATTATACTCCAGAGCTGCGCTCACTGTTCTGCTGGTACAGTCACTGTGTACATACATTACATTACATTACTTATCCTGTATTATACTCCAGAGCTGTGCTCACTATTCTGCTGGTGCAGTCACTGTGTACATACATTGCATTACATTACTTATCCTGTATTATACTCCAGAGCTGCGCTCACTATTCTGCTGGTACAGTCACTGTGTACATACATTACATTACTTATCCTGTATTATACTCCAGAGCTGCGCTCTCTATTCTGCTGGTACAGTCACTGTGTACATACATTACATTACTTATCCTGTATTATACTCCAGAGCTGCGCTCACTATTCTGCTGGTGCAGTCACTGTGTACATACATTGCATTACATTACTTATCCTGTATTATACTCCAGAGCTGCGCTCACTATTCTGCTGGTACAGTCACTGTGTACATGCATTACATTACTTATCCTGTATTATACTCCAGAGCTGCGCTCACTATTCTGCTGGTACAGTCACTGTGTACATACATTACATTACTTATCCTGTATTATACTCCAGAGCTGCGCTCACTATTCTGCTGGTGCAGTCACTGTGTACATACATTACATTACATTACTTATCCTGTATTATACTCCAGAGCTGCGCACACTATTCTGCTGGTACAGTCACTGTGTACATACATTACATTACTTATCCTGTATTATACTCCAGAGCTGCGCTCACTATTCTGCTGGTACAGTCACTGTGCACATACATTACATTACTTATCCTGTATTATACTCCAGAGCTGCGCTCACTATTCTGCTGGTACAGTCACTGTGCACATACATTACATTACTTATCCTGTATTATACTCCAGAGCTGCGCTCACTATTCTGCTGGTACAGTCACTGTGTACATACATTACATTACTTATCCTGTATTATACTCCAGAGCTGCGCTCACTATTCTGCTGGTGCAGTCACTGTGTACATACATTGCATTACATTACTTATCCTGTATTATACTCCAGAGCTGCGCTCACTATTCTGCTGGTACAGTCACTGTGTACATGCATTACATTACTTATCCTGTATTATACTCCAGAGCTGCGCTCACTATTCTGCTGGTACAGTCACTGTGTACATACATTACATTACTTATCCTGTATTATACTCCAGAGCTGCGCTCACTATTCTGCTGGTGCAGTCACTGTGTACATACATTGCATTACATTACTTATCCTGTATTATACTCCAGAGCTGCGCTCACTATTCTGCTGGTACAGTCACTGTGTACATGCATTACATTACTTATCCTGTATTATACTCCAGAGCTGCGCTCACTATTCTGCTGGTACAGTCACTGTGTACATGCATTACATTACTTATCCTGTATTATACTCCAGAGCTGCGCTCACTATTCTGCTGGTGCAGTCACTGTGTACATACGTTACATTACTTATCCTGTATTATACTCCAGAGCTGCGCTCACTATTCTGCTGGTGCAGTCACTGTGTACATACATTACATTACATTACTTATCCTGTATTATACTCCAGAGCTGCGCTCACTATTCTGCTGGTGCAGTCACTGTGTACATACATTACATTACATTACTTATCCTGTATTATACCTCAGAGCTGCGCTCACTATTCTGCTGGTACAGTCACTGTGTACATACATTACATTACTTATCCTGTATTATACTCCAGAGCTGCGCTCACTATTCTGCTGGTGCAGTCACTGTGTACATACATTACATTACTTATCCTGTATTATACTCCAGAGCTGCGCTCACTATTCTGCTGATGCAGTCACTGTGTACATACATTACATTACTTATCCTGTATTATACTCCAGAGCTGCGCTCACTATTCTGCTGATGCAGTCACTGTGTACATACATTACATTACTTATCCTGTATTATACTCCAGAGCTGCGCTCACTATTCTGCTGGTACAGTCACTGTGTACATACATTACATTACTAATCCTGTATTATACCCCAGAGCTGCGCTCACTATTCTGCTGGTACAGTCACTGTGTACATACATTACATTACTTATCCTGTATTATACTCCAGAGCTGCGCTCACTATTCTGCTGGTGCAGTCACTGTGTACATACATTACATTACTTATCCTGTATTATACTCCAGAGCTGCGCTCACTATTCTGCTGGTGCAGTCACTATGTACATACATTACATTACTTATCCTGTATTATACTCCAGAGCTGCGCTCACTATTCTGCTGGTACAGTCACTGTGTACATACATTACATTACTTATCCTGTATTATACCCCAGAGCTGCGCTCACTATTCTGCTGGTACAGTCACTGTGTACATACATTACATTACTTATCCTGTATTATACTCCAGAGCTGCGCTCACTATTCTGCTGATGCAGTCACTGTGTACATACATTACATTACTTATCCTGTATTATACTCCAGAGCTGCGCTCACTATTCTGCTGGTGCAGTCACTGTGTACATACATTACATTACTTATCCTGTATTATACTCCAGAGCTGCGCTCACTATTCTGCTGGTGCAGTCACTGTGTACATACATTACATTACTTATCCTGTATTATACTCCAGAGCTGCGCTCACTATCCTGCTGGTGCAGTCACTGTGTACATACATTACATTACTTATCCTGTATTATACTCCAGAGCTGCGCTCACTATTCTGCTGGTGCAGTCACTGTGTACATACATTACATTACATTACTTATCCTGTATTATACTCCAGAGCTGCGCACACTATTCTGCTGGTACAGTCACTGTGTACATACATTACATTACTTATCCTGTATTATACTCCAGAGCTGCGCTCACTATTCTGCTGGTACAGTCACTGTGCACATACATTACATTACTTATCCTGTATTATACTCCAGAGCTGCGCTCACTGTTCTGCTGGTACAGTCACTGTGTACATACATTACATTACATTACTTATCCTGTATTATACTCCAGAGCTGTGCTCACTATTCTGCTGGTGCAGTCACTGTGTACATACATTGCATTACATTACTTATCCTGTATTATACTCCAGAGCTGCGCTCACTATTCTGCTGGTACAGTCACTGTGTACATACATTACATTACTTATCCTGTATTATACTCCAGAGCTGCGCTCTCTATTCTGCTGGTACAGTCACTGTGTACATACATTACATTACTTATCCTGTATTATACTCCAGAGCTGCGCTCACTATTCTGCTGGTGCAGTCACTGTGTACATACATTGCATTACATTACTTATCCTGTATTATACTCCAGAGCTGCGCTCACTATTCTGCTGGTACAGTCACTGTGTACATGCATTACATTACTTATCCTGTATTATACTCCAGAGCTGCGCTCACTATTCTGCTGGTACAGTCACTGTGTACATACATTACATTACTTATCCTGTATTATACTCCAGAGCTGCGCTCACTATTCTGCTGGTGCAGTCACTGTGTACATACATTACATTACATTACTTATCCTGTATTATACTCCAGAGCTGCGCACACTATTCTGCTGGTACAGTCACTGTGTACATACATTACATTACTTATCCTGTATTATACTCCAGAGCTGCGCTCACTATTCTGCTGGTACAGTCACTGTGCACATACATTACATTACTTATCCTGTATTATACTCCAGAGCTGCGCTCACTATTCTGCTGGTACAGTCACTGTGCACATACATTACATTACTTATCCTGTATTATACTCCAGAGCTGCGCTCACTATTCTGCTGGTACAGTCACTGTGTACATACATTACATTACTTATCCTGTATTATACTCCAGAGCTGCGCTCACTATTCTGCTGGTGCAGTCACTGTGTACATACATTGCATTACATTACTTATCCTGTATTATACTCCAGAGCTGCGCTCACTATTCTGCTGGTACAGTCACTGTGTACATGCATTACATTACTTATCCTGTATTATACTCCAGAGCTGCGCTCACTATTCTGCTGGTACAGTCACTGTGTACATACATTACATTACTTATCCTGTATTATACTCCAGAGCTGCGCTCACTATTCTGCTGGTGCAGTCACTGTGTACATACATTGCATTACATTACTTATCCTGTATTATACTCCAGAGCTGCGCTCACTATTCTGCTGGTACAGTCACTGTGTACATGCATTACATTACTTATCCTGTATTATACTCCAGAGCTGCGCTCACTATTCTGCTGGTACAGTCACTGTGTACATGCATTACATTACTTATCCTGTATTATACTCCAGAGCTGCGCTCACTATTCTGCTGGTGCAGTCACTGTGTACATACGTTACATTACTTATCCTGTATTATACTCCAGAGCTGCGCTCACTATTCTGCTGGTGCAGTCACTGTGTACATACATTACATTACATTACTTATCCTGTATTATACTCCAGAGCTGCGCTCACTATTCTGCTGGTGCAGTCACTGTGTACATACATTACATTACATTACTTATCCTGTATTATACCTCAGAGCTGCGCTCACTATTCTGCTGGTACAGTCACTGTGTACATACATTACATTACTTATCCTGTATTATACTCCAGAGCTGCGCTCACTATTCTGCTGGTGCAGTCACTGTGTACATACATTACATTACTTATCCTGTATTATACTCCAGAGCTGCGCTCACTATTCTGCTGATGCAGTCACTGTGTACATACATTAAATTACTTATCCTGTATTATACTCCAGAGCTGCGCTCACTATTCTGCTGATGCAGTCACTGTGTACATACATTACATTACTTATCCTGTATTATACTCCAGAGCTGCGCTCACTATTCTGCTGGTACAGTCACTGTGTACATACATTACATTACTAATCCTGTATTATACCCCAGAGCTGTGCTCACTATTCTGCTGGTACAGTCACTGTGTACATACATTACATTACTTATCCTGTATTATACTCCAGAGCTGCGCTCACTATTCTGCTGGTGCAGTCACTGTGTACATACATTACATTACTTATCCTGTATTATACTCCAGAGCTGCGCTCACTATTCTGCTGGTGCAGTCACTATGTACATACATTACATTACTTATCCTGTATTATACTCCAGAGCTGCGCTCACTATTCTGCTGGTACAGTCACTGTGTACATACATTACATTACTTATCCTGTATTATACCCCAGAGCTGCGCTCACTATTCTGCTGGTACAGTCACTGTGTACATACATTACATTACTTATCCTGTATTATACTCCAGAGCTGCGCTCACTATTCTGCTGATGCAGTCACTGTGTACATACATTACATTACTTATCCTGTATTATACTCCAGAGCTGCGCTCACTATTCTGCTGGTGCAGTCACTGTGTACATACATTACATTACTTATCCTGTATTATACTCCAGAGCTGCGCTCACTATTCTGCTGGTGCAGTCACTGTGTACACACATTACATTACTTAGCCTGTATTATACCTCAGAGCTGTGCTCACTATTCTGCTGGTACAGTCACTGTGTACATACATTACATTACTTATCCTGTATTATACTCCAGAGCTGCGCTCACTATTCTGCTGGTACAGTCACTGTGTACATACATTACATTACTTATCCTGTATTATACTCCAGAGCTGCGCTCACTATTCTGCCGGTACAGTCACTGTGTACATACATTACATTACTTATCCTGTATTATACTCCAGAGCTGCGCTCACTATTCTGCTGCTGCAGTCACTGTGTACATACATTACATTACTTAGCCTGTATTATACCTCAGAGCTGTGCTCACTATTCTGCACTGATGTAGATCCTGTGTTATTCTTGCAGGCGGAGAAGGCTAGTGTCAGCCACTTCCTGGACTTCCTCTTGCTCATCTCCTTGGCCATGATTTGGGCTATCTGCCCCAGGGACAGCCTGGCTGTTGTCGGTCAGTGGATTCATTCCAGACTACGAGAGGTGAGGCCGCAGGATCTTAGATCACTGACAGATCTTTAGGACGTCGTTTATTCTTCAATGCTGTTTGGGTAATTTGCAGTTCCCCCAATCTTATATTTTTGGTCGCTATCCTCGTATGTAAGAACAAGTCCAGCGGGCGCCAAAAGTTCTCGTTTCCTGTAATCTCTATGTGAAATAACATTATGGGCTGGCAGTGATTTACATCTGATGCCCACTGGGGGGAGCTCTGTATCTATCGGTGATCTATTAGTCCAGCCTTAGACACAGCAGGATCTTCTGCACCAGGGAGGAAGCAGAGGCAGATTTTGGTTTTC
The DNA here is from genome assembly GCF_031893055.1 of Leptodactylus fuscus. NCBI lineage: Eukaryota > Metazoa > Chordata > Amphibia > Anura > Leptodactylidae > Leptodactylus > Leptodactylus fuscus. Next base: position 6,054,146 of record NC_134273.1, on the reverse strand, counting down.
TGGGGTCATTTTATTATTAACCCCTCTTAGTTATGAAGCATTAAAGACATTTTAGATTATTGACATGAAAAAAATCTCCTGCCCATGATGTCGGTAGAACTAAGGAACCGTCATATGCAATCACCGCAGTGACCTCCCCGATCCTGTGTGACCCCTCCTATTTTTATGATCTCTACTACTTGTCATTGAGGCTGACCTTCTGCCTTGACCTCCAGTCTCCTTGCCTTGACCTCCAGTCTCCTTGCTTTGACCTCCAGTTTTCCTTCCTTGACCTCCAGTTTTCCGTCCTTGACCTCCAGTTTCCTTGTCTTGACCTACAGTCTTTCTGCCTTGTACTCCTGCGATGACAACCAGTTTTTCTGACCTCCCGTTTTCCTGCCCTGACCTCCCTTCCTGGCCTCGCTCTCACAGGTTTGGGTTTTACATCACTTTATTCCTCCTGGACTGGTCTATGGGTTCTTCAGCTTACACTGAAACATTGTAGCAAACCCTCAGACTCTGTGCTGCTGCTCTGTTTCTCATATATAAGATTGTCTACACTGGATGCAATTGTAACAAACCTCAGCTGTGAAAACTATTGGGTTAGTAGGAGCTCTGAATTATGTACAAACCAAAAAACTAATAATAAGTGTGAACTCTGCTCTATCCTAGTATCTGTTCGAGAGGCCGTACAGCCGCACCCTGGAAGCAGAAGCTGATAAAGTGGGACTACAGCTCGCTGCAAAGGTAACCTAACCAAAGAGGAGGATGTATACCGCCATACTGCCTGCACCGGTGTGAGGAATACAGGGGAGGAGTCCTCATAAGTCTACAGAGTGTAATAATAGTAATAGTATTATAGTAGTTATATTCTTGTACATAGGAGTAGTATTATAGTAGTTATATTCTTGTACATAGGAGTAGTATTATAGTAGTTATATTCTTGTACATAGGAGCAGTATTATAGTAGTTATATTCTTGTACATAGGAGTAGTATTATAGTAGTTATATTCTTGTACATAGGAGTAGTATTATAGTAGTTATATTCTTGTACATAGGAGCAGTATTATAGTAGTTATATTCTTGTATATAGCAGTAGTATTATAGTAGTTATACTCTTGTACATAGGAGCAGTATTATAGTAGTTATATTCTTGTATATAGGAGCAGTATTATAGTAGTTATATTCTTGTACATAGGAGTAGTATTATAGTAGTTATATTCTTGTACATAGGAGCAGTATTATAGTAGTTATATTCTTGTACATAGGAGTAGTATTATAGTAGTTATATTCTTGTATATAGCAGTAGTATTATAGTAGTTATACTCTTGTACATAGGAGCAGTATTATAGTAGTTATATTCTTGTACATAGGAGTAGTATTATAGTAGTTATATTCTTGTACATAGGGGTCAGTATTATAGTAGTTATATTCTTGTACATAGGAGGTAGTATTATAGTAGTTATATTCTTGTACATAGGAGCATTATTATAGTAGTTATATTCTTGTACATAGGAGCAGTATTATAGTAGTTATATTCTTGTACATAGGAGTAGTATTATAGTAGTTATATTCTTGTATATAGCAGTAGTATTATAGTAGTTATATTCTTGTACATAGGAGCAGTATTATAGTAGTTATATTCTTGTACATAGGAGCAGTATTATAGTAGTTATATTCTTGTATATAGCAGTAGTATTATAGTAGTTATACTCTTGTACATAGGAGCAGTATTATAGTAGTTATATTCTTGTACATAGGAGTAGTATTATAGTAGTTATATTCTTGTACATAGGAGTAGTATTATAGTAGTTATATTCTTGTACATAGGAGCAGTATTATAGTAGTTATATTCTTGTATATAGCAGTAGTATTATAGTAGTTATACTCTTGCACATAGGAACAGTATTATAGTAGTTATATTCTTGTACATAGGAGTAGTATTATAGTAGTTATATTCTTGAATAAACAAAAAAGTAAAGTAGTGGCTCACCGAATTTTCATGTGGTGGTCAGATCTTCCGGGTGCACGGCCAGAAGAATCCCGGACTCCTGGGATAATCAACAGTGTGTAGAATACAAAAATGATCCAGTCCGCACTCCAGAGATGACCTTTTTTCTAAAATTTAACTTTTAATTTTCCATACGTAAAAATGGGTAAATCTAGTACAAACAAGAAAACGTGATAGTGAAGACACAAAAGTGTTTTAAAATCCCATCATTCGAGACCTGGCTGACGCGTTTCCGGGTATGCTGTACCCCTTAGTCATAGCCTTCCGTTTTGTTAACCTGCTAGGTTTAAATACACAGCTAATTCCTTTATTACACCTGAACCATGTTAGATGCTAATCCGTCATTACCATCGACTACACCAAACATCTACCTAAAACGTGATATCCGGAATTGATATATACATATAATAGTAGCACTTTTCACATATAACCCCTAACTAGATATATACAGTGAATATTTAATTATAAATCTCTAACCTTTATGCCCATAGGCGCGGAAATAAGTTCAACATCATGTTCCCATACTCCTAATGCGCATGTACTATGCTCTATGCTTCTTTTCTTTATGAATGAAGCGGTCACATGGAACACACGAACCAATAAGGAAGCATCTCTATTCATTGGTTGTCTGGGTCACGTGATCCCGACCAGCCAATGAAAAATATCCTCAACCTATACATACACTAGCGTTTTGTTCATGATTTGTTTAAAATTAATTTTTTGGATGTTCAGCTCACGGGCGCAGTGGATGAAAAAACTGTTGTTACAACACTATTTAGAAAGCCCTCTTCGGGAAACACAATTTTGAGGGGTAACAGTTGTCACCCTCGACACACACTCAATAGTATACCAGTGGGTGAATTAACAAGGTGTAAAAGAGCTTGTAGTAATGAGTCAACCTATGTTAAACTCAGTATGGAAACAACTAATAGATTAAAGGATAGAAGTTATTCTGAAATAATACTTAACAAAGCCTTGACTAAGGTGGCACTTAGAGAAAGAATAGAGTTATTGAAGAATGATGAGAGGTTAACCAAAGATGAGTTGGAAGAAAAAAAGGTTGTGTTCTCTACCCCTTATAGTTTAGAATATAATAAAATAACTGAAATTATAAAAAAGAATTTACCAATCTTACAAACAGATCCAATTTCTAATGAAATATTAGCAAAAGGCATTCGTTGTGTGGCAAGAAAAGGCAGAACGTTGGGTGATGATCTTTCCCCCAGTTGTTTGCCGATTAACATAGAGACCAATTCACACAGTGTGGGTTTCTGGGGTTGTCAGAACCCAAAATTCAAAGTTTGCAAGTATGCTGTATTTTCAAGGGAATTTGACAGTAATGCTTCGGATTTCAAAGTGAAAATTAAGGTACATCTCAATTGCATGAGTGAAAACGTAATTTATTGTATCCGTTGTATAATATGTACAAAAGATTACATCGGATGTACTACTCGGAAGTTAAAAATTCGGATAGCGGAACATCTGAGAGATAGCACTAAAATAGGGATTGAAAATATATCGGGAGCAGCACAGCATTTTGCGTCCATGCATAAGGGCAGTGTAGATTCTTTGCGGTTTTTTGCATTGGATAAAGTTATGGAATCTGTTAGGGGAGGTAACAATAAAAAATGTCTATTGGAGAAGGAGGCTTTCTACATTTTCAAATTCAATAGTCGGAGTCCTTATGGACTCAATTTAAGATCAGATCTTATGTACATTCATTGAATGCTTTAGAAATGGAATATTGTTTTATCTATATTGAATTTAAGAACTGATACGCTTATGGTAAGATTTATAGCATTTACTTTATTCTATGTTTAAATGATGGGCATAATAATAATGAGCTAATGAGGTATAGTGTATGTCATGCTTGATTATCAGATGCCATTTTATCCAGCTATGTTCATGTCTCTACGCTAGTGTATGTATAGGTTGAGGATATTTTTCATTGGCTGGTCGGGATCACGTGACCCAGACAACCAATGAATAGAGATGCTTCCTTATTGGTTCGTGTGTTCCATGTGACCGCTTCATTCATAAAGAAAAGAAGCATAGAGCATAGTACATGCGCATTAGGAGTATGGGAACATGATGTTGAACTTATTTCCGCGCCTATGGGCATAAAGGTTAGAGATTTATAATTAAATATTCACTGTATATATCTAGTTAGGGGTTATATGTGAAAAGTGCTACTATTATATGTATATATCAATTCCGGATATCACGTTTTAGGTAGATGTTTGGTGTAGTCGATGGTAATGACGGATTAGCATCTAACATGGTTCAGGTGTAATAAAGGAATTAGCTGTGTATTTAAACCTAGCAGGTTAACAAAACGGAAGGCTATGACTAAGGGGTACAGCATACCCGGAAACGCGTCAGCCAGGTCTCGAATGATGGGATTTTAAAACACTTTTGTGTCTTCACTATCACGTTTTCTTGTTTGTACTAGATTTACCCATTTTTACGTATGGAAAATTAAAAGTTAAATTTTAGAAAAAAGGTCATCTCTGGAGTGCGGACTGGATCATTTTTGTATTCTACACTAGTTATATTCTTGTATATAGGAGTAGTATTATAGTAGTTATATTCTTGTACATAGGAGTAGTATTATAGTAGTTATATTCTTGTACATAGGAGCAGTATTATAGTAGTTATATTCTTGTATATAGGAGTAGTATTATAGTAGTTATATTCTCGTACATAGGAGTAGTATTATAGTAGTTATATTCTTGTACATAGGAGGTAGTATTATAGTAGTTATATTCTTGTACATAGGAGGTAGTATTATAGTAGTTATATTCTTGTACATAGGAGGTAGTATTATAGTAGTTATATTCTTGTACATAGGAGGTAGTATTATAGTAGTTATATTCTTGTACATAGGAGGTAGTATTATAGTAGTTATATTCTTGTACATAGGAGGTAGTATTATAGTAGTTATATTCTTGTGCATAGGAGGTAGTATTATAGTAGTTATATTCTTGTACATAGGAGTAGTATTATAGTAGTTATATTCTTGTACATAGGAGGTAGTATTATAGTAGTTATATTCTTGTACATAGGGGTAGTATTATAGTAGTTATATTCTTGTACATAGGAGCAGTATTATAGTAGTTATATTCTTGTACATAGGAGTAGTATTATAGTAGTTATATTCTTGTACATAGGAGTAGTATTATAGTAGTTATATTCTTGTATATAGGAGTAGTATTATAGTAGTTATATTCTCGTACATAGGAGTAGTATTATAGTAGTTATATTCTTGTATATAGGAGTAGTATTATAGTAGTTATATTCTTGTACATAGGAGGTAGTATTATAGTAGTTATATTCTTGTACATAGGAGGTAGTATTATAGTAGTTATATTCTTGTACATAGGAGTAGTATTATAGTAGTTATATTCTTGTACATAGGAGCAGTATTATAGTAGTTATATTCTTGTACATAGGAGGTAGTATTATAGTAGTTATATTCTTGTACATAGGAGGTAGTATTATAGTAGTTATATTCTTGTACATAGGAGGTAGTATTATAGTAGTTATATTCTTGTACATAGGAGGTAGTATTATAGTAGTTATATTCTTGTACATAGGAAGTAGTATTATAGTAGTTATATTCTTGTACATAGGAGTAGTATTATAGTAGTTATATTCTTGTACATAGGAGGTAGTATTATAGTAGTTATATTCTTGTACATAGGAGGTAGTATTATAGTAGTTATATTCTTGTACATAGGAGCAGTATTATAGTAGTTATATTCTTGTACATAGGAGCAGTATTATAGTAGTTATATTCTTGTACATAGGAGGTAGTATTATAGTAGTTATATTCTTGTACATAGGAGCAGTATTATAGTAGTTATATTCTTGTACATAGGAGTAGTATTATAGTAGTTATATTCTTGTACATAGGAGTAGTATTATAGTAGTTATATTCTTGTACATAGGAGTAGTATTATAGTAGTTATATTCTTGTACATAGGAGCAGTATTATAGTAGTTATATTCTTGTACATAGGAGTAGTATTATAGTAGTTATATTCTTGTACATAGGAGTAGTATTATAGTAGTTATATTCTTGTACATAGGAGTAGTATTATAGTAGTTATATTCTTGTACATAGGAGGTAGTATTATAGTAGTCATATTCTTGTATATAGGAGGTAGTATTATAGTAGTTATATTCTTGTACATAGGAGTAGTATTATAGTAGTTATATTCTTGTACATAGGAGTAGTATTATAGTAGTTATATTCTTGTACATAGGAGGTAGTATTATACTAGTTATATTCTTGTACATAGGAGGTAGTATTATATTAGTTATATTCTTGTACATAGGAGCAGTATTATAGTAGTTATATTCTTGTACATAGGAGTAGTATTATAGTAGTTATATTCTTGTACATAGGAGGTAGTATTATAGTAGTTATATTCTTGTATATAGGAGGTAGTATTATAGTAGTTATATTCTTGTACATAGGAGGTAGTATTATAGTAGTTATATTCTTGTACATAGGAGTAGTATTATAGTAGTTATATTCTTGTACATAGGAGTAGTATTATAGTCGTTATATTCTTGTACATAGGAGTAGTATTATAGTAGTTATATTCTTGTACATAGGAGGTAGTATTATACTAGTTATATTCTTGTACATAGGAGCAGTATTATAGTAATTATATTCTTGTACATAGGAGTAGTATTATAGTAGTTATATTCTTGTACATAGGAGTAGTATTATAGTAGTTATATTCTTGTACATAGGAGTAGTATTATAGTCGTTATATTCTTGTACATAGGAGTAGTATTATAGTCGTTATATTCTTGTACATAGGAGTAGTATTATAGTAGTTATATTCTTGTACATAGGAGTTAGTATTATACTAGTTATATTCTTGTACATAGGAGCAGTATTATAGTAATTATATTCTTGTACATAGGAGTAGTATTATAGTAGTTATATTCTTGTACATAGGAGGTAGTATTATAGTAGTTATATTCTTGTACATAGGAGTAGTATTATAGTCGTTATATTCTTGTACATAGGAGTAGTATTATAGTAGTTATATTCTTGTACATAGGAGTAGTATTATAGTCGTTATATTCTTGTACATAGGAGCAGTATTATAGTAGTTATATTCTTGTACATAGGAGTAGTATTATAGTAGTTATATTCTTGTACATAGGAGTAGTATTATAGTAGTTATATACTTGTACATAGGAGCAGTATTATAGTAGTTATATACTTGTACATAGGAGGTAGTATTATGGTAGTTATATTCTTGTACATAGGAGGTAGTATTATGGTAGTTATATTCTTGTATATAGGAGGTTGTATTATAGTAGATATATTCTTGTACATAGGAGTAGTATTATAGTAGTTATATTCTTGTACATAGGAGGCAGTATTATAGTGGTTATATTCTTGTACATAGGAGTAGTATTATAGTAGTTATATTCTTGTACATAGGAGGTAGTATTATAGTAGTTATATTCTTGTACATAGTTGGTAGTATTATAGTAGTTATATTCTAGTACATAGGAGTAGTATTATAGTAGTTATATTCTTGTACATAGTTGGTAGTATTATAGTAGTTATATTCTTGTACATAGGGGGCAGTATTATAGTAGTTATATTCTTGTACATAGTTGGTAGTATTATAGTAGTTATATTCTTGTACATAGGAGGTAGTATTATAGTAGTTATATTCTTGTACATAGGAGTAGTATTATAGTAGTTATATTCTTGTACATAGGAGTAGTATTATAGTAGTTATACTCTTGTACATAGGAGCAGTATTATAGTAGTTATATTCTTGTACATAGGAGGCAGTATTATAGTGGTTATATTCTTGTACATAGGAGTAGTATTATAGTAGTTATATTCTTGTACATAGGAGGTAGTATTATAGTAGTTATATTCTTGTACATAGGAGGTAGTATTATAGTAGTTATATTCTTGTACATAGTTGGTAGTATTATAGTAGTTATATTCTTGTACATAGGAGTAGTATTATAGTAGTTATATTCTTGTACATAGGAGGAGTATTATAGTAGTTATATTCTTGTACATAGGAGTAGTATTATAGTAGTTATATTCTTGTACATAGGAGTAGTATTATAGTAGTTATATTCTTGTACATAGGAGTAGTATTATAGTAGTTTATATTCTTGTACATAGTTGGTAGTATTATAGTAGTTATATTCTTGTACATAGGGGGCAGTATTATAGTAGTTATATTCTTGTACATAGTTGGTAGTATTATAGTAGTTATATTCTTGTACATAGGAGTAGTATTATAGTAGTTATATTCTTGTACATAGGAGTAGTATTATAGTAGTTATATTCTTGTACATAGTTGGTAGTATTATAGTAGTTATATTCTTGTACATAGGAGCAGTATTATAGTAGTTATAGTCTTGTACATAGGAGTAGTATTATAGTAGTTATATTCTTGTACATAGGGGCAGTATTATAGTAGTTATATTCTTGTACATAGAAGCAGTATTATAGTAGTTATATTCTTGTACATAGGAGTAGTATTATAGTAGTTATATTCTTGTACATAGGAGTAGTATTATAGTAGTTATAGTCTTGTACATAGGAGTAGTATTATAGTAGTTATATTCCTGTACATAGGAGGTAGTATTATAGTAGTTATATTCCTGTACATAGAAGTAGTATTATAGTAGTTATAGTCTTGTACATAGGAGTAGTATTATAGTAGTTATAGTCTTGTACATAGGAGTAGTATTATAGTAGTTATATTCTTGTACATAGGAGGTAGTATTATAGTAGTTATATTCTTGTACATAGGAGTAGTATTATAGTAGTTATATTCTTGTACATAGGAGTAGTATTATAGTAGTTATATTCTTGCACATAGGAGGTAGTATTATAGTAGTTATATTCTTGTACATAGGAGCAGTATTATAGTAGTTATATTCCTGTACATGGGAGTAGTATTATAGTAGTTATATTCCTGTACATAGGAGTAGTATTATAGTAGTTATATTCTTGTACATAGGAGTAGTATTATAGTAGTTATATTCTTGTACATAGGAGTAGTATTATAGTAGTTATATTCTTGTACATAGGAGTAGTATTATAGTAGTTATATTCTTTTACATAGGAGCAGTATTATAGTAGTTATATTCTTGTACATAGGAGTAGTATTATAGTAGTTATATTCTTGTACATAGGAGTAGTATTATAGTAGTTATATTCTTGTACATAGGAGTAGTATTATAGTAGTTATATTCTTGTACATAGTTGGTAGTATTATAGTAGTTATATTCTTGTACATAGGAGCAGTATTATAGTAGTTATATTCTTGTACATAGGAGTAGTATTATAGTAGTTATATTCTTGTACATAGGAGTAGTATTATAGTAGTTATATTCTTGTACATAGGAGCAATATTTATAGTAGTTATAGTCTTGTACATAGGAGTAGTATTATAGTAGTTATATTCTTGTACATAGGAGTAGTATTATAGTAGTTATATTCTTGTACATAGGAGGTAGTATTATAGTAGTTATATTCTTGTACATAGGAGTAGTATTATAGTAGTTATATTCTTGTACATAGGAGTAGTATTATAGTAGTTATATTCTTGTACATAGGAGTAGTATTATAGTAGTTATATTCTTTTACATAGGAGCAGTATTATAGTAGTTATATTCTTGTACATAGGAGTAGTATTATAGTAGTTATATTCTTGTACATAGGAGTAGTATTATAGTAGTTATATTCTTGTACATAGGAGTAGTATTATAGTAGTTATATTCTTGTACATAGGAGGTAGTATTATAGTAGTTATATTCTTGTACATAGGAGTAGTATTATAGTAGTTATATTCTTGTACATAGGAGCAGTATTATAGTAGTTATATTCTTGTACATAGGAGTAGTATTATAGTAGTTATATTCTTGTACATAGGAGTAGTATTATAGTAGTTATATTCTTGTACATAGGAGCAGTATTATAGTAGTTATATTCTTGTACATAGGAGTAGTATTATAGTAGTTATATTCTTGTACATAGGAGTAGTATTATAGTAGTTATATTCTTGTACATAGGAGCAATATTTATAGTAGTTATAGTCTTGTACATAGGAGTAGTATTATAGTAGTTATATTCTTGTACATAGGAGTAGTATTATAGTAGTTATATTCTTGTACATAGGAGGTAATTTTTATTAGTAAAAACAAAACAAAAATACATTACATTCCAGCAGAATTAATAACTAATAATAATAATAATAATAATAATATAACATAAATCAGACATGTCTGTCAGATAACAAAAATGAGAATCACTTTAACTTAAGAGTCCATTGCTGGCAGGATAAAGAGGGGGAAAAAAAAAATAAAAAAAATCCATAAATAAATGAACAGACTTATTTGCAGTGTTATCAGAGTATTCAGCAATCGATATATACATTTCTCCACAATTTTACATTATCAGACTTTTTTCTGACCTCCAGAGACTTTATCCACCTCAGTTCAGACATGATATATGTGACAGCGGTCATATGACGGAAGGGCTCTCTGTGTAGGGACACCTGGGTCCTTGTATGCCAGTGATAATATTTGATGACAGTAATAATAATATACAGGGTCTCCCGGTTAATGTCACCTATATTAGTTGGGATGCCATATATGATTTCGGGGTATTTGAGAGACTGTAATTGGGGAATTTTCAGCCTCCGGGATATTTCCTGCCAGATCTTTCGCCCTCCCCCGCACTCTGATATAAAATGTGCCATTGTCTCCTCCTGCTGACAACCTAATGGACATGCCCGATCTGTCACACTGAGATGTTTTAAGTTGCCTCTTACAAAAAGTTTCCCATGCAGAGATAGCCAGGCAATGTCAAAGAACTTTGCAGGGAGCCTTCGACCAGTGAGGAGCCTCAGACTATCCTGCAGGGTTATAGATGTACAGTCCCTCAATGCCGGCTGGAGACAATAGAAGGTCTTACATACCCTGGTGTACAGATCTCTCCTGGTCTTACTCACCAGATAGGTCTTTTCAATACCCCATTTTTTCAGGCACCTTATGCCATAGTCCAGATACTGGGGGAGGTAGTCACGAGTCGATCGACCCCTCTTAAGGCTGCCGCCTCGCACCCAGGATTCTGCAAAAGGCAATATCCAGTCCCTGATACTATTTACCCACAGGGAGCTGTTATCTGAGTCCAGGCAACCAAAATTTACTTTTAGAAACATGGAGTCAAAAAACACCCTTGGATTTAACATATCCAGCCCACCCTCTCTCCTCTGTAGGTAGGTTATCCCTCTTTTTACTGGGTTCAACCTGTTCCCCCACAAAAGTTGGAAGAACAGGCTAAAGAGCCTAGTGGAGAAAGATTCTGGCAAAGGAAAGACAACAGAGACGTACAAGAAGACAGGGACCAGGTAAGTCTTCAACATTTTAACCCTCTCTCTATAGGTCAGCCTCCAGTTCTTCCATCGCTGAACCTTTGCATTTCCGGATTCCAACTTTTCTTCCCAATTTAGTCTGCAATTATCATCCCTCCCGAATTTCACCCCAAGGATCTTAATATAGGAGGAGGCCTGGGCAAACTGCGGCAGATCAAATGTAGGACCAGTATGACCCGTCCAGAGAGCTTGACTCTTCTCAAGGTTGACAAGAGACCCGGAGGCCTCTGAGTAACTTCTGATGGCTGCAGACAACATCTCCACCTCACGAGGCTCAGATATCACCACAGTCACATCATCCGCGTAGGCAACAACTCTCAGGGGCAAGCAGTAGGGGACCGGCGCCCCCTGAAAATCACACTCCTGCAGTGACCTGAGAAACGGGTCTATGGCAAACACATACAGTAATGGACTCAGTGGGCAACCTTGTCTCACCCCTGCCTCAACCCTGAAAGCATCACCCTGCCAACCATTAATCAGAGGAAAGCTCTCCGCCTCGCGGTACAAAGTTCTCAGCCAATCCACAAATTGTCCCGGAATACCGTACTTTGTCAAAGTCGCCCATAGATACTCATGGTCTACTCTGTCAAAGGCCTTAGCCTGGTCAAGACTCACAACATATCTCCCACACCTCAGAGCTTTACATCTCTCAAACATCTCCCTTATCGAGATAACTGCTCCAGAGATGTTCCGCCCTTTAACTGTGCCAAACTGAGAGCCTGCCAACAGTGCCGGGGACAAACAAACTAATCTAGAGAACAGAATTTTTGCAAGAATCTTCCTATCGACATTCAAGAGGGCAATCGGCCTCCAGTTCTTGATGTCACTAGGCTCTTTACCTTTAGACAGCAGGATCAGGGAGGACACTCTCATGGATGGAGGCATCAGGTGGTTTTCTAGACTAGTTTTGTATACATCCACGAGAATTGGTGCCAAGAGGTCTCGGAATTTCTTATAGAACTCAGCTGTAATCCCATCTGGACCTGGTGCCTTCTTCAGATGTAACTTATCTATGGCCTCTTTCACCTCCTCCACTGTTAACTCTGCTGTCAAAGGAGAAAAGTCCAAATCATTAGTATCAGGACCTGGAGTTGCCTCCAAGAATTGAGCCACCTTCTCTCTATCCAAAACCTTCTTCTGAAACAAGTCAGCATAGTAAGTTCTCACCACCCCCAGGATACCCTCCCGAGACTCCTGTAAAACACCCTGGGAGTCAGTGAGACCTGTGACCGATTTATTTGCCACCCGCTCCCTGCAATTCTCAAAAGGATCCGGAGCCCCTAAGGACCCATAATCCCGTTCAAGAACCAGGGATGTATACCTGCGGTACTGATACTGACTGATCTCAGATTTCAGCCGGTCAATCTTCTGTTGGTTATCCCCGCCCGCCGAATAGAGTGACTCTAATTCTTTCCGCAGCCTGAGATACTGGCTATATTTACTCTTCCCCTTCTTAACTGACAGTCTCCTTAAGAGGGATCTGATCTCCTCCTTGACATCCTCCCACCAGTCTGCCATGTTATCATAAAACACCACTCTCTCAAGCTGGTTCTGAAATAGAGAGTGGACACAACTCCGGACACAGTCATCGTCCAAGAGGCTGGAATTGAGCTTCCATAGGCCTCTCCCAATATCAGGGCGTTTTGTGGAGCCCAAGCAAAAATACAAAGCCAGATGATCAGAATAAGGGACTGTCTTTTCACTTTTCTCACTAACATGCTCAGCGGGACTGACCAGAGCTAAGTCTATCCGACTGCATCTACCAGCGCAGGAGTAAGTGAATTTTGGTTTCCTACCACCCTCAGTAAACACATCAGACAGACCAGCCTGTGAAATAATTCTGCTTAAGACCTTGCAGTCCCTGGTGAGAGGCCTACCAGTAGGTCTGTCACTGGATGACATGGTGGCATTGAAGTCCCCTGCCATGACTACCGGAACAGATGTAAACAAGTACTGCTTGACTTCATCAAACAGACGTGCCCTTTCCATCACCGACTGCGGTGGACCATAGATATTAATGAGTCGGAGCCTTCTGCCTCGGATGGTAACTTCTAAAACCAGGCACCTCCCCATCAGAACCTCAGTTAGTCTGTGTATGGTGACATCAAGGGTGTTAAACAGTATAGAAACCCCGGCATAAGGCTCCACCGCCAGAGACCAGAAGGACGGGCCAGATTTCCATTCTCTCTCTGCTTCTCGTATTAGTCCTAAAGTATTTAAACGGGTTTCTTGTAAGAAATAGACATCGGCATCAAGATATCTCAGATGTTCATACACTGCGTGTCTTGTCCTCCTTGCTCGGATGCTATTCACATTACTAGAGATAACTTTAAGATAGAAACCTGCCATCAGAACAACTAGGAATATGAGAAACAGAGAGATGGGCCCCATTGTCATAGATCAGAGTCAGAGGTGTCCTGGTGACCAGCTGTTTCCATGTCTGATTCGGACTGCCCCTCATCTCGGTGGGGTCTCCTCTTATTGGGAGGATCGCCCTCTGGCTCCTCCTCATACTCCGCCATCATTCGTGAGAGTTCTCTGTCTAGTTCTGCTTCTCCGTCTGACTCTGATAGGACACTAAATCTATTCCCCGTTGCAGTGACCTCGCCTGCACTACTTACTCTCATCTTTGTGGGCTTTTCTACCGTGGTCCACTCACCCTCAGGCTTACGGCTGGCTTTATCCTTCTTCCTCCTTTTATTATTGTTGGATGATCGGGCAGGAGAAGAGACGACCACTGAGGGTTGTACAACCTGCTCGACAACCTCCATGGTCGTCTCAATGGGACCTGACTCGGCCTGGTCTTGGGTGGTATCACCTGTATGTGGTTGAGGCTCCGCCTCCGTGACTACTGACCCTGACAATAGCGCCTCCTCCTCCTCCTGTATGTCATCAGCCGCTGCCAGCAAGTCCTCATCAGGGCTATCCTTACAGATGTTATGCCAGGCATCAGGACAATCTCTGTGGGGGTGACCGATCCTACCGCACAGGTTACACCTAATGTTTTGGCATGTGGCACTCACGTGGCCCATTTCATTACATAGGCTACACTTTACCATGGAGCATACACTGGCCACATGGCCGGCCTTCCCACACTTGAAGCACCGGCGAGGCTGACCCGCATAGAAGCAGATCCCTTTTTCTCGGCCTATAAAGAACGAATTGGGCAGATGTTGGGTTATGTTGTTCTGCTGACGCAACTTCACCAGGACCCTCCACCCACCGGTCCAGACCCCGTCTTCATCCCTGTTCTTACTAAGATCGGACATGAGGTCACAATGCCTCCTGAGCCAGATGACTATGTCCTGAGGGGGAACGGCTTCATTCCAAAATACAATTGTGACAGAAGCCGTATCTGGCCTAGAGATGGGGATGAAACTGAACTTATCCCAACCTTCCGTATCTCTCAACCTGGTGAGATTGGCCCAGAACCGGTCCAGATCAGACATCAGCTTAAAACTAACATCGTACCCCTGGCGGTCAGGAAGGTTTATGACGGCCAGGATATCAGTCGGCACAAAGCCCATCTGGGTACATAGGAGCTCTCGGACCACAAACCTCCTATCCGGCAGATCCTCCTTGGCACCTCCGTGCTTAAACCTGACTACATTCCTCCTCCTGAAAGCCTGGCCTGTATAATTGGAGTTTGATGCAAAAGATGGAGCACCGCGGCTCCAGGCATTCCCTGAGGAGGTACGGCCAGATCCGCCATCTTGGCGTGTTTGTGGACGCTGTGTGGGCTGCTGAGCACCTGTACCATGTGGTTCTGCTACTGTGCGAGTATCTAGAGGGGGAAAGTCCTGCACACTGGACTGTCCTGTGTCCGCCCCACCATCAACCTCTATGTCTGCAATATCACCAGACTCCAGAGACTGGACTGCAGAGGGGTCTGACGCCATAGATAGTGAAGGAACCCCCCCAGAAACACCTTCCCCTGCTGGGCCGTTATCACATACAGGAATATCCATAATATCAGGCACATTAGTCAGACAATCAGCGGCAGCAGAGTCCATATTACCACTACAGTCAGCGGCAGCAGAGTCCTGCACAACAGAGTCCACAACCTGTAACCCCAAATATGTTACTCCCCCAGTACCTTCAGGTAAGAGTCCATAGTCCTGCTGCAATGACTTGTCTCCTGGGACTTGTGGTGTCTGCACAGCTGCTACTTCATTACCATTAGGCAGGGGTCCATGACCTGGTTGCAAAGTGCTGGTTGCTGGGACTTGTGGTGCCTTGCTGAGAACTGCTGCAGGTTTTTGCTGTTGCTGAACACTGGTCGCTTTCCCGTACAAATTCCCTTCCTTAAAAGGGAAACTTGCTGGCTGCAGAACTGGTTTTACATGGGACTGCTGGCTGCCACCTTGAGAGGGTTCAGACCCAGCTTTGGCACAAGGTGATGGTGACTTCTGGTATTCCTGGAACCGCTGCTGGTTTCTGTATGATTCTCCCACCGGTCCCATTTGCTCCAGTACAGTCTCGGTCTCCCGTATGTTCTCGGCGAGCTCTTTCGCCAGTGCGCTCAGCTTCCTGTCCAGTAACACCAGTTTCTCAGGGCATGCAGACTTTTTTAGATTATACGCACATTCAATCTGTCTCTGCAGATATATTTTACTGGCCTTCAATGTCTCCAGTCGCTTGACCAGTGCTGGTATCTCATCTGCCAGGCGCAGTTCTGGTGCTCGCTCAGTAGCTGTGACAGTCTGTGCATTGTTGGAAAGCTTTGCAGGTTGGTTACCCCCAGTATGGCTTCTGGTTGGTGTAGCCTGTGATTTCTGACATGCTACGGCTGTTGTCACTGCCATGGGCCCACAATGTCCAGACTGGGGACTATGTCCCAGTTTATTTCCAGTGACTGTACTGCTGGTACCTTGAAGCTTCCCCGCTGGTCTCCCTTTGATCTCCTCCACTGCCTTCACTACATTTTTGTAGATACCGCTTCCAGATCTTGTCCGCTCAGACCGTACCAATACAGACTGCTGCATGTTCTCCTGCATGGTCTGCTTCTCCAGGGATGTTCTCCTCTGTCTGCAGGAGGGTGGGGTGGACTGGACACCTGCAACCTGCAATGGAGTCTGCACAGGCTGCAAAGTTTGCTCCTTACATTCAACCATTTTGCTTGGTTGTTGCACCGTACTACTGCTTGCTTCCGTTACTTCTTCCTTTACAACTTTCTTCCCATCTTGGCTTGCTGCACTAGGACTGCTGACACACTGGACACGATTCCCATTACTGGGGACTTTAGGATTTCCATCCATTTTTTTAGTTGTCTGGGAATTGCTTCCCAGAGAAGGCCTTGGAGCCTGGGCCTTGGCAGGGGAACTTCCCCACCCAGGGTGGCCCCGCCCTGGGCTATCTCCAGACATCAGGAGCCTCAGGAGAGCTACAAAAACACGTCCTCACAGCTAGGAGGTAGTATTATAGTAGTTATATTCTTGTACATAGGAGTAGTATTATAGTAGTTATATTCTTGTACATAGGAGTAGTATTATAGTAGTTATATTCTTGTACATAGTTGGTAGTATTATAGTAGTTATATTCTTGTACATAGGAGTAGTATTATAGTAGTTATATTCTTGTACATAGGAGCAGTACTATAGTAGTTATATTCTTGTACATAGGAGTAGTATTATAGTAGTTATATTCTTGTACATAGGAGTAGTATTATAGTAGTTATATTCTTGTACATAGTTGGTAGTATTATAGTAGTTATATTCTTGTACATAGGAGCAGTATTATAGTAGTTATATTCTTGTACATAGGAGTAGTATTATAGTAGTTATATTCTTGTACATAGGAGTAGTATTATAGTAGTTATATTCTTGTACATAGGAGCAGTACTATAGTAGTTATATTCTTGTACATAGGAGGTAGTATTATAGTAGTTATAGTCTTGTACATAGGAGTAGTATTATAGTAGTTATATTCTTGTACATAGGAGTAGTATTATAGTAGTTATATTCTTGTACATAGGAGTAGTATTATAGTAGTTATATTCTTGTACATAGGAGTAGTATTATAGTAGTTATAGTCTTGTACATAGGAGTAGTATTATAGTAGTTATATTCTTGTACATAGGAGTAGTATTATAGTAGTTATATTCTTGTACATAGGAGGTAGTATTATAGTAGTTATATTCTTGTACATAGGGGCAGTATTATAGTAGTTATATTCTTGTACATAGAAGCAGTATTATAGTAGTTATATTCTTGTACATAGGAGTAGTATTATAGTAGTTATATTCTTGTACATAGGAGTATTATTATAGTAGTTATAGTCTTGTACATAGGAGTAGTATTATAGTAGTTATATTCCTGTACATAGGAGGTAGTATTATAGTAGTTATATTCCTGTACATAGAAGTAGTATTATAGTAGTTATAGTCTTGTACATAGGAGTAGTATTATAGTAGTTATAGTCTTGTACATAGGAGTAGTATTATAGTAGTTATATTCTTGTACATAGGAGGTAGTATTATAGTAGTTATATTCCTGTACATAGAAGTAGTATTATAGTAGTTATATTCTTGTACATAGGAGTAGTATTATAGTAGTTATATTCTTGTACATAGGAGTAGTATTATAGTAGTTATATTCTTGCACATAGGAGGTAGTATTATAGTAGTTATATTCTTGTACATAGGAGCAGTATTATAGTAGTTATATTCCTGTACATGGGAGTAGTATTATAGTAGTTATATTCCTGTACATAGGAGTAGTATTATAGTAGTTATATTCTTGTACATAGGAGTAGTATTATAGTAGTTATATTCTTGTACATAGGAGTAGTATTATAGTAGTTATATTCTTGTACATAGGAGTAGTATTATAGTAGTTATATTCTTTTACATAGGAGCAGTATTATAGTAGTTATATTCTTGTACATAGGAGTAGTATTATAGTAGTTATATTCTTGTACATAGGAGTAGTATTATAGTAGTTATATTCTTGTACATAGGAGTAGTATTATAGTAGTTATATTCTTGTACATAGTTGGTAGTATTATAGTAGTTATATTCTTGTACATAGGAGCAGTATTATAGTAGTTATATTCTTGTACATAGGAGTAGTATTATAGTAGTTATATTCTTGTACATAGGAGTAGTATTATAGTAGTTATATTCTTGTACATAGGAGCAATATTTATAGTAGTTATAGTCTTGTACATAGGAGTAGTATTATAGTAGTTATATTCTTGTACATAGGAGTAGTATTATAGTAGTTATATTCTTGTACATAGGAGGTAGTATTATAGTAGTTATATTCTTGTACATAGGAGTAGTATTATAGTAGTTATATTCTTGTACATAGGAGTAGTATTATAGTAGTTATATTCTTGTACATAGGAGTAGTATTATAGTAGTTATATTCTTTTACATAGGAGCAGTATTATAGTAGTTATATTCTTGTACATAGGAGTAGTATTATAGTAGTTATATTCTTGTACATAGGAGCAGTATTATAGTAGTTATATTCTTGTACATAGGAGTAGTATTATAGTAGTTATATTCTTGTACATAGGAGTAGTATTATAGTAGTTATATTCTTGTACATAGGAGCAGTATTATAGTAGTTATATTCTTGTACATAGGAGTAGTATTATAGTAGTTATATTCTTGTACATAGGAGTAGTATTATAGTAGTTATATTCTTGTACATAGGAGCAATATTTATAGTAGTTATAGTCTTGTACATAGGAGTAGTATTATAGTAGTTATATTCTTGTACATAGGAGTAGTATTATAGTAGTTATATTCTTGTACATAGGAGGTAGTATTATAGTAGTTATATTCTTGTACATAGGGGCAGTATTATAGTAGTTATATTCTTGTACATAGAAGCAGTATTATAGTAGTTATATTCTTGTACATAGGAGTAGTATTATAGTAGTTATAGTCTTGTACATAGGAGTAGTATTATAGTAGTTATATTCCTGTACATAGGAGGTAGTATTATAGTAGTTATATTCCTGTACATAGAAGTAGTATTATAGTAGTTATAGTCTTGTACATAGGAGTAGTATTATAGTAGTTATAGTCTTGTACATAGGAGTAGTATTATAGTAGTTATATTCTTGTACATAGGAGGTAGTATTATAGTAGTTATATTCCTGTACATAGAAGTAGTATTATAGTAGTTATATTCTTGTACATAGGAGTAGTATTATAGTAGTTATATTCTTGTACATAGGAGTAGTATTATAGTAGTTATATTCTTGCACATAGGAGGAAGTATTATAGTAGTTATATTCTTGTACATAGGAGCAGTATTATAGTAGTTATATTCCTGTACATGGGAGTAGTATTATAGTAGTTATTTTCCTGTACATAGGAGTAGTATTATAGTAGTTATATTCTTGTACATAGGAGTAGTATTATAGTAGTTATATTCTTGTACATAGGAGTAGTATTATAGTAGTTATATTCTTGTACATAGGAGTAGTATTATAGTAGTTATATTCTTGTACATAGGAGGTAGTATTATAGTAGTTATATTCTTGTACATAGGAGTAGTATTATAGTAGTTATATTCTTGTACATAGGAGTAGTATTATAGTAGTTATATTCTTGTACATAGGAGTAGTATTATAGTAGTTATATTCTTGTACATAGGAGTAGTATTATAGTAGTTATATTCTTGTACATAGGAGTAGTATTATAGTAGTTATATTCTTGTACATAGGAGGTAGTATTATAGTAGTTATATTCTTGTACATAGGAGTAGTATTATAGTAGTTATATTCTTGTACATAGGAGTAGTATTATAGTAGTTATATTCTTGTACATAGGAGCAGTATTATAGTAGTTTTCTTCACATTATCTTCAGGCATTTGGTTATTATAAGTATTTCCTTGATCGTTATGTAGATCTGACCCAGAGAGATAAAATGCGGTTATATAAAAAGAGAATAAAATCTCATCTTTCGTTTGCGTCTGAACGTCTGTTTCGTGTTGTCATAAGATGGGACACACAGCGGGGAGGCTGGCGGTAGCGTACAGATCGTTGCAGTGAATTACTCGCCTGTACACAATGACGGGCAGAGCCTGCATGATAATTTGTTAGCTCGACAGCTCGTCTGACTGGGATGATGATGTACAAACTGCTGCGGAGTAACCTCCTTTGTCTAGGAGCTTGTACACATGCAAATCTCTCCTCCGCTTTGAATAACAGATTTCATTCCCACGAGCTTCCTCCCTGTGTTATCATCTCATGCACTGCATGCTTGGAAGTCGGCCTCGGAAATGTCAAGTCGCAAGGTGGCTGTGTACAGGATTCACATTTATGGTGATGCTTTGATGTAATCGCTGCCACTAGATACAATTCTCTCAAAGAGAAGCAAAGAACAGTCACATAGAGCGCGCAGAATATTTAGTATCTGGATATTTCACAATGTCTTCTTAGTTGGCGCCATCTAGTGACCGGTAATTATATGGTAGCTAAAGACGGAGTTTAGATCTTATTAGCCTGTGCAGTACCGATATGTTTCATAGTATATATTGTGCTGCTGTTCTGTAACTATGCTACTACTGTTGTGTCAGTCTACACTATAAGTCTGGTGTTCTATTCATTAATCAGCAAGCACCAGCAACATAGGAGAATATTTTTAAGAGAGATGCAATATAGCTTTATAATCAGTATGTAGTAGCTCCCCCTAGTGGTGACTGTATAATCTGTATGTAGTGAGCTCCCTCTAGTGGTGACTGTATAATCTGTATGTAGTGAGCTCCCCCTAGTGGTGACTGTATAATCTGTATGTAGTGAGCTCCTCCTAGTGGTGACAGTATAATCTGTATGTTGTGAGCTCCCCCTAGTGGTGACTGTATAATCTGTATGTAGTGAGCTCCCTCTAGTGGTGACTGTATAATCTGTATGTAGTGAGCTCCTCCTAGTGGTGACTGTATAATCTGTATGTAGTGATCACCCCCTAGTGGTGACCGTATAATCTGTATGTAGTGAGCTCCCCTTAGTGGTGACTGTATAATCTGTATGTAGTGAGCTCCTCCTAGTGGTGACTGTATAATCTGTATGTACTGAGCTCCCCCTAGTGGTGACTGTATAATCTGCATGCAGTGAGCTCCCCCTAGTGGTGACTGTATACTCTGTATGTAGTGAGCTCCCTCTAGTGGTGACTGTATAATCTGTATGTAGTGAGCTCTCCCTAGTGGTGACTGTATAATCTGTATGTAGTGAGCTCCTCCTAGTGGTGACTGTATAATCTGTATGTAGTGAGCTCCTCCTAGTGGTGACTGTATAATCTGTATGTAGTGAACTCCTCCTAGTGGTGACTGTATGATCTGTATGTAGTGAGCTCTTCCTAGTGGTGACTGTATAATCTGTATGTAGTGAGCTCCCCCTAGTGGTGACTGTATAACCTGTATGTAGTGAGCTCCTCCTAGTGGTGACTGTATAATCTGTATGTAGTGAGCTCCTCCTAGTGGTGACTGTATAATCTGTATGTAGTGAGCTCCCCCTAGTGGTGACTGTATAATCTGTATGTAGTGAGCTCCTCCTAGTGGTGACTGTATGATCTGTATGTAGTGAGCTCTTCCTAGTGGTGACTGTATAATCTGTATGTAGTGAGCTCCCTCTAGTGGTGACTGTATGATCTGTATGTAGTGAGCTCCTCCTAGTGGTGACTGTATGATCTGTATGTAGTGAGCTCCCCCTAGTGGTGACTGTATGATCTGTATGTAGTGAGCTCCCCCTAGTGGTGACTGTATAATCTGTATGTAGTGAGCTCCTCCTAGTGGTGACTGTATAATCTGTATGTAGTGAGCTCCTCCTAGTGGTGACTGTATAATCTGTATGTAGTGAGCTCCCCCTAGTGGTGACTGTATAATCTGTATGTAGTGAGCTCCCTCTAGTGGTGACTGTATAATCTGTATGTAGTGAGCTCCCCCTAGTGGTGACTGTATGATCTGTATGTAGTGAGCTCCCCCTAGTGGTGACTGTATAATCTGTATGTAGTGAGCTCTGCCTAGTGGTGACTGTATAATCTGTATGTAGTGAGCTCCTCCTAGTGGTGACTGTATAATCTGTATGTAGTGAGCTCTGCCTAGTGGTGACTGTATAATCTGTATGTAGTGAGCTCCTCCTGGTGGTGACTGTATAATCTGTATGTAGTGAGCTCCCTCTAGTGATGACTGTATAAGCTGTATGTAGTGAGCTCCCCCTAGTGGTGACTGTATGATCTGTATGTAGTGAGCTCCCCCTAGTGGTGACTGTATAATCTGTATGTAGTGAGCTCCCCCTAGTGGTGACTGTATAATCTGTATGTAGTGAGCTCCCTCTAGTGATGACTGTATAATCTGTATGTAGTGAGCTCCTCCTAGTGGTGACTGTATGATCTGTATGTAGTGAGCTCTTCCTAGTGGTGACTGTATAATCTGTATGTAGTGAGCTCCCCCTAGTGGTGACTGTATAATCTGTATGTAGTGAGCTCCCCCTAGTGGTGACTGTATAATCTGTATGTAGTGAGCTCCTCCTAGTGGTGACTGTATAATCTGCATGTAGTGAGCTCCCCCTAGTGGTGACTGTATAATCTGTATGTAGTGAGCTCCCCCTAGTGGTGACTGTATAATCTGTATGTAGTGAGCTCCCCCTAGTGGTGACTGTATAATCTGTATGTAGTGAGCTCCTCCTAGTGGTGACTGTATAATCTGTATGTAGTGAGCTCCTCCTAGTGGTGACTGTATAACCTGTATGTAGTGAGCTCCTCCTAGTGGTGACTGTATAATCTGTATGTAGTGAGCTCCCCTTAGTGGTGACTGTATAATCTGTATGTAGTGAGCTCTTCCTAGTGGTGACTGTATAATCTGTATGTAGTGAGCTCCCCCTAGTGGTGACTGTATAATTTGTATGTAGTGAGCTCCCCTTAGTGGTGACTGTATAATCTGTATGTAGTGAGCTCTTCCTAGTGGTGACTGTATAATCTGTATGTAGTGAGCTCCCCCTAGTGGTGACTGTATAATCTGTATGTAGTGAGCTCCCTCTAGTGGTGACTGTATAATCTGTATGTAGTGAGCTCTTCCTAGTGGTGACTGTATAATCTGTATGTAGTGAGCTCCTCCTAGTGGTGACTGTATAATCTGTATGTAGTGAGCTCCCCTTAGTGGTGACTGTATAATCTGTATGTAGTGAGCTCTTCCTAGTGGTGACTGTATAATCTGTATGTAGTGAGCTCCCCCTAGTGGTGACTGTATAATCTGTATGTAGTGAGCTCCCCCTAGTGGTGACTGTATAATCTGTATGTAGTGAGCTCCCCCTAGTGGTGACTGTATCATCTGTATGTAGTGAGCTCCCTCTAGTGATGACTGTATAAGCTGTATGTAGTGAGCTCCCTCTAGTGATGACTGTATAAGCTGTATGTAGTGAGCTCCTCCTAGTGGTGACTGTATGATCTGTATGTAGTGAGCTCTTCCTAGTGGTGACTGTATAATTTGTATGTAGTGAGCTCCCCCTAGTGGTGACTGTATAATCTGTATGTAGTGAGCTCCCCCTAGTGGTGACTGTATAATCTGTATGTAGTGAGCTCCCTCTAGTGGTGACTGTATAATCTGTATGTAGTGAGCTCCCCCTAGTGGTGACTGTATAATCTGTATGTAGTGAGCTCCATCTAGTGGTGGCTGCAGGCAGACTGCTTTATGTCATACAAATCTGTGTAATGATACATTATTGCCTGTAATAGTAGCCCTGGGGGGCAGGGAGGTTTCTGCCTATTAGTCGCCCCTTCGGGTAACCCCACAGTCTTCCCCTCCCCGGCCTGATCTTTATGATAACAGAGATTAATTGGTTACATTTAGCTTTGTATTAATAGGGGTGACTTTAGGTGTCCTGTCCCTTTAAATGTTACACCTGTCTAATTCCTTTTGGCTGTAATTGGAAGGTCATTGAGTTCCTGCGTCTGCGGTTCGAGGACGTGGTTGCGGCGGTTCATTAAGACTCGGCTGTCGGTATTCTCGGCTTACTTGTTCTGTCTGTAGCGATCTAATAGTCACTTATTAGAGGGATGGCAGGAAGAGCGACGACGCCGGCGACACAAGATCTCCGTCACTGCGGGAGGCGAAAACCCACTAATGAAGTGAACTCCGCAGACTGGAGAACGGTGTCCTCGTAATCTCTGCTGTATCCATCAGGTAGATATATATAGGTGTTGGTGGAGGGAGGAGTCTTCATCTGAGAGTGATCGTACACCGTGCGGCTGACCTATGGTGGTGGATACTGTCAGCAGCTGATGGCTCTGTATACCTCTGATTCTTCTATGGACTGCTGCGGGGACCGTCACCCCGGGGTAAATAACTAAAGGGCTAGATATTTGTGCCATGTTAAAAGGTTTGTTAAAATTAGAAACTGCACAGTGTGAATGAACCGCAAAGATCCACCATCCTGTGCTGCTCATATCAAAATTAACCTTTTACCTTCACATGTTCCCTTAGTGAGCACACACAGGATAAAGCTCTGTTGTCCCTTCCAGACAGTATAATGCTCCCCGCTGTCCTCTCCACACAGTATAATCCTCCCCATTGTCCTCTCCACACAGTATAATGCTCCCCATTGTCCTCTCAACACAGTATAATCCTCCCCATTGTCCCCTCCACACAGTATAATCCTCCCCATTGTCCCCTCCACACAGTATAATCCTCCCCATTGTCCCCTCCACACATTATAATCCTCCCCATTGTCCTCTCAACACAGTATAATGCTCGCCATTGTCCCCTCCACACAGTATAATGCTCCCCATTGTCCCCTCCACACAGTATAATGCTCCCCATTGTCCCCTCCACACAGTATAATGCTCCCCATTGTCCCCTCCACACAGTATAATTCTCCCCATTGTCCTCTCCACACAGTATAATTCTCCCCATTGTCCTCTCCACACAGTATATTGCTCCCCATTGTCCTCTCCACACAGTATAATCCTCCCCATTGTCCCCTCCACACAGTATAATGCTCCCCATTGTCCCCTCCACACAGTATAATCCTCCCCATTGTCCCCTCCACACAGTATAATGCTCCTCATTGTCCCCTCCACACAGTATAATCCTCCACACAGTATAATGCTCCCCATTGTCCTCTCCACACAGTATAATCCTCCCCATTGTCCCCTCCACACAGTATAATGCTCCCCATTGTCCCCTCCACACAGTATAATGCTCCCCATTGTCCCCTCCACACAGTATAATCCTCCCCATTGTCCCCTCCACACAGTATAATCCTCCCCATTGTCCCCTCCACACAGTATAATCCTCCCCATTGTCCCCTCCACACAGTATAATTCTCCCCATTGTCCTCTCCACACAGTATATTGCTCCCCATTGTCCTCTCCACACAGTATAATCCTCCCCATTGTCCCCTCCACACAGTATAATGCTCCCCATTGTCCCCTCCACACAGTATAATCCTCCCCATTGTCCCCTCCACACAGTATAATTCTCCCCATTGTCCTCTCCACACAGTATAATTCTCCCCATTGTCCTCTCCACACAGTATATTGCTCCCCATTGTCCTCTCCACACAGTATAATCCTCCCCATTGTCCCCTCCACACAGTATAATGCTCCCCATTGTCCCCTCCACACAGTATAATCCTCCCCATTGTCCCCTCCACACAGTATAATGCTCCTCATTGTCCCCTCCACACAGTATAATCCTCCACACAGTATAATGCTCCCCATTGTCCTCTCCACACAGTATAATCCTCCCCATTGTCCCCTCCACACAGTATAATGCTCCCCCTTGTCCCCTCCACACAGTATAATCCTCCCCATTGTCCCCTCCACACAGTATAATCCTCCCCATTGTCCCCTCCACACAGTATAATTCTCCCCATTGTCCTCTCCACACAGTATATTGCTCCCCATTGTCCTCTCCACACAGTATAATCCTCCCCATTGTCCCCTCCACACAGTATAATGCTCCCCATTGTCCCCTCCACACAGTATAATCCTCCCCATTGTCCCCTCCACACAGTATAATGCTCCTCATTGTCCCCTCCACACAGTATAATCCTCCACACAGTATAATGCTCCCCATTGTCCTCTCCACACAGTATAATCCTCCCTATTGTCCCCTCCACACAGTATAATGCTCCCCATTGTCCCCTCCACACAGTATAATGCTTCCCATTGTCCCCTCCACACAGTATAATGCTTCCCATTGTCCCCTCCACACAGTATAATGCTCCCCATTGTCCCCTCCACACAGTATAATGCTCCCCATTGTCCCCTCCACACAGTATAATGCTCCCCATTGTCCTCTCCACACAGTATAATCCTCCCCATTGTCCCCTCCACACAGTATAATGCTCCCCATTGTCCCCTCCACACAGTATAATGCTCCCCATTGTCCCCTCCACACAGTATAATGCTCCTCATTGTCCCCTCCACACAGTATAATGCTCCTCATTGTCCCCTCCACACAGTATAATGCTCCTCATTGTCCCCTCCACACAGTATAAAGCTCTGTTGTCCCCTCCACACAGTATAATGCGCCCCATTGTCCTCTCCACACAGTATAATGCTCCCCATTGTCCTCTCCACACAGTATAATGCTCCCCATTGTCCTCTCCACACAGTATAATGCTCCCCATTGTCCCCTCCACACAGTATAATGCGCCCCCTTGGCCCCTCCACACAGTATAATGCTCCCCCTTGGCCCCCAGACTCTTATTACGCTCCCAGGTGGTTTAAATATTGTGCCCAACTTATCTGCAAGCTAAGGACACAGAGTTAAAAGGAGATATGTGGACATTTTCCCACCATATTTTCGTGGCACCCCTGGCAGGTTTCGATGGCCCCCCCCCCCATTACTAGGTGTATAGGGGCGCCCTGCTGTAAATGTATCAGGGGTCCGATCCGCAGATTGACAACTGAACATCTCCAGGAAACGTAACACTCCTTATTGATAATACATAGAAGCGTCTTCAGACCTGTGATCAGCGCCGCGCCTGCTTGTTGACGGTTTCCAGAAACTGAATTTTTTTTCTGTGCCAAAGTAAAAATAAGTGAAAACTGTGAGAACCTGAAGGCAAATTACTGGATGCTGAAACATTCTACATCTCATATCCACTTCAGAGGACACATTGGCTGCCTCTACACATGCTGCATAACTAACTGAGCCCTCAGGCTTGTGAATAGAATACCAAATAGGCAGTAAAGACTGACATCTTTATAGCCTATGTATTTCAGCCTAAAGTGACAACCAGGAAAATCCTGCCATGTGCTCATAGAGGTTGTCACGCTACCGTGAGCATGGCCGAGTAGTGGAATAGTTAAAGGCGGTCTCCGTGCAGTCAGTCAGGTTGTGCAGGACGGACTCTGCGCCTTCACAAACCCCCGGGGAGCGAGACGGTCGCCTGCTCGTCTCTGAGGTTGCGCTCGCTGTCAGTAGACGCTCTCGGCTCCCGGGTTCAAGCTGCTTAGAAACCCTCGTCTGGCGTCTACCTGCGCTGTCTGAACGCCGCTCTGTAAATGACCTACTTCACTCAATCACTCCAGAAATCCATTCTAAGAGTCACGTCTTCATCCCACTTTCTTAGGCCGACTCTCTGCTCTTTTAATTAACTTTTT
Source organism: Leptodactylus fuscus (assembly GCF_031893055.1). NCBI lineage: Eukaryota > Metazoa > Chordata > Amphibia > Anura > Leptodactylidae > Leptodactylus > Leptodactylus fuscus. The sequence continues at coordinate 6,026,146 of NC_134273.1, read as the reverse complement.
TTTATCCTCTTTTTCGTAGAATTTTGATCTTTTTTCTTTTTTTTCGTTAATTTGATTCACAAGATTGACGTATCGAAGTCAATGAAATCCCCTGCTTGTCTGAGTGTCAGTCTTTACTGTCCCGGTATTCTATTCGGGGAGCTCAGGATGGACGTTATTCTTGATTTCTCTTCTCCCTGGCCCCGGGGTCTTGTCACATTTGAGGAATAAGTGGAATGATAGAAGTCATTTACTTATCGTCTCGGTGAACATCCCTTTAAATCTTGCCATTGCCCTGGTAATGGACTGGTAGCGGGTTCTATCATCCTGATATCCGGCGCCGGGGTTTATTCATCACTCTGGGTCTTTTGGTGCGCGGCGTCCATGTGGCATCCTGGGACCATGTATCACTGTTATGTGCGTGCCTGTTGCCGTTAATCATGGCGGCCATCTTGCGGCGGTTCCTGACGCTCTTGTCATTCCGCTGTCACTCGGCAGGTTGTACAAGGACGCATGAAGGTCGCGGAGGAGAGCGCAGATCTCACTCTCACGCTTTCACTCTCTGGGGTCCAGGAGTTTCTCGTAGTGGGTGTCACCCAGCTTTCCCAGTGTCCTGACTAGCCGCTCACGCTATTTGTTCAGTGATACGGTCCGCTCTCATTTCTCTGTATGGCTTAGTCACTTAAAGCGGTTTCCCGAAATTTTGTATTGGTGACCTATCCTATATGTGATCAGTGGGGTCCAATACCCCGGACCCTCGCCCGCCGATTAGCCGGTCCCATTCACTGACTACCAAGCACAGTGCTGTACGCCATATAGTGGTTGTGCTTGGTATTGCAGCTCAGCCCCATTCACTTGAGCTGAGCTACTGCTGTACCTTATGACTAATGAATGTAATGCCATCAAACAGCTGGGATACCGGAACAGTGATGACTTATCCTTAGAAGAAAACCCCTTTAAATCCTGTTCCTTGAGGGTTGTCACCCAGCTTTCCCAGACCACTGAATGTCAAAGAAATGCCAGAGCTGTATACTTATGTACTCTTATCAACCCAAGATAACATACCACATAATCCAGAGAATGACAGGGCTTTGTTGCTGCACACTAGCGCCCCCTAGCACCTGAGGGAAACTGTACATGAGTGGAGCAGTGTTGCAGTCCCCTGCTCGTCTGGTAGAGGGCGCCCCCTCCAGTAAAACACAGAACATTAGAATGTTGGATTATAAATATTTGTTGTTGCTGGATACAATGTAACCGTCTATTAACCCCCTCCCTCCCTCTACTCTCCCACAGGCCTGCGTGGATGTCAGAGCCAGCTCGGTCTTCTGGAAACAGATGGAACTGATGGACACACTAGTGGGGGCGCCCCGTGTCCCCGAATGGCTCTCCACTCACCCGTCACATGAGAACCGAGCGGAGCACCTGGACAGACTCATCCCGAAGGTCACTCACTAAATACACAGGGGGGTCATCTAGAATCGGGCAACTAAAATCTCACCTACAATCCTATGTGTTGTGCCCCCTGCTGTTCATTCTAGGACACTGCTATATCGCTCCTGGCGTGAACGTTTCACCTCCCAAAATGGCACCTTGGCTCACTATGGTCTGCAAGGCCTAGGACCAGCAGGGGGGGCAGCAGCGCTCTCCTAGATCATTCAATCTGAGAGCTAACCAATCACTAGTGCAGCTCTGGATGTGACTGGAGTATAACTATAGTTCTATCTTACGGGAACTTGAATTGTAATTTTTCGTCTGTATTCGCCGTTCAGACACCTCCCGCTCGCTCGCGGTAATGTAACAACACACATTGGCGCCGCCGCTTTGTCTCCGTCGGCGGCGCAGATCGCTGCTCTGAGAGGTTTTCGTGGCGGCCGAGCCGGGTAACGTCTGCGACTACTGATCTAATTGGATGTACATGTGGATCCGCTCCAGTTGATCTGACTAAGCCCATCCACTTGTGATGTGACCACATGGTAATCGCTTGCCTTGCAGATGTCAGTAATCGCGGCTGCACGCTGTCACGCATCTTCCACTCTGCTACACTAAATATGCAGAGACGTTCACGCTTCACTTCCATGAAAAGGTTCAGAGTCGAAAAATTTCAATACCGGTTATTATAGGATTCATCCTTAATGGAGGCAAATCAGCGGCGTCTGACAAGGGCGCAGTCAGCTGCAAGGAACTGCTGGGCTCCTCCCCCCGGATTAAAGCCCCTCCCCCTAATTGGGGGCCCTCCACCGATTAATCCTTGGGTTCTGGCTGTGTCCTATGTATATTCCCTCCTGCCCTTTTGTATCAGTGCATGTATATAGGACATGCAGCATGTGGACCCTCAGTACCGGTGGTGTCCTCACGTGTCGCATCCCTCCGGCGGCGGCGGCGGTCCTCCGACCGTACACTGATATTATAGGAGAGCTCCCCTTGGCAGAGACGCTGCTGTTGCTTTAATCTTTAATGTCCTCCTCGCATTATTTAAACATGGAGCCATCTCTTGGCAACAACCGAGCTCCCAAAATAGTTTTTGAAGAGACATAATCAGAGGCCGCGTCTTCCCGCGTTCGGTCTGTTCTCCGAATGTCAGCGCACAGCGGTAATCCCGCGCACATTTTATCTGTCTCTAAATGGCAGGTTTTCTGCTGTGAACATAATAGAGGAACAGAAACGTTACAGAGGAACAAAACCTTCTCCCGTGTACGTAGGGCCGTGTTCACACGCTGCAGCCGGGCCGCACTGTATAACAGACAAACCCTCGCGGAACCGGCTGCAGCCGCGCAAAACTCTGTGACAATGTATCGGGGCAGGGAAATGTATCAAACTGTATCTGAGCTCGCAGAGGATTGCCCGAAAGGGATACAAGTGTAACAGACTCGAGGGACGGGCATTGCAAAAGTATTCACGCCCCTTGAACTTTTTCACGATAAACTTAAAGGGGCGGTCCAAGCAAAAATGGACAATATTTATTTAAAAAAAAAAATCAATCGTACTCCCCTTTCACCTGGATGGGAATGAGCTACGAACAGGCCTGGAAAGGGGAAACCGCTTCAAACGTCAGATCTGCGACGGTTACGGACGTCGGACCCTTCACTGATCTTCAATGAATAAAGCCCAGAGGACCCCTTTAATAATGCCGTCTATAGAAGCTTATCAATGGGTTTTGTGTAGCCCAGAACAGACCAATGAAAACTGCAGCCCGTCCTGCAAAAAACAAGCCCCTCCTACAGAGACGGTTCATGGAGAGTAAGGGGTTAATCCGCAGCCAGGTCAGTATCCTCTCCATATGGAGACCTCACCCCTGTACCCATCTGTATGGGGGGCAGTAACATCCCCTGGATCTCAGGGACCACCAGAGCTGTCCTAGGGGCGCTGTATCCGGATGGCGGGGGTGAAGGAGCAGATTCCCAGTGCGATGTGACTGGTTTATACTGGGTAATGTTGCGTGTCAGATGTAGTAACAATATTCTGATCACCCCCTGCCCCTCCCCCACTGCCGTCTGGAAGACACTTAGTAGTGAATTGTATGTTCAGGATGACACCAGAGCCTGTGGAGTATCACACGTGTATCTAAGCCGGGGGTCACTTTATACCCCCTCCTCATTACACCCCATCAATATCCAGCGCCCGCCGGCGGCTCCGCGGTCCTGGACGTCTCACTCGGCGGCTTCAACCAAGCGACAGAACATTGAAGGACATTTTGTGTTTTTCGTACAATCGCCATGATTTCACAGTTCATTTCTCCTTGAAATTCTCCCATCGCTTCGGCATCTGTCAGTGCAAAAAAAAAAAAATCCCATCCAGCAGCTCCGGCTGTGAAATGTGCAGAAAGAACTCCGGCCCCAGCCTGGGAATAACCCCACCCCGACCATGGGAGGGGGCGCAGACTGCTGTGTGTATAGAGCAGACCACGGCTCACCTATTCTACCGAGAACATTCAATATTTAGCCTGATTTTATACTCTAGTCCCTTACAAAGCTGCATTCAGGTTGCAGGATATTAGTGCGGCTTTAGTGCATGTACAGCGCAAAGTCTGCTGTGGTGCTTAGTGGGAGATAGGGGGCAGAATGGCTAAGAATTAGAGTCCGCAGGAGTAAATCTGGCCCCACCCTCCCTCTAAGCCACACCCTCTCTCTAAGCCCCACCCACTTTTCATAGTAATAGCAAAACGTTGCAAATTTTTGTGCAAAATCTAACTTGCACAAAAATTTGTGACGGCCTAATAAATTCCCGCCAGTAGTTGTTACCGAGGGTGTCAAGGTTTTGCTTTCATTTAAGTTGCTTTGCTGCATCTGTTTAGTTATGTTTTGCTCTAGTCACCTCCAGAGCTGCGTTCAGCATTCCGTTTAACAAGAGGTCACTGCTTGTCCCTGTTAGTTCAATGTCTGTAAGGGGCCTAGTCTGCTTGTGTACATCGTGATAGGTGGGATATTTCATGTTAATGCAGCTTTGGTGGTGACTGGAGTACAAGACCATAGAAATCAGTAAATTGTTCCTGTCTTAAAGGGATATTTCCTTTTTTTGTATTTTATAGGCCGTGAAGCTGCGAGAGTCCTGTGACTGCCCCGACCTCCCTCCTGTGGACCCCAGATTAGTTTTCGAGATGTCTATGAAGCAAATGCTCCAGAAACACAGAGACTCGGAAAACAGAGAGATCAGCGGCGCCATCGGACATCACCGGGTGGATGACGGAGTCGCGCTCACTGCTGTAGCCAAAGGAGCTTAGCCAATACGTGCACCTTTAATATGTACCTGCCTTGTGCTCCAGGGTTTCTTAAAGGGGATGAGCAGCTGTTATCATAGTAATAGGGGTTCAGGGTCTGATCTCAGGGACCCCCCAGCGATCACAAGATCAGGGTCCTACAACTTTCCCTAAGTGCAACCTTGAGCACGGAGCGGTGGTGGGCATAGAAGTGAAAGGTGTTGACCTGCACACCCCGGCCCGTTCACATGGAGCACACGAGGGCCCCGGTCTCTTTATATTTTTGTAATTGCCCCCATAACATTTGGATCAGGTTTACAGTGTCCCTGTGGATCCTTGGCCCCTGTACACATCTTCGGGTGCCCGTCTTCCCTTCACATAGCCACCACTAGAGGGCACTACTGACACTGCACTCAGGACTACGACTGTGTTCACACCCCTATATCTGTTTGCAGTGAGCTGGTGAGCTCCCCCTAGTGGTGGCTGCAGTCAGACAGATCTATAATATATAATGTAAGTCTCAGACCCTGATATATGAGAGATACGAGGGCCTGTGGTGAGAGTGGAGCCCCCTACAGGAGGTCTCTAGCAGCACCACTGGCATCCATTCATCTCTGTACATATACGTCAGGGCCTCTTGAAGGGGCAGATTTCAGCGGAGTCACAGGGTAGGAAGGTTTTTTACATTTCTGAAACTTTTTGAACATTTTTTACATGAATTGGGGTTACAGTCCTCAGTCTGTCATTTCAGTCGGATGTTACGTTCTTGCTGCATTGATCCAGAAGAAGAAGAAAAGAATATTCCGATGTCCTAACAAGGAGATAATCCGGACTAAAGGGGTTGTATGCAAATTAGACAATGCTCAGGACTGATACATTTGACCTGCACTGATACATTGTAACAAACTATCAGGGCAGGAGAGAGATTTATGCTGCTAATGTGATTCCCTTACAAAGGATTGTCTAGACTGGATGCAATGGTAACAAACCCTCAGCTGATCATTGTCTGACATGGATCTATTGGTGATCTATCCTTAAGGTAGGTCATCGATATGTGATGGGTGTTTGGAGAGGGTGTAACACTCGCTACCCTGTGCTGATGACGGTACAGCAGTAGCTCAGTCCCATTCAAGTCAATGGGGCTGAACTGCAATACCAAGCACAACCACTACACATTGTAGGGCGCTATGTGCAGCACTCACCTGAGCACTGCGGCCTCTTCAGCCAGCTGATCTGGAGCGGTTCCAGGTGTCACATACACATCACCCATCCTAAGGATATATAAGTGCCGCCCCCTCATCAGCCGATCGCTCCATCCGTCCACAGTATCAGCTATTTATTTTTTGAAGAATTTGTTCTACATTTCTCTGTTCTGGTCCATGAAAGGGACAGTAGTGACAGAACCGTAAGCTGACGTATCTAAGCTACACGTCGTATCCGACATTTCAGATTTTCTGCTTTTTGTAGTTACATTTTCTACTATTTTCTCGGTTTCTGTGGTGACCGCAGCTTCCTGATACTTTGTATCCTCCTCATGTTGCAGCCATGGATTTGGCTCCTGCAGATTGTGGCCCCTGACATCGCTTCTCAGGGGCCACACCGACGCTCCTGAGCCAATCACACGACTCCTGATTGTAATAAATCCGTTTTCCAGGCTGTGGCGTTGTCTCGTGATTGACATTTCCTCCAAGCAATTTATCCAGATCCCGAAATCTCTGGCGTCGTCTTCTGTTGTCCATCGTTTATTCTGGTACTGGGAAAGCTGGGTTATAATCAGCAGAGCTGCCATCCCCCATAATGGAGACTAAAGAAGAGCTCCGCCTGGTTATAGGATAGATTTGCTGTTCTGGAATCTGGGAAAGCTGAGTGATATCCCTGTAGGCGCTATAATGGTCGACCCTATATGACAGGCGTCTCGTCCTTAATTCTGACTGTCCCCACTAGTCACCTACTGTTTGTTCTGTCTGGATCACCCAGCTTTTCCAAGAACAGATACAATTTGACAAACCTGAAAAGACTTGCTATAAGAAGAACGCTGCTTAAAGGGATTTTTCCAGGAATACCCATTGATGGCCTGTGCTTAGGACCCCCCCTAATTGATGGCCTGTGCTTAGGACCCCCCCCCCCTAATTGATGGCCTGTGCTTAGGACCCCCCCCCCCCCTAATTGATGGCCTGTGCTTAGGACCCCCCCCCCCCCTCTAATTGATGGCCTGTGCTTAGGACCCCCCCTAATTGATGGCCTGTGCTAAGGACCCCCCCTAATTGATGGCCTGTGCTTAGGACCCCCCCAATTGATGGCCTGGGCTTAGGACCCCCCTAATTGATGGCCTGTGCTTAGGACCCCCCTAATTGATGGCCTGTGCTTAGGACCCCCCTAATTGATGGCCTGTGCTTAGGACCCCCCTAATTGATGGCCTGTGCTTAGGACTCCCCCCCCCCCCCTAATTGATGGCCTGTGCTTAGGACCCCCCCCCCCCCCCAATTGATGGCCTGGGCTTAGGACCCCCCTAATTGATGGCCTGGGCTTAGGACTCCCCCTAATTGATGGCCTGTGCTTAGGACTCCCCCTAATTGATGGCCTGGGCTTAGGACTCCCCCTAATTGATGGCCTGTGCTTAGGACCCCCCTAATTGATGGCCTGTGCTTAGGACTCCCCCCCCCCCCCCCTAATTGATGGCCTGGGCTTAGGACCCCCCTAATTGATGGCCTGTGCTTAGGACTCCCCCTAATTGATGGCCTGTGCTTAGGACCCCCCCTAATTGATGGCCTGTGCTTAGGACCCCCCTAATTGATGGCCTGTGCTTAGGACCCCCCTAATTGATGGCCTGTGCTTAGGACTCCCCCTAATTGATGGCCTGTGCTTAGGACCCCCCCCCCCCTAATTGATGGCCTGTGCTTAGGACTCCCCCTAATTGATGGCCTTTGCTCAGGACCTCCCTAATTGATGGCCTGTGCTTAGGACCCCCCTAATTTATCACTTCATTGCCGCTGGATTGAACCATTGTCCTAAAGGGGCCACGACTGTCCTAACAAGGCCACCGTATCACCTCTGTACATGTGGTCACACCTGGTACTGCAACTCATCCCCAATCAAGTCCTCATTCTGCCAATTTATTGGGGTCACAAGATTCGGACCTCGCTCACGATGACCTAAATTTCTAGAAAATACAGCAAAATGGTTAAAATCTATGAAGCCTCTTAAATGGCGCAGCAGCTGGTCGCTATTCGCCGTCTTCTCTTCAGATGTATGAGGAAACACAGAGCCCCCCCCTATACAGCTTTTGAGGTTCAAAGGGAAACCGGAAACGTGAAGATTACCATCCCCGTGAAATCCCACTGCGACTCGTTAGAGGCGAGCATCTGATCCGACAACATGACTGATCGCCGCAATACCCCGATGCGTATCGCCCATCCGTGAGCGCGGTTAATAATGATCGCGCCGCTCTTTAGCTTAAAGCACCTGTTACAAGAGAGATTTCTATTTGATCAGGAAAATGGCGTTTAATATTCATGAGGAGACGACTTCATGAATATTCAGGAGGATTGTGGGGAATGAATTCCGCCGTCCTGTCGCGGACCTTCATTACGCTGCACACACTTCGCACAAGGTTACGTGTACGAGGGAGAAGCTCGCAAAGTTTCAGACCAATTACCGTGACCATCGAGCGAGGAAGATACAAAACGTCTCCGCGAATCGTCCACCGTTACATTGTAGTCAGAGAATATTACCGCACACGGCAGTGCACATCTGGACGGGTTTTAGTCCGTGTCCAAGCTCAGCGCCGGGATTGTATCAGAATTCCTAAATCTCCAATCACATCCAAAGCTGCGTTCCAAATCTCTGTTAGCTCCCAGGTTATTGGATATCACTTGTTGCTGTTCTCTGCTTGTTCAGCGTCTGCAAAGTCTTGAGTATTTATAAGATCTCCACACCGACACTATACAGACTCCAGCCCCTATACACAGGTAACATACTCCCCTTCACTATATACAGACTCCAGCTCCTATACACAGGTAACATACTCCCCTTCACTATATACAGACCCCAGCCCCTATACACAGGTAACATACTCCCCTTCACTATATACAGACCCCAGCCTCTATACACAGGTAACATACTCCCCTTCACTATATACAGACCCCAGCCCCTATACACAGGTAACATACTCCCCTTCACTATATACAGACTCCAGCCCCTATACACAGGTAACATACTCCCCTTCACTATATACAGACCCCAGCCCCTATACACAGGTAACATACTCCCCTTCACTATATACAGACCCCAGCCCCTATACACAGGTAACATACTCCCCTTCACTATATACAGACTCCAGCCCCTATACACAGGTAACATACTCCCCTTCACTATATACAGACCCCAGCCCCTATACACAGGTAACATACTGCCCTTCACTACATACAGACTCCAGCCCCTATACACAGGTAACATACTCCCCTTCACTATATACAGACCCCAGCCCCTATACACAGGTAACATACTGCCCTTCACTACATACAGACTCCAGCCCCTATACACAGGTAACATACTCCCCTTCACTATATACAGACCCCAGCCTCTATACACAGGTAACATACTCCCCTTCACTATATACAGACCCCAGCCCCTATACACAGGTAACATACTCCCCTTCACTATATACAGACCCCAGCCCCTATACACAGGTAACATACTGCCCTTCACTATATACAGACTTCAGCCCCTATACACAGGTAACATACTGCCCTTCACTATATACAGACTCCAGCCCCTATACACAGGTAACATACTGCCCTTCACTATATACAGACTCCAGCCCCTATACACAGGTAACATACTCCCCTTCACTATATACAGACTCCAGCCCCTATACACAGGTAACATACTGCCCTTCACTATATACAGACCCCAGCCCCTATACACAGGTAACATACTGCCCTTCACTATATACAGACTCCAGCCCCTATACACAGGTAACATACTCCCCTTCACTATATACAGACCCCAGCCCCTATACACAGGTAACATACTCCCCTTCACTATATACAGACCCCAGCCCCTATACACAGGTAACATACTCCCCTTCACTATATACAGACTCCAGCTCCTATACACAGGTAACATACTGCCCTTCACTATATACAGACTCCAGCCCCTATACACAGGTAACATACTCCCCTTCACTATATACAGACCCCAGCCTCTATACACAGGTAACATACTCCCCTTCACTATATACAGACCCCAGCCCCTATACACAGGTAACATACTCCCCTTCACTATATACAGACCCCAGCCCCTATACACAGGTAACATACTCCCCTTCACTATATACAGACCCCAGCCCCTATACACAGGTAACATACTCCCCTTCACTATATACAGACCCCAGCCCCTATACACAGGTAACATACTCCCCTTCACTATATACAGACCCCAGCCCCTATACACAGGTAACATACTCCCCTTCACTATATACAGACCCCAGCTCCTATACACAGGTAACATACTGCCCTTCACTATATACAGACTCCAGCTCCTATACACAGGTAACATACTGCCCTTCACTATATACAGACTCCAGCCCCTATACACAGGTAACATACTGCCCTTCACTATATACAGACTCCAGCTCCTATACACAGGTAACATACTGCCCTTCACTATATACAGACTCCAGCCCCTATACACAGGTAACATACTCCCCTTCACTATATACAGACCCCAGCCCCTATACACAGGTAACATACTCCCCTTCACTATATACAGACCCCAGCCCCTATACACAGGTAACATACTGCCCTTCACTATATACAGACTTCAGCCCCTATACACAGGTAACATACTGCCCTTCACTATATACAGACTCCAGCCCCTATACACAGGTAACATACTGCCCTTCACTATATACAGACTCCAGCCCCTATACACAGGTAACATACTGCCCTTCACTATATACAGACTCCAGCTCCTATACACAGGTAACATACTGCCCTTCACTATATACAGACTCCAGCCCCTATACACAGGTAACATACTGCCCTTCACTATATACAGACTCCAGCTCCTATACACAGGTAACATACTGCCCTTCACTATATACAGACTCCAGCCCCTATACACAGGTAACATACTCCCCTTCACTATATACAGACCCCAGCCCCTATACACAGGTAACATACTCCCCTTCACTATATACAGACCCCAGCCCCTATACACAGGTAACATACTCCCCTTCACTATATACAGACCCCAGCCCCTATACACAGGTAACATACTCCCCTTCACTATATACAGACCCCAGCCCCTATACACAGGTAACATACTCCCCTTCACTATATACAGACCCCAGCCCCTATACACAGGTAACATACTGCCCTTCACTACATACAGACCCCAGCCCCTATACACAGGTAACATACTCCCCTTCACTACATACAGACCCCAGCCCCTATACACAGGTAACATACTCCCCTTCACTACATACAGACTCCAGCCCCTATACACAGGTAACATACTGCCCTTCACTACATACAGACCCCAGCCCCTATACACAGGTAACATACTCCCCTTCACTACATACAGACCCCAGCCCCTATACACAGGTAACATACTGCCCTTCACTATATACAGACTCCAGCCCCTATACACAGGTAACATACTCCCCTTCACTATATACAGACCCCAGCCCCTATACACAGGTAACATATTCCCCTTCACTATATACAGACTCCAGCTCCTATACACAGGTAACATACTGCCCTTCACTATATACAGACCCCAGCCCCTATACACAGGTAACATACTGCCCTTCACTATATACAGACCCCAGCCCCTATATACAGGCATAGAACTTCCCTTCACTATGTACAGATCCAAGCCCAGCCTCTATACACAGGCATAGTACTCTCCTCCACTGTATACAGACCCCAGCCCCTATATACAAGCATAGTACTCCCCTCCACTGTATACAGACCCCAGTGCAGACCCGAAATACTGTAAGCCTAGTACTCATAGTATTCCCCTCCACTGTATATATACCCCAGCCCCTATACACAGGCAACATACTCCCCTTCGCTATATACAGACCCCAGACCCTATAAACAGGCATAATACTCTCCCCATTTGTATACAAACCACAGCCCAGCCCGTAAATACAGACATAGAACTCCCCTCCATTATATGCAGGTCCAAGTGCATCCTCTATTCACAGGCGTAGTACTCTCCACTGTATATAGACCCCCGCCCCTATATACAGGCATAGAACTCCCCTCCAGTATGTACAGACCCCAGTGCAGCCTCTATACACAGACAACATGGCCCCCTCTACTGTACCCAGATCCCTCTCTATACCGACTCCATTCCATTTTTACAAAACCCAGCCCTTTATTCATAAAGAAGACTGCAGCCCCCTGTATACAGACCCCAGACCCCTCTATACAGACCACCTTTATACTAACTCCAATCCCTTTTCACAAACCCCAGCCCAAAATGCAGAACGTCCTCAGACAGACCCGCTTTATATTGACCCCAGCCCCTTTTACAGGCTCTAGACCATCATAACCTCCTCTATACAGACCCCTGCCCCTCATACTGGTCCCAGTCCCTTTTTACAATCCCCTGCCCTAAATGCAGACCCCAGACCAGAACCTCGTGTATACAGACCACCCTGTAGACCCCAGACCACATCCCACACAGACCACACCAGATGTCCAGCCATCTCTTCTCCACTTCAGGGCACCTCCGCGCACCAGCCCTGGCAGTGCAGGGGGTGACTATATTGGGCACCTGGGATATTCCCTTTTACAGTCTCTTGGACATTCTGGGTAAGTTGCTAAGCATGTAATATCAGACTCACTGACATAAGATACGGGTCTCACAACATGGCGGCACCTCGCACAGGATACCAAATTCTGGTTTTGCTTCTGATAGTTTTGGGAATTATCACGTAAGTAATTCAGTAAGGATCCAAAAAGAGGAACCTTTAAATAACAATGGGATATTCTGAGAATCACCTGACGACCCCCCAGCCCTGAGCATGCCTGGTAATGTAGGGGCACACGGACACCACCCCCAACCCCAACTGCTACCAGCCTTAGACTCCAGGCAGAGGAGTCTGACGTCTGGGGAGATGAATGGCCGCCGAGGCGCTGGGCGCCGTCCGTTGCCACATCTTGTGCTCGGCAGCTAATTATATAAAGATTGGATGCATGGCACCACCAGGAAACAGATCCATCATACTTTACTCTTACTGGAGTGTTGCAAAGTTTGACAAGCGTGCAGAGTTTACACAGGTTCAGCACTTAAATGAAAATGTTTTGAGTTTTTTTTATTTTTTTGACTTTCGCAGTCAGAGTCGACGCCATGCTTTACAATGATGGATGAAGCCGCCGGAAAGATTTCATGTGAAGCGTTTACCAATGCAAAGCAAACAAAGAGGCTCCGGGAGCGATCTGTGTACAAGACCTGACGGCGAAGCGGGGAACCTCCACTACAGCGTATACGGAAATCAGGTGCTGGAGGGGAGCGCGGAACAGACAAGGGACATCAATGCAACGGGTATGCAATGGGGGAGCACATACTACAACACAAAAATCTTTTTCCATTAAGCCCCGCCTATTTTACAGGACGCACCTTGAAATATACAGAATGTGATTGACAAATAGTACATACCCCCAGTGCAATGTAGACTGCGTGCCCTAATGTGGGCAGGGACTGATGTCAAGGATGACAACCCGTACAGCGGTGTCGTAGGGATTTTCTGTTAGTGCACCACAAGCAAATTGGGTTAATAAGCAAACCCTGACAAAAAGCTGACCTCTTACCTAGATGTTCTTGAAGTATTGGCAGATAGTTATCCTACAAGAAAGAGATTACTGGAAGACTTGGAGAAGAAAGAACAATTATGATGTAAATACAATCAAAATACAGGATGAAGACACCTGTCTGCAGCTTCAAATCGAATGCCCTTTTCTATAAGTGGCCCCTCAATGGTTTGGAAATGGTGAAGGATATTGTCTTCATTAGAATGGGCGTCAATGAGCTGTTGGTATAGTTTAGATTCTGCTATGTCTTGAAGATCTAGAGGGGATCGAGATTTCCCTGCCCCTAGACCCGTTGCGGACTCTGTGCATTAGCACCACATGGGCGAACTGTCTTTAGAATTTAGTTTGTCAGCCCTAATGAGGACAGAGACTGACGTCAGTAATGACTGTACACTGCTGCCACATGAACTTTGTGTGTTAGTACATCAGAAGCTAATTGTATTTATGCAAACAAGTTAGCAAACCTTGCCAAAAGAGACAACCTGTTATGTAGATGTTCTTAAACAATTGACAGCTTGTTATCCAAGGATAAAGAGGTAACTGGAAAACAGAAAGGAGCAAGAACAAGTAATATGTGAAAAAAAATCAAGACGACAGGATGAAGACAAGCATTTGCAGCTTTGACTCGACTGTCCTTTTCTTTGAGTTGCTTGCAAATGTTTTGGAAATGGGTGGAAGCCATTGTCTGCATTAGAATGGGGCTCTATGTGTTGCTGATTCAGTTTGAACTCTATGCATTAGAACCATATGAGCAAACTACAGAATATTTAGAGGTTTAGATTGTGAATCAGACAATACCATTCTGGTTTGTTGTCAGTTACCAGTTACCATGAAAGTTCCTTGTTTAGTCTCTTCTTTGGAAGAATGTAATGGATAGCGTTGTCAGTGGGGGTGCGGGCGGGTGCAGGGTTCTAATTTGTCACATTATTTCATTGGTTCGAATGAAATAAAATGTGGTTACTTTATGCTACTAGGAGTACGGTGGTGGTGGTGGAGGTTGGGGGGGTACAAGCCCTTCAGTCCAGGTCCCCTCTTGTGTTTGGACCACCATATAGACAACCATTTGTCCGATGTCCTATATTCTGGGGATGGGGCTTGCGGAGGGGATGGGGGGGGGGCTCTTCTCCTTTTCTACAAGTTCCTCAGTAGAATCGTTCCGATCCCACCACCGTATTACAAAGCTCATTATGACGGCTTAGCAATTCATTGATTTTTAATGTGCTTTGGGAAATCCATCTGACCTATTTTCTCCCATCCTCATGTAAAAAGCAAACATATAGACTCCCCGTCCTGCTATAAAACAGATCCTGCTCTCAGGAATAATGAATTTCCGTAATTAGCCCGAGACCTCCGTTTGGGACAAAATATGGCTGCGAGATACTGAGATGAATACTCGGCTTGGATTTCTTAGTCCCCAACATCATAATGAGGGATACGCTGATCATTACGGCGACTCCGGCCCCTATACATTGGTGTCGTCTCAGATAACTTTCCATGCGAGTATAGAGATGTAGCAGAGCTGAGTCTGTCATTTGATACAATGGGTTCTACGATCTTAATACATTTATACCCCCAATCATGATTAGGGTTCTTACTGGGCATCGTCCCTCACCTGCTGAGCCGGGTGTGCACCTGAAAAAACTGCCATGGAAATAATCAGGCCATTTACTAGAAGGGGGTTCCCAAGAGAAGAGCAGAGATCACCCCAAAAAGCCCCTGTCACTTAGGGCGGGTCTGACCCCGGGTCACATGATCAGAACAAGGATCCAGCTCTCCAGTGAGTAGAATGACTGGGAACAAACACTGGACCCCGGGGCGCTCCAGTTCCCCACCCATTACCTGTCCTATGGGGCCTGGCTTGGCATCCATAGCATCAGATTGGGGGGGTCAGATGCTGATCATGTGACTCAAGGACCCCCCCGAGTTTGCAGCCTATTAGCCCTGCAATAAATAACTATTCAAAGTCTCCCCTTTAAGGCCGTGACGTATCCTTAAAGGAAACCTCTAGTCAGCACACACCTTGGTTACTTACATAGTCACAGACCTTAGGTTTGTATTTTTCCTAAAAACTACCATATAAACCCCGATCCCCCTGGGCGGAGCCGACCTGTCACATGACTGGGTGTTGTTATCAAGTTCAGCACAAGGGGGTGGAGCCAGGCACAGCTGTTGTCATGGGAACACAAGGAGACTGGATACAAACTGCTACATTGTAGAATCCTTACAGTCCAGGGATCACGTGGAGCACAAAGCTTTGCAGTGACGTTTCCCTCCTCTTCACATTCCCCGCAGATTTCGGCGCTCCACACACCCTACGTTGCGCTTTGCACATTCACGTCCCACTTTTTCTTACCAGCTGGTGGAATAAATGAAAAGACGATAATTTCATCCAAAAATGAGGATCAATTACCAGGAATGTATAATATAATTGAATAGGACACAAACATACAATTATTTCAGCTCGCGCTGTAGACGCCCAGGTACGGCAGCCAACAAAGTGGATAATGTCTGCGCATTGTACTCGCCGAAGAATGGAACAGCGGTCGTTAGCGCGTAATTATGTAATTACAACCGTTATACTCCGCAATACAGGAGGCGCCGGCGAGGACGGATACCCGGGATCTACCGCAGAACGTCAGGTGATTACATATAAAATCTTCTAATTCCTTTTCGTATGGCAGAATGGTCGCCGTCCTCGTAACCCCTGCGCCGCCGAAGATTGAATGTCAGATATCACGCTGGGAAAAGTAGATTTTACAGGTCTTGTTCGATCCATCACCCCCCACCCCGGCCATCGCTATAAACGCCGAGGTGGACGAGCTCAATGAATACAGAAGAGCAAAGCGACATCCAAGTA
This sequence comes from Leptodactylus fuscus, assembly GCF_031893055.1. Taxonomy (NCBI): domain Eukaryota; kingdom Metazoa; phylum Chordata; class Amphibia; order Anura; family Leptodactylidae; genus Leptodactylus; species Leptodactylus fuscus. Next base: position 6,009,789 of record NC_134273.1, on the reverse strand, counting down.
AACAGGCGACACGTGTAAAGACAGCGGGAGAGACGGAGATGAAATGGACGCATTGTGCGGGGTCTTAGATCTCCAGCTTGTGCGGACACTTTGGACTCAGGTTTATTTTGTCTGCAAAACATCTTTCCTAGACCTAAATTGGTTAAAGAGACCAACGCAATTAATTACCCACAATCCCCTAGTGGTGCTGTAGGGTTCATGGGAAAGCTGGGTGAGAACCAACATGGCTGACATCAGCGCTTCTGTTGTAGCAGATCTATTCTGCAACCCTAACCATTCAGGAGCCGTGCAAAGATAGGTAACAATCTCTGTTCAAGTTGCAATACTTATGTAGGATGTCACCCAGCTTTCTACGGACACCTACACGGCAAAGTTACTTACTCATTAGGCATTGATTCATCCCTCACTGTAAATTAGACATTCGAGTCTGAGAAAGTTGGGTGGCATGGCTGCCATTAGAGCTTCTCTTGTAGCCCAAATATTCAAGGTTACTGAGTAGAAAATGTGTTCAGTTGTACAAAGATTCATCCCCCGTCCCTAAATAATCATTCAGGAGCCTGGGAAAGCCAAGTAACAACATCTGCTGACACTGCAAATAAGTTGTCACCCAACTTTCCACTGACACCTTGATGGAAAATTTGTAAAATCGGGCACTGATTCATCCATCACCCAAGACATTCAGTAACCTGGAAAGTTGGGTGGTAACAAATATGGCCCCCATTTCATATGTGGGATCTGGTCAGATGTACAAAGAGATCCCACAAGTAAGTGTATATATATATATATATATATATATATATATATATATATATATATATATATATATATAGCTGTATTCTGCTACAATGTATCAGCCTGGAGGGCAGGGTAGTTAGTCAGGCTTTTTCCCACCTGGGGCAATAGATCATTTTGCTGCCCCATCGCTGTATCTACCCTGGCAGAGGCAGAGTCACTCCCTGGTGCCCAGGCCGTGCCCCCCAACTACACCCCGGGTAACAAACCATCAGCTGTGGGAAGTAAGGGGTCAGAAATCAATGTTTCCATCCGCTGACAGCAAGCAGAGGTCTAGTGAACAGTGATTGTCTATAAGGAAGTTTAGGCTTATTTATGTCAGACTGGAGCGGTCCTTTAAGGACGTATAATAACCAAGCGTTGAGCTCCTCTGATCAGACGGGGGTGTCAGGTGTTGGTACGTGAGGAGGACGCTGCACACCTCTTAAAGGGCACCTTCTATTTATTTACTGCATTTCATTAGGTTCGGGTTCTGTAAGATAGAACATCATTCTGGGTCGCCGACGTCTCTGTATGATCTTCCGTCCGCAGATCCCACATGAAGGCGCCATCTGCAGATAAAGGTCAGCGCAGTCACTCCCGAAGATCTTCAAAGACTTCAAACAAAGTTTAATCATGAAATAATGTCAGACGAGAAATGCTACAAAGTCCGTGCCAGGCGCAGACAGTCAGTGACAATGCCAGAGACCCAGTGACAGCCGCAGACAGGCACAGAGAGACAGTGACAGCCAAAGAGAGTCAGTGCCAAGCGCAGACAGTCAGTGACAATGCCAGAGACCCAGTGACAGCCACAAAGAGCCAGTGACAGGCACAGAGAATCAGTGACAGCCGCAGAGAGCCAGTGACAGCCACAGAGAGCCAGTGACAGCCAAAGAGAGTCAGTGCCAGCTGCTGAGAGCCAGTGACAGTGCCAGAGTCAGTGACAGCCACAGAGAGCCAGTGACAAGCACAGAGAATCAGTGACAGCCACAGAGAGTCAGTGACAGCCACAGAGAGCCAGTGACAAGCACAGAGAATCAGTGACAGCTGCAGAGAGTCAGTGACAGCCACAGAGAGCCAGTGACAGCTGCAGAGAGTCAGTGCCAGCTGCTGAGAGCCAGTGACAGCCACAGAGAGCCAGTGACAGCTGCAGAGAGTCAGTGACAGCCACAGAGAGCCAGTGACAAGCACAGAGAGCCAGTGACAGTGCCAGAGAGTCAGTGACAGCCGCAGAGAGCCAGTGACAGTCACAGAGAATCAGTGACAGCCACAGAGAGCCAGTGACAGCTGCAGAGAGTCAGTGCCACCCATACAGAGTGAGAGACAGCCACAGAGAGCCAGTGACAGCGGCAGAAAGTCAGTGACAGCTTCAGAGAGTCAGTGCCAGCTATAGAGAAACAGTGACAGCTGCAGAGAACCAGTGACAGCCACAGAGAGCCAGTGACAGCTGCAGAGAACCAGTGACAGCCACAGAGAGCCAGTGACAGTGCCAGAGAGCCAGTGACAGTGCCAGAGAGCCAGTGACAGTGCCAGAGAGTCAGTGACAGCCACAGAGAGCCAGTGACAGCCACAGAGAGCCAGTGACAGCCGCAGAGAGTCAGTGACAGCCACAGAGAGCCAGTGACAGCCGCAGAGAGCCAGTGACAAGCACAGAGAACCAGTGACAGCCACAGAGAGCCAGTGACAGCTGCAGAGAGTCAGTGCCACCCATACAGAGTGAGAGACAGCCACAGAGAGCCAGTGACAGCGGCAGAAAGTCAGTGACAGCTTCAGAGAGTCAGTGCCAGCTATAGAGAAACAGTGACAGCTGCAGAGAACCAGTGACAGCCACAGAGAGCCAGTGACAGCTGCAGAGAACCAGTGACAGCCACAGAGAGCCAGTGACAGTGCCAGAGAGCCAGTGACAGTGCCAGAGAGCCAGTGACAGTGCCAGAGAGTCAGTGACAGCCACAGAGAGCCAGTGACAGCCACAGAGAGCCAGTGACAGCCGCAGAGAGTCAGTGACAGCCACAGAGAGCCAGTGACAGCCGCAGAGAGCCAGTGACAAGCACAGAGAACCAGTGACAGCCACAGAGAGCCAGTGACAGCTGCAGAGAGTCAGTGCCACCCATACAGAGTGAGAGACAGCCACAGAGAGCCAGTGACAGCGGCAGAAAGTCAGTGACAGCTTCAGAGAGTCAGTGCCAGCTATAGAGAAACAGTGACAGCTGCAGAGAACCAGTGACAGCCACAGAGAGCCAGTGACAGCTGCAGAGAACCAGTGACAGCCACAGAGAGCCAGTGACAGTGCCAGAGAGCCAGTGACAGTGCCAGAGAGCCAGTGACAGTGCCAGAGAGTCAGTGACAGCTGCAGAGAGTCAGTGACAGTGCCAGAGAGTCAGTGACAGCCACAGAGAGCCAGTGACAGCCACAGAGAGCCAGTGACAGCCGCAGAGAGTCAGTGACAGCCACAGAGAGCCAGTGACAGCCGCAGAGAGCCAGTGACAAGCACAGAGAACCAGTGACAGCCACAGAGAGCCAGTGACAGCTGCAGAGAGTCAGTGCCAGCTGCTGAGAGCCAGTGACAGTGCCAGAGAGCCAGTGACAGTGCCAGAGAGTCAGTGACAGCTGCAGAGAGTCAGTGACAGTGCCAGAGAGCCAGTGACAGTGCCAGAGAGTCAGTGACAGCTGCAGAGAGTCAGTGACAGTGCCAGAGAGCCAGTGACAGTGCCAGAGAGTCAGTGACAGCTGCAGAGAGTCAGTGACAGTGCCAGAGAGTCAGTGACAGCCACAGAGAGCCAGTGACAGCCACAGAGAGCCAGTGACAGCCGCAGAGAGTCAGTGACAGCCACAGAGAGCCAGTGACAGCCGCAGAGAGTCAGTGACAGCCACAGAGAGCCAGTGACAAGCACAGAGAATCAGTGACAGCCGCAGAGAGCCAGTGACAGCCACAGAGAGCCAGTGACAGCTGCAGAGAGTCAGTGCCAGCTGCTTAGAGCCAGTGACAGTGCCAGAGAGCCAGTGACAGTGCCAGAGAGTCAGTGACAGCTGCAGAGAGTCAGTGACAGTGCCAGAGAGCCAGTGACAGTGCCAGAGAGTCAGTGACAGCTGCAGAGAGTCAGTGACAGTGCCAGAGAGCCAGTGACAGTGCCAGAGAGTCAGTGACAGCTGCAGAGAGTCAGTGACAGTGCCAGAGAGTCAGTGACAGCCACAGAGAGCCAGTGACAGCCACAGAGAGCCAGTGACAGCCGCAGAGAGTCAGTGACAGCCACAGAGAGCCAGTGACAGCCGCAGAGAGTCAGTGACAGCCACAGAGAGCCAGTGACAAGCACAGAGAATCAGTGACAGCCGCAGAGAGCCAGTGACAGCCACAGAGAGCCAGTGACAGCTGCAGAGAGTCAGTGCCAGCTGCTGAGAGCCAGTGACAGCCACAGAGAGCCAGTGACAGTGCCAGAGAGTCAGTGACAGCCGCAGAGAGCCAGTGACAGTCACAGAGAATCAGTGACAGCCGCAGAGAGTTAGTGCCAGCTGCTGAGAGCCAGTGACAGCCACAGAGAGCCAGTGACAGTGCCAGAGAGTCAGTGACAGCCGCAGAGAGCCAGTGACAGTCACAGAGAATCAGTGACAGCCGCAGAGAGTTAGTGCCAGCTGCAGAGAGTCAGTGACAGCTGCAGAGAGCCAGTGACAGCCGCAGAGAGTCAGTGCCACCCATACAGAGTGAGAGACAGCCACAGAGAGCCAGTGACAGCCACAGAGAGCCAGTGACAGCGGCAGAAAGTCAGTGACAGCGGCAGAAAGTCAGTGACAGCTTCAGAGAGTCAGTGCCAGCTATAGAGAACCAGTGACAGCCACAGAGAGTCAGTGACAGCTGCAGGGAGTCAGTGAAATTCGTAGAGAACACCCCTACAAAGAGCTCAGTCCCAATAGAAACTATAGGAAAGTCAGGAGCGTTTGGCCAAAAACTTTCAAAAATACACAATCACCTTCAGTGGTCAGTGACATTTCATCAAACTTTATGTAAACCAATAGCACAAGTGAACAAGTGAATAGAAGAAACTTTGTAATATATCTAGTCAGAGAATAATGCTTTTTTCTCCATTTATCAGACTCTTTTCCTGTCCCCCTTCTATTCTCTTCTGGAATTTACTAGAAATCTTTCCTGAATCTGTCTTGGTCTTCCAAGATGGACTGTAAACCTACTGCGGTATCAGATGACATGTTCATATAAAAGTCTACACAGGCTGAAAATGGGAGAAGCAGAGATAAACAAACCGAGCCGGGTTCATTACTAATCTTCTAAAAAATTTTGGTTGAGATCTGAGAGTATAATAATCAGAGGCGAAGGGAAGGAAAAATAGCAAAACCCTCATCCTCACCTTTCCTGGGCTCTGCTGCACGTCCAGTCTTCTTTCTGCAGCACCCCTGGTTTCCTCTGCTCTTCCCTGTGACGTCAGTGCCCTTGTTCAAGTAGACAGACATGATGCTGCAGATATCAGTAAGTTTTCTATCTTACCCCAACTGCTTTATTTAAATGAATGCAGGTTAGAACCTCCCTGTAATGTTTTATACAACGCTGCAGATGAGTGAGACCGGGAGAGAGTTATGGAGCCGAATCTCCTGTTTTCTCCACATTCTATCTATGGGAGAACTGGGAATTAGAGCTGGAGCAGAGGGGAGAACTGCTAAAAATATGTCATGTAATGGTCTCATGGACTCAGACCCGGGCCGCTCCGTGTCCCTGGATCCTGCTGCAGGGGTTTATGGGTTACCTCTATGATGATTTACCAGACACCTACCATATTCTGTCTAATTCTTTAAAGGCATCCTCACGCAAATCGCTGCCCTTAACAGAGCATTAGGCATGACATGGTGTAAGAATTGTGTCTTGCCTGGCGTTTCGCCTTTAAGGGTAAATGCTCCTTGACCTGTGCAGGATTTCAGCTGTGAAATGTGTGATAACAATCCCACAGGAAGCCATTCCACATTTACAGCTCTTCTACCAAAGGTGTGAAGACTTTTGCAATCACCTTGCCAGCAGCCGTCCTACAAGAGCCCTGTTTTCTGCCTCTCTGGAATGACCTTCTGAAGGTCACAGGCAGCGAAGTTGTTGTACGTGGCCAGTAACATGGCCGGCCGAGCCGTAACATCCATTAGCCGCCAGTTATTACTTCCATCCCCTTGGTTGTTACATTTAGAATTCCATTGACTTTTGTGAATGACCTTTGGCCTCTTTCGATACATTTTTTACATTCCGGACGGATTAAAGGTAATTAAATTTTTCCCTCTTCCCTTCCAGCCAGATTGATCTAAACAGGAGATTCGGCCCCGGAGGAATCCAAGTTCTTTATTTCTACAAAAAAAATAAAAGAGAAATGTTCAGAACCAGATGAAATCCTTCTGTGTACGGAATAAATAATTCAGCAGCGCACAAAGCGAACGCCCGCCGTAACCGCCGCTTTGTGATATTAGAGGAACATGTAAAATGCTAACAACATTTAGGAACAAAGGAAGCTGACAGCGCCGACAGGTAAAAGCCGCCAATCCCCCCCGTGCCAGGGAGAACTGTCAGAGATCCTGCAACATGTGCCCAAACATTCTACATCTGAAAGCTACAATGGTGCCTGAAAAGTTTGTGAACCCTTCAGAATGTTCTAGATTTCTTCTCCTACATTAAGAATTCTAATATGGAGGGAAAAGTTTGCACAAAGTTTTTATTTGCATTTGTTTGGGATGTAAAATACTCGATTTACCTGCAATGGAGGTGGAAGACGAGAAGAAGGAGGAGGGGCCATAATACGGGGTCGGCCTACAGGGGGCCGACCAATGCTAATATGTGGGAGCAATGGATGTAATGTGTCTATAGGGGTGTAATGTGTAGGATACATGGATGTAACGTGTTTATATACTGCATCGGTGTAACATGTATATGTGTGTAACGTGTGTACATGGTCAAGTGTATGATAGTAATGAGTGTGTAATGTGTATACGGTATACAATCTTTTTCGGCAGGATCGAGGTCGGAGGTTATCTCAAGATCAGCTCTACCCTATTCATGTATATATATCATGAGTAGGGTTGAGTGATCGGGAAAGATCGGATCCCAATTGGCGATTGAGCAAATTTCACGATCGGGGTTGGCTGGAAAATGATCGGAAATTGGATTTTAAAATCGATCCTGAAAACTCAAGATCGGCTCAACCCCTATACAGTCCTATGAAAAAGTTTGGGCACCCCTATTAATCTTAATCATTTTTAGTTCTAAATATTTTGGTGTTTGCAGCAGCCATTTCAGTTTGATATATCTAATAACTGATGGACACAGTAATATTTCAGGATTGAAATGAGGTTTATTGTACTAACAGAAAATGCGCAATATGCATTAAACCAAAATTTGACCGGTGCAAAAGTATGGGCACCTCAACAGAAAAGTGACATTAATATTTAGTAGATCCTCCTTTTGCAAAGATAACAGCCTCTAGTCGCTTCCTGTAGCTTTTAATCAGTTCCTGGATCCTGGATAAAGGTATTTTGGACAAACAATTCAAGTTCAGTTAAGTTAGATGGTCGCCGAGCATGGACAGCCCGCTTCAAATCATCCCACAGATGTTCAATGATATTCAGGTCTGGGGACTGGGATGGCCATTCCAGAACATTGTAATTGTTCCTCTGCATGAATGCCTGAGTCGATTTGGAGCGGTGTTTGGACATTGTATTGCTGAAATCTCCATCCCCGGCGTAACTTCAACTTCGTCACTGATTCTTGAACATTATTCTCAAGAATCTGCTGATACTGAGTGGAATCCATGCGACCCTCAACTTTAACAAGATTCCCGGTGCCGGCATTGGCCACACAGCCCCAAAGCATGATGGAACCTCCACCAAATTTTACAGTGGGTAGCAAGTGTTTTTCTTGGAATGCTGTTTCTTTTTGGACGCCATGCATAACGCCTTTTTTTATAACCAAACAACTCAATCTTTGTTTCCAAAATGAAGTTGGCTTCTCCAAATGTGCTTTTTCATACCTCAGGCAACTCTATTTGTGGCGTACGTGCAGAAACGGCTTCTTTCTCATCACTCTCCCATACAGCTTCTATTTGTGCAAAGTGCGCTGTATTGCTGACCGATGCACAGTGACACCATCTGCAGCAAGATGATGCTGCAGCTCTTTGGAGGTGTCTGTGGATTGTCCTTGACTGTTCTCACCATTCTTCTTCTCTGCCTTTCTGATATTTTTCTTGGCCTGCCACTTCTGGGCTTAACAAGAACTGTCCCTGTGGTCTTCCATTTCCTTACTATGTTATTCACACTGGAAACTGACAGGTTAAATCTCTGAGACAGCTTTTTGTATCCTTCCCCTGAACAACTATGTTGAACAATCTTTGTTTTCAGATCATTTGAGAGTTGTTTTGAGTAGCCCATGATGCCACTCTTCAGAGGAGATTCAAATAGGAGATCAACTTGCAATTGGCCACCTTAAATACCTTTTCTCATGATTGGATACATCTGGCTATGAAGTTCAAAGCTTAGTGAGGTTACAAAACCAATTTTGTGCTTCAGTAAGTCAGTAAAAAGTAGTTAGGAGTATTCAAATCAATAAAATGATAAGGGTGCCCATACTTTTGCACCGGTCAAATTTTGGTTTAATGCATATTGCACATTTTCTGTTAGTACAATAAACCTCATTTCAATCCTGAAATATTACTGTGTCCATCAGTTATTAGATATATCAAACTGAAATGGCTGCTGCAAACACCAAAATATTTAGAACAAAAAATGATTAAGATTAATAGGGGTGCCCAAACTTTTTCATAGGACTGTATATGACACATGGGTGAAATATGTACCGTATTTTTCAGACTATAAGACGCACTTTTTTCCCCCAAATTTGGGGGGAAAAGAAGGGTGCGTCTTATAGACCAAATGTGGCGCCTGGCATCCGCTGTACTAGAGAGACGGATGCATGCCGGCAAGGGATAGATGCAGGTGCCGGGGCCTGAGACATCGCTGCGCTCCTCTGCCCTGCATGAAGCCAGCAGCGGGAGGAGTGATGCTATTCCGCTCCTCCGTCCCCCCGCCGCTGGCTTCATGCAGGGCAGGGCAGCGATGTCTCAGGCCCCGGCGTCTATCCCTCCCCGGCATCCGCCTCTCTAGTACAGCGGATGCCGGGTCAGTATTGGTGGCCCCTTCTCCCCCGGGGCCGGTCCCCACCGGCCCTGTACCTGTGAAGTTGCAGGCCGGCTCCTGCGCGGCGATATCGCAGGAGCCGACCTGTTCGGGTGACAGCCGGGAGCCTAATGAGGCTCCCCGGCCTGTCACTGCTGTATTAGTATTGCGGCTGGGTCTATGACCAGCCGTAATACTAATAGACAGAATGTCCCATAGACGGCAATACAGTTGTATTGCCGTGTATGGGACTGGCGATCAAGTGACCGCAGGTTCAAGCCCCCGGGGGGGGGATAAAATAGTTAAAAAAAAAAAAAAAAAGCTTTAAAAATATATAATAAAAATATGAAATAAATAAAAGTTCTAAATCACCTCCTGTCCCTAGAATATATATATAAAAGTAGAAAATCATATATCATAAACCACCGGGTTTTTTTTCAATACAAGGTGATCTAAGCAATAGATATTCCCCAAAATGGTATAACTAAAAAGTACTTCTGGCCTCGCAAAAAAAAACACTCTATGTATCCCCGTACAGCTGCAGGGTCACCTGTCAATGTGGCCTTGCAGCTGTTGCAAAACTACAACTCCCATATATTAAATATTTTACCATTTTTTGCTTCAAATTTTTTTTTCCTATTTTCCTCCTCTAAAACCTAGGTGCGTCTTATAGTCCGAAAAATAAGGTACATGTGTGTAACATATATATGTGCTTAATGTGAGTATATATGATAGGTACAGTATATAGTGACATTACTGATATGTACGCTACATGGCAGTATTATTGATATGTACAGTACATGTCGGTATTATTTATATATAAAGTATTATTTGTATACATGGCATATAAGGACATAACCTATGTGTACATTACTTGTTAGTATTATTTATATGTACAGTATTTATATACATAGTATATAAGGACATTACTTATATGGAGATTACATGTCGGTATTATTTATATGTACAGTATTATTTGTATACATAGTATATAAGGACATGACCTATATGGAGATTACATGTCGGTATTATTGATATGTACAGTATTATTTGTATACATAGCATATAAGGACATGACCTATATGGAGATTATATGTTGGTATTATTTATATGTACAGTATTATCTTTATTAGTTTTAGGAGTCACATATAATCGATTCCTCCGGGGTCCCCAATGTAACCCAGTCTGATAGTCACAGCCCCAAGCTCCGGCTTCTCCCCTTGTCACTTGGCGCCTTGACTTACTTTCCTTGAATGAAGCCGCCACCGGCCGCAGCAGATCCATCATATCCTGTTAATGTAACACAAACATGGCAGGTAGATTTGTTGCCTCCTGTCCATCCAGATTCAGTCACCGGCTCCTTCTTCCCATCTAGTAAATCGAGGGGCGCAGCTCTGCGGAGAGGAGACTCATCAGTTACTGGGGCTGAGCTGTCAGGTCCCGGACACATCATTTGTAACTGTCTGGTACCCTGAGATCAGAATCTACCCAGGGAACCTGCTGCCTCCATGGCCGGGAAATAGACTGGTCCGGGCTGATAAGAAGCTCCATGCAAAGGGACCAGGGGATAGGGGAGATACTGGGAAATGGGACTTTCTTGGCGTCTGATCTGGTGGGGGGAGGGGGCGATAATTCCGGACACATATGAACCTTTCCTGTATCTTGGCTTAAGATAAATGAAATCCAATGCGCCGACCTCTGCAGGGATCACATCTGATAGAAGATGCCGCTTTCTCATTGAAGATACAAGACATATTTCCTAGAAGCGGCCTGCTGAGGTCTTAAAGGGAAAAGACCAAAATCTGCAACGTGTCTGTAGAAAATACTAAGTAACTCTATGATCATGTAGTCGGCTGCAGCTCCATTCACATCCAAAGCTGCATTTAGGATTCTTCTAGGTTCTTGTTTGCAATGAACAGTTTTGGAGCTCAGAGGAGACATATGAAGGAAAGGTAAGCAGCGCCTGTCTCCAAGGGCAGCTGGCAGAACTGAAGATGCAGCTCTGGATGTGACTGGAGTATAATGCAACCTAGATACGACATAACTCTCCCTGCCCAGGACTCGCGGAGTGTACAGTATAGAGGACCACACGCGGGCGCCATGTCCTCCTCACGAGCTGCCCCACAGCCTTATATCTTACTCACCTCCCTTTACAATTAATGAAGCCTCAGACTGGGAACAGATTGACTTCATACAAGGTGACATTTTTATGGATTTGTTGATGGCCAAGCAGATGTTCTCTGCTGAATGTCTCCGCTCTGTTCTCGCTGATGGGTTTACCATTTAGGATGCAGAGCCATGTTCACACTGTCCTGTTTCACCCTGCAGGGGAGCCGTGTGTGTGATGGCCAATCGCTAGCACAATGACTAGTTATACTCCAGGTCTTATTGAGGTGTCTCGGGCCCTTGTTACATTGTATCCTCACAGACACTTCCATCTTGTATGGACAGGCACGATGCCCGGCTGTAGGGATCATAAAGGGATGGACAGACGTGCTGCTGAAACTGACCTACGTAGAGGGAGTCACCCAGAACTGTTCCAAAATACCTGTGTGGTCTTGTGGGGGGAAAAGGTGCTATTCACATAGGGGGCAGTACCTTGCATGTTCTGGCCTTGAAGATAGTCACTGCGACTGGGGAGACATTCAGGGTGGAATCACTCCTCTTCTGGAGGGACAGGCTCTACTTCTGACCCAAGTCCCTCTCTCCCGCTCTGGTCTCTCTGAGACGCCCCTTTATACGGTCTCTGTAGGGTTAATATATTTGGAATACAAGTGATAATAAGACACAATGTAATATACAGTCTATTCTGCACTTACCAGATTCTTTTCCTCGTCCACACCTTCTACATTGATATTCACTGTAATCTTTCCTGAATCTGTCTTGGTCTCCCAAGAGGGACTGTCAGAGTTCTCAGATTGCGTGTGCCCATAGAGTCTATAGAGGAGGGAAGCAGAGACACAGACAGGCCCAGGGCTGCAGAAAATAGCAAGCTTTTATTATTGTACGGGCCGTCCTAGCGACTGTCAGGGGTCAGCTCACTCAATCTCGCACTCATTGAGCATAAATTATACCCCAACACAATCCACGCACCCAAATACACGCCGCCACCACCACTGACACCCGCACTAACACATACAGGCGTCTCTCCAACAGTCAGACACATTATATATCCATTATATACATATGGTGAGTGGTTCTCTGATACCCCTGGGCTTCTAGTTACGCCTTCGGTTGTGGCCCCTGTATCTTCTCCTCCATGGCTGATATATTCCAGTGCAGTGATTGTATCCTTTGTGTTTTAGATACATTATAACACATGAAGTATCCTAAACCATGAAACCCTTCTGTATCCCCCGGGCCTACCGGATTATGGGCTGAGCATCACATGACCACGTCTGCTTATTCCTATCCTGACACATCGCACCTCTAACCCTCGCACCTCTCCCCGGCGCCGCCTGCACGTCCTGTGTCGATGCTTTATTATATTTTATGGCTTCCGTCCCCCTCCCCTGTTTTTCGATGAGCTGCTGCTCAGAATAACTTTTGCGGTTTAATTACAGATCAGTGATGAGGAAGAGTGGAGATGTCGATCGGCGCCGGTCTAATCCCTGCTCCGACAAGTGAGTCCAGCTGTAGTCTCACATTATACCGCGATAAAAGCTCATGGCGCCAGATGGCAGGTGGATGAAACGAGCCTCATATTTTACCCCGCCTCGTGTGCTGGAGACTTTGTTAAGACAAATCCAATTTCGTGTTTGGCGCAGAATCTCGCTGCTTTCCGAGCCGCTCACTTACCAGTCCAGGAATGAAATCGCCGCAGCAGAAGTAAAATGATCAGTGTGGGGTTTAGGCCGAGAGCAGAGAGACCTGCAAAGAGGAACCCAAAGACATGACACCAGCCATAAAGGAGAGGCAGTAATGGCTACCTCCTGCAGGGGGCGTTACACAGCTTTCCTACAGTTCTGAATGGCAATGGGGACTGGAGAATGTAATTGGGCAGTTTTACAATTTGGAATTTTAAGAAAATTGGGTTGTAGCTCTTAGTAAGCTCTTGTTCTATACCAGGGGTCCTCAAACTATGGCCACATGTGGCCCACCAAAGGCATTTTCCCGACCTGCCGGTAGGGGTGCACCTACATACCTCCCAACTTTTGACAAACTGAAAGAGGGACAAAATGTAGCAAATTTAGCCCCGCCCACTTTTGTGTTGACTCCGCCCATTTTCAGAAATTTTTCATGTGCCCGCACACAGTATAATCCTCCTACAGTCACCCATAATCATGTCCCCCCTCTATCTCTCCCCCAGTTTCATATACAACCTTCATCTGCCCCCAGATTCATGTCCCCTCCATCTCTGCCCCCAGATTCATGTCCCCTCCATCTCTGCTCCCAGATTCATGTCCCCCCTCCATCTCTGCCCCCAGATTCATGTCCCCTCCATCTCTGCCCCCAGATTCATGTCCCCTCCATCTCTGCCCCCAGATTCATGTCTCCTCCATCTCTGCCCCCAGATTCATGTCCCTCCATTTCTGCCCCCAGATTCATGTCCCCTCCATCTCTGCCCCCAGATTCATGTCCCCTCCATCTCTGCCCCCAGATTCATGTCCCCCCATCTCTGCCCCCAGATTCATGTCCCCCCCAACTCTGCCCCCAGATTCATGTCCCCTCCATCTCTGCCCCCAGATTCATGTCCCCTCCATCTCTGCCCCCAGATTCATGTCCCCTCCATCTCTGCCCCCAGATTCATGTCCCCTCCATCTCTGCCCCCAGATTCATGTCCCCCCATCTCTGCCCCCAGATTCATGTCCCCCCCAACTCTGCCCCCAGATTCATGTTCCCTCCATCTCACCAATGGCATTTCCCGACCTGCCAGTAGGGGTGCACCTATACTGAAGCTCCTGGGGCCGTGATGGCGAACCTATAGCACGCGGGCTGTTGCCCGAATCGCTCACTAACGGGGAATTCAGTACAAGACTCCCTGCTAGTAAGTGATCCCTTCTATCAGCTGTGTGACTGCAGAGTGTGACCTCTGCCCCGACGGAGGTGCGATGATGTCATCAGTGCCTGCTGTCTGAAACAGTCGGACGCCCGGAGGCCCTTCATAGGACTTCAGGTAACTATAAGGGTGCATTCACACGATGTAACGTGGAGCGTCATCTGGCACATATACACGTGTCGGCAGATTATGCACTCAAAATGCTCCCATTCATTTCAATGGGAGTTAAGAGCATATACGCCACGTTATTTTGCGCCCGTGATTTTCACTGTGACATCACTGTGTGTATTATGTATGTATGTTATTCCTCCTCCCCCTGCGTTGCGATGTCTCAGCCTTTCCTATAAGGCCACTTTGCTCCGCACAGACCAGATGTTCGCCACAGCCGCCGCCGACTATATCAGGTTATTAATAAATTATCATAATAATAAAGCGCGGCGCTATGAATCCTTGTATAATCTTTTTGCTTCCATTTCGAGCCTTGATCGCCTTTGAGAGCTTAACGCGCCTTCTATGAGGCAAATACCGGGGCGCGAATCAGGCGAAATCAAACACTTCATTCCCATAGAGATGGAAGGGAAGAATCTCCAGTAAATGGGGCCCCTCGGGACGTCATCAAACATCTTCTGTTTCCAAAGCGAGATTCCCCCCAGAGTTTGAGGATACAATTAAGCAACTGGCTGGGTTGTAGAGTTGGTCTCGCTGACAGAGGGGGCAGAGATAAATAAGAGCGCGTTGCGTAACGTGCAGGAGGGGGCGCCATAGATCAGAGATCAGCGTGTGATCAGGCGGGATGGCAGGACTAATTGGTTTAGTATTTGGAAATATCACAGAGATTACAACGGTGGCCCCTGTAAGAGCAGCACATGTCTGCGCTCCGGCCCTTGTAGGAGGCAACTCCGCATCTTCAAGAGGCTTTGAAATGTAATGGACCCGAGTAGTCAGAGGAAATCATCAGAGGATAATGATGCACATGGATCCGGGGTAAACAGGTGGTCGCCATAATGAGGGGGCACAGGGACTACCCACAATGCTCTGCGCTTACTGCAGGGGGGGCTGTCGCTTTCATTTCCCTTGTTATTACTGTTGGGTTTGCACTTTATGTATCTCACCGTACAATAGAGTGCAAAATATGCCAATAACCAGCAGGGGGCAGCAGAGATGCAAGAAATAAACAGACTTGTGACTGCAGATCTGGATGTGACTATGGGAGGAAAGGGCGAGTGCCAAATCCTACAAGTCAGTAATTCACATAGTGAGGAGGATTCTGCCAAATTACGATGGGGGGAGGGGGGTGGCACAAAATAATAAACACTGCCGGGCTACAGATTAGATCCTGCGCTGCCCCATTTACCCCCGGGGGGGTTCTTTATCCAGCAGTGACATCACAGTCAACATTAAGGGGTGGTCTCATGATGACAGCCCGGTGCATACGTACTATTAGGGTATTTGGGTGTCACTTACGGAGTCTTTAGCGTTAGACCCCCAGGTAGGAGCCATTGACATTATATTGCAGGTATGGGGCTGAGCAAACCTGCAGGTGATAAGTTTACACCTGGGGTGTCTAGAAGGGGCTTCTTTCATGTTTCATGTAGGTAGACAGGCATGCTTAGCAGAGCCGAGTGTGCATGTCTATGGAGGAGCCGTATGGGGGTCAGCTCAGTGTATGGCAGGCTATGGAGCAGCTAACACTCCATAGATTACATGGTCACCCATTCCTGGTTGTCTATAATATGTGATCAGTGGGGACCCCTATATACCTGTGTGAAGAGGTAATAGATTTTGGATGATTTCTGCATAGCACCGTATATTGTATAGTGGCCACACTTGGTATTACAGCTCCACAAACTTGAATGGGACTGAGCTGGCGCTGTATCATGTGACCAAAGAACATGGCGTCCACACAGGTCAGAGGGCACAGTCCTTATCATTGGGGGACCCCACTGATCACATATATATGGCCATCAGTATGTACGTCCCAGAAAACCTCTTTAGGCCAAGTCCCCATGTAGCGAGCGGCAGCAAAAAAGTCCTGTTCACGAGTCGGCCGGTATCAATGACATGCTGCGATTTCCAAAAACGCGACAGTTTCTGCAATGAGAGGCTGGGATGATGATAAGACAATGTATATCGCACATGTCATATGTATCTCGTTGTTGCATTTTGTTACATTGTATCCATTAGCCTCTCCCACCCTCCTCCTCTCCCCTGCCCCTCCTTACTGCCCCCTGCCCTGTCATAGATGGCGTCCACCATACTCCAGCTAGTGCCGCTTTATGCACAACACCGCGGAGGGGCAGAATTGGCGGCTGCGCTGCCGAGACAGTTGCCAGGCAACATCCGACATCAAAGAAAGCTGCGGCTGGATGAATTCAAGGAAGAGTCAAAAACATCTATTTTTGTAAATTCTTCATGTTTTGCTTCATCACAGGATATTGTTCCAGCCAAAAAATTTGCAAAAAAAAGGAACAAAAAAAGAAAAATCTTTTTGAAAAAAAAAAAAAAAGTTTCAATGAAAACTCCGGAGATTTTGCTGAGTCTAAAGTAAAAAAAAAAACAAAAAAAATTTGCAAAATCTAAATTTACGCTCACGTGGTCGCTGCTGAAACAGCAGAACAAAAACCTGCGCGGCGCCCGGAAAAATGGGATTATATTCGCCAAAATTGGTTCACGAGATTAAGAAATGATTCGTTGCAGAGATGACGGTTTCGGTTTTGCCTCATTGGGTAGAGATTTCTATGGGGCCATTTTTAATGATTATATTAATGTCACATCCAAAGCTGCATTCAAAACTTTACTTGCCTAAATGCCCTATAACGTGCCCACCTCTGACACCCTCTTTGCATAGCATTATGGGTGATGTGCAATCCCTGGTGTATACACTACATCCTTCACAATGCACCACAGCAGAACACGCTCGTTGTAGAAGCCTAACACAAAACCAGCAAAATTCTGAATGCAGCTTTGGAGGTGATTAGAGTCTAAGATGTCGTTTTTTAAAAAAAAAATCAGCGCACAATACAAATATTTGCAAAGTTTGTCAGCAGAATATATAGCAGTCTAAATGGCAGCAGTGTCGCCTGAGCTCTTTGAGTACACAGAATGCTAGTAGCATTCTGACTGCAGCTTTGGATGTGACTAGAGCATAAGATATAATTTGAAAAGTATTGTCAATGTTTGTCTGCACAGTATATGGAAGCTTAAATGGCAGCAGGGGAATGTAAGCTCTTGCAGCCTTGGAACAAACAGAAAACCAGCAGAAGTCTGAATGCAGCTTTGGATAGGACTAGTGTATAAGATGTGATTTGAAAAGATCAGCCCATGATGCGAATCTTTACAAAGTTTGTGAGCAGTATATGTGGAATCTTAAATGGCTGCAGTGAAATCTGAACTCTTGTAGCCTTGGAGCACACAGAGAACCAGCAGAATTCTGAATGCAGCTTCGGATGTGACTAGAATGTTAGTACGTAATGCAAGCATCAGCAAAGTGTGTCACAGTATATGCTGAAATGTATAGAGAAGCTTAAATGGCAGCAGAGAAGCGTAACCTCTTAGAGCAAACGGAAAACCAGCCAAAGTCTGGACGAAGCTTCGAATGTGACTAAGATGTTGTTTGAAAAGACTAGAAAATGATGCAGAAGTGTTACAGAAATAGTCAGTAGTAGAAATGCAGCTCAATAAATGAGAAGATCATCAAAAAGTGATTTGTTTTTTTTTTTAGTAATTCAATTGATAAAGTGACCCCAAAAGTATTGGCCCCCCTGCAGTCCTGTCAGATAATCCTCAGTGTCCCCAGATAATGATTACACAGCACAGACTCTTATATAGTATATAAGTGACACAGGGTATATACAGTATAAGTATCGCCCCCTGCAGTCCTGTCAGATAATCCTCGGTGTCCCCAGATAATGATTACACAGCACAGACTCTTATATAGTATATAAGTGACACAGGGTATATACAGTATAAGTATCGCCCCCTGCAGTCCTGTCAGATAATCCTCGCTGTCCCCAGATAATGATTACAAGCACAAACTCTTTGGTAATATCTTCAGTTATTTTGCTTGCAATGAAAAAACACAAAAGAGAATGAAAAAAAAAGTCACATCATTGATCATTTTACACAAAACTCCAGAACTGGTGCGGACAGAAGTATTGGCGCCCTCAGCCTAATACTTGGTAGCACAACCTTTAGACACAATAACTGCGCACAACCGCTTCCGCTAACCAGCAATGAGTTTCTTACAAGGCTATGCTGGAATCTTAGACCCTTCTTCTTTGGCAAACTGCTCGCGGTCCCCCCTGAGATGTGAAGGGGGCCTTCTCCAAACTGCCACCAAGAGATCTCTCCCCCTCCCCCACAGGTGTTCTATGGGATTCAGGGCTGTACTCATTGCTGCCACTTTACAAGTCTCCAGGGCTTTCTCTCACCACCATGTTCTAGTGCTGACCTGAAGTGTGTTTTGGGTCCTTGTCCTGCTGGAAGAGCCCTGACCTCTGAGGGAGACCCCGCTTTCTCACACTGGGCCCTACATGATGCTGCACAATGTGTTGGTCGTCTTCAGACTTCATAATGCCATGCACACGGTCAAGCAGTCCAGTGCCAGAGGCAGCAAAGCAACCCCAAACCATCAGGGACCTCCGCCATGTCTGACTGTAGGGGGCGTCTTCTTCTCTTTTTCCCTGTAATCTCTATGTTGAGGCCTTTTCCTACTTTTGTCTCCTCTGACCAGAGAACATTCTTCCAGAACGGTTTTGGCTTTCTCAGGTAAGTTTTGGCAAACTCCAGCCTGGCTTCTGTCTGTGGGTAAGAAGTGGGGTCTTCCTGGGTCTCCTACCATACAGCCCCTTCTCATTCAGACGCTGATGCTGGATAGTACGGGGTGACACTGTTGTACCCTCGGACTGCAGGGCAGCTTGGACTTGTTTGGATGTTAGTCGAGGTTCTTTATCCGCCATTCGCACAATCTTGCGGTGAAATCTCTCGTCAATGTTTCTTTTGCGTCCACATCTAGGGAGGTTAGCCACAGGGCCATGGGCTTTACACTTCTTGATGACACTGCGCACGGTAGACACAGGAACATTCAGGGCTTTGGAGATGGACTTGTAGCCTTGAGATTGCTCAGGCTTCCTCACAATTTTGCTTCTCAAGTCCTCAGACAGTTCTTTGGTCTTCTTTCTTTTCTCCATGCTCAATGTGGTCACACAAGGACACAGGACAGAGGTAGAGTCAACTTTAATCCATTTCAACTGGCTGCAAGTGTGATTTAGTTATTGCCACCACCTGTTAGGTGCCTCAGGTAAGTAACAGGTGCTGTTAATTACACAAATTACAGAAGCATCACATGATTTTTCAAACAGTGTCCCCATATATTATATTACACAGTGACACCCCCCCCCCCCCATATATTATATTGAGTGTTTCTTTCTGGTAATGTTGAAGATTATTTGTCACAGCCGAGAAAAACCCAAAAGTCATTATCTCAGAAAATTAAAATACTATATGAAATGTTGGACAAATGACAAGTGTGTCCAGTAAATGCCCCCAATACTTGGTGGGGGTCTCCATGAATGACGTCACCAATGCGGAAATGTGTCCTTGATAATACACAGTGGACCTCCCCCAGCAGATGACATAGCCCCCAAGCCACCAGTGATTGTGATGACGTCACACCAGACCTCCAGCAGCGTGGATTGTACAGCGGCCTCTTCTCCAGACTCTGCGACCAAACACATGAAATGCAAAAGTTACTGAAATCTGAAAACACCTCTGACCCCTGTGAAGAGTCCAGAACTTTCTCTCCTTGGCCCAGGTAAGACACTTCTGGTGTTGTCTATTGGTCATGAGTGGCTGACACGTGGAGGTGACACTTGTAGCCCCCATGTCCTGTGTGTGGGGCTCTCACTGACTCCAGTAAATGGTGCAAAGAAGCGGCAAGAATATCAAGAATCTTTAGCTGTGACTGGAGAATAACAAGAAAAAACTTTAAAGGGTAAGAAAGTTGTGTCCGCGCGGTGACTCCGCAGCTCTGGATGTGACAGAAGACGTCAGGGCCGCTATTGTGGAAACTGATCAGGATGCTGGAGGGGTAAATGGTGGGGGGAGGAGGCCGCGACAATGAACTTTCAGCAATACAAGCAGCGACTGTTACTACCAGGGCCTTAGAGATAAAACAGAAAGGTCAGCGGCGCTCCGGCGCTCAGCCATCTCTGCATTGACTCTACCCAGCAAATGTCAGCCGGCCGCAGCTTGCGTCAGCACAAAACCGCGCCGGACCATATTTTGGCAATGGCTGCGGTAATTCCACGTTATTAAGGCACCCGGCAGAAACGTCACCTCATTGGCAGGAGCAGAACCTTGGAACGAGCCGACGCCATAAAGTGGATGACAAGTGAACATATTATGATAATTGGAACATTTGGAATCTGTTAGCAAAACCGTGCGATATATAAACGAAGCATAAGGAGGCGCAGCGCACTAAGGGTCAATTCACACGGGACGGTACTGCAGCAGATGCAGCCGGGGATTAGAAGATCTGCAGCAGGTTATTTCGGGTGCAGATTCTTTAGGTGTTGCCCATGGGCACTGGGCCAGTGTAAGAGCTATCAGTATGGGCCAGAGATGGACAAAACGGCTCATAATAGACTGAGATTGTTACAAATTGTAGGATTCTGATCATTTAATCCTGCAGGATGGAGGTCACAGATAATCATTACCCTCACTGATACATTGTAACAAAGCCCCAGCTGTTTGCACAGGACTAGATCAAGGATTCTATAATTGCTCACTGACAGCAAGCAGAGATCTTGCAAATGGCGAGGAATGAAAACATGAAGGCGGGGTAATTCATCAAGACCAGCAGAGGGCGCTCTTAGGCTGTATGAGATTGGCAGAGACAGCGCCCCCCTTCACATGGATTGTGTCTGGTACTACAGCTCAACGCCATTCACATTGTGCAGAGGAAAAACATAAAACCAGGAGGAGATTCATCTGGAAGAAATAACAAAAAAATATGTTGTTGTAATGACAGTGCAGGGGGTTGTGGGTAAAACTCAGAAAAATAGGAGAGGAGAGGAGGGGGATGCAGCTGAAGGTTCTTTTTCAACATGCAGTGAAAGGGGAGAGAGAGCAGCAGGGGAAGACATCTGATTGGTTCAGAGCAAGCAGCACAGCTCTGACATTATCATGGAGGGCTCTGACATCATCAGGGAGGGCTCTGACATAATCCAGGAGGGCTCTGACATTATCATGGAGGGCTCTGACATCATCAGGGAGGGCTCTGACATCATATCAGGCTTGTGTCTGACATCATCATGGAGGGCCCGCCCACTCAACAGTCATGTCTTCTTCCCATCTAATCCTCATGTACAGAATGTTTCCAGCTCTGTAAGTTTGTGCAGATCTGCTAATGAAAGTTCCTGAATTGATGAGAGCGGGTTCTATAATCTGCACATCACACATTTCGTTATATCTGCCCCCCTGTCGGTCCGGAGACAACACTGGGGCGAATTATAGAGGCGCCGATTAATATTAATGATGAAGTAATAGTTATCAGAAGGTTGTGCAGTATAAAGTGAGGCAGGATTTATGGGGTTAAAACATGTTTTTGGGTAAAGTTGCTTACCGACCATAGGTAAAAGCCTAATCCCAGTGGTCCCGATCCAGAGGGCCAGTCCTGATTCCCTGCTGCGTGGCCCCGCCAGCCCTAGTGTTAGTGGTGTTTCCAAGGCCCTTCCTTATGGAATGGTGCCTGAGCAATAAAGTACCTAGTGTCTCCTGCAAAGGTGTCCACCATAGTTCTGCTTTTATTATGTAACCTTTGCTTGTGTTACCTGACTGTTCCACCTGTCCTGACCTCTGCCTTGTTACTATACTGACTCTGTGCTGCCTGTCCTGACCTCTGCCTTGTTACTATACTGACTCTGTGCTGCCTGTCCTGACCTCTACCTTGTTACTATACTGACTCTGTGCTGCCTGTCCTGACCTCTACCTTGTTACTATACTGACTCTGTGCAGTCTGTCCTGACCTCTGCCTTGTTACTATACTGACTCTGTGCTGCCTGTCCTGACCTCTACCTTGTTACTATACTGACTCTGTGCTGCCTGTCCTGACCTCTACCTTGTTACTATACTGACTCTGTGCAGTCTGTCCTGACCTCTGCCTTGTTACTATACTGACTCTGTGCAGTCTGTCCTGACCTCTACCTTGTTACTATACTGACTCTGTACAGTCTGTCCTGACCTCTACCTTGTTACTATACTGACTCTGTGCAGTCTGTCCTGACCTCTGCCTTGTTACTATACTGACTCTGTGCTGCCTGTCCTGACCTCTACCATGTTACTATACTGACTCTGTGCAGTCTGTCCTGACCTCTGCCTTGTTACTATACTGACTCTGTGCTGCCTGTCCTGACCTCTACCTTGTTACTATACTGACTCTGTGCTGCCTGTCCTGACCTCTACCTTGTTACTATACTGACTCTGTGCAGTCTGTCCTGACCTCTGCCTTGTTACTATACTGACTCTGTGCAGTCTGTCCTGACCTCTGCCTTGTTACTATACTGACTCTGTGCAGTCTGTCCTGACCTCTGCCTTGTTACTATACTGACTCTGTGCAGTCTGTTCTGACCTCTGCCTTGTTACTATACTGACTCTGTACAGTCTGTCCTGACCTCTACCTTGTTACTATACTGACTCTGTGCTGCCTGTCCTGACCTCTACCATGTTACTATACTGACTCTGTGCAGTCTGTCCTGACCTCTGCCTTGTTACTATACTGACTCTGTGCTGCCTGTCCTGACCTCTACCTTGTTACTATACTGACTCTGTGCTGCCTGTCCTGACCTCTACCTTGTTACTATACTGACTCTGTACAGTCTGTCCTGACCTCTACCTTGTTACTATACTGACTCTGTGCAGTCTGTCCTGACCTCTGCCTTGTTACTATACTGACTCTGTGCTGCCTGTCCTGACCTCTGCCTTGTTACTAAACTGACTCTGTGCAGTCTGTCCTGACCTCTGCCTTGTTACTATACTGACTCTGTGCAGTCTGTCCTGACCTCTGCCTTGTTACTATACTGACTCTGTGCAGTCTGTCCTGACCTCTGCCTTGTTACTATACTGACTCTGTACAGTCTGTCCTGACCTCTACCTTGTTACTATACTGACTCTGTGCAGTCTGTCCTGACCTCTGCCTTGTTACTATACTGACTCTGTACAGTCTGTCCTGACCTCTACCTTGTTACTATACTGACTCTGTGCAGTCTGTCCTGACCTCTGCCTTGTTACTATACTGACTCTGTGCTGCCTGTCCTGACCTCTACCATGTTACTATACTGACTCTGTGCAGTCTGTCCTGACCTCTGCCTTGTTACTATACTGACTCTGTGCAGTCTGTCCTGACCTCTGCCTTGTTACTATACTGACTCTGTGCTGCCTGTCCTGACCTCTGCCTTGTTACTATACTGACTCTGTGCAGTCTGTCCTGACCTCTGCCTTGTTACTATACTGACTCTGTGCAGTCTGTCCTGACCTCTACCTTGTTACTATACTGACTCTGTGCAGTCTGTCCTGACCTCTGCCTTGTTACTATACTGACTCTGTACAGTCTGTCCTGACCTCTACCTTGTTACTATACTGACTCTGTGCAGTCTGTCCTGACCTCTGCCTTGTTACTATACTGACTCTGTACAGTCTGTCCTGACCTCTACCTTGTTACTATACTGACTCTGTGCAGTCTGTCCTGACCTCTGCCTTGTTACTATACTGACTCTGTGCTGCCTGTCCTGACCTCTACCATGTTACTATACTGACTCTGTGCAGTCTGTCCTGACCTCTGCCTTGTTACTATACTGACTCTGTGCAGTCTGTCCTGACCTCTGCCTTGTTACTATACTGACTCTATGCTACCTGTCCTGACCTCTGCCTTGTTACTATACTGACTCTGTACAGTCTGTCCTGACCTCTACCTTGTTACTATACTGACTCTGTGCAGTCTGTCCTGATCTCTGCCTTGTTACTATACTGACTCTGTGCTGCCTGTCCTGACCTCTACCATGTTACTATACTGACTCTGTGCAGTCTGTCCTGACCTCTGCCTTGTTACTATACTGACTCTGTGCTGCCTGTCCTGACCTCTACCTTGTTACTATACTGACTCTGTGCTGCCTGTCCTGACCTCTACCTTGTTACTATACTGACTCTGTGCAGTCTGTCCTGACCTCTACCTTGTTACTATACTGACTCTGTGCAGTCTGTCCTGACCTCTGCCTTGTTACTATACTGACTCTGTGCAGTCTGTCCTGACCTCTGCCTTGTTACTATACTGACTCTGTGCAGTCTGTCCTGACCTCTACCTTGTTACTATACTGACTCTGTGCAGTCTGTTCTGACCTCTGCCTTGTTACTATACTGACTCTGTACAGTCTGTCCTGACCTCTACCTTGTTACTATACTGACTCTGTGCAGTCTGTCCTGACCTCTACCTTGTTACTATACTGACTCTGTGCAGTCTGTTCTGACCTCTGCCTTGTTACTATACTGACTCTGTACAGTCTGTCCTGACCTCTACCTTGTTACTATACTGACTCTGTGCTGCCTGTCCTGACCTCTGCCTTGTTACTATACTGACTCTGTGCTGCCTGTCCTGACCTCTACCTTGTTACTATACTGACTCTGTGCTGCCTGTCCTGACCTCTGCCTTGTTACTATACTGACTCTGTGCAGTCTGTCCTGACCTCTGCCTTGTTACTATACTGACTCTGTGCTGCCTGTCCTGACCTCTGCCTTGTTACTATACTGACTCTGTGCTGCCTGTCCTGACCTCTACCTTGTTACTATACTGACTCTGTGCTGCCTGTCCTGACCTCTGCCTTGTTACTATACTGACTCTGTGCTGCCTGTCCTGACCTCTACCTTGTTACTATACTGACTCTGTACAGTCTGTCCTGACCTCTACCTTGTTACTATACTGACTCTGTGCAGTCTGTCCTGACCTCTGCCTTGTTACTATACTGACTCTGTGCTGCCTGTCCTGACCTCTGCCTTGTTACTATACTGACTCTGTGCAGTCTGTCCTGACCTCTGCCTTGTTACTATACTGACTCTGTGCAGTCTGTCCTGACCTCTACCTTGTTACTATACTGACTCTGTGCAGTCTGTCCTGACCTCTGCCTTGTTACTATACTGACTCTGTACAGTCTGTCCTGACCTCTACCTTGTTACTATACTGACTCTGTGCAGTCTGTCCTGACCTCTGCCTTGTTACTATACTGACTCTGTACAGTCTGTCCTGACCTCTACCTTGTTACTATACTGACTCTGTGCAGTCTGTCCTGACCTCTGCCTTGTTACTATACTGACTCTGTGCTGCCTGTCCTGACCTCTACCATGTTACTATACTGACTCTGTGCAGTCTGTCCTGACCTCTGCCTTGTTACTATACTGACTCTGTGCAGTCTGTCCTGACCTCTGCCTTGTTACTATACTGACTCTATGCTACCTGTCCTGACCTCTGCCTTGTTACTATACTGACTCTGGGCAGTCTGTCCTGACCTCTGCCTTGTTACTATACTGACTCTGGGCAGTCTGTCCTGACCTCTGCCTTGTTACTATACTGACTCTATGCTACCTGTCCTGACCTCTTCCTTGTTACTATACTGACTCTGTGCTGCCTGTCCTGACCTCTGCTTTGTTACTATACTGACTCTGTGCAGTCTGTCCTGACCTCTACCTTGTTACTATACTGACTCTGTGCAGTCTGTCCTGACCTCTGCCTTGTTACTATACTGACTCTGTGCTGCCTGTCCTGACCTCTGCCTTGTTACTATACAGACTCTGTGCAGTCTGTCCTGAGCTCTGCCTTGTTACTATACTGACTCTGTGCAGTCTGTCCTGACCTCTGCCTTGTTACTATACTGACTCTATGCTACCTGTCCTGACCTCTGCCTTGTTACTATACTGACTCTGTGCTGCCTGTCCTGACCTCTGCCTTGTTACTATACTGACTCTATGCTACCTGTCCTGACCTCTTCCTTGTTACTATACTGACTCTGTGCTGCCTGTCCTGACCTCTACCTTGTTACTATACTGACTCTGTGCAGTCTGTCCTGACCTCTGCCTTGTTACTATACTGACTCTGTGCTGCCTGTCCTGACCTCTGCCTTGTTACTATACTGACTCTATGCTACCTGTCCTGACCTCTGCCTTGTTACTATACTGACTCTATGCTGCCTGTCCTGACCTCTACCTTGTTACTATACTGACTCTGTGCAGTCTGTCCTGACCTCTACCTTGTTACTATACTGACTCTGTGCTGCCTGTCCTGACCTCTGCCTTGTTACTATACTGACTCTGTGCAGTCTGTCCTGACCTCTACCTTGTTACTATACTGACTCTGTGCAGTCTGTCCTGACCTCTACCTTGTTACTATACTGACTCTGTGCTGCCTGTCCTGACCTCTGCCTTGTTACTATACTGACTCTGGGCAGTCTGTCCTGACCTCTGCCTTGTTACTATACTGACTCTGGGCAGTCTGTCCTGACCTCTGCCTTGTTACTATACTGACTCTGTGCAGTCTATCCTGACCTCTGCCTTGTTACTATACTGACTCTGTGCAGTCTGTCCTGACCTCTACCTTGTTACTATACTGACTCTGTGCTGCCTGTCCTGACCTCTGCCTTGTTACTATACTGACTCTGTGCAGTCTGTCCTGACCTCTGCCTTGTTACTATACTGACTCTATGCTACCTGTCCTGACCTCTGCCTTGTTACTATACTGACTCTGGGCAGTCTGTCCTGACCTCTGCCTTGTTACTATACTGACTCTGTGCTGCCTGTCCTGACCTCTGCCTTGTTACTATACTGACTCTGTGCAGTCTGTCCTGACCTCTGCCTTGTTACTATACTGACTCTGTGCAGTCTGTCCTGACCTCTGCCTTGTTACTATACTGACTCTGTGCAGTCTGTCCTGACCTCTGCCTTGTTACTATACTGACTCTGTGCAGTCTGTCCTGACCTCTGCCTTGTTACTATACTGACTCTGTGCTGCCTGTCCTGACCTCTGCCTTGTTACTATACTGACTCTGTGCAGTCTGTCCTGACCTCTGCCTTGTTACTATACTGACTCTGTGCAGTCTGTCCTGACCTCTGCCTTGTTACTATACTGACTCTGTGCAGTCTGTCCTGACCTCTGCCTTGTTACTATACTGACTCTGTGCAGTCTGTCCTGACCTCTGCCTTGTTACTATACTGACTCTGTGCTGCCTGTCCTGACCTCTGCCTTGTTACTATACTGACTCTGTGCAGTCTGTCCTGACCTCTGCCTTGTTACTATACTGACTCTGTACTGCCTGTCCTGACCTCTGCCTTGTTACTATACTGACTCTGTGCAGTCTGTCCTGACCTCTGCCTTGTTACTATACTGACTCTGTACAGTCTGTCCTGACCTCTACCTTGTTACTATACTGACTCTGTGCAGTCTGTCCTGACCTCTGCCTTGTTACTATACTGACTCTGTGCAGTCTGTCCTGACCTCTGCCTTGTTACTATACTGACTCTGTACAGTCTGTCCTGACCTCTGCCTTGTTACTATACTGACTCTATGCTACCTGTCCTGACCTCTGCCTTGTTACTATACTGACTCTGTGCTGCCTGTCCTGACCTCTGCCTTGTTACTATACTGACTCTGTGCAGTCTGTCCTGACCTCTGCCTTGTTACTATACTGACTCTGTACAGTCTGTCCTGACCTCTGCCTTGTTACTATACTGACTCTATGCTACCTGTCCTGACCTCTGCCATGTTACTATACTGACTCTGTGCTGCCTGTCCTGACCTCTGCCTTGTTACTGCACTGACTGGTGACCACTTTGCATAAACTCTTTAGTAACTGCCTGTAGCCTGTCCTCTGACCACATCTCTGAATGTCCCTTTGGTATCCGACATCAGTGCCATTAACCTGCCTGACTCAGCTGTCATTGAATGGAGAATATCCAAGAGGTGGCAAACTGATAGATTTTCTGCAGACCACCATAAAGAGCACTGGGGGGACCACTAAGACTATATCCATAGGGGTCATCTCAAGTCAAATCCTTGCAGTGACACAGAGGTTCATGGTATATCTGGGCTGTATAAAGGAAACATACAGTATATAGGGCTGTATAGAAATGTGTATGGTATATCTGGGCTGTATACTGTGTATGGTATATCTGGGCTGTATACTGTGTATGGTATATCTGGGCTGTATACTGTCTTTGGTATATCTGGGCTGTATACTGTGTATGGTATATCTGGGCTGTATACTGTGTATGGTATATCTGGGCTGTATACTGTGTATGGTATATGTGGGCTGTATACTGTGTATGGTATATGTGGGCTGTATACTGTGTATGGTATATCTGGGCTGTATACTGTGTATGGTATATGTGGGCTGTATACTGTGTATGGTATATCTGGGCTGTATACTGTGTATGGTATATCTGGGCTGTATACTGTCTATGGTATATCTGGGCCATGTACAGGGAATGCCCAGTATATAGGGCTGTATACTGTGTATGGTATATCTGGGCTGTATACTGTGTATGGTATATGTGGGCTGTATACTGTGTATGGTATATGTGGGCTGTATACTGTGTATGGTATATGTGGGCTGTATACTGTGTATGGTATATGTGGGCTGTATACTGTGTATGGTATATCTGGGCTGTATACTGTGTATGGTATATCTGGGCTGTATACTGTGTATGGTATATCTGGGCTGTATACTGTGTATGGTATATCTGGGCTGTATACTGTCTATGGTATATCTGGGCCATGTACAGGGAATGCCCAGTATATAGGGCTGTATACTGTGTATGGTATATCTGGGCTGTATACTGTGTATGGTATATGTGGGCTGTATACTGTGTATGGTATATGTGGGCTGTATACTGTGTATGGTATATGTGGGCTGTATACTGTGTATGGTATATCTGGGCTGTATACTGTGTATGGTATATCTGGGCTGTATACTGTGTATGGTATATCTGGGCTGTATACTGTGTATGGTATATCTGGGCTGTATACTGTGTATGGTATATGTGGGCTGTATACTGTGTATGGTATATCTGGGCTGTATACTGTGTATGGTATATGTGGGCTGTATACTGTGTATGGTATATCTGGGCTGTATACTGTGTATGGTATATGTGGGCTGTATACTGTGTATGGTATATGTGGGCTGTATACTGTGTATGGTATATCTGGGCTGTATACTGTGTATGGTAAATCAGGTCGTATGTCAGTAAATAGTCAGTAAAGTCACTTAGTAGGTTGCAGTCCTGTCTGCGCTCACCTTGATGCCTGACCTGGAATATTCAGAACAGACGAGGACTTTAGAGCCGTCGGCCGTGAATCTTCTTTTTTCTTCCCACCATTTCAGCTTTGTGCGAATCCTCAGACATTATTAGGACAAGCTCTGAATGTCTTATGTCCTCCCTTTAATTGAATAGATCAAAGGCAGCTCATTGTGGGGCCCTCGGGGGAATTAGGGCCGCTTCCAAGGACCTTGCTGCGTGCTCCACCACTGCACCGCGCCACCAGGGGCCCCGGGCTCAGGTTTTTTGTTAGAATTTCTCATCTGTTTTTTTTTGCTGGTGTTATTTGGTGAAAAGTGTAAAAAATACTGTAAAGAGGAGAACGAAACCCAGAGGAACGCAACGCGGGAAGAATGGCGGACATGCAGGATGAGGACTGGAACACCAGGGCGCAAGTCCAGGGCCGGGGGGAGAGGAGAAGAGCAATGGAATAAAAGTGAATTGGGGGCATTTTGTGGTGTCATCTGTGACGTAGAAAATGATAAGATGCGAATGCAGCTTTGGATGTGACTGGAGTATAAGACATGATGTAACGCAAAATGTAATGATAAAGGATAAAAACTTTAACCCTTTCTGCTGTTGTGTGCTGTCAATGTGACTTTAAGGTTAGGGGCCCAGGCCCAGCGACTGCAACATTTCACGTTATGAAGAAAACCCAACGAATCTGTGAATGTCGCCTGGTTAATTTTTCATACTTTTTTGCAATAGTCGCGATCCTGTCATGGCCAATAGGCAAGGCCGAGCCCTGGCGGAGCCTTATACAGTGCGGACCCCCATCACAGGCTGGAGGAGAGGGGCTCACTGCCCAAACCCAACAGGAACAGAGTGGCCATCACTTCTCTCCTCAACAAGCCCTAAACACTGTCCCCCCCCCCCTATATTATTAGGTGCAGCCCCCGCCCGGTGACCCCCCGCTATTGTCTGCAATTATCCACTTACTTGCCCAGAAGATCTGCAAACTTCAGGACGCAGAATACTAATTGCTGTTACAATCCCTGCGGAAGCGCCTTTATTTCTGCTCACTAATTGGCAGGACGTGTAATTGTCTTAGATAAACACACAAAACATTCCCTGAAATACCAGGGTCCCCCCTCCAGGTTATAATGAGGTGTCCAGGAGGAAGATTTAACTCCGTCAGCAGCGACCGAGCACCGGCAGAAAGGGTTCGTAACAATGCACCAAGTGGGGCTGCAGATTTTATTGCAGAAAAGCTCCGGATTTGCAGCATTTGATAAACCTGAACCACAGATGAGACTTCTCTGAGGATTGGTTCTGCAGTATGTGGACGAGGTTTTAGCAAATCTCATGAATATCAGAAAAAAACCCAACATATAAATCTGTACAATGTCAGACTACAACTCCCAGTGTGAGCGAAACCAGACCAAGGAGAGGCTGGGAGTTATTTCCACTATTACATAATATCACAGTGTAGAGACAAGAAGGAAGAAGAAACACTGACACCGAGAGACTGCGAGGAAGTATATTACATCATCATCTACATGAACTTCTCCCAGCTTCAACTTCTTACCTGCACAGCCCACAATGTACTAGATATATGGAGCATGCCGGTATAACCTGGGTATATACTGTATATAATATATATGTACAGCCGGTATAACCTGGGTATATACAGTATATAATTATATATGTACAGCCGGTATAACCTGGGTATATACTGTATATAATTATATATGTACAGCCGGTATAACCTGGGTATATACTGTATATAATATATATGTACAGCCGGTATAACCTGGGTATATACAGTATATAATTCTATATGTACAGCCGGTATAACCTGGGTATATACTGTATATAATATATATGTACAGCCGGTATAACCTGGGTATATACTGTATATAATTCTATATGTACAGCTGGTATAACCTGGGTATATACTGTATATAATTATATATGTACAGCCGGTATAACCTGGGTATATACTGTATATAATTATATATGTACAGCTGGTATAACCTGGGTATATACTGTATATAATTATATATGTACAGCCGGTATAACCTGGGTATATACTGTATATGATATATATGTACAGCCAGTATAACCTGGGTATATACTGTATATAATTATATATGTACAGCTGGTATAACCTGGGTATATACTGTATATAATTATATATGTACAGCCGGTATAACCTGGGTATATACTGTATATGATATATATGTACAGCCGGTATAACCTGGGTATATACTGTATATAATATATATGTACTGCCGGTATAACCTGGGTATATACTGTATATAATTATATATGTACAGCCGGTATAACCTGGGTATATACTGTATATAATTATATATGTACAGCCGGTATAACCTGGGTATATACTGTATATAATTATATATGTATAGCTGGTATAACCTGGGTATATACTGTATATAATTATATATGTACAGCCGGTATAACCTGGGTATATACTGTATATAATTCTATATGTACAGCTGGTATAACCTGGGTATATACTGTATATAATTATATATGTACAGCCGGTATAACCTGGGTATATACTGTATATAATTATATATGTACAGCTGGTATAACCTGCGTATATACTGTATATAATTATATATGTACAGCTGGTATAACCTGGGTATATACTGTATATAATTATATATGCACATCTGGTATAACCTGGGTATATACTGTATATAATTATATATGTACAGCTGGTATAACCTGGGTATATACTGTATATAATTATATATGCACATCTGGTATAACCTGGGTATATACTGTATATAATTATATATGCACATCTGGTATATAGAGAGATAATTATGTATAAATTGGATGTATTGGCAGGATGTGATCGCTCGCCATGTTGAACATGGTTGCCAATATTTCTGAGTGTAATTTTTCCTGTGTGCAGATAGAGGTGACTGGTAGGCGGTGCGGTTTCGGATGCTGATGGTGTTAGTGCGCCCTCGGGGAGTCGTCTATAAACCAAGCATCACCTTTTAATTAGCATCCCTGTCAAATCAAGTTTAGGAAAACACTCGGGCACAGGCAGGACCTCGGCGCTTCATGCCAGTAAGTCAGTGGCGGCTCTGTTGGGAAATATCCTGGCACAGATGCCATAAATAGGTGTGATGGATTTGCTGCATGTGATAAGAAGTTCACGTTAAACTGGCTCACACATTCAGTTAATTAGCCTTCAGACAAGCGGGAAAGGTCATAGTCACAGATTAATATGTGGAGTGTATGATCAGCGGGACGCCACTGACATCCTCAATGTGACAGGTGACACCCAGACAGATGCACAACCGCTCAGCGCAAGCGGAACAAGAAAACCCTATAAGAATGAATGAGTGATAGTGTAGTATAATAGTCTATAAAATATAAAAACAAAAAAAACTTTGCAAGTCTTCAGTAGGTGATACCTTTTTTAATGGCTAACTCATAATGATGACAGAATATGACGTTTCGAAGCTTTCCTCTGAGCTTCTTCTTCAGATATAATAGTCTAGTGATACAGGTGGCAGCGTATACATATACCCAATAATATCCCATAGCCCAAGAATCCAATAACACATATCTGAGTGTCAGGACTGATACATTATAAGGAATGTGCCAGGACCGATACATTATAAGGAATGTGCCAGAACTGATACATTATAAGGAATGTGCCAGGACCGATACATTATAAGGAATGTGCCAGGACTGATACATTATAAGGAATGTGCCAGAACTGATACATTATATGGAATGTGCCAGGACTGATACATTATAAGGGATGTGCCCGGACTGATACATTATAAGGAATGTGCCAGAACTGATACATTATAAGGAATGTGCCAGAACTGATACATTATAAGGAATGTGCCAGGACCGATACATTATAAGGAATGTGCCAGGACTGATACATTATAAGGGATGTCCCAGGACTGATACATTATAAGGAATGTGCCAGAACTGATACATTATATGGAATGTGCCAGAACTGATACATTATATGGAATGTGCCAGGACTGATACATTATAAGGGATGTGCCCGGACTGATACATTATAAGGAATGTGCCAGAACGGATACATTATAAGGAATGTGCCAGGACTGATACATTATAAGGAATGTGCCAGAACTGATACATTATAAGGAATGTGCCAGAACTGATACATTATATGGAATGTGCCAGGACTGATACATTATAAGGAATGTGCCAGGACTGATACATTATAAGGAATGTGCCAGAACTGATACATTATAAGGAATGTACCAGGACTGATACATTATAAGGAATGTGCCAGAACTGATACATTATAATGAATGTGCCAGAACTGATACATTATAAGGAATATGCCAGAACTGATACATTATAAGGGATGTCCCAGGACTGATACATTATAAGGGATGTGCCAGAACTGATACATTATAAGGAATGTCCCAGGATTGATACATTATAAGGGATGTGCCAGGACTGATACATTATAAGGAATGTCCCAGGATTGATACATTATAAGGGATGTGCCAGAACTGATACATTATAAGGGATGTGCCAGGATTGATACATTA